>NW_026861864.1:0-636749 GCF_026571515.1 Ruditapes philippinarum | reverse complement strand
ATTCATTCTAGAAAGGGTACATGGTTTTAACTAATTATTTTTAACATGAATAGCAGTAGAGGGCTTTAATACTAGCAGACGGAAAAAAACATAAATTTACATTATTTTTGCGCACAATGTAATATTAAAGTTCACTACAAAAGTACCATATAATTGTCCGTTATACGTTATTGCCGATGGATTGGAAAATTTTTATCAGCTCCTGGTCCACTTGAATAAAACAAAATAAATACATATTAAAAATTTAATAAATCTGATGGGAATACGAAAATATTACTGTTCCATGTGCATGACCATATTAGCCATGTTTGGCAATGTACATGACCATAATTAGATATATTTGGCAATTTGCATGACCATATATAGATATGTTTGGCAATATCATGTTGTTCATTTATCAATGTTTACATAAGAATGTATTGTCTAACAGTTTTTAACGGGGGTAATTTTTCATGCCTGGGTTGGTCATGAGATAACGGGAATGGGTCAATTATCAACGAATTTATCATAATTCGTTGAAATATGATTCATAAGGTCAATTTTCAACAGGCTCAAATTTTCATATTACTTTTTTATTTATTATGTATATGAATAAAGTGTCTGAGTAGAACTTCGTAAAATAAAACATCACACTGATAACTTACGAATTTGATCGTGGAAAATTTCCAGATATTCTGACATGCCATGAACAAAGTTGTGTTCAACCCGATTCTGTTGGGTTAAGAAATTGTTATATGTTAAAAAGAAAACATTCAGTTCTTTAAACAACTCAAAAGTACTTCAAAATAACTTTAGCTGTGTGAAACATATAGGTGTTAAGGCTTCAGTTAAAAGGTCAAGGTCACGCTTGTATGTCAAACAAGATGATATGTTTTGAGAAAGCCTCATCAGCCAAAACGTCTAGTTCACATTTAAATATGTACATTTTCTTTTGTCTTTCAGTGAAAAACTGTAATACCTTCGTTCAAAGGTTTGGTTCTTTAAAACAATTTCTGATGAGTTTGAAGCTTAAAGATCAATGTCTTATAGATAATCTTGAGACTTTAAATGTTTATAGTTTCATACAAGTACATCAATTGTTGTATCCAGTCATCACGTCTGTCATTCATGAACATATTTTGAAATAACTAGGCATACTTCTATGGTAAATTAGGAAAACATGCCACATTCAACAGGTTGTTTTTTTTAATCTGAGAATATGAAAAAATATATGTTAATTTTTCTACATTATTGAAACACACTTTTTAAAGCTACTGTAACGATGCCTTTGATGCAAGTCAAGGTCTAGCTGGTCCTATTTGAGGGCACTTGCCTGTTTATGTCGACAGTTCTCGTCCTTTATCAAAATTTTGATATATGTAATGTAGAAATACAAGTAGTTCTAGAATTGAGGAAATGATATCCTTAGATAATATTGTTATAGCAATATACGCTGATAGATATTAAAAATGCTATAAGGAAAAGCATTCAACAAATTCTAATAATGCTGATAACTTGAAAGGTGTTGATCATCAATAAAAAGATGGACACTCGTTCTCTGAGTGAAGCGCAATAAAAATCTTTTATTACCCCTCACTTTTTTCGTAATGTTAATTTCCCATAGGCCTCTGGGAGTTATTCTTACTGTTACTGCAAGTGTACCACGTGACTAAGAATTTTGTACTGTTACATAGGTAACAGTATTTTATAACAGTATAAAATCTGGTCACGTGGTCTATTTTCTAAATAAAATGAAATAAAAAGGCCGCCATTTTTTTCTCGATTCATTCTTATTTTCGACGTTAAACCCCGATAGGACATCAATTTCTTCTCAGGAGTAACTATGACACTCATGAAATTTAGTTGTTCGCACCCTGCTTTTCGTGTATAAAATGTCTTTTTGTTGAATTGTCAAAAAGTGAACATCCGTTTTCAACGGAGGTAATTGCAATGTAAATAATTATGTGTCAAACTGGAACATACAGACGATTTAAACATGCAACAAAGGATTATTTAACAATTATAATCAGTGACACGTTACAGATATGGTTGACAGACATAGGATATCATCGTTATTTTGTCAAAAACCATGCTTAGAATATTCTGGAAACAAAAGGATCAGATTTCACAGATCATAACCGTGTAAATGGGTTAGTGTTTTGTTTTCCAAACAAAAACCTAGCTAATTGTATGTTTATGATTTGTAGATACATCACTTGCTTAAAGAATAAAAGAAAAAGAAAACAAAACTTCTCAAGTAGGCCTAAAGTACACTTAAAACTTAAGAGGTAAGTTACACAGTTTTACAGTTTGTTACTTTTGGTTTATTTTTTTGTTACAGTTAGATTTAGTTGACAATTTCAGATCATCACAGTATTTTTGTTCGGGGTAATAAAATAAAAAACACATGGGTTTGTGAGTAACAGTAAAAATATCATCCCTCGTCAAAATACTGTTGCCCTCGGCTACGCCTCGGGTAACAGTATTTTCCTCGGGATGATATTTTTATTGTTACCCACAAACACATGTGTTATTTATATATTATTACCCCTCACTTTTTTCGTAATGCTAATTTCCCATTGAATTTTGTACTGTTACAAAGGTAACAGTATTTTTAACAGTATAAAATCTGGTCACATGGTCTATTTTCTAAATAAAATGAAATAAAATGGCCGCCAGTTTTTTCTCGATTCATTCTTATTTTCAACGTTAAACCCCGATAGGACATCAATTTCTTCTCTGGAGTAACTATGACACTCACAAAATTTAGTTGTTTGCACCCTGATGTGCGTATAAAATATCTTTTTGTTGAAGAGTCAAAAATTGAACATCCGTTTTCAACGAAAGTAATTGCAATGTAAATAATAATGTGTCAAACTGGAACATGCAGACGATTTAAACATGCAACAAAGGATTTTTTTACAATTTTAATCAGTGAAACGTTACAGATATGGTGGACAGACATAGGATATTATCGTTATTTGCTTAGAATATTCTGGAAACAGAGGGATCAGATTTCACAGATCATAACCGTGTAAATGGGTTAGTGTTTTGTTTTTCAAATAAAACCTAGCTTATTGTATGTTTATGATTTGTAGATATCATCACTTGCTTAAAGAATAAAAAAAATGAAAACTTCTCAAGTAGGCCTAAAGTACACTTAAAACTTAAAAGGTAAGGACAGTTTAGTTATTGTTACTCTTGGTTTATTTTTGTTACAGTTAGATTTAGTTGACAATTTCAGATCATCACAGTATTTTTGTTCGGGGTAATAAAATAAATAACACATGGGTTTGTGAGTAACAGTAAAGATATCATCCCTCGTAAAAATACTGTTACCCTCGGCTACGCTTCGGTTAACAGTATTTTCCTCGGAATGATATTTTTACTGTTACCCACAAACCCATGTGGTATTTATATAATATCTTCACGTAATTTCATTATTAATCAGAATTTCGAAATAAAATATCATCCATCAAACTTATCAATGGTAATAAACTTTATTGACAGGTAAAACAACTTGTTCTCTAGTTCTAATAAGTTTTTGTTGCACTTTGTTATAATTGAAAGTTATAGTAGTAGCAGCATAATGAGCCAAAACAAGCGTTGGACAACTGTTATGTACAGTGTCAACTTTTTTAGAATACATAAAATTTAAAGCCGGTTTCTTTTAAAACAAATCAGATTATGTAATTTTGAAAATAAATTTTAAAATGTTCACAACATTAACAGAAACGTATTAAACGTGATTTTTCAGAGGTGTTACTTTTTTCAAAAATCAAAATAAAAGTCTTCTGTTGTTTCCGACTTATTTAATTTATTTAATTAGTTTTCTGACTAAACAATTATTATATTAACTTAATTACATAATAATGAACTTTTTTACTGTTTAAAATAACAAGCTTATTTTTAATAATACAACATATGTTTATTTACCTTAACAGTGTTTGTCTCGTGACGATGGTTTAATCAAAATGCAATTTGCAAGTCTTTTTGCACACGGAAATAATGTCAGTTTTATTTTTTTCCGGTATTTTTGTTATCAAAGACTATTAATCTCTTGAAACTATGGTGGCTGATTTAACCCCATATCGTGTTTTTGCTTTCTTTTTCGCCACGAATATAAGAAAACACGTACATACTATTAAGTCTCACTTTGTACTTGATATCAAAAATAATTACCAGGCAAGTGTTATCTGGCGGTTGCCTTATTGATATATGACATACATACAATGATTTAAATAGGAACGTTTGATTAATTGACTGATTGATAGACTGACTGACTGACTGACTGACTGACTGTCTGATTGATTGATTGATTGATTGATTGATTGATTTAAATAATATGATTTTTTTTAACTAATTGATTGACTTGATGATCGTTTGATTGATGATTGATTGATTGATTGATGGATTGATGGATTGATTTAGTGAGTGAGTGATTTTTTGATTATTTGATTAGTTTTGATGCGTAATATGAACAAATCCGACTTGCCTGGTCAATTCCTACCCACCAAAACTCCATAACAGTTGTTAAATAGCCGACATATACTGCTAAGACCGATATAATTTCAATTCTTACGAGTCAAGATAACGCAGATTTAATTTTTCGCTGTCGATTTTCTTATAGGGGTGTTGTCTAACACAAAAGGAATTATAAAATAGTATGGTATATTTTTTATTCTTCAAGCTATGTTTTACCAAGTTCCAAAAATTCAAGCTTTCATATAAAAATGGATATTTTTTCAGTACGGTACTAGATTTAGAGAATTTTATCCCTTAAGATGACGCAATTCTGACTCCTTTAATAAATGAGTTGTGCTAGGGATGAAGTCATTTCGCAGGTTATGATACATACAATATATCGATTAAAATAGATAAAAATAAAATTAAAAACCCGCCGCCGCATTAGTGTAAATGAAAATTCGTTTTAGCATTTAATATATGAAAAGAATCCTGATAGGAACAGAAAGTATCTAAATGCTTTTAAAAACGACTAATTTTTTGTTAAAATAGAACAACCGCATAAACATTGAAGTTTACTTGGAGCTTTACACCGCTTATTTTCCTTTATATTAAAAGAGACAAAATCACAAGTCCCTCTTACCTTGAAGTCAAAATAAGAGGGCTTTCTCCGTTTTAATGGCTGTACGCATGCGCTTGTGCAACCGGAACGCGGAAATGCGACAATGTAAAGTAAAAGATCGAAATTGTATTAATGGAACTAGCACAAGTTCGTGTTTTCGAAACATTTCATTTCACAGAAAAAGAAAAAAACGAGACAGATGAAACGCAAAATGCATCTTATGTGTTGTATTTTTGGCTTGATTTTGTCGACATTCAGTCATTTTGCAACGTACATGAGAAACATTTATTTGGGTTATTAAGGCGATGTCAAGCGGAAACAAGAACCTACGACATAGCGGTTGTCATATTTTCATGTTTTCGTTTTAGCTTCCGCGAATTGGAAATCTTGCAATATTACGTGAGACTGATTGTTTTTTGGGGGGTTTTACAAGTTTCAGTAATACGCTACAATTTACGCATTTTCTTTAAATGATTTATCCGTGCTTAATATACGACCAGATGGACAAGTGATATATATACTTAGGAAATTATACGCCAAGTTGCACTTTCATATGTGGCAAAATTTAAAATCCGCATGGTTTATTTCGAAATTTGGTAATAACTGATAAGAAATTTGACTAAGGACAAAATGTGCAAACAATACCCTTATATCAATGCTGTATCCAATGTTTTACTGAACTTTTAAGTTTACTCAAAATTGCGCTTAATATGTTAGTCCTCATTAGTAGCTAGCGGCGACACAAGAACTTTTTGATGCAAGTTTTAAGTGGAAAGGAAACTTTTTGTTTTGATGTTGACTATTTACATATTCATAATTTCTTTACAACTCTTTGTTGGAAGGATGTCCTGTTGATGTGCTCTTTGCCGGTGTCTCGTTATTATCACACGTGTTGTAATATTACCTTATCCTTGCACACGCGTTGTAATATTACCTTATACCTTGGTCTTGTGTTGCTAGGTTGTGTTGATGGGTGCAAACATTGAATACCGCTCTTTCTTGCTGATCTTGTTTTTCATTTTCTTTATGGAATGCTGTATCAACATTAGGTGTTAGCGCAACTTCTTTGAGATATTGCAAAAATACTTATTTATTTTTATGAAGCGTGAAATTTGGATAGATGGCAGTACGGAATTTATGCACAACATTTTCAGCTTGCTTAAATAGAGTATATTGAGAGCTGTGCTACTCAGGCAGCGCCGGCGACTACGTCCAGATTTCTTATAAATCTTTTTACTCAGTAAATTCTTTTCACTAGTACGTATTTATTTCTTAAGGTATTTATTTCCATTTAAAAGAAAAAATGTTTTGATCATCAACCACATCATATGTGACAAGATTCCTAACTCTAGCTGAAAACTATGAGAATAATCGCCTGAACTTTTCATAAAGAAATGTTTTTATAGTACTTTTTTGTATTTTTTAATGTATCTTCTTCAAACTTTAAGCTATGTATCTTATTATTACCGAACATTAGATGAGGCAAGATTAATAATTCTAGCACCTTTATTATTAGTAATATTAACGTTTGACTTAGAATCTTCATGAAAAAAAAAGTTATTTGTTTTCTATAACTTCTTTCTTTCTTAAGGGATACACCTCAAACACCATGTATACGTTCTTTCTTATAAATCAAATCATGTGTGAGTAGATTCGACACTCTAGCTTGGCTTTTTCCAGAATTATGTCCCCTTTGATCTTTTTTCTAGTTATTATTATTACTTACAGATACCGCTTCAATTCTTAAAGGATTTCAAACTTCAAACTCTCATATCATAATAATATGACAAGGTTTTTGAATCTAGTTTCCGTATTTCCAGTATTATCTCCCATTTAAACTTTGAATTTTCCTTCTTTATTCTAAAAGTTTTCTTATTTATTCGTGGGTTTACTTCTTATTTCAAATATTTGTTCATTATTAACACCTACATCATATGTGAGACTTAATAGTCCAGCACATGGGTTTTCATGATTATTTTTGTTTTCAACTTAGAATTTATTACGAACTTGAGATATATTTTTTATTATTTTCTTCTTTCTTCCTATGAATGGAATATATTAAAACAATGTTTTTTTCAGTTTTTTATTTGTTAAAATAAATGATACGTCAGATAATTGTTCTTTGTAATCATGTCTAGCATCTTTATTTCAATACTTATCTCTTTTTTATTAAGATTTTTGCTATTAAAAATGTTCTGTTTCACTGAAAGTTTTAATTAATGTTGGTGCTTTTGCGTTTGTTTAAAGATATTTTAGGCATTTGTTTTATCATGCAGAGTTTAACTAAAGTATTGTTGCTTAAGAACAACCATAATTTTGTTTATTATTTTCAGTGTTGGTAATTAAAAACTCTGAAGAACACAGGGACAGTTTAAAAGTAGACAAGACATGTTTCCCAGCTTGCGTGACACCTACTACCCTGTGCGTTAACAACGGAGTCACTGTGCGTAAATAACGAACTGGTAAACCCAATATGACTAATTGTCACAGGACTAACAATGCTTTTATATCTTTGTTGAAATATTAAAATTTAAATGCATAGAACTTGAAAAAATGTAAGTTTTTTTTAATGTTTTTAAGTCAAGATGGTAAAATGTAAACAAATAACATGTTATTACATGTATGTTTATTATCATGTTTAAACTTCTATATGCATTTACATGAAGTTAATAGCTGCTGTTTTGTTTCGTTTTTATTTGTTTGGGCGTCAGACCAAACAAATAATGGTTGCGAAATTTCAGACTCTAATGCTGTTAATTGCAAATGCCGAAAGTAGTCCGCTTTTTTGAAGCGGTTACTTCCCTTTATATGTACACTAACGCCGAAAAATTCAGGGGAGATCACTGCGTAAAGATAGTCAAATGACAGGCGCATTAATTTTCAAGCAAAATGATTCCCGAATGGTCGAAGATTTCTAATATTGTTTTATTCTTCATAGATATACATGCTTATAGTAAGCTCAATGATTATTTACATCTGTGTTAAACAATAGTTAGCGTCGTTACAAACCCATATTTAGAATAATTTGGTTTTCTCCAGGCCGTTTACATATAAATTCACCATGGCCGAGGGGTTTGCGCGCTTGCTTAGGAAGCGAGAGGTCTGGAGTTCAAAACACAGTTGAGGCAACTCTTTTTTCCAAATTGTTTAAGTCAAATAAACATTGGATTGAATATCAGTGTTGCAATTAGTCTTATAGCCAATTTACTATTAAAACGCTGAAAAAGCATTGGTGGCACTAAACAAAAACAAATTGGTTTATAATCTCACAACCTTCACCTTTCTGACATTCTGAGACCCAAACAAATTCAGCACCTTATGTGCTTTGATTTTTCAAGCAGTTATTTACGCTTTACCTATCGCTATTGTAAACAAAATTGAAAGATGTACGATTTTCGTTATAAGTACCATGAATTTTTAAGCATTTATATTGTGAGGATTTACATCTTACACGTTTTCAATGATAATCTTATCCGCTTACAACGTTAATGTTAACCTGTATAAAGCAATATGTGTACAATCTTATTAGTTCAATGAAATTAAAGGTACTTCACTGCGGCTTTTATTAGATGACGGGACTGGAAACATTTTTTAGATTAATATTTCACTTGATGTAAGTCTAGACCAGTACATAACGAATAGCATGAGAATACGATTTTTTAATTTATTTTCGAGTATGTGTCATTATTATATAAGTTTGCTTTAGTTTCTGTTTTGAAGTGACCAAGCTGTTTCATGTAAAAAGTTCAAAATTTCTTATTTCATTATCACTTGCCGCATGGGTCCAAACCCGTCAGGGGATCACCGTTCATTTTTTGAACAAAAGGTTTTCAATCATCGCTCAGTACTGGATGGCTCCAGAAAGGATAAGAAGGTGTATCTATGAGCTTATAGCTTCCTACACAATATAACTAAGATAAATTCTGTATATTTATTGTTGTTAGGCTTTAGACATCAGTGGAGTTCCTTGACTTTGGGACATGAAATATGAATGATACCCTGACGACCAAATTAAAATCTTAGATACAGTTCAGTGTGTACGTATTTCTAGTTCACATGAATAATGCTTTAATATTTGTCACTTGATTTACAGTCAAAAATATTACTGAATATGGCAGATAGATGATATCTAAATAAAGGTTGTTTTTATAGTACTATCGATAGGCCGAACATCAATCGTTTAATTTGATAGCTTTGATTTATTTATATATGTGTGTGTGTAGAAGAAGGAATTCACGAGCAGGAAATAGTACATAGAAAAACTGGCAAATAGGCTAATGACATACAAAAATGACAAAATATAGTAAAATAGTAGAAACATACATGTTTATATATTATTACAGGCACATCTTAGTTATATGAGTTGTTCGACGACTTTGATCATCTCAAGTGAGAAAATCTAGGATGTTATTCATACAATATACATTCAAGAGTAAATAGGATTTTCCAGAGCGTCCCTTTTTTGGCCCGATTAAAAGTTATTGCTTTGAACAAATAGACTAAATTATACAGTTTTTTGGGCATGAAAGGATAAAAACAGACACATTTCAATAATATTTTATGTATAAATCAGGAAAATGCACGCTGAGTGTAAAAACGAATTCAGAAAGCGTCTTAATCTTTAACGTTTTATCTTGGGGGAATGGGGGATGTTTTTCTTTTCTCCAAAAACATGATCATCGTATAACAAATGATAATTTAAGACCAGCCTAATACGATTATATAACTGAACATTTTTAAAATATTATACAGTTATTAGTGTTTAAACTTTTTGCTGAAATTTCGACCTGTTTTTATCAAAGTTGATACTTTTTAAACAGCACTGTACTTCAATAACTCATTAAAATAAAGTCATGAAAATTATTAAGACATGATCTCCAAATGGCCTTCAAAGGCATAACAAGCGTTTTCCTTAATCTTTACTGGTGATTTTATTTTTGACCTTAGATTACTCAAAACAAAAATCAATTAAATTACAATTTACAATAATTTTCTTCTGACTTGATTAGAAGTGTGTGGTTTCCGCGATTTGCTCGATTAATAGACAATTAATCCTTTTTAAAAGCATGTTAGAACACTAAGGAAAGCAGATGTTCATTATTTTGAAGACCGCAAAAAATATCACCAATATTATCAAGAAAATCTTGATACATCTCCTCTTCTATGTCTTCGATACTTACAGCTAGGTTATCAATACCACAAATAAGCAAACACAGTCTTTCGAACAAAAACCTCAAAATTCTATATGATAACATGTCTCTCGTCACTTTTCCGTGTGAACTTAAATATTCTAGAAGATAGAGGTGAAAAAAGTTATCTAATAATGTTTTAATAACTTGTACCATATGCAGATTCTTTGAAACTCGGCTTATTTCTGTTGGAGACCTGTAATGCATTGAAATAGCAGTCCGAATCTTTGCAATTTTCAAGACCATATATGGTCCTTCCTTCAGAAGAGAGTCTATTCTCATACAAATTTTAATTCGTTGAGAGTGTGTTAGTTTGCCATCGAGCAAATTTCTTTGAGGAATCATATAGCTTGGAAAATTGTTCGTCACAACAAAATGTTTCAGGTATGTAAGTGCCTTTTTAATTGCCACTATCAATGCATATTGTGTAAAATATTCATAGTCATTTAGTTCAGCTAACCAAAATACTACATTCTTCATAAGATAGGAAGACATATCTTTACTTAAAGGTTTCAAAGTGACTTTAGCAATTTGTTTAAGCAAAATTAAAACTTTTATAAGACAATCATTCAAACTTTGAACCAATCTAATTTCTCCTCTGGTGAAACATATTCTCCATTCTAAGAATTGAAAACAGCTAACCTTATGTCCTACTGGAACCACGTGTGAATCTAAACTTGAAACTTCTCTTACGACTGCAATAGGCGGCCACTGATAATTTCTTTTTCTACAAAGCCATGCCGATAGATAACTAGGGCATTCACATTTAAGAGCTGGCACAAGATCTGCCGAGCCTGCGACATGGTTCATTACTACTGAAGGACCGTGAGTTACAGACAAATCTTTGTTTTTAATTCTTGATCTCTTAAATTCGTTTTTAAAAAGGCAACTAGAAAGGTAAAAGCTTTCCTGAGCTAGTTCAATCATGGATTCGTATAAAAGTTTAGCTGTTGCAGGACTGTTACATATATGAACTGTTCGGAGTAAAGAATAACCAGGGCGTGAATAATCTAAAACTAGTTCAAATTGGTGTTCTTTTTCATGTTTAATCGAGTTAGAATATTCTTTGCAGACTGCGTCAGGTAAAATTAGCATTATATCAAAATCATTCTCCAAAAGAACTGTCAGACCCTCAGCTTTACTACCAACAATTATAGTGTTAAATGGAATTCCAGTACAGTCCTTTTTCTTGAGAACGTCTCCAAAACGTCTATATACTTTTCTTCTAAATGCTAACATTTGCTCTCCATACCCGATGTCAGAAAGTAAGTTCGACATAAGAATCGATTGGTTGTGAGACTGAGACATTTTCTGTTGTATTTCTCTTAAAATAACATTCCTATGAAAGTCTGAAATAAACATACAGAAATATGTTAATAAAGATCAAAATACATTTATGCATAAGATTAAAGTACACTAAATATTTGAACTCTATTTCTTTCAGAAACATTATGTAAGTCAAATGCCCTTTGTTGACAGGTTAATATCGTTTCTTCATGAGTAAAACTATTGTTTAGTACATGCAATAATTACTGAACAATAAGAATGTGATTACTTATCATCTTAAACATATTTTAAAGTATTGTAACCTATACTGTATACTATATGTCTTTCATTAATTTCCTATGCCATACAATAATATATGTTGAGGCTCATAATAGAAATAAGAATTCTTTTTTGTGTGTAATACTGTATCGACAAGCCCGTCACGCTACTTTAGTGGTGAAACAAACACAGGGCTGTTGTGTAAACACTAAAAATTACTTTAGATATGCATGAAATACACATATCTTGACCACATTAATTACTGATTAGCCCAATATCATAACATTACAAGTCTAATGCCAGGCTTTCGTTATCCTTGAGTAAATCAGTATTGTAAATGCAATTTAAACGATCGTTGTGTCTTTAGATAATGAGTGTCATAGCCAAAAGTTCTAGTTTTGATATTGATAAAATTAAGAATTGAAGTAGCTCATGATACAGGCTTTAATCGTTACTTTTGCTTATACATACTTACATGAAGAATTGTAAGTCTTTAACAACATATAGTGAGAAGAATGAACAATTCGTTGAAAAATCACAGCTATGACATGATAACGGGAAAATATACTAATGGATTCTAAATTTGGAGATATAAATATAGAAAAGTCTACAACAATGTTTCAGCAATTATTTTTAACAAAATATCTGTCAACATGCACTGCAATTTCACATTGACGGGCAAGTAGATCATGTACCTACTACCTGCTATCTAATGTTTACGTCGAGTTAGGAAGGTTCCCGCTATATATAACAAGATACGTAAGATTGTAAAATATTGGTGAAAATTTCAACAGTCGGATAATATTATTTTGCAAAGGACAAATGAACAGGGTTTGATAGATTGTAGTAATGGACATAAAAAATGGGTTTCAAACGTTAAAAAATTACTAAGTGAATATTGATTTGCAGATGTTTTCCTCAATCATAGATCGGTTGAAAAATTGTCCTAATATTTATAAGATACGAATCGTTGATTGTTATAAACAAGCTTGCGTATGAAACAGATTTGGATATTTTATAAAAAGTTATTATACAAAACTATGTTTATCAGCACACTCACTTAGGATACAGAGCAATCGTTATTCAAGAAATAGAATATTTAGAAATGAACGATATTGTTTGCAATGCAATTTGTTAGACTTAGAAGATGAATTTCACATTTTATATTTAAATGCCCATGTTATGAAGATATGAGAAAGAAATACATTCAATGATTCTTTTTTTCAAAGACCCAGTGTGTTTAAAATGATGCAGCTGCTAACAAATAAAAATTATACTGTACGTAATAACAAATCTAGCAAAATATATTAAAGCCGCTACATACGTAAGACTTTCACTGATAAGCAACTGATATTCACGTACATTGTTCATGCCTTGTATACTGTTTCACACTGTTCATCCTCTCTATACTGTTTAATCTTAATGAATTGATATCAAATTATATGATTACAAGCAAATGTTCTTCAGATTTTGAACAATATAACATTTATTTGTTAAAATAGTATCTCGACCTATGCACATGATTAATTAAAATTTTATGATTGCATAAATATCATATGTGTTTATTGTATGATGATAAACTTTTGCACAAATCTCAAATACATTTCCTGCTTAGTTCTACTTAGTTTGAATTATTGTGCAATCAATATATTTTTCATGTGAACATATAACCATGTGACATGGTATATTGTATTATATATATATTTGCAAGTCAATGTATTATGTACATGTCTCAAATAAAATGTCTGTTCGTTCTGTTCTGTTCTAAAACCTGACAAAAAAGGCAAGACATATATTGAATGTTTAAAATATCCCTTCGATAACATTTACTCCAGCATGTTTAAGACTTGAAAATTGAATACCGCTCAAGCCGGTGCTAGGAGGGGGGGGGCGTGAGAGATGTTGCACTTTTCATAATCCGTGATGTGCAAATTCTATCAAACTTTGTCTGTAATTTCCATGTAATTTTGTTGTCATTAATACTTTTGAGGCATCACATTTATGATAAATATTTTGTGTTGATTATTTGTAATGGCATCTTCTGTCATAAAATAAATCGAAAAATGACTAAAAAACCATGTTTATCCTTTTTAGAAATAAAATGACCAGATAAGTACAGTAACAACAATGCCTTACAAAATAATGATTTTGTTAGGACAAAAGAAACAGTCAGCTTTATCTGAAAAGAACACAAAAGCTATAAGTATTAGATGACTAGTAGTATATGATGTTTATATCTGACCCAACAGGTAAATCAACGTTGCTACAACATTGAAATATTGTCAGAGTTCAACGTCCTAACAATGTTGAAAATGTACAATGCAGATTAAGTCATTATGATAGTGCAAATCGTATGTTTGTATTTGCATTTATGTAACTGTCAGTAATACGATATCCTTTAATTTTTGTGGCAAAGGCATCATAAAAAAAGCTTCATTCGTTAACAATTAATATATTGCATTTCATTACATTTTATTTTGTATTTTAAAAAGTGTATTAAAAGGTGGGTTCGTTTTAACTGCTTATATCAAACATTTCTGGTTTAAAACAAATGCACGCGGAGTAACTGCAATTAATCAAAAATCATTTTGGTAGGGTGAAGATTTGAATATTAAATTAATATTTGTTGATTTTCAAATTCATAAGTGTACGTAAAACATTTGTCATCATAATGTTATATATGAGTACAAGTATGACTAGGTCTGAAGAAAAGAAAGCATAATTTGAAAACCCTGTATTAAACAATTTCAGATTTATCATGAGTAGGAACTAAATCATTCTTTTATAACAGATCTGGTAAAGATAAAGTCTCGATATCCAGTTTAATACCTCCCGTCAGATGGTGCTATGGAAGCTTATTCGCTATCATGATGACACCTTTTCTTAGAGATTTCCCAGTAGAAAAAAAGTTATCCAGGCAAATGACACAAATATTGAACATGCTGTTAGGAAAGGCACTAAACAAATTTTAATAAAAACTTGAAAGTGGTGATATTCTATGAAAAATTGATCGGAGTAAAATTTAAATCGTTTTCGGAGAAAAGCGCTATACAAAAAGCTTATTTGGATATTCATTCAATTCTAACTAGGATTTTGAAAAACAATATGTTTAACATCCATCACGCTCATCGACAGATGGTACATGTACTTATAGTTATGATCAGTTTTGTTTTTCAAAGATTTGTTGTCTCCGGCTGTTTCATAGTTTATATGTTTACGAAAAATGATATAATAACGAACTTCAAATTACTGTTTAAAATAGCTTATTTAATTTATACAAACAAATGTTTATTTACCTCTATGTATTTATCTCGTCATCCAAATGCAGTATGCTAGCCTTCTTTGCATACATATGAACGTCAGGGCAGTTTATCTCATACCGGTATTTTGTTATCAAAGACTATTGAAACTATGATGACCGATTAACCCCATATCATATTTTTGGTTTTCCACAACGAAATTGGGGGAAAACACGTATGTACGGCCAAGTTACTTTGAACCTGACATGAAAAATTAAACTCAGACATAATTATCTGCTTAATTCCTATACATCAAAGTTTCAAAGTGGATGCTCACCACCACATTAAATATTTATTCACGAGATATTCCAACCACATTAAAAATTCATTCACAAGATATTCACCTATTATGACAGACAGTTACCTGTTATATATGTTGGTGTAGTTTAGAGGGAGACATAGGCAAAATTTTAATTTCTTAGTTTTTAATGTTTCATCTATTATTCTATAAATGTCATCAAAATAAACACACTAAACAGTCAAAAGAACAAAACTTTGTTCCATATAAAAAAATAAAATGGTGTTTTCCTAACTTGACCCGCGTGGGTCAGGTTAGAGCGCTATGATTTCACAATAGTTGTCACTGTGTACTCTGGAAACGTTAAAGAACATGTCAAATCAATTACTTAGACTTGTTTTAATCATACAATATCTGCAATACCTGTATAGTAACTTCCAGGGTTTGTTCAAAGCACATGACTTGTTTTTAAACTATTCGGTGATTCTGTTGGCGACCAAATTTCGTTCAACATATATAAATATATTTAAGCTTCAAACCCAAAATATATAGAATCTATACAGAAATTCATGCTGGGACTTTAGGAAAAGTCATTTTAGGGTGATTTGAGTACAGAAGATCATTTTTGTATTTTTGTCATTATTTTGCTTGTGTATCCCAGGTTGATGCGACCTTTCTACGCATGTTTTCCTTTCATTGGTAGATAATTACACAACTTGGTTGATAACCCCTATTTTTTCATCAACATCAATTTGTTTCAATCACAATTCTCTTAAATCATGCAACGTTTAAGAAAATTATCTGCCTAAGCTTAATTTTTCCTCCCTTACCTTTGTGAAAAATACTTAATTTGTTCCCATTATACTTTATACATTGTAAATTGTAACATTGAATTGAGATAACCTAACAAATGGTATACATATCGTATAAACACTGCCTATGGTTTTGAGATAACATCAATATTTATCAGCGTCAAAGTGAATTTGTTTTAATGATAAATTTAAATGAAACATAGTTCACATGTTGATAAATATCTGATTATATCGTCCCAGTACACTGTCATACCTTGACAAAAGTTTATATATTAGAGAAATGTATTGGTTAGCAATGTTTACTAGAAGCTTAAAATTTCCACGTTTCCGTAATCAGCTACGATTTACACGTTTGTTATAAATGATTTTATTCCTCGATACTTAAAGTAGTGGTATGTAATATTTAAATACTCGAGAAATTATTTTTTTTTAAATTTCTTTATAAAATTAATTAATTCTTTCTAAATTATATGCAAAACAAATGTATCATTCATTAAGTCAATTGCTGTTTTCTTTTCTTTTTTTAAGTAAAAAACTTTGATAACTATAATATGGCTTAGTCAATATTAACAAAAACAATACAATTGATTTTCATATTGTACCTAATCAATGTTTTACTGAATTCTTAAAGATAAGCCTTATTAGCCACAGATACAAGAATAAAACCATGCATATTTTCTGACATAATTGATGCAATGCCGATTTCAATATATACATCATTTATATTCTACGTTAATAAAGCAACAACAAAAATCTTCATTTCGATACGCAGTAAAATTTCGGGTTGTTATGTCAGAAGTTTGAATAGAAAACCATGGATTTTTTAGCAACATGTATTCCGGCAGTGTCACTTGCACATCTAATACAGCTAATAAAGTGATACATTTAATCGGAGCAATATTAATTTATTTCGAAAAGCAATGCACTACATGTATTTAAGATTAATTTACTATGTGCCTCCGTTTATAATTTCTGCTATGAGTCGAGTTTAGTTGACATTTAATTCGGTCTATTTACTATTATATCATTTATTTTGATTTTGAGTTCAATTTACATTATTACTTATCATTTTACCTCAAACTTGATAAAAAATGAAGATGACCTTTTTTCCAATAAATATCATATCATTATAGCAAGCAGTCTTCCATTTATCATACATTTTAAGAATTACATATTTCTAACGTATATCATGGACATCAAATAACCTGATATAGTTACATGTAATTTATCTTTCTTAATTACATTTGAGTTGACTAAATTATTAAAGCACAATTAAGTATCTTCCACATAAGCAATGGATATGACTTGGCCTAACTACATTATTCTTTCCATTTGCGTGTTACCTATACAATGTTTATAGAAAGTTAAAGAAGGAGTTTTGCCAAATTATATCAAAATATATGAAAATATTTGAAACAATTCATTTGACCTACTATTGTATTTTGTTGATCCAGAAAATGCTCGTTTCCCCGATATACATCAGTAAAGTGCATTTACAAGCTGTAAGTCTCCCTCAGGTTTGATATCACACTTTGAGTATCTTAAAAGCCATCAATAAGAATGCTTTCATTTCATTTATACTGAGTTTCCATATATCGTATTGCGATCAGAAGGCCTTATAAAATGGGAAAGATCATTACCTCAAGTTTCCCAGTAAGAAAGGTTAACAAATTCTAATGACTCGGTGTTCACATATTTTCTGTCTTGTTAATATCAAATTGTGTCAGTTATAAATTCTTTTTCAGTTTAACATTTGGTAACAAAAAAAAACCAGAAATGTATTGTCAACCTGTAGCAAAATAATAGAGTTAAGAGTGTTAGAGACTAGCGTACACTAGAAAATGTCAGAATCATCAATATCAAGATTATAAAAAGTGCCAATGGTTCATGATATTATTATCTAAATAGAGTTTGAAAAAGAACAAATTTTCCTTTTTATAATAACCAAAATATTTGGCATAGCGTAAATATGCAATAAATAAAATTTTGTCTGCTTTCTGTAGAGATTTGCATGTTTTTTCCTATCATTTTATCATTTCAGATACAAGACTTTTATTTACTATAATTGTATATTTACAAATGTATCAAGTGGCGAAACATGCAATTTTGAATTTTCGTCGGATTGTCTCAAAGTTGGCTAATAAGTGACTATTTCATGGGCATTAAGATTATAGACAACATCTTTTGTTAGCGTGTGACTTGTGATCAAGAAATTGCTTGTTTTATATATAAATAATTAAAAAAGTACATATTCACGTTTCAAATTCTACAGTATTTTTTTTTTATTTATTCGAAACGTTAACATCTGGCAAAGTATGCTTGAATTTGTACTTCCAGTGAAGAAAAGTCCATATATTTTATTCATTTTGTCTTATAATTTATTTATTCTTATGTTATTATGTAAAGTAGCGACAAAGTCTAAAATATATTTTCGAAAACCGTATAACCGAAGAGAATGCACTTAGAACCGATATTTAATAAGAAAATTACTACAAGTATTATATAATAGTACGATAGGCTAGGTCTTGTTCCAGAAAAGTTTGTGTCCGAAATGTCACAAAAAAGTGAATAAATTAACCGAGACTAAGCCGTCGCCTTTAATATCCCGTGCTCAAGACAGCAACCAATTTTTACATAATTTCTCAAAACAAAATTTTTCTGGTCGTCGGCATTTAAAATATATTTGATAACAAACATATCACTTTTACCCTTGAGATATTATATAGTCTTTATAAAACACAACACGAATTACGTTCACATTTTAACATTTGTCATTCACAAATAAGTGGCCACAATATCAGAAAATAATACATGGTATTTTATATTGTAAGTCTTTTTCATATTAAAGCAACGAAAAATTATTTGTATAAATTATGCTTGTGCTGAAAGAAAGTATCAAAAAACGACTCCTTAAACAATTGTTCGTTCTTATTGATTTTTGAACAAATTCTTCTTCTTTGCAAACTCTTTACATATATCATAAACATCAATGAAAACAATTTGAAAATTATCTTGTTAATATCTGTTCGTCGGTCCTCCTCCAAGAATGTAAATTAAAATGGTTCGGAAAAGTCAAAGTGAATAGGAAACACATTCTTCCTACCAAGCTGATTAAAATCATTTACAAAAACGTACGTGACTTACAATAAAACAGCCTATTGTTACTGTCACATAAGTAACTAAAACTTCCTGGTCTATACAAACTTTACAAAGAAAGGTAAATAAGCCCATATACTACGCATTTATAAACGAAAATATTTCAACTAGTTTTTGAACGCATTTGCGAAAAACAACTTAATTGCGCAGTTTAAATTTGGATTTACGAAATTTAAACAGGTAAATTCGTTAAATTTTTGAAACTTTGCTATTTGAGATATTTGAGAAATATATTAAAATGCCACTTAACGTTGATATTTAAAAGTTTGGGGTAAGGGAGTAATTTCATTTATCACATTGCATGCAAATTTTATAATTCCAATGAAATATTCCTTTTTCTTTATTTATTCAAACATTATTAAAAATTAATATTTCCTAATTTATATTTCTTAACCCTTTACCTCATATATACGCGAAACAACGCACTTTCGCCCCCCCCCCCCCTTTTTAGGCCTGAAATAGTGAAAAAATGTCCTATTTGGGCCCCAAACACATGTTTGCGTTTGAGAAATGTTGCTAAAAAAAGTGAGCACTTTTTCGGCGCCGCTCCCAATCCAAAAGATACATCAGGGGGTTGCCAGAAGGGGGATGTGCCCCCTTCTGTTTGGGGGTTTGAAGGGGGCGGAATCCCTCTCATCGCCAAGATAATTTTGGACTTGTGAGAGTCTAAAAATGATCCCAGGTCGATCATAATGTAACGTGTAACCAACGCTGAAAAGCCTTTGACTCTATCTCAAATCCTTGAGAAGTTGCAGCACTTTGAAATAAATTTTGATGGAAAAAATCGAGGCCAAATAGTGATTTTTGGCAATTTTGAGATGTCCCCTCGTTGCCATGGTAACAGGAAATCTAAGACTGAGCATGTCGTTACAAAGGCAAAGGTCTAGTCAACATTTGTGCCAAGTTTGATAAGTATTGAAGCATTTTTCATAGTTTCATAGCAGTTTGAACTTGTAACAGGAGGCTTTTCAGTGAAAACAGCCATTTTTCACAATATGCTCATGGGGGAAAGGGTTAAGAGTCGTTTTATTATTTTGATTTATTTATTTTGCAAGTAAATCTGTCTTTTCATGTCTTGTTATTTCGCTATAGTACATGAATAATTTTTCGTCCAATGAAAGTGTACTTTAGTACCTGCTATAATCAACTTCTACGTATTTTACTGACAAAGAGACCTTAGTGGAGCATTGTTTGCTCGTTAAGAAATTGTTTTGCAAGATCTTGTACTCTTCCTTTAGGATTGTTGAAATTTTCATCACCATTATTAATACCTTGATTGCCTTTTGGGTCTATGCTTTCCAGGTACATTTCAAACGTAGCCCTGTCCCTCTAATTGTTGCATCTCTACACGTCCACCTCACCACTTCGTGATCCGCAGTATCGTTAAGGCAGTCTTTGCTTGTTATACCCTTTGGTCAAATTTATATTAGATTACATTGATAATTGCTACACAGACTGTTTGTAAATATAAAACAAACATGTTCTGACTTAACATGAAGCAGATATTTCCTGTTTAAAATATTTTACACACTAAAGGTGGTCACAATATTAATAGGGAACGCAGCTTCCCATACCTAGTTTATTCATTCTTTTATATAAGTAAGAATTTCATAGATTTAAATAAAATTATGTGATTAAAATATTTTACTCAAAGATGTATATTAAGTATAGTATCTTTCACTCGTAGGCGCATATCTAAAGAGATCAAGTCATCTACAAATGACTATGTCTCTATTACATCTATATGTGCGGTTGGATAAGGTTAATTCATTAGCTCTGAATGTCTGAAATGGACTCACATGGTCTCTACGTCCTTTAAACTACACTTTGTTTAGTTCTGTCTGATAAGATTGGGCAAAGGGATCTTTTGAAACAACTATTAATTCGTAATAGACACCACTAAGTACGCGCCTTTTCATGGTCTGATCATTCATTTAATTTTGCGCATAAATCGAAATCTTACAGTCAATCCAGGATCATAATCATTATAAATACCCCTTATCGTAACAAGTTATTTGATTGAAGCAATGTTATCTTTTTAAAAGTGCACATCTCCTATTAAATTGCTCTTCAGTTCCTTATAATTTTTTGAATCTGATATTGTTGCTGTAACCTTCGTTGTCTAAATGTAACGGATTTATTATAAAGTATATCAAAATTCTGGGGGCTTATATTCTTTGTCATCTTGTTTAACTGGCATGTACTTCATGATGCCCTAATGTAGGTGTTGGCGGTGGATGCCTTTGTCACCTTCTGTAATCTAGAGCTGACGCAAACAACTTTCTTTTTTACATATATTTAAGTTTATTTAAGTATGGAGGATATTTGGGTACTTATCTCCTCAATATTTGTTGAAAATTCCATTGTTTCTTTCCGTCCCTCAAAAGAACAAATTTCGTGATGTATCTTAAATAAATAAATTACTTAACCTTCGCGACATAGATTGTGGTCATGTGCTACTTACTTTTATCCGCTACAAAAATGGATTGGTCTCATAATTTCCTTTAAGTCCCAGCAATAACCAAACCAATTATTTAAAATTTAAGTCACAACTAAATATATGGCATACGTAATTAGACATTCTACATAAGTAATTAGCCTATCGGAATAACAGTAAAAAGTATTTGGAAAAGACTTAAGGTCATTCTGGCAAACTCACAGTTTTTGGTAATATTAAACCCAATCAAAAAGGCGATGTATTTAATACACATATGTTTTATTTTTTATAAGATTTTTAACTTAAATTAATTGAATATTCACATAATCACATTTCACTTAACTTAATGATGATTGATGTGGAGAAGTTTAAATTAAAACACGACCAACATCTAATATTTAAACCTGCAAGCTTGTACAAACTACTGGTTATTGATTTAAGTGAGAGGTACTCAATTCTCAACACGCAATAGTGTTGGCCTCAATGATCGCGAAGAAAGATATTACAACACAGAAGTGAAGTACGTGGCAACTTTTTTACAAATGCCACACAGCACTTGACACCTGCAGTTGTAAAGTATAAAAATCTTCAAACAAAGTGATGAAAAAGTGAAACCAATGCTTTCATGGTGAGAGAGCAAGCATTTTCGAAAAGGGCTTTAAATATAAATAAGTTTCATGTCTATTGTGCCGGACTATATTTGATAAATTTACTTGGGACAAATGTTTTTTCTACAATGTATATAAAAGGCCTGAAATATTGACAGAGATAACATAGATTCAATATTTAAATGTTACATTGTAAACATACTCATAAATATCTGATAATTGAGTTAATGGTTTTTAAGGTTTACACATGCGAATAAATTACCTTGATCAATATTCTTTATCTTGCGTGACATCTTGTAATTTAGCCCGCATTATTGAACCAAATAATGTGTTTGCAACTGATGTCAAACCATGCTAATGACGACGCATAAAATGCTAATTGTAAGCAATTGTATGTTGTATTGAATCTTCATTAGTAATGCAAAAACCATCAAATGAAAACATAACTTGATAAACATAAATGGAATTAATATTCAGGAAACCTGTGTTTTAGTTTATCTTATATGTTTTGGACGTTTAAGTAGCTGCAAAATTCGAAACTTTTGAAACATTGTCCGAAATCTTTATCTCCAGTGAAATATTAGACAAAGAGAAATGTCAGGATATTGGGAGAAAATATCGGGTGCATCAGCAAAATATATTCCTGCCAGTACCAGCACCACACCAGTTGCAGCAGGTGGAGCATCAATATTAGGTCTTGACAGAACATTACCCGGAAGGCTAACAAATTTATCAAATCAAATTACAGATTTCCAGACCGTACGTACTTTTATTTGTTAATATGTTTGATTGACATAGCTAAGTTTAAACGTGCTACGGTAAAATAATATGAAACCACGTTCTTTTAAATTAATTGAAAGATTAAAAAATATAGTTGAACTATTATATTTCATTTAACTAATTCCAAGTACTTACATCAACGAATATCTATCTATTGCCAAAACAATGATAAAGAGTAGACTGGATCATATGACTGTCGAGAAAGAATAGATAAAAAATGTTCTTTAATTTTTATACTTTCAAATGTATTTTTTGTGACATGTTCATGCTAATTTTTCTTACAGGAGTCGTTGATCAACAGCAGAATTAATTGTGGACGAAGAAAAAGACCGTCATCTGAAACACTGATGCATGAGGGTGGGAAAAGACCGTACCAAGTAGCAACTGTTTTATCGGAAGCAAGTAAAGCAGCAACTGTACTTCCATTAAAAAGTGACGAAATGAAAGTGGCCCCGTTCCAAACGTTACCGATGCCCGAGAGAAATTTTTCAAGTGCTGTAACTATAACCAAACATAGCCACAACAGCGGATTATCTAAAGCCACATCGTTTACAGAATGTTCTCCCGGATCATTAACATTAAACAAAACTGGATGCGAATTTTCTAATCGGAAAAAGAACTTACTAGATAATATCTTTGAAAAAATTGCACTTGATAAGGTTGACAGACAACATTCTAAGCGCCTTGTCGATCGAACACTGAAATCAATTACTTCAAAATTTGATAGATTTCAAGGTGGCGGAATCTACAGACGTCAATATATTGATGCTGGAAGCTATCCTGTGAAACTGAAGATAAACAAAGCTGATGAATTTGACGTCAATATACCTCTCAACATTGACGTAAAAAGAGTTCGAGACACTGGCAATGTGAACTACGTTTTCAAAGACGTGAGTTTCTTGTCCTTGCTAGATTGTGTCATGAATTTTAATAATAAATTATTTAATCAATAATAGATTTTGAAATACAAATGACTCGCTTTTAGCCTTTCTTGAAGTCGACTTTATTGCGAAAAAATATTAACGTAAGCATTAACGTTTGAACTTCACAATTAAAAATTGCTCAATTGGTAATTATATTTTTAAGATAACTATTTATGCACGATGAATAAACAGGCAATAAGTGTTGAAGCAAACGATTATGTATATCTAAAGTTTTGCTATCACTGTTGGCTTGATATCAATTTCAGCAAGGACTACGTTTTGCTATCACTGTTGGCTTTATATCAATTTCAGCAAAGACTAAGTTTGTGTTTGGAGAAACAGCTTTTCTTTAATCATCAAGGAACGGCGATTCCTCCGGGCTATGCTGTTGTTGAAGTAGAAATGTTTATTGGAGGATGTTATCATTTCCTGTCACGAAAAAGAAATGAACTTCCGAGAAAGTTCTTACATATTGGTCTTCCAATACCTCGGCAGGATGCTCCACATCGTTACATGTTCCACCCCAGATATCGTAGATTTGGCTTCATGGATCCATTACAAAGATCAAACAGAAGTTCAAAATTTCAAGACCGTATTGAACTCATTCCAGCTGATGTTAAGAGAGATTTTTTTGAGAAAATACAAAGTGCAACATCTTTTCCATGGAATCAACGTAAGTAGAAAAACAAATATATCATTTTCAAAGTAGAAATAACTATTGATTGTTTCAATCTTATTTTGGTATAAAGTAACATAGCTGATATTTCAGATAGTTCTATGGAAGATAAAAGTTCAACGTAAGTTGTCCTTTCGTCGCAAAAATGCAGATTCTTTGATGAGGACTAAGCAATATCTTACATTTTCTAACAATGCTTGACACAATACTGTTATCCTACTTTGATAAAAAATTGTTAATGTCACTAGTAAAAGTGTTGTTACATGGAGTCGATGTAAGGTTGACTTTATTTTAAAAAGGGAAATACTGCATGCATTTGAGCTTCCTTACTCCATCATTCGTTATTTATTCCGTGTACAAGTATTTGGTTATAAGACGAGTTTTGTTGAAATTATACACGCTTTAGTTTGGTCCACAGTGTAATACAATGTACACATATATTATTTTACTTTGTTATTATACCTTCAAATCGCGTATCAGTTTGGTGTATAATAACTTATCTTTGATATTAGTGCGATTACGTTACATTTTATATCATCATTTTAGACACGACATTTTGAAACAAATATCTTATCTTTATGGCAAGCAAACCGTTTGCTTTCTATTATCAGATTCAGTACATATTTCTAAAGTATCTCATGGACCGGCATTGACAATGACGTTGGTGCCATTTCAAGGTTCACCAGTAAAGCACAACATTAACGTGGATATTACCCTGTCTTTGGAGTGCGATATACCTCTGTCGAGATTTGGATGGCCGAGGGAAAAAACAAAACAAGCGTTTGAGCGGGATGTTATAGATGAAGTTTTGAACGCAGGAATACATCTTGTACCAAAGAAAGATTTATTTTGGGCGATATCTTTCTCGAAGGCAGAACGAGCTCTTCTATCGCGGTTGGATACAGATGGCGGCTGCAGAAAATATGTTACTAAGATAATGAAGAAGTTCGTGATGAATTGTAGCTCACAGTCCACCAATGGACTTCCTGGAATTTCCTCACATATAATAAAGGTACATTCATAGCATTGATTCATAAATATTGACGGTTAGCCTCCGATTAAAATGTAATTATAATCATTATTTGAGATACAACTTATGAATAGTATTTTATTTCATTTTATGTATCATAATTAAAAATTGGTATAAGTTAGCGACGTCATACAAAATTAACTTGTTATTTGCGATAGTGGGTGGAAACAAAATTATGATATATGTACATGTAATTACGCTTAACTGTACAGATAAATTTAACGTTTTTTTAAACAATATAAATAACTTAAAATCGATGTCACCTGTAGTTTCTTTCTTTCTGTCGTTTTTCTTTCTTCCATACTTCTTTCTTGCTTGTGTTTATAACTACCAATTGAAATCATTATAAAGTACACGCTCTGTTGACATCTTTAGTTCATTTGGTATTGTACCCTGAAATATGCATTATTTAATTATTCTAAAAGTGCAAACTGACTGCGTTCGATTCAATGTTTTGAACACAGAGTGGGATAATCTTATTATATTATTTTGATCTTCAGAATAAAAAAAAATTATATTCACATAGATTTTACAAATTTAAATCATATTCATCACCTGTTTATGTGACATCACAAAAATGTTCTTATGTATTATAACAATAAACTCGATTCAAATGTATCTTATGCCTCCATGTAACATAACTGTTAATTCAATATGTTTCTATGCTTTCTTCTAATATTACTGTTAACTCGGTTCAAATGGATAGAGTAGCAGCGTGGCCGAGTGGTGAACGCATCGGATTAGTAATCTTAAGATTACTGACCGCGTGGGTTCATACCCTGTCAGGGGCAAAACGTCGTTTCCTTGAGCAAGAAAGTACATTTCTTACTTATTACTGGTTAGTTCCTGGAAATGATTCGCAAGTGTTCCAATAAGCTTCCAGCATCCAAAACAATCGAACTATAAACTGAATGGATTGTGTGCTTATGTAATGCAGCGAATTGAACTATTTTTTTCAGACACGAATCCTCTGGTCTTGTGAAGAACACAGCAACGTGCCATCGTACTGGTGCTATTATAATAGAGATGTTTGTTTGATTAACACGCTGGAAGAGTTCATCAATGACCTGAATTCAAGATGGCTGCCAGAATATTTCAACTCTGGTATAAATATACTGCAAGACAAAGATGTCAGCGTACTCAACACGCTATCGTCTTTTATGAGGAGAAGACAAATAGAACTTTTAAACATGTAGAAGTTTAGAAGTGAACTTGGGTAATACTAGAGGTTTTGTATTTTTTAAACGGTATAGGACGATTTATAAATAACAATATATAACAAGGCCTACGTACAATGTAAATTTAGATTGGACTACAAGATTATAATCCAAAGTTATAATAGAAACATTTTTAACAAGCTAATTATTATGCTGGCTGAATAAATAGATATCCCCTGCCATAAGATACAAATCACTTGACTGATTCCTTTTAAATATGAAGTGCATAATAAGAGTTAAATTGAATTATGATTGTACAAACTCACAATACTGCAAATTGCTAAGCTAAAATGTTCTTGTTAAAACATCCTTTTAAGATATAAATGAATTATTGACATTTAAATATTATCATAAAGTTATGTTATTTCATTTGGTCACTTATCTAAAGTGTGTAACTAATAATTGCTATTATAAAATTCAAATTTTGCAAAGCATGAGCATTGATTGTATGCTCAATTTCAAGGAATCCCATTACACCCCAGGATTTAATGTAATTTTCACTTACTTGGCAATGATACTTGTAAGATTGACATGTATCTTACATGAATTCATTAATTTTATAGAATCACTATTAAGATTCTGATAATCTAACAAATTACAGCTACGTAAATGTAAAGGTAAACCTATATTTTCAGTGGAAAAACAATGTTTTTGTATGTGTAAACAATTAATGGATGTTTTGATTTATGCAGGATTTATGCAATCATTTTTGATTATCAAATGACATGAATTGC
This sequence comes from Ruditapes philippinarum, assembly GCF_026571515.1. NCBI lineage: Eukaryota > Metazoa > Mollusca > Bivalvia > Venerida > Veneridae > Ruditapes > Ruditapes philippinarum. Next base: position 609,040 of record NW_026861864.1, on the reverse strand, counting down.
CGCTTCATGTAATTGAATAATATTAATTGGAGTTGCATACATTGCTTTTATATACTTGTAAACATATTTTAAACGCATTTTGAAATGTACATCTTTATGATTTTAATGTTTCCAGTATAACACTGTAACGATAGAAGGTAACTGAGCGCGATCCCCCCCCCCCCTTTTTGTTGTCTCAGATGGTGAAAAAATGCCTTATTTAGGCCCCAACACTTGTTTTTGTTTGAGAATGTTGTCAAAAAAGTGACCTCTTTTTCGGCACGGCCCCCCAACCAAAAGATACATCAGGGTGTTGCCAGGGGGGATGTGCCCCCTTCTGTTTGCGGGGTTTGAAGGGGGGCGGAGTCCCCCTCATCGCCAAGAAAATTTTGGACTTGTGGGAGGCTATAAATGACCCAGATTGATCATAAGGTAACGTGTAACCAACGCTGAAAAGCATTGAGAAGTTGCAACACTTTGAAATCAATTTTGATGGAAAAAAATCATCGAAAAATAGTGATTTTTGGCAATTTTGAGATGTCCCCTCGTTTCCATGGTAACAGAAAATTTAAACCTGAGCATGTTGTTGCAAGGGCAATGGTCCAGTCAACATTTTTGCCAAGTTTGATTAGTGTTGAAGCAGTTTTTATAGTATTATAGCAATTTGAACTTGTAACGGGAGACTTTTCAATGAAAACAGCCATTTTTCACAAAATGCTCATGAAGTAATGGGTTAAACCGTTTTGATCATTATTAACACCCGAGTACAGATAGGCTTATCTGATTGTTAACAATATTACATAAAAGGCGAGGTATGTTTCACTAAAATTTGCATATTTGTTGTAAATAACACAAAATGACTGTTATTGTAAATAATTAAAATTGATGTATTGATCAGAATACAAAACCATTTGTATACAAAATGTGCTATATTGGCTAACTTCTTGATCATAATTAATCTATATACTATGTGTGTGTGTTTAAGGTAATACTTTCACCGTATATATTTTGAGGGTGTACATAATGTGTGATCCCAGCTAATTTATTCAATTAAAGACTAGAGATATGGGTTCTTCCTTCTATTTAAGTAACTGAAGAAATTGACATATATATTTACTTCTTAACAAAAAAACATCAATTCATATAACATTCAAGTTAAGCATATATGATGGAGTCGATATACTGGTCTGTCAGCAAAGGTAGCACATATTTGTATATGAATTTCCCCATTCATTGATGTTTTGTATTTACTATTAAATACAAACATTTAAGTTTACCCAATAAGAAGTCCGTGTGAACTAAAAGTAATTATGAAAATAAATCTAAAAAATAAATAAATAAATGAATGAGATTTTCATAATCTGTCAGATAGAAAATTCATGGATACCGATTTTTATTTTGACTTCATTTCGACTTTAATAACCCGATCTTTTAAAATGATGAAAAATTGTTATTGGCTAGCTTTTACGTATGAAAGTATGAAATATCATCATCTCGTAAACGGATGCTGGATAGTAAATGTGTTCATGATGAGCGACAAAATATATGAGCCGAATGCATGTGATATGCATCCAATAAAAATCTTTACTTTCGATTTAAATCAATTTACTTTCGATTTACATAGATATTTTGTGTTAGTAGCGTTTTCAGAAAACTAATTGTGTCTAGCACATACATAAATATTCAATACTTGGTTATTTTCGGTTTGAATGTTTACATGCATATATATTATGCTGATAACGGAAATTACATAAAGTCATATCTAAATTTAGAAACTTATACGTGGCTTTAACCAAATCAAAATCGGTATTGCATTTCTGATCAGGAAAAGAAATCTGAAAGTGAGGTTTAAAATGTCTTGTAATATTTGTGGAGAAAGTCGGTTTGGAAATAGTGCACAACTAAATTGTCATGGCATTACAAATCACGCATTATTTTCTTGTACCTGTAACAAAAAGTTCATGGATGAGGAAAGTTTGGATAATCATAAAAAGCAGATGCAGGAAAATGCAAAACCCGAGCAATGTTCAGGATGTTGCCGATCGTTTGTAAACAAAGATGACATGTATCAACACAAAAGAAGCACAAATCACTGGATGAATGATGAAAGGGAAAATGCTCAAAAAGAAACTAATCGTGTATTCTGTGACGACCGATGTGGTAAAAGCTTTAAGTCAGCAAGTGCATATGCAGATCACAAGAGAGATATAGCTGCAAAATTTGAATTTCGGACAAAACATGCCGTGGGGCGACAAGACGTTTCTCGACAAAAGCAGGCTTGACCAGCATAAAAAAAGATACTGGCCACAGCTCAAAACCTAACTCCGAGCGAAAAGAATATCTTGACAATTTTCATAAGAGCAAAGTTGCTATCAGTAAGGAGGATAAGAAATCATCTGTTAAACGTGTTGACGGAATACTTCGGCCAATTATGAACCATGTGAAGAAAGCAGAGGGAGGTGAATTTTATTGCCCAAATGTGGTAAGAGCTGGCAGTTTTCCTGTGAAAACTAAGATTGGAAAACCTGATGAATTTGATACAAACATTGTTTGTAACATTGTCCCCGATAATACAAAAACCCGCGGAAAGGTTGATTTTGAATACCAGAAATTAAACGAAAGGGTATTTATTTATTTATCTATTTATTTATTTATTTATTTATTTTCCTATTTAGCCCCCAAAGAGTGCTCAGTGGCGAGCTTTTGTGACGACAAGTCGTCCGTCGATCGTCGTTTGTCATTTATCGTTCTTTATTGGTAGCTGGATATGATAAAATCTCCACAGGAATGATCTTACGATAGCTTAGATATCGTCTTTGGCTTGTAGCATTGTCTTGATGACCTTTACAACAGTTATATAGGTCATGTCCTCATGGTCATATAGTTTGTATGTAGACGTGCCTTAAACATTTTTTCGTTTGAATCTTCTACTACCAAGAGTTGAGATATAAAATACATGTAGAATAAATGTGTGGTCGTTTACAAAAATTACGTAATTCGTAACCCTTGCCTTGAATTTAACCCCGCCCCCGGATAACTTATGTTATGTAGGGTGATATAGGAAAACACATTTTTAAAAGCCTTCTTGAGTGAAATTGCATTGTTCATAGCTAACTTATTTGGCATGTAGCATTTCCAAGCGGACATGTGCACATTTTTAAAAATTACGCAGCTTTGGTAAATAATGCTGTGACCTAATTACTGACTGTTATCATCGAACAATTGTGACCCTGTCAAGTAATATATCTCAGGTGCGATCCAGGGCCATCATGGCTTTTTCAAATCGTCTCATTATATTTGAATTCTAAACAGATCTACTAAGTGGTATTCTTATTATAAATCAAAAATTGGTAATATGATCGTTTATCCAATTTAGGTTAAATAAAATCATATCTGTGGTGTCATCATTTCCATCTATTTTGAGCTGATTTAATTTCTTCTCACAGATGGGGAAATCGAACAATATGAATATAAAGATGAACCTGAAAGACATTCCTGGTGGCAAAGAAATACCGATGGGATACGCAGTGGTAACAGTTAAAGACGGCACCGTCCCTGCAAAACTTACGTACAATGGACATTTAGTTCCAAGAGAAGTAAAACAAGACCTTTATGGTAAAATTAAAACTGCTGTCAAAGATATAGGGATGAAAAGTAAGTGATTAAAGTATCCAGGACTTTAGTCTAAAAATGCCGATTTGAATTAAACATTTTTGTCTCATAAACGTTGTACTATACTTAAAGACAGAGAAACGTGATAAATCACTAAAAAATTTACCTCTAGAAAAAGAAGGGGGACAAATAGCTTCGTTGCGTGCAGCTAACACTGCAGCAGCTGTTTTTACCTTTTAAAGGCTGTATAAATGTATATCTACCTTTTTTCATCTACAGTATAATCTGTTTAAGATGACCATTAATTGGAGGGTTGAAAAAAGAAAATTCTACATCTAGAAAGGTTTTACACTTATAGCATATGTAAATGCAGCAAAAATTGAGAAATAGCCGTGCTGTGCATAAAACATCAATTTTTGAATTTTGCGATTCCGATTTTTACCCTGACTTTCACAATGTCGTGTTTCATATATCAAAATGAAAACATGAAGTGGTGGTTATTCAGATATTTACGTAGGAGTATTTAAATCTTCATTTCAATGTAGATACAACTTTAATTTTAATGCTAAATGAATCAACGGTATCCTGTGATTTGCAACATAAAATGTTAATTAAGAAGTGATGGTGTAAAATATAATTATGTTGCAAACAACTATTAGATGTATCTAACATAAAAAATGCACTTAGATATAGTTTAATACATGTATTTTCAATTATTTTTAACAAAACGGAAGAACAGATGAAAATGATTTTTGCAGATGTGGATGTGAGTCGTAACGCCCACGGACCTGCCTTGACGTTGAACATACATCAAGGTCAAGGTCTTCATGACATAAGTGTCGATATAACACCATCAATTCCGTGCAAGGTACCTGTGACAGATAACGGTTGGCCTCGTCCGAATACACGTAAAGCTTTCGATAGCCGAGTACTTGATGGCATTAAAACCACCGGGACACACTTAGTTCCAAAAGGCGATAACGTATGGGCAGTTTCATATTCAAAAGCAGAAAAAGCAGCTCTTTCAAAGATTGATGAGGGAAATGGCTGTCGGAGAGAGGTCAATAGAATAATGAAGAAGCACGTCCAGGATTGCACATCTCGATCGAAAGATGGTCTTCCGGGAGTTTCCTCACATTTGATAAAAGTAAAGCTTATTTGAGTTTGTTTCTTTTGTATTTTATTCAGTTAACGATAGTAATGTAGTTTCAATTACCATTTCATAAATCTCACACATTGACCTAAACACAGTCCAAGCATTTTTTAAGAAAAAATAAAGTTCGTTTTGGCTAAGTTTAATCTTTTTGTAATTGTTTTCCAAAAAAAATATTGAGTAAATAGATATGGTCAATGATCGTTTAAAATGTACTTAAAATTTATTTCACTGTCATAAGTTCCGTTCCATATAAATGTAGGATACATTTGTATCTCATAATGCAGGTAAGAAAGTGTTTTATCTCTTTCGTTATCAACTGCTAAATGTCCTATGATTGCTGCGGTAAACAGTAGTATGATAAATTAGCAATACCAAAGTAATCCATCAACTCCTTTTGCAAAAGTAACAGTGAAGTACGTTTTTTTTGTGTTTGCAACATATCGAATGCTATAATATATATTTCTGAAACTTCAAATATCATTTGTTTTTGATATTTTCTTTTTAGCATCAAATTCTTTGGTCTGCGGAAAAACGTCCAGATCAAAATTACTGGCAACATGGCAACATTTATAACTGCCTGATTGATACCATGGGGGATATGGCATCAGCCCTTGATAGAGGAAAACTTCCAAATTACTTCAGTAATTCTGAAAACATTCTACGTGGGAAAGATCCTGGAGTTCTTCGGGAACTGAGTGGTCATTTTAAGAGAGAAAAGGAAAAGTTATTACATATGTGATATGAATAACTTGTTTGTTATAATGCTAACTAAACGTTTAGGAATTTGGAATGTTTAAATAGAATATATACAACCTTCCAGCTTTACTTTTACACAGTAAAATGATGAATTACAAGTACACATTATAACTTATTCGTTGTGTTATTGAATATGTAAATAATGTTTATTTGAATTTATAGTATCATAGAGTAATAATAATTTAGCGCAAATCGATTATGTTGATTCATTTTCATCGCATGTCAAACATGAAAAACAATAATACGAATGAAGAAAATATTCATAAATATATATATATGTGTAAAACCAAGGTTTTGTCACGAACATACATTAAGCAGTTTCAGCTTTTCTTATCAGTCTTTAGTTAACATCGCAAATTCACTAACGAACTTGTCTGAGCAAATTTATTTGAAAATACAAAGTAAAAATTCAGACATAACTGAATAAAACTTTGTAAGATGCTATAATGATGTATACTAATACACCAATTGCTTCCTTTTTAACTATGTTTTGTTGTTCAATATAAAGTTAAAAAAATACAATATTTATTTTTATCTTCTTACAGTTACACTTCCATAGTTACAATACAACTTTTTTAATTGACTATATAATTATGTAATAAATGATATAACTCTCTAGTAATTATGTAATACAGTATAAAAAGGGTTGTTTCCCTTTAAAAGGTAAACATGTTTGTTAAATTGTTATTAAATATTAGATAAATAATTTTTCAATCAAAGCTAAATCTAAGTTGGTACTTAAGTTTAAATCAAAGTCTGCACATATAATAGTGTCTTTTTTCATTAGGATTTCGTTTTATATTTTGTGTTGCATCATTTATTGTTCAAATGTTATGGTCAAATTTCTCAGTTGTAGAATTACTTATAGAAGTGTTCATTACAAATAGATTGTTGTTAAATATTCTCTCAGCTTTTTGTTCCCTTTTGATAATTAATTTCCTGGACATTGTCCGGAATTTCCCTGCAACAACAGCAATGAATTGCTGAAGAAAAATACTTTATAAAAAAGAACCTTTCTTCAATGGGTTGAGCCCTGAAAATATGAAAATTGATTTTATTTTTATAAATCAACTGCATGGTGCTCTTGACACAGAAAACTATGCAAGAGATAATATGTAAATGTATCCGATACTAAATTGATTATAGATTTTTATACGGTTTTGGGGCCGATTTAAGTGGTCTATTTTTTCTTGCAGCCCATCAAATTACCTACACGTACAAGTACGATACGCCGAGTACAGAAATGGCAAAAATGCCCCAGGTTAATATGTGCAAAGATAAGTGTGAAATGTATCTCTCACATTAAATGCATATAAAACGTTTTTGAAACGTTCATGCAGATACAATATAATTATTTTATATACATAAAATTAAAAGTAGAAAAACCTGTACACTCAATATTTTCTTAGAAATTATATATGATCTACTTAAAGTTTCGAAGCGAACTTAAAAAAACTGATAACCCGTTTTGTTTGCGTAACTATACTTGTATAATACTTATTTAAGAATTGTTTGTGAAATTTTTTCACTTGTCTCTTCCCTCGGTAAGTGTACGTTGTTGAGAAGACACAGGGCATCGGCAGATGATTGAAGAATCAATGCCACGTGTAAGACGGCAACTACAGCTCGGGGTAACGTTGAAGGTAGCACGACTTAGCTTGCATGAAGTTAACTGCCTGTTTGAGGGGAGTGGCCCTACAAAGTAGGCTCTGAGGCGACAAGAATGGTGTGCTTGGGTGCGTGAGCCCCTAGCACGATTAGACGGCTTGAACGGCAGGCCTTTTGCTGGCACCAACAGCCCTTTTCAGGGTTATACCCTTTCATATTGTGTCAGGTTACTGTACATTTACAGTGACCTTTTTTTTGCTCAAAATTCATATCTTATGCTAATACTCCGTGGAAATTGCATGGAGGTAAATTATCACCACTTTGTGCTTTAATATTAACTCTTTAAAGGCATGATCGACTGGTGACATGTCCGGGGTCCGTACTCGACAGCAAAATCTGCATTTTTTGTCTGAAAGGGCGGAGGGCGGATGGACCGTCATTAAGCATAAGCTGTATACATACATACATACATACATACATACATGCATACACCCACGCACGCACGCACGCACGCACGCACGCACATACATACATACATACATACATATATACATATCTGTGAAATTTGCGTCCTAAATGATAATAATAAAGAAATGGCATATTTATATTGTCTGCCCTTTAATTATAGTATTATATTAACTTATAGCTATTACACATTGTGTGGCTAAGAAAACTATATTGCCCTTGATTTATGCGTCACTGTGAAATACGGAAAGTACTTCTAGCTTCGCGACATGCTACAGAGAACAGTAACTGTTGACCGATGTAATTCTGAAATTGATAAAGGTCCATAATTTTTATAAATATATATCAAAAGTTAATAGTTAACATTTTAACTGAATAGTCAGTGAACTTGTTAATTTTTACAATCAAGTTACACATAGGTGACATTCCTCATTACTCATCTACTCTTGATAGTTACATTTATAGAGGTATGTATGGAATAATAAACTTATTTCTTATATATACTTATAAAAGAAATATTGATGAAAAAAATGCGTATTTTCATTTTCCGTATTTTGACTGTAAAAAAAATATTTTTCACGCAGTGAAACATATTTTCCGTATTTTCACCGGTGCCTTACCGGACTATTTTCTTTAAAACTATACCAGTACACACAATTTAAGGGAAAGCCTTTCCAATTGTAATATAAAAAAAAAGAGAAAAATGTATATAATAAACAGAAAATTGAAGTTTTTTCTATAAATACATGATTTTTTTCATCTTCTGGCATGGAAATTATCATATTTTACTCTTGGCAACCGCCACTCGTGAAATATTTATTTTCATACCACGTGATGAAAAATAAATCATGAATTTATGGAAAAAAAACTTGAACATCCTCTATCTATTGATGCAGATCTAAACCGCTATGAAATACAAATATTAGATTAACGAACAGAAAATCTAACTACATCTGCCCAGGGTACGTCTTTTAATCTATTTGAAAGACCCTGATCTGCCTAAACTAGAAATGATTGTAACAAATTCACAATTAATGTGTCTTTAAAATAGGGGAAAAATCTATTAAATAATAAAGAAATTTTTGAGAAAAAGTCAACATTAATTAAAGCTGTATATTGTAATTATCATAACAGGTGCTCGTCCAGTCTTGGTGCCTATGTAAAAAAAATTTGAAATGAAAAAAAAACAAAAAAAAAACAAGTAGATCTACATGTATTCTGGGTTGAGTGCAAGAAAAGAAATTGATTTTTTTCCTCTATATATACTATTACTAGAATGGTAGTAATTCGTAGTATTGGTATATACGGGGGGGGGGGCATTTTTTTCATTTTTTTTCTTTCACTAAACCACGGATTTACATTGTAGGCCTAATATAAATCCGTGACTCAACCCAGAATAGTTTTGTTTTATTTCATTTTTTTAATATGGACGAGCACCTGTGATTATCATGTGTATTTATATTACAGTTCCAATTGAAACCCGACATGATATTTATGCATTTATGATGCAAACATCTCGGGAACTTGGCTATAAAATATCTCTTATGCACAAAACAATGACACGTGTCATGTAATATTTATTCATAATATCTGCAATAAAAGTCTCTTGAGTGTATTTTGTTCAGCCAATTCGTCAGCAGCTTAGAACTGCTTGTCACGAAGTGGTTGTCACGAATATCAAAATACACGATCACAGCTGAACGCAAATCTAACATTTTTCAAATTTGAACAAGGTAAACACAGATGCTTGAAATTTTTGAAAAATAAACTTTATATGAGTAAGATCTATGAGGGTTTGCTATCAGTTAAATTGACAAGTGAAAATTTTGCGTAGTTTTCTCACTTATATCTTTTTAACGTGTTTTGGTATAATTTTCGGATAAATCTTTTACGGATAGTAAATTTGAATAAATAAATCACCGCAAGTTATTGCCCAATCTACCGCCCAGGGTGCTTAGAAAATCCGAAAGTAATCACTAAAGTATGATAAGGCTTTACTCCCTTCCAACTACAAGAACTCCTTCTTCCCTCGTACAGCCACAACGTGGAACAGCATACCTGCCTCCGTTGCAGAGGCCCCTGACTTGGAATCCTTCAAGCAGGTGCTATCAGCCCTCACATTCTAATCTGCCTTAGGGGCCCAGCTACAAGTACCCACTAGTGATATCCAAGGCTGTGCTGGCCGCAGCCACTGTAACCGGAGAGGTTTGGGTTGAAGCTCTAGGCGAAATGTAGCTGGCCAGACTTTTTGCCTATATCTATTCCTTTCGACCTTATTAAGTCGTGTAACCCACCTATCCAACCTCTTCTAACTTTCTATCATTTCTTGTATATTGTTCTTGACCTAGCACCACCCTTCGCGTTAAAATCAAGTGTGATTGCCCTGACGTACGATGTAGATGTAGAACAATTGTTAAATTCTTGCTACCACATTTGATTATATGTTCATCACTTCAATTTGAAAAAAACCAACATGTGCTTGATGATGTGAAGCTGAATCATTTAATCTCTCAATTACAAATATTTTGAAAACACATATTGAGCATACTCCTGTATCAGAAAATCGGTAATCTCCTGGATTAAACCCCTCTGTGGTAGTATCATTATGAACGTATATATATCAGAAGTAAAACTTGTATCATGCGTATACAGGTATATAATACACTAAAGAAAACGGAATGAACCTTATATATACTCTTGGTTTAGACCCTGAGGTCTATTCAAGGATATAGTCAGTACCTGTAGCAAGACACTTCACCCCTCAAATTTTGAAGAAATTCACCCCTCACAGTCACCCCTAAAGTCAGTAAAACACTTCACCCCTCATCCAATTTTTTTTTTTCTATAAAAAAATAACTCAACAACTTAATGCTTTTAATTATTTGATTAAAAATATTTTGATTAAAGGACAATTTACAGACATTTCTAAGAGGAAATATTTTTTAGTAAATAATTCAGAAACAAATAAAACATGTAATGATTTATTTCATTCATTTACAATTAACATGCAATAAAACATAACATGAAAAACAATTTACAGCTGACAAACACTTAGATATATTACATCATTGAAACATAACATCAGCACACATTTCTGATAGTAGACAGGATTTGTGACTTCCCATCAATTCATAAATATCTGGTATAAACACTTTTGCAAGGACATACATCATCCGAAAACTACACAAGTTTTTAGCCGACGTCCAATTCGACAATCTTAAGTTATCCAATCAAAATGCATAATTTAAAAGGTGCAATTTTTTTCTGTTATTTACTCATTATTAAGATAAGAGTAAATAATGAGTCCTAAATTAATTTGACGAGTGACAAGAGAAAGGGATACATTGTTTCGTTTCATTTCGTTCAAAGCCTTGATAATGGCCGTGTTGTCACTCCGGTATTTACAGCTTGATTTGAACATAACACCAAAGGAAAATTCCACCAATAATCATGCCTGAGTATTTTGACACCCTTATATTCATTCTTCAAGCATGCCATGGGGTAAAGTGAAGCATATCAAGATATTTTTACTTAAATTTTAGTTTATATAAAGATTTTTTTACAGGTTATATGGCCCTATATAAACTGTTTATATACGTCCATATAAACTGTCAGGAATCTTTAAAACATCTTAACGTATGATACAGCAAACTTTCTTTAATAGAGGGAAAAAGGAAATTCCATCATTGAATTGACAGTGCTTAGCCATGTATATATTCAATAATTATATAGTTAAAGATCCTGTAACTTTTTTATGGTTTTGTATCATAAAAATAATGCTCAAATGAAGATTTATCAATATTGTAAGTTCCAAAAAGCATAATTTGTAAAGATTTTACGGAATTTACATTTCATCCTAATAAAGGGAGGTAATAAGAAATTTATTTTGTATAAATTTGAAGTCAAATTTTTCAATAAGAAATGAATGCATATATTTTAATGATTACAAATAATGTGCACAAGTATTTGCAGTATTTTGTTTGTTTGTTTAATTGGGTTTTACGTCACACCGACAAAGTAGGCGACATTCCAGCTTTACTGGTGGAGGAAGACCTCAGGTACCCTTACGTGCATTATTTCAGGCATAAACTGACACCTGAGTAGAACCACTAATGTTCCATGAGCTAGCTGGCTAGCTTCCTCACATGAAAGAATCCAAAGTCCCTGTTGGGATTCGAACCCACAGCAGTGAGGCGCAAGTGGTTTGAAGTCAACGATCTTAACCACTCTGCCACAGACGCCTCTTTACAGTACATATTTTAGATATTTTTCAATGTTTGAAAATTATTTTAGAAACATAATTATATACATATATAAAATTTCTCATGCCTTGTCCTTTTGGCCAAAACTCGGGTAACTATTAATATATGCATATGCATTAATATTTGTATTTTATTGTTGTGTGCTTATAAACTTAGAATTAATAAGAATTAAAAAAAAAAAAAAAAAAAAAAAAAAAAAAACTTAGTGAAAGAGGAATTTGTTTACAACTTACATCCATTGACTAAATGCAGAGATGAGTTTCAGCAGCTCTTCTGGAAGTGCGGTGCCCGGAATTACTCTGAAGAAGTTTGAATCTCAAAATGAAGTGGATGAGAAGAAGCAGAAAAGGCAAGAAGAATGGGAGAAAGTAAGAAAACCGGATGATCCAGAAGGTAAAATAGTTACTAAACAGTACCAGATTAATATGCAATAAGGTTTTTCTAAACTCTTTATTTTTCCCTTAAAAAAATAAATAAAACAATGCAGTTTCAGTTAAAAGCGAGCTGTCCTGAGAAATTTTAATCCATACACCAAGTCATGTTGTTTACATGGACAAACATTGTCAAAACTTTTATAATATTAAGATTATTAAGTGATTCAGGTAGCTTATATTTGCAACTTAAATAAACATCCAAGTGTTTAACTCCCAAAATTACTCAGAGTCCCAGGTTTCTCAAACACCTAAGATTTAAGGTATTTCTGCTTATGAATAATTGGTCTAATGGGGGAAATTCATGTGTTTAGTACATCTTAAACAGTTATAATCCAACCATGACCCCAGTTTTACTTGAGGTAAGGATAAAAAGACTATGGTTAACTTTGAATTAAAATCTCACAGAGGTATAATTATGATATTCATAGGACTATTGTAATGTATGCAACTTCTTTTGTTCTTCGATAGTTACCTCCCTTTGAAGATAGTTTGTCTACTTCAGTGGTATACAGTGCAAGAACATACAAAGAAGTGTATGCTTTTCAATATTTCAAAACCATTTTTGGTAAAACCATCCCCTTTTTCAAATATTTCCATATCTTGTCAAAGTTTTCTCACTGTCAAGTAAAAAAATGGTGAAAAATATTTTAATGTGTTTTGAAATTAAATCATGTGGTATTGATATTTCAGAATGTCCTGAAGCACCAGTAGACAATAGATGTTTATATGACAAGTTACAGGAACAGAAATTGAAGAAAGATGAAGAATTTGAGGAAAAAATTGCCTTTAGTATGTATATAAATCTTTAACCTGCTGGACTCAGAAGTGGTTAGCTTTTGTCCTAGAAGTGGTTAACTTTGTCCGTGAAGTTGTTAGCTTTTCTCCAGGAAATGGTTAGCTTTTCTCCAGGAATTTGAGTTTCTGTCAAGTGTAGGACAAAAGTGATTCTACACAAAAGCTCAACTGTCCAAAAATGAAAGCCCTTCACTTGGCTCCACTGAAAATGACAAGGCAGACAAAAGTGGTTCCGTGAAAAGACAGGATTAACAAAACCCTCCAGTGTAACTTAAGTTATTGACCTGTTATAAGAGATGTGAACCTTATATAAATGTCTCCACTCTGTAATTTAAGTTGATTTATACTTATTCTTCATCCTAACTGTTCATATTTGAGTAATCACATCATATTCACATGTAAAATCATTCACTGATATATAATTTTAAAAACAATTTAAGACACCTGCACAATAAAGCCAGTTATGAATGAAGTGTATGCTTGCCTACATGCTTCAGTCTGGTGTAGAGGGTGAACAAATCAAGCATACACATGGAAAAGATATGTTTGATGTCAATGTGAAATAAGAAAAATATATATTTATGGTATCAATATGTTAAATGCATTGAAAAGAAAGTAATTAACATACATTTATAATTTTTTGTCCAGCCTATCATTTCAATTAAAGGGGCTTTTGTAAAATGTAAATAATGAGATGCAGAATAATTTTACAGCAGACAAAATAAATTGCATTGGATCATAAAGTTGTGGATTGAGTCCTACATGTATCCACGAAAAACCATGAAAATTAGTTCCCCACAAATAAAAATGATTGTGCAGTACATGCAGGTCTTAGACTATGACATAATAAATGTTCATTTGAAATAAATGAAAAAAAAATTGGGATTAAAGAAAAGTTTAGAGTTACTGTCTTTATAGAATTGAACAAGCTTGAATAGGAGGTTGTAATTGCAGGAAATCAAGTGGCACGTTTAGATGCTGATGAAACAGAATTTCTGGACTTTTGTACAGAAAGACAACAAGAAATAATACAGGAGCGTAAACAAGAGGAAGAAAATATCATTTCAGAGATGAAAATATCCTTTATATACTTACAATTTGATATTTGAACATAATGTCGAGGGCTCAGCGCAAGACTATTCTAACTCAATATTTTTCAGAAAATGGTTTTTTGACATTTTCTTGTATAAATTCCTTCAATGCATGTTCTGTTAAAAAGACATAATTAATTTCCCACTAATTTTTAAGTTTTACACATTTTAAGAAAATATTCTATCTGGTGATATAATATATTCAGTGCAAAACTATTCTAACTCAAGTTAGAATAGTTTGACAATCACTTTTAAGTTAAAAGCTTGATATTCTTTTGTGCAAGACTATGCTAACTTCAAGTTAGCATAGTCTAGCGAAATAAAAGATGCTGTTAACAGGAGTTTTTGCTATTTAAACTATTCTAACTGAAAATAAACAAAGTTTGATGATGTCATCACAAGCTTTGATGATGTCATAAATTACAAGAATATTTATGACACTTTTTCTTTTATCATATTTTACAGAATTTTACAGTTTTAAAACATATTCTGATGTGTTTTTGCCTGTCTTTCATTGTTTTCAAGATGAAGACAATTTGATTCCTCATTTTAATATTTATACCAAGTGTAATCAATTTCAAACACTTGTAATTAATTTATTTTACTGACTGCATGGCATTTCAAATTCTCTGTACAAAGAATAAAAAAAATCAGAACTTAGTATTATACAATTTTAGAAGAAATTTTCCCTTTTTAGTCTTTGTTTATAGTAAAGATGAATATAAGTTGCTTACATTTAAAGATTTATGGTTTATCGCCAATCAAGTTCACTGGATGGAGAAAGTGATAAGTGCTCCTGAGTACTGGCTTTCAGTAAATTTCAATAAAACAACAGAAGAATAAAACAAGCTTTATGTCAATACAATTATGCAAAAATCATCTCTGAATTAAATCCAATTCAAAAATAAAGAAAAAAATATTTATTTGAATGAAGTGTTGCCAGTATGCACAAATTATTAACCTTTATTTAGGAAGCTTTGAGTTGTATTAAACCGTTCAACCCTACTTGAGTTAAGGAGACCACTGTAAAATACCCATATCTTGACCAAAATACACTGTTTCAAATTATTTGTGTGTGTGTGGACAATCACAACAAATAGGTAACAGGGCAAATTACCTCAGTGATGAAACAGAAATCATTCACATGCATATGGTGTATGTTTTGAGTCCCCTTGTTCCCATATTTTCTGTATGTGGAACATTTGAGTGTTCATCTATACCAATTGTGCAATGAATACTTATGTGATGGGATGTTTTCAAAATATTATTTAAATACGCATATGGGAGAAGAAAAAGGAACAACCAAAATGGCAACAATATGCCTGTAACAGTATTAAAACAGTATATAATATTAAATCCCGGGATAAAGTTTGCAAAATGGGCGATAATATTTTCTGACAATCAGTGTTTATGAAAGCATGCAGTTTTTATAGAAAAGTCTTTTCCAGTCTGACTAAAGTTCTGATCTACTTATTTCTTACATGTAGATCTGATTGCCCCCTTATTTGTTTAATCTTCATTGTGATTTGGATTTCCCAGGAAAGCTATTTTTAGCAATGAAATCAAACCGTCCTTTACATATAGGATTTATAAGACGAAGTATCAAAATATCATTTTCTGTTAAAGTAAACATAAGTATTGTTGATTTTTGATTGTTGAAGTGATGTGAAATGAACTGGAAATTAAAGACTGAATTTATGATGGGCATGCAGTTTACCTGCTGGCTATCTGGACAACACCATGTTTGTTCTCGAAATTGTGAAAATGACCTACTCAGTAATGGTTTTCCAGCCATTGAAATTAGAAACCATATCGCTTTCAAAATTGTAAAAGCTTGCTGATGATTGGCTGTTTGAAAGGTTATGAGAAGGCGACAACCAATTGGTGGTCGTCAGATCCTAATCATACGCAGCGTAGTGTTAATTAGAAGCTGATTTTAATCAGGACATCCTTAAGATTCATATTATTCCAGTTCAAATAGCATAATTTAAGTTTACAAGCCTGTACATAATTGTTTTCTTTCTTTGTATTTACAAAAGTATACTTTATAATACTAGATTGATAATCTAGAAATACAATTTAGAGTTATGTGCTTATGAATGTTGAATTTTTTTAATTTTTAATTTTGAAAACTTCCAAAACTTTCACTGAATTTATGTATCTTCAGCAACCTTTATTAATATAGTAAAAAAATATTTTGTTTTTGAGGATTTATTTCTTAAAACAAGGATTGTTTTTACCAAAGCACATTCTTTTACATTTATGACAATTAAGTAATACTATAATATTATGAAAATTAATCACTACTAAAATGTATCTTCTAAATTTTTAAAGAGTTTCATTAAATTTTGTGTTTTGTATTTAAATACACTTTTAAAATGTCAGTTTCTAAGAAATTGTAATCTTTGATTGGCAAACTTTGTAAAATCAAAAAGTGTTTTCCTGGTGCATAATTGTCAATTTTATTATATGTTTCAATAGTGTCGATCATTTATTGAAAATATATACATAAATTACCAGTACAAAAATTATGTTAAAAGAATAAAATGTTTCCTTACATAAAATATTTCAGTCATTTTAAAGTGGGGTTTAGTATATTAGAAGATAAGATTGAAACCTATTATAAAATGAACACCCAATGCAATATTTTGACACAGCCACAAGTGAAAATATAACACTGCTGGTGTTCACAAATAAATTAAATGAAATATTATTTGACCTTACATGCAAAATAAACAAATGTTACATTTATTTCATATGTTTTTATTGGTGTTAAGGCACTTTGATTTTTTTCAGTTTATCATCTTATATATTACTTTATCACATTATGTTTATATTCAAAAACTAATTCTGTAGTATTTCATTAATTTCGTTTGATTTGTGCAAATATTAAAGTGCTTCTCATCATATATCACATTATACTTATAACTTAAGTGTATTTCTCACAATATTTCCATTTATCGCATGCTTTTCAGTGGACAGTGAAATTATAAAATATCATTATCACAGTAGCCAGACTATATCTGAATTCGGATGAAAAGAATATAACTTAAAATACATAAAAATACCGAATACACACCATTATGAGTAAAATGTGCTTGAATACGAGAAACACATAAATATCTAGTTATCTACATAGTCATATCAATTCAAAAATGTATCATAATTTCGTAAAAGGTGACAGGATTATTTTTCAACAAGAACTATGTGACATCATGATTTTATGACATCATTAATGAGAGCGCATATTGTTATTTGGCAAAAGTCAGTAAAAAAAGATTAAAACCGATAAAAAAGGTCATGGAATGAATAGAATTTTTTTTTTTATCATGCAAGATCATAATATATTTGTTAGTTTATAGTCACAAAACAATTTTTCAATAAATTGAATTAATGATACATGTATTATGATATATCTTTTAAATTTGCAAAATGTCTAATGTGTTAGTAAATAACTTTCAATAACATCATGTACGGTATTTTTTACCAGTACCTATTTAAATTAAAAATAATAAGAGACTTAAAGCTGCATGCCTGCAGATGAACCAAAATATTTCAATAAAGTACAAACCAAACCAAAGTATTCAGATTTTAAGAAAAGTATAAAGATTCAAGATAAAAGTTATAATTTCCATGTTATGTGTGAATTACATTGTATGACCGATTTTGCAGTAGTTTTTAACCTTAGTTCTATTGCATTACTAATGCAGTAAGGGCTATTTTAGCATATTTTGACCTCTTTTTGGTAATTAACACGGGTTGTAAGTACTGTTTACAATTTTCTTTTTTCACTTCACAATGTTTTACTTTATAATACATTTTCAAATTTTTCATGAAAATTAGCATAAATCTGGAGGCATGCAGCTTAAATGTTATAATGGAGGGTTAAAGCAGTCCTTTAATTGTGCATCAACAAGGATGCATTCACAGCCCAAGCATGCATGCAATGCTTTCTAGCACAATGTTAAGAATCTGCAGATTTCACTTTTAAGAATTTGTATAAACACAAAAGATATGACTAGAATGAAAATTATTACCCGATTTGTGTGTTTGTATGAGATAATAAGTCAAGGTTGCTATCACTTGTACCTACTATATATTTTAGTAGGGTATAAATTACTTATAATTATGCAAATATGTAACAATATCAAATTATAGTTATATATTATGGTCTTAGAACAGCCCGAAACGCTCAAATATCCCTTAAAAAATATTATTTAAGAAATTAATTTTACTTTCAAAAAGTAAACATATATTCTAACTTGATAGATAAAAGATATTCTTAACTTTCAAGTTATTGCAAAAGTAATCTATCTTAAGATAGAATAGTTTTGCACAAGATTTAGAAATCAAAGGGACATATTTTATAGTGTTAAAGTATTCTAACTCAAGATAGAATAGTTTTGCACAATAAATATTCTGGAAAAAGTAGCTTTTCTAGTGCAATACTAGGCTATGTTAGCATGTAGGCAATAAAATGCGTATTTTACACTTTTCTTGAAAAAATGAACATGTACACAACTTACTTCTATTTTTTGATAAGGTTGGTTGTGAATTTTTTTTAAAAAAATGAAATCAAAATAAAATAACATATTTTTTCCCTTTCCTGAAAATTTTTCAAAATACAAGTTAGAATAGTCTTGCGCCGAGCCCTCGATGTGTACTGTTGATATTAATATCTTTCATAGTTTCATACCTATGTCGAAAGCCCACCAAGCCAGCTCACTCAGGTGAGAATCGGTTCACTTTTGCACTAGATATATTTTATATTGCACTAACTTTTATTAGGATATCTTCAAAATTATGCTGTTCATTTAAATTTTGATTTCTTTAAACTTTTCAATTTTTCCTTGGAAATATTACTATGAAATTTTTAATGTTTGTTTGCAACCTTTACCTTCATTCTATAATTACTGTATAACATGTCCTTAACCATGGGTTTTAGCACAAGTATATGCATTCCTGGCTTCTTGATATTTTTCAAAAATCCTCTATTCCACTTATAGTGGATTACCCTATCTGAACAGCTCGATGCAATATATATGTATTTTATTTTGTATTTGATGACTTTTTTTACAATACATGTATAAATGTGCAGTTATTAATACTCTTTTAAAAACGATTTGGCTGTACAGTATATTTAGCAATTAAAATTGCTTATTTTTCTTGACTTTCACCAAGATGCTAAAGTGATAAAGATGACAGAAAATAAAGCAGACGATAAGAAATCACGACCTATAGTACAGCAGCAAAGTAAAAAATCTCAAATGTCCCTCCTTGCTGGAGCAGTCAAACGAAGAGGGTAACTTCTTTGTGTCTTTCTATAAGATTTAAGTTTGTCAGTGAGAAGGTCCGACTGAAAGAAATTCTATAGGTCTATTTAGATACAAGGACAGGAGGAGAGGACTTCCCATTTTTGCCTATGGACTTTTCCGGTTTTTCGTAGCGGAACATTTAGCCACACCCTTTCCATTCATTGCCAGGTCAACTGCTCACAAACAGTATCACAAACATAACCACATGTTCTTTTGTGCAAACCAGGTCAACCAGTGACTATGTATTATCTCAGTGTAGCAATTGGATAACAAGTTAGCCAATGTATATAAAAATGTAAACACTGGAAAGGTCCATTGTTATAGGTTTTCAAACAAAGCTGTTATTATTCAACTGACAAAGGTTGATATTGCATAAAAATGAGGAACAAAAATGTTGAAATGTACAGAAAAATACCGCGTTCTACAAACTTATCAAAATCCTGACTTTATAAGTCATAGCCCAGAACTTCTGAAAAGTTATTCAAACTTGAACTTTGTGGCTTTTAATTAAAATAAATCTATTTTATCATTATTATTTGCAAACTTTTAGTGTTGTAAATTTTGAAGCTTGTGTTACCCTTGATTATGTAACTTTAAAGTTACACTCAACATAAACGGCTTTGGTGCAGGTAATATTATTTGATTTTGTTGTAAACAATCTAATTTGAATAATTCCATTCAAATTAAACCATTTTAACAAGAAAACATTTTTTTTTTAAATGTTTCCCAATTTCTTAAAAGATATTTAGCAATCTCATTATGTTATTAACAGGTCAGAAGAAACTTCTGTCAGTAAAAAGACAAAGACAGAAAGTGCTGATGATGCTATACAAGAGAAGTAAGTTTTATTACAATATATTGTTGCTAGAACTATTAAAGTGACATTATGGTCATCTCAGTTACATTATGGTCATCTTAGTTTAAATCATACATGGTGGGTGTACTGGTTAAAGTCAAAATAACTTTACATATTGCCATAATTTCTTTCAAGTTTATAGTCTAGTTCATGTGTATAAAAAAATATCAAAAACCAACCTGACTCGAGAGAAAATTCTATAAATATCTTGAGGAATGTTTCGTTAATGTTCAGTTGATTAGAAGAGTGGGACATTCTGTTTTTAGGCCTTTATTTTTTATCTATCATTGACAATATATAGTAATTTTTTTAGATATAAAGTATAACTTCAGTTAGTCGAAGTTGAAGGGACTTGCGTAAAAACTTCGACTATCGAGACATCGTCTCATGAATCGGTTTCAATTTCAAGACAAAATTTCCACCCATTAAAGTATACAAGGATGTTACAAAAGGCGTAACAATAGGAAAGGGCGATAACTAAACCAGCTTTTAGTAAATTTTTTGCTGTGATTTTCACGCGACAACGGGTCATGGAAGTTTTCAAATGAAAGTAGTTTTTACTCTTTACTTTCAATAACAACTAAGACAATTTGAATGGTAACAATTTTTTTTTCACACATTTAAATGCATACAAATGCTGTTTGAAGACACGGCAGTTTAAGTTACACCTGTCACACAAGTTTATCGGAAATTGTCTTCGCGGCCAGATAATGTGTGAAAAATGTCTCAAGATAGAAGGTGTAAAAATTATCAGAGCATTTTGACTTATTTGTGGTAAATTGTACGCGATTTATTCTTTAAGGACCACAAAAAAATTTCGACACATCGAAAAATTCGACACATAAATTTTCAACTCATAAACAGGTTTTTATTAGCAAGAAATAGCGGAATAAAAATGGGACTTTCAGTTTACTTCTACACATCGAGAAAATCGACTAATCGAGGTTCAACTCGTAGAAGTTCTACTGTATAATCAATTTAGCTAAACAGCAGAAAAAATGAGAATAATGTCACTTTAATGATAAATTGGTTATAGTTTAACTATATAAAATTCAAATCATTACCACGGTTTGCACTGTACTTGATTACAATATAATTCTTCTCTCGTTATAGATGCTAATAATTACTTATTTATATATCTTGATAGCTATTTCCTTGAATGTAAGATTGATTGATTGAGATCACAGGTTGATCAATCAGGAAGCTGGGTTAAATATGACATGCCCAGATGTGACTTCTGTATTGACCATTTCTGGTGATGAATCTCAGAAGAGCACTCTAGGGCTATCATGGACTTCTTGATTAGTAATTATCCAATGTAATGCACGAGTTAGTTTAGCTTTTTTTTTTAGACATTGACTGTAATACAGTTATATATACTAGTTATATTTACCGTATTAAAGTGCCTTTTAATGTATTTATAACAAAGGCAATCAAATATTGTACACCAAATCTCATACATTGTTTACATCTATTTCTGTAGGTCACAGAAAACTGAAGAAAAGAGAACTTCCAGCAGCAATTCTTCACAGTTAGCACGAGTTATAGGTGTTCTACCACGTGCATTACCTGGACTTACAGACTATGATGACTCTAGTGACTCTATATCTAGTAGCAGTGATTCTGAGCCAGATTTTTCCTTGTCTAGCAGAAATAATGTTATCTTGATAGCTAAACAACATATTCAACAACAGCAACAGTGAATTATCTAGTATTTAAGATTTTGGTGGTATACTTGCTTTACGAATAATACTTAAATGTACAGTGAATAAGACAAATTTTTATATACAAAACTGTATGTAAAATACTGTGTTACGTTACACTAAGGTTAGGTAACTTAGGTTATGGGTAACAATGAAACTATCATGTGACCATAATAATAGAAAAATATGGAAAACCATTTACTCATACATAGCTGAAAAAAAACAAAAGGAATTGCTAATCCGTTATGTTATTTTATGAACTAAGAAATTAGTTTTGTTTAGAAGATTTACTCTCGTGCATTGTCCATTACTATCAGATTAACTTTATGATAAATTATTAGAAGTGAACAACTTTCAACCAATAGTTTTGTGTTTAAAAAAGGAACAAGAATACACATTATTGAGTTTCAATATTGATTAGAAATGTGCATTTGTAAATGAATTTCGTAATATATACAAAACTCCACATGCGTTTTAGAGAAATTTTGAAGAAGAAATAAAGCATTTACATGTAGTATTTTTGTTGTTGCGATATTCATATATATCGCACATAATAAAAATATCAGTATTTTTGTAAATGAAATAGTTATATAATTAAAGATGCATGTTAAATCTAGTTGATGCTGTTGTAAGTTTTAACTGTGTTGCAATTTACAAGTTAAAATTCTTACTTATTCCTTAACTTTGAATAAATTGACTGAAAACCAACTGTTTGTTTTTCAATTAGAAACAAGATCATGTTTTTCCTTGAACATGTATGCTTGCAGTCCTGATTTTTTTTCAGTAATCAATTTTAAAACCCTACACCGTCCCCACGTGTCCTTTGTCAAAATTACATAAAAACATAAACACACACACTTCATTACTATCCATCACAATTATGCAAATTTATTAAAATCTATCCAGGGATGACACAATTGTTGACCAAGCATAAACATCAATCTATGATGAATTTCCTTTTAAGTCAAAGTGTGACCTTGACCTTTGAGCTACAGTTCTAGATCTGGCATGCCACAATATTCTCAATGTGCTACATATTCATACAAAATTATTTTATTATCACATCCATAAATGACAAAGTGATAAACCAGACATGGGTGGGATGGAATGTCAGATAGACTGATGCTACAAAAATTATATGCCTCCCATACTGGGGGGGGGGGGGGGGTTAAAAACACCCAAACTTCTACTTATGTCAGTCACACTTTAAGGGCACATCTTTAATAAGAGGGTCTGTCATAGGGACTGATTTGTGTAAGTTCTACAACTTTTCCTATCTGAAGATTTTGAAATAAGTTCTGCACAAATGTTCACCATGTGTCCTGCACAACACCCAGACTTCGTCCACCAAGGTTAGGTCACACTTAAAGGTCAAAGTTTAACATGGTCTGTATTTTCCTTGTACAGAGAAAACTTAGAAAAGTATTAGATTTTCCAGCTAAGTTTTAAATATAAATAAATGACAGTGCAAGGGAGTGCACTGCAAGAGAACCATAACTTTGTCTTAAATATCTCAAATTATCTCCCTTTATGTGCTCATCATTAAGGATAAAATGTTCTTCTACTGGCACATATACAGGAGTTATTTAATCATATTTCAATAATTTTTTTGTTGCATGTGCATATCTATCATTCATCAAGATTATGCTCTGAAAGTTTAGATTCATCCCTCATACTTTTGAAATAATACTATTGTGTGCTTTATGTAAAACTTCCCTTAGGCAGAGGACGTTAGGAATTCTTGTTACAAATTCTTGGTACATAGGCAAGACTTTCAAATTCTTGGTACATAGGCAAGACTTTCAAAATGCATATAAATCTTTGAAACAATAAAACTAGTGGTCTTCAACAGAAGTTCAGATACAAAGATCTCTACTATGCAGGGTGTCTGTGGCCGAGTGTTTAATGTCATTGACTTAAAACCAGTTGATTTCCACCTGTGTAGGTTCGAGCCATACCAGCTTCTTTGGACTCTTGCCTAAGAGATAACTATCCAGCTAGCTTTTACAATGTCGGTGGTTCTACTGAAGTGTATTTTACAAGTAACAGTATTTTATTTGTGGTTTACTTTACTGTTGAACAAAGCTACATACTAAACATCTAAACTCAAGGATGTTGAACTTTAAAGAAGATACCTAAAACAAATTCTTTTAGTGTAAACACATAAAATAATGACAATGTTGGCTCGATCAGCGTGAAGTTTAACACTTGTTAAGAACATCAGAAAGCTGCAAAATAAGTAATCTAAAAATCTTGTCTCTTGACAAGTTTCTAAAATATCATCCTCCAGATTCATGCTAATTTTCATTTTGAAAATGTATTTAACAGTAAAATGTTGTTAAGTGAACAAAAAAGTAGTTTACACATTGCAAATGGCACTTTACAATCCATATAAATTACATAATACAATGTATGCAAAAATAGCCCTTGCTAATGCAGCTGAAATATGGTGATAAATACTGCAAAATCAGTCATTAATTGTACATAATATGTAAATTATTTTTTGAATCTTTAAACTTTTTTTCAAATCATATTATATTTTTCTCAAGTTTGATTTTCTTGAAATATTTTGGCTCATATGGAGGCATGCAGCTTTAACCACTATTTTTACCTCACATGTCATACTTAGTATGAAACAGATGTGATAATGTTCTTGCCTACCAAGCATCAATTAAAGCAAATTTGGTTATTATATGACCCAGTGTAAGCTGAGATATTGTTTAAACAAATAACAACACACAATAAAAGTGTAAAATAATTAAGATCTAAAGAGGACTTTCAGAATTCCTTGATCAGGCCAGCTATAAGTAAAACGTCTAAGACAAGGAACATCGCAATGCGATGCAACCAGGTTTTCAGCAAAATATTTCACAGAAGCTTTGTCATGAAGGGGCATTTGTTTTTAATTGAACTTTTAGGAGGAATTATGGCTTTTTTAATATTCCTCAAACAAAAATGATTGAGAAATTTTATGTTGTCTATTCGCCTTTTTTTCCCAAATGTTTTAGAAAGGTAAACAGTACTTTATTTTTGCTTAATTTTTGCATTTTTGCGTCTCTTGTCATTTTCTTTTGTCAACAATATTGGCGTGTGGTGTTTTGTGCGATATCAAGAAAAGTATGTTCACAATTTTAAAACAAGAGCTGTCTGTAGGACAGCACGCTCGACTATTCTTAGTGCTTGATAGTAAAAGAGCCTTGATAATGTTAATTTTTTTAAGTTCACAAAAGGGCAAATTTTTTTTTATAAATTCATGTTATAGGCCTTACAGAGAGTCTAATTATACAGTATTGGCTTGACTATTCGGAAGGTAATGTCACAAGGGTGTTTTATTGAGTATAATAATACTAATTACCTATCAGATTACATAAATTTGACAGACAAGGTACAAAGGCTTGTTATTAAGATGTTTTATCAAGTAAATCACTGCTTTATTATTATGAATGCATAAAATTGTCCCAAAAAAGGCACAAACCCTTCAGTAGTTATTGAGATAACAGCTTACAAACAAAACTTTAAAATGAATTTCTAAGTTGAAAAAGGGGAGAAAAATCAGCCTAAATGCAAGATAGAATTATGGATCTTTGTCAGTGACCTACAATTATGACCCTAAATGCATATGTGAAGTTTTAAATAAATATCTGTAATAGTTATTGAGATATGTAAAACTTGCATGTAAACATTAACCAAGATACTTAGTAGAAAAGGGGATATGAATCAGCCTTAATGCAAGATAGAGTTATGGAACTTGGTCAGTGACATACAATTATGACCCTCCAATTAGACCCTAAGTGCATGTGTAAAGTTTCAAGTAAATATCTTTGAAGACCTTTAACCTCAACCAAAATTTCTAAGTTTCAAAGGGGCAAATAATTCTGCAAATATTGCAGGCAGAGTTATGCAATTTTGCAAACTGATGTACATTGTTACTATAAAAAAGTATTTTACATTTCAATTGAATATCTCAAGCAATAATTGAGATATTTGACTTTACAAAAAACTTTAACCAAAATTTCTAAGTTAAAAAGGGGCATAATTCTGTCAATATTGTAGGCAGAGTTATCCAACTTGTCAATCTGATGTACCTTGTTACTATAAATAAGTATTGTAAGTTTCAATTGAATATCTCAAGTAATAATTGAGATATTTGACTTTACAAAAAACTTTAACCAAAATTTCTAAGTTAAAAAGGGGCATAATTCTGTCAATATTGTAGGCAGAGTTATCCAACTTGTCAATCTGATGTACCTTGTTACTATAAATAAGTATTGTAAGTTTCAATTGAATATCTCAAGTAATAATTGAGATATTTGACTTTACAAAAAACTTTAACCAACGCAGACGCGGACGCCGACGCCGGGGCGACTACAATAGCTCTCATATTCTTCGAATAGTCGAGCTAAAAAAATACTTGAATGATGTCTTGGAAGAAACATGGGAATTTAGTGAGCGCCAGGGCACTTGATGAATAAGCTTCTGTGAAAGTTTGGTCAAAATCCATTGAGAAATGTAGGAGAAGTTGCGCACTGTAGAAATTGTTCACTATATATTCTGTATAAGGAAAAAATATACAAAGGGCCATAATTCGGTCAAATATTATCCAATCACAAAACCCCGACAATATGTGCCAGGCACTTGAAAACAAAGCTTCTAAGAAAGTTTGGTCAAAATCCGTTGAGAAATGTAGGAGGAGTTGAGCACAGAAGAAATTGTTCTCTATATATTCTGTATAAGGAAAAAATATACAAAGGGCCATAATTCGGTCAAATATTATCCAATCACAAAACCCCGACAATATGTGCCAGGCACTTGATAACAAAGCTTCTAAGAAAGTTTGGTCAAAATCCGTTGAGAAATGTAGGAGGAGTTGCGCACAGAAGAAATTGTTCACTATATATTCTATATAAGGAAAAAAAACAAAGGGCCATAATTAGGTCAAATATATACCAATTGCAAAACCCTGGCAATATGTGTCAGGGCACTTGATGACAAAGCTTCTGAGAAAGTTTGGTCAAAATCCGTTGAGAAATGTAGGAGGAGTTGCGCACAGAAGAAATTGTTCACTATATATTTTATATAAGGAAAAAAAACAAAGGGCCATAATTAGGTCAAATATTATCTAATCGCAAAACCCGACAATATGCGCCAGGGCACTTGATGACAAAGCTTCTGTGAAAGTTTGGTCAAAATCCGTTGAGAAATGTAGGAGGAGTTGCGCACAGAAGAAATTGTTTACGCCCGCCCGCCCGCCCGCCCGTCCGCCCGCCCGCCAGCCCGCCGACATACCTCAATCTAATAACCAGTTTTTTCCTTCGGAAAACCTGGTTAAAAAGGAGTCTACAAGCAATAACAAGTCAATTTTAATAATTTAATCAATAACTTCAAAAACACAATGACACTCACACATTTGTTTTACACTATCAGCTCACATAGCCCTTCACAATTCTATCAAATTGTTATTTGGTAGTTGTTGTTGTTGTTTTTTTAATGAAAGAATGTTAATATCAATGATTTATTCAGAAAGATGTTAGACTGTATCTGTTCAATAAAAGCACTTTGTTAACACGGTGTAGAGATTTAAGAGTTTTCAATTTAATTCTTTCTTTGATTTTTCATATTCTTCTATGTATTTTGCTTCACGTTCTAAAAATTCCCTCTTTCTCACATCACGTCTAGCGAAGTATTCTGGGTACTTAGCCTTCTCTAGTGGATGCCATCCATCAAAAATCTAAACAAAAGAAAGTTTTCATTTAAATATATTAAACTTCTGTGTTTAACCAATCTCTTCACAACTTACAAGAGAGTAATAAGAACAAGAGCTGTCGGTAGGACAGCAATGCTCCACTATTCTTAGTGCTTGATAGTAAAAGAGCCTTGATAATGTAAACTTTTCTGAGTTAATAACAAAAGGACAAAAATTTTCTTTAAATCCATGTTTCAGTTATAGGCCTTGGAGAGAGTCCTATTATGCTCTCAAAGAAGAGTATAAAATTTCAATTTGTTTCAATAGAATATGAAAATATCTGAGGTTGTATGCAAACCTAAATGTAAATTCTAAGTTGAAAAATGGGCATAATTCTGTCAAAATGCTTGATACAGTTACCTCCTCCTGTCTAAAGGTTGGGTTCATGATGGTGAACAAGTGTGCAAAGTTTCAAAGCCATATGTCAATGGACTTTGAAAATATTTGAGGTCTTACAAAAACTTAAACATTACATAAGTGGTAACGCGGAAGCCGACACCAACGCTCGGGTGACTACAATAGCTCTACTTATTCTTATCGAATAGTCGAGCTAAAAATTACAAGTGTGTAACAGTGTACATGGATGTACTGACTGTCATGGCTCTTCACTGATGGCAAATAGTATTCCAGGAAAACAAAGTTTCATTAACTTATATGCCAATAAGTATGAAGACAATCCATCCCTTATTTACAGTTCTTTTTCTTTCTTAGGAAACCGAAGCCTGATTACTCAAAATAAAAGTATTTGTTGCTGTTGTTGAAAATCAGAAATTGTAAAAAAAGACTTACATGTATAATGGGTGGGACTTGAGTTACTAACTGTATATAAATCATATTTACTATTATTATGGCAGTAAATTTTCCCTGTACCACAACTACTAAAAATTTATTTGTTACATGTAGTTTAATAAACAATATAACAAGAGCTGTCACAGGAGACAGTGAAGCTCGACTATAAAAATACTGGACGCAGTAAGGAGAACAAAACTATGAACGAAAAATCAATTATATATAATTATGTGTTAAGCTATAGTAACAAAAAAACATTTGTTAACATAAATTCCAAATCAAGGGGAATAATTATAGAAATAGTCACGCTAGAGTTATGAACCTTGTCACACAACATGTGTGTAATGATAAGAAATATATTTGAAGTTTGAAGTAGATACGTTAAAAAGTAAAAAAAGTTACAATATTTTTTAAAGAAAATCCTAAGTTCAAAGAGAGATAAATCTGTAAATATTGCTATAAGAGTTACGGACATTGTCACATAAAATGTAATTGATGATAAGGAGTTTGAGGTAGATACCTTTAAAACTAAAAAAGTTATAGTAAAAAATAACAGTTTTCTAGTAAAAACAATCTAAGTTTATGGGGAGATAATTCTTGAAATATTGGTGCTAGAGTTATGAGCCTTGTCACATAAGATGTGGATGATGATAAGGTACATATATTTGAAGTATGAGGTTGATCCCTTAAGAAATAAAGAAGTAACAGTAAAAAATAGTATTTTTTGATGAAAATTCTAAGTTCAAGGGGAAATTAATCTGAAAATATTGGTGCTAGAGTTATGAACCTTGTCACATAAGATGGGGATGATGATAAGGTACATATATTTGAAGAATGAGGTTGATCCCTTAAGAAATAAAGAAGTAACGGTAATAAATAGTATTTTTAAGGAAAATTCTATGTTCAAGGGGAGATAAATCTGAAAATATTGGTGCTAGTTATGAACCTTGTCACATAAGATGTGGTTGATGATAAGGAACATATATTTGAAGTTTGAAGTTGATACCTTTAGAAATGACAAAGTTAAAGTGAACTAGAAATGTGTCCTTAGGACACGGGTGCCCCAACCACGCCACTGTTCTGTCAATCTTTTTACTAAGTCAAGGGAAATAACTCTACAAATACTGGATAAATCCACAAGCGAAACCCCAGGTGCAAATCTAAATATGCTGAGCAACCTGCCCATAAGCTTTAATGACTCTATGTCAAATCCTTTTTGAGTAACTTTCGACACAAGTTGAAAATTGCAAAAATTTTCTAAGTCAAGGGCAATAACTCTAAAAATACTTATTAAATCCAGACGAAAATACCTGGTGCACAACTGCACATGCTGATCAATATTCCTGTGAAGTTTCATGACTCTAGGTCAAATACTTTTTGAGTTACATGCGACACAAGTTGAAAATTGCAAAATTTTACTAAGTCAAGGGCAATAACTCTGAAAATACTATAAATATCCAGAGGAAAATACCCAGGTGCACAACAACACATGCTGATCAACATTCCTGTAAAGTTTCATGACTGTAGGTCAAATACTTTTTGAGTTACGTGCAACACAAGTTGAAAATTGCAAAATTTTACTAAGTCAAGGGCAATAACTCTGAAAATACTATAAATATCCAGACGAAAATACCCAGGTGCACAACTACACATGCTGATCAACATTCCTGTAAAGTTTCATGACTGTAGGTCAAATACTTTTTGAGTTACGTGCGACACAAAAGTGAACGGACGGACAGACGGACGGACGGACAATGGTAAATCTAAATGCCCGCCACTAAAGTGGGGGCACAAAAATATTTTACTGCACCAAAACTTTAATCTGAAATCTGGACGCGGACACCGACGCCAGGGCGGGTAGGACATCTCTCCATATACTTTGTATAGTCGAGCTAAAATTGTTTCTGCTAGAAAATCTTGACACTTACATAGTCCGGATCTGGTGGTTCTCTTCCATAAGCTACTCCACCTGGGGAATGGGGAACTGTAAACAGAAAATATAACAAGAAATGTCAGAAGAAACAGTCCACGGGAGAAGACAAAATTATGAGAGAAAAAATTAAAAACAAAATACAGTCAAACGTGTATTAAGCGACCGAGCAAGGGAAACACCCAAAACGGTCGCTTAATGAAACGGTCTCTTAAGACAGTCAGCATGATATAAAAGTTAAAGTTAAAATTTATAAATGACATCTTTCTTATGCGGTGGGAATGTTTTTCAACTTCGTTTTTATATACATGTTGAATAATAAGTACGCTCCGATAATCTAAATGGATGCAAAATGTAAACAAGAGGGCCATGATGGCCCTGAGGTCGCTCACCTGTATATAGGCCCCCCTAACCCCCATCCCCAACATTGCAGGGCCAATTTAACCCAAGGGCTTTTATTTGCACAAACTTGGTAGACACCCATAAGATGTTTCATGCTAAACATCTAAGCTCTAGCTCATTGGGCTTTTTAAAAGAAGATTTTTTTTAAGTTTTTACTATACACATATAGTTAAAAACAATGACACCCCTGGGGCCGGGCCAGTTTTGACCCCAGGGCTTTTATTTGAACAAACTTTGTAGACACTTACTAGAAGATGTTTCATGCTTAATATCTAAACTCTAGCTATTTGGGTTTTTTCAAAGAAGATTTTTTAAGTTTTTGCTATACACATATAAGGAAAATCAATGACCCCCGGGGCGGTGTCAATTTTGACCCCGGGGCTTTTATTTGAACAAACTTTGTAGACACTCACTAAAAGATGTTTCATGCTTAATATCTTAACTCTAGCTATTTGGGTTTTTTCAAAGAAGATTTTTTAAGTTTTTGCTATACACATATAAGGAAAATCAATGACCCCCGGGGCGGTGCCAATTTTGACCCCAGGGCTTTTATTTGAACAAACTTGGTAGACACCTATTAGAACATGTTTGATGCTAAATATCTTAACCATAGCTCTTTGAGTTCTTTAAAAGAAGATTTTTTAAGTTTTTACTATATGCATATAGGGAAAATCAATGACCCCCCGGGGCGGGGCCAATTTTGACCCCGGGGCTTTTATTTGAACAAACTTGGTAGACACTTATTAGAACATGTTTCATGCTAAATATCTTAGCTCTAACTCTTTTGGTTCTTTAAAAGAAGATTTTTTAAGTTTTTACTATATGCATATAGGGAAAATCAATGACCCCCGGGGCGGGGCCAATTTTGACCCCAGGGCTTTTATTTGAACAAACTTGGTAGACACCCATTAGAACATGTTTCATGCTAAATATCTTAGCTCTAGCTCTTTGAGTTCTTTAAAAGATTTTTTAAGTTTTCACTATATGCATATAGGGAAAATCAATGACCCCCTGGGGCAGGGCCAATTTTGACCCCAGGGCTTTTATTTGAACAAACTTGGTAGACACCTATTAGAACATGTTTGATGCTCAATATCTTAGCCATAGCTCTTTGAGTTCTTTAAAAGAAGATTTTTTAAGTTTTTACTACATGTATATGCATATAGGGAAAATCAATGACCCCCCGGGGCGGGGCCAATTTTGACCCCAGGGATTTTATTTGAACAAACTTGGTAGACACTCACTAGAAGATGTTTCATGCCAAATATCTAAGCCCTAGCTCTTATGGTTTTTTAAAAGAAGATATTTAAAGTTTTTTCTTTCGGTTGCCATGGCAACCAGAGTTCTGCATGGAATTAAATTCTTTGAACAATTTTTAAAGGTGACCACCAAAGGAACATTCCTGTGAAGTTTGGATGAAATTGGCTTAGTGGTTTATGAGGAGATGTCATTTAAAATAAAAGTTTACGGACGGACGACGGACGGACGGCCGGACGAAAAGCGATCACAAAAGCTCACCCTGTCACTTTGTGACAGGTGAGCTAAAAATAACTTTCTGATATTTATTGACAAAACAGTTTTGATCCATTACGTACATGTTTGACAATTTTCCAGAATTTTTTAACTTCTCCGTTGATTCCGAAACGAAACCCTTATTAGTGAAGATGTTTTCTGTTGTGCATTTTTTTCATTTGAAATATACAAACTACATCTAATTGTAAAGATTAATTTAATTGCTGATCAAGTTCAAGGTCAATTCAATGCAGTCTAAATGTCAACAAGCGAAGCGTATACACCATCTCAGTAGGGGTGGAGCCTTGCATTGTTTATCCGATATTATTGGATAATAAACGTCACTTAACTTCATACGCTAAAACGATTGGGGAAATAGAGTTTTCTACACGTTTATTTGTTGTGTTTTGATTCAGATTGTTGACACTTATGACATTACGAGGTGGCGTTCTCTAAAAACACAATTACTTGACAGGTAAAAGTGGTTGTTTAATGAAAAGATTTATCTCAATAAGGTGACTAATTAGCGGTCGCTGGTAGCATTGAGCAAAAGTCGCTTAATACATTAAAGATATAGAAAGACAAGAGCTGTCGGTAGGACAGCACGCTCGACTATTCTAAGTGCTTGATAGTAAAAGAGCCTTGATAATGTTAAATTTTTTAAGATCACAAAAGGTCTAATTTTTTTTTAATAAATTCATGTTATAGGCCTTAGAGAGAGTCTAATTATACAGTATTGGCTTGACTATTCGGAAGGTAATGTCACAAGGTTGTTTTATTGAGTATAATAATACTAATTACCTATGAATACATAAATTTGACAGAAAAGGTACAAAGGCTTCTAATTAAGATGTTTTATCAAGTAAATCACTGCTTTATTATCATGAATGCATAAAATTGTCCCAAAAAAAGGCACAAACCCTTCAGTAGTAATTGAGATAACAGCTTACAAGCAAAACTTTACCATGAATTTCTAAGTTGAAAAAGGGGAGAAAAATCAGCCTAAATGCAAGATAGAATTATGGATCTTTGTCAGTGACCTACAATTATGACCCTAAATGCATATGTGAAGTTTTAAATATCTTTAATAGTTATTGAGATATGTAAAACTTGCATGTAAACATTAACCAAGAGACTAAATAGAAAAGGGGATATGAATCAGCCTTAATGCAAGATAGAGTTATGGAACTTGGTCAGTGACATACAATTATGACCCTCCAATTATGACCCTAAGTGCATGACTGTGTAAAGTTTCAAGTAAATATCTTTGAAGACCTTTAACCTTTAACCAAAATTTCTAAGTTTCAAAGGGGCAAATAATTCTTCAAATTTTGCAGGCAGAGTTATGCAATTTTGCAAACTGATGTACATTGTTACTATAAAAAAGTATTTTAAATTTCAATTGAATATCTCAAGCAATAATTGAGATATTTGACTTTACAAAAAAACTTTAACCAAAATTTCTAAGTTCCAAAGGGGCATAATTCTGTCAATATTGTAGGCAGAGTTATCCAACTTGTCAATCTGATGTACCTTGTTACTATAAATAAGTATTGTAAGTTTCAATTGAATATCTCAAGCAATAATTGAGATATTTGACTTTACAAAAAACTTTAACCAAAATTTCTAAGTTAAAAAGGGGCATAATTTTGTCAATATTGTAGGCAGAGTTATCTAACTTGTCAATCTGATGTACCTTGTTACTATAAATAAGTATTGTAAGTTTCAATTGAATATCTCAAGAAATTATTGAGATATTTGACTTTACAAAAAACTTTAACCAAAATTTCTAAGTTAAAAAGGGGCATAATTCTGTCAATATTGTAGGCAGAGTTATCCAACTTGTCAATCTGATGTACCTTGTTACTATAAATAAGTATTGTAAGTTTCAATTGAATATCTCAAGTAATGATTGAGATATTTGACTTTACAAAAAACTTTAACCAACGCAGACGCCGACGCGGACGCGGACGCCGGGGCGACTACAATAGCTCTCATATTCTTCGAATAGTCGAGCTAAAAATGATCGGGGGGAATTTAAAGTGGTCGTTTAAGACAAAGGTCGCTTAATACACGTGGTCGCATGGGCAAGTTAGACTGTAAACATATTTCTGAATCAGTTTCAAGAGAGCACTCAAATGTTGAACAATATTGCACCACCTAATATGTGAGCAATTATCTGAAATAAAGACTAAAGAAGGTACATGTCTTTTTAAGGTTATATGGCGACTTTCCAGCTTTACTGGCAGAAGAAGACCTCTGGTGCCAGTCTATGCATTTTGGAGACAAACAGGCACCTGAGTAGAACCACTGCGTTTTGTAAGCTAGCTCTGATAATCTTCCTTACAAGAAAGAATCCAAAGTTCCTGTTGGGATTAAAACCCACAGTAGTGAGGGACAAGTAGTTGTAGCCAAAAATTCTTTCTTGTGGTTTGGTGTAATAACAACACAGATTGCTCATTTATGACAGTTCTGAGATTAAAAATAGGTGATATGTACTATTAAGGATGTCAACAGAAATGCACAGGTTGCACCAATTAGGACATTTACGGCATATAACACACCAGCTATAAGCCTTTAACTTACATTGTTTTGGCTTTAGAACTGCGTAATTGTGCAATTCCCTCAAACCATCCTCGTAAGCCTTAATAGCATCAAACTTTGCTAGCTGTTTGTTTTTATCAAACCTGTCTCTGAGTAAAACCTGAAGATAACGCTGCTCTAAACTGTAATAGAAAAGAAATAAAATTAATATCATGGACCATTTTAATTTTTTTGTTTAACTTGTTTAATGCTAGACTGTTGGGTTTCAATTAAGTCACATCGTCACTGTAAAGCGGCGGCACAAATACCCAAATACACCCAAATAATTAGCAACCCCAGCTGATTTTTCAACATTTTTAAAATGTTATTTTATACGACAGTTGTATAGGTCCTAATTAGAGCTGTTTCCCTTTTTAAAATATTTTGAAAAATAAAAAAGTTATGACAATTTGAAATTTTGCTAAAACCGCAATTTTCTTGAAAATTTCCACTATATAATATGAAAATAAATATCTCGCGAACGCGGCATAGTCAATTTGGTCACGGGTCACCAAATGACATGCAAAGGTATCCGGACCTAAATTCCCGCTAGTCACGTGATAATTAGGGCAGCAATGGCAGTGAATTTTATGAGATGTGAATCCACTGATAAACTTTGAGGCATTATTTCATCAATCTAACGTTCTGTGTTCAAAAATATAGACTGAAGTGTCCCAAATGTATCTAACTACCTGTGTTAAAATAGCTTTTGTCCTGATCATGCAAATTTATTGAATTACAACATGACATAAATATGTCACGGTTCTGGTTGACTTTCGATATGGAATTGGCTTTAGCAAACAGGTCTAGCAGTACTATAAAACCAGTACGCTGAAGTCTCTTTAGCATCCCCTGTATAAAAGGTTATAGCCCGGGTCTCCACGATACCGGTGTACATATTTTATACAAGGTGTTTTTCATATAAAAATTTATTGACTTGAAAAAAAGAAGGAATAAACAACTTCATTAACATTTAATCCTCTTAAAATTACATTACAGAGTTCTGTTACTCTGAAATTCTCGCTCATTGCGAATGTAATTAAACAATGGTCGACCATTTTGTATGACGTAGTTAAACAGCCTTCATGCTACCGGTGCACTGGTAAAAATGTTATTTATATGGAAAGCCATTGCAGTTTTAATAGCAAATATATCATTTTAGCATTCTTGTATTCATTTCTGGAAAAAAAAAAACACTTTAAAACAACATTAAAACGTGTGTTTCAATAATTTACTGTTCATCTTTTATGACTCCCAAGGGATCTCTGTTTTAGAACCTTTTCCTCCCAATTACAGGTGTATATTATACCATGTGGCTGGATTCAAAATTCCCCTTCACTTAATTTAAGTGTTGTTGTGATTGTCTGGTCCTTTTGTATCATTGAATCAATTTTATTTCTATATGATGAAGATAAAATATCAATATGGCACTTTACACAGGCTCCCTTAAAAGACTGAATGAAACTGACTTTTTAATTTTCATAAACTATTTTATATGCACTAATGGCTTTCCATAGATTATTTTTTTCCCGCCGAAAATGATGCCAAAGGTCAAGTGACATGTAATGGAGGTTGAATGACGTCAGCACCTGTCATTTTTTATTTTCTTGGAAAAAAATGTGTTTTGTAGAGAGACTAATTTATGCAATGGAAAAATAGGATAGTAAAATAAAAATAAGGTAGGATATGTGAAATATTTCCTTCAGAAACTCATGAAAATGTTTAAAAACTTTGAAATAGCCAATATTACTGGGAGCATGCCAATATAAACACTCGGTAGGTGGTGTTGACAAAAATATCAGGAGATTTGTTAATATACCGGTACCGTGGAGTCACCGGTATCATGGGGTTCGAGTATATTATTGTGACTTTCCAGCGTTTACTGGTCAGGAGTAGAAGAGAACCTCAGGTTTATTTTTGCGTATGTTCAAGAAATTTGGCATACACAAAGAATTTACTTTTTTTTTTAAATATCAAGCTGTTTTCTAAATTCTATGTTTTCTTTCCAAACAAACTTCTGGGTAATTTTCAAAAAGTTACAACAAACATGGACGATTTGTTTAGCAATGGGTACATTTTTAAATGCACCAGCAAGTACATAATACACTAGAAATACACTAAATCTGATTATTTCAATATCCAAATTAAATCATTAAGTCCGATAAGTCCTTGTAATTTTTTAGATACCCCACCCACCCTTACACAAAGGAGCAAAATGAAAAATTGTACGATAACAAGAAATTATGCAAGTTTGTTTACACTCTATCTTTTCGGTGATATACTTCTGATTCTATTGCCCTGCATCCTTTTTTGTAAAGCATGCACACTTTCTTTGCATGCGAATATGCAGGCCTTCTAAGAATGTTAGTCGACATTTTGGGAATTACGCCATTCGCACCCAAAACTTTTAGAATAATGGCTTTTCGTCCATCGTCATTACGTACTTTATGTTTTGAGTGCTTTACAGTACCGTGAGATGCTTCCTTGCAAAAGGTATACGCCTAATTAAATCCTTGAATGTTTTTGCGAGGATCACAATTCTATTCTAATTAATTGCTGGTTAGATAGAATAAATTGCACGTGATAATTAAACATTACATACAAAAAACTTGATTATGACACGGATTTACATTACATTATTGTAATATAAATCCGTGATTATGATAAATGAGACCATTAATATAGGCATTGTAACATAAAGAAACTATTAAAAGCATATTTATTGACAATTGTGAATAAAGAAGACTATTAATAATTAAACAAATTACCAGAACAAGCCAAATGATCCGTTATACCTATGTACATGCAACTCTATTATTTTTCTATATATCGTGTTGTTGAGGGAAGATTTAGATAAATACTCCATTTGCATGTACAATGATATAAAACGTCGTTAAAATATCATGCCCTCTTCTCTGGAAAATTCTTCAAAATTAATTCAGGTTAAGTTATAAATCGTTATTGAAAAACCTTAAAATTATTGCAGAGAATAAACAGCATTCTGTTCCCTCTGGTAGGGAGACCTAACAGAACAATGGAAAAAAATCCGACTTGGCTTTATTAATTCCCTTATAACGAGATGGAAGAGGCAAAACTTTTTTAGTACATGTAAAATGGTTAACACATTTTTGCATAAATTTGTTTCAATTATTATTGTCTTTTAACATGCAAAGATTTAAAATATGCTGCCCTCTAGTTTACAGATGCATCTGCTTTGCCTTCCAAAAAAGTTATAGTACAATAGGTATAACAACACTCATCAACAATTAAAAACTTTATTTTCATTTTATAATCGAGATGAGGCCACAGTCTACATCAAACCATTTAATAGCTGTAAAATATCCTTCCATCATGCAATTAATCATTTGTCAATTATTTACAATTTGTTTGGATTAATTTTTAGAAGACTCATATCCCATGCATTCTCATATGGGCCTAAGAACTTCTCGGCCATCTATTTAAAAAGAGTCCGCCGTCAAAGTGAGAAAAAAAATCTTGAAAAATATGGAAAAGGGGTGATCATTCGGAAGTAATGAAAACAACAATATATGAGCCGCGTCACGACAAAACCAACATAATGGGTTTGCGACCAGCATGGATCCAGACCAGCCTGCGCATCCGGATCCATACTGTTCGCTTGCCAACTCTGTAACAAGTAGAGAAACTGATAGCGAACAGCATGAACCCTGATCAGACTTCGCAGATGCGCAGGCTGGTATGGATCCATGCTGGTCGCAAACGCACTATGTTGGTTTTGTCGTGACGCGGCTCATATATTACATGAAAATTGCAGACTCAGTTTGACCGAGTCTGTTCTTGAGGGAAAATGTAATGTGCAACACCTCTCATGCCCCTAGCACCGGTTTAAGCGGTATTGAATCTTCAACACGAACGTGCCGGAATCAATTATCCCTCGGTGCAGAAGAAGAATTATAAGCAACACTGAAAGTGAAGAACGGGACCTAGGGGACTAAGTCGAAATTAATTTTAAACGTTGTTTAGCGTTGTCAATTTATTACTATTATTATTATCCACATATGGTGATCGAGTATTTTACTTGAATTGTTTTTTTTTCTGTATAATGATAAAATTATTTTAATATTTTCTATATATGCAGTTTATTAGTTTATTTCAGTCTCTTTCATATGCATACATATATACATAAAACATATTAAAAATTGATAAAAAGTACATATGACCATTCTACAATAGAATTATAAGAGACTATATCATGTATATACTTATCATTATCATTATATGCACGCTACTCCGTTTTATTCCGGAGCGGGTGCTAACAACACGAAATTTGTGCAGTTTAATTGTTTGCATATTGTATGTATGGTCAAAGGATGGCTATTTTCCCTTGTAAAGGAGGTAAATGACTTGATCTAGGTCAGTAAAAAAGGCATACAAATTAGTATGCTTAAATGCTTGATGTATTATAAATACTCCTCTAGTGAACTTCGATAAGGTCATTTCCGAATTAAAGAATTTGTGCAATGGCTTTGCCCTGCATTGAATATGCAACAGTTCATTTAAACTTTATGAGATGTTAAGATACAAAAAATAGCTGCTAATAGTTAAATGCTTGGTCAAAATGTAGGGATAGACTTGCCTGGCTTTTGCCTAATAGCAAAGGCTGGCCATTTTCGTTTCCAGCAAACACGTTAAATCGAAGGTGACAACGCGATTTGTATGGTAATTTTATGTATAAATTAACATACAGCGTGATTTGCAGATCTAATTTTACGCGAAATTTGATTGAAATTTAATTAGAAATTGAGTACAGGATTCTGTACATATGCCAGATATAAAGGACTCCATTATTTTTCTAGTATTTTGTTGACATTTTTTACAAATAATACAGAAGATTTGACAAAGCCTTAACCAGCTCCAGGAGTGTAGACACTGATTGCTCACAGGCGCGGGGCTATTTGTGTTGACTTTTTTTTTGTCCATGGGCCCGATTTTTATCAAATAATCCCTTCGATTTACAGTAAAAAAAAATAAATTCGCAATCAAAAACTCCTTCCGATTTCTATTATGTAAAGTCATATACATGTATTGTTTTCCCCTTATTTCAGTGATTCACAGCATGTCATATTAATGAATGAGAACGGGAACAATTAAATTTCACGCTAAGCAGTATAACTCTGTTACAAGGTTAGCTTTTAAAAAAGCTAGTAGCGACTCGCTTCGTAATTTTCTTCCAGGGGTGCGTTTAAATGTAAAAATGACAGTTCTGTTAGCTGAAGAGACTTCAGCGAACATCAAAATAAAAGTGACATAAAGTTATGGAAGCCAGTTCTCTCAGTTTAACAAAGAGGAATATGAGTATATATGAAGATGCATGTAAACAGATAGAATGAAGTCCCTATGTCTATGCACATTTACTGTATGGCCTGTTGACCTTGACCAAATAAATGTTAGATAGGTAGAATTCATAAAGATGTCTCTTTATACGAAGTTAAGTTGTAATATGTTATTTAGTATTGGAATGAGTGACAGACACAAGTCCTAAAGTAAACACAAGTTGTCAATCAATTCAGCCAGAAAAGCCGGGATCCTATTAAAATATAGGGATCCCGGAAATTGACCAGTCTAAGATTTTTTTCAGATAAGCCGGGATCCTATTAAAACATATAGGGGGATCCTATTAAAACATATAGGGAACCCGGAAATTGACCAGTTCAAGAATATAGTTTTCAGAAAAGCCGGGATCGTATTAAAATATAAAGAGATCCCAGG
This sequence comes from Ruditapes philippinarum, assembly GCF_026571515.1. Lineage (NCBI taxonomy): Eukaryota > Metazoa > Mollusca > Bivalvia > Venerida > Veneridae > Ruditapes > Ruditapes philippinarum. Next base: position 568,301 of record NW_026861864.1, on the reverse strand, counting down.
AATTGGCCAGTTCAAGAATATAGTTTTCAGAAAAGCTGGGATCGCATTAAAACATAAAGGGATCCCGGGATTTGACCAATTCAAGAATGTATTATTTGATTTTTCCAATTAAATAGGCATATTATGATAAGTATTGGGATTTCCGCATTTTAAGTTTGTTAATAAATAGCTCTAAATATATTTATATCCTAAGTTTAATTAATTTAACGTTCATTACATACAATAAAAAAACCTTAACGTTTAATGTCCTTTCATTACGACAATAATCAACACAATTATAGTTTATTAGTTTTTCCTCTATATCTTATACGATCCCGGATCCCGGCCAGTCCGGGCCTCCCGGACCCCGGCCAGTAAATATGTACACTAAATACCGGAAATGATAAAATTACCGTAAAAAAGGAAAAAGAAAAAAATGCACAGAACCAGATGTACACTTATGTTAATTAACCAAACGAAAACTTACTACAGAGGAACAGGTGAGATCGCTAAAACAAAAGTCAGTGTAAATATGATTTTTTGAAAAGAATTCATGAAAACAAACATTTTAATCATCATTATATCTTGGCGCTCAAAATAATACTTGCTGCTTTTTAAATATGGCGTGAAAATTGAAGGTTTTTTGACGCTATGTTAGATTAAATTTGATTGGCTAAATCATTTTGGATCCTAGCCCTGATAGATAAATTTTGTAGAAAGCTGGAAGCCAAGCTTCGATTAAATTTTTGGATGGATTCGGAGTTTTAGGTTGTTTTTTCAGTAAAATCCTAACGTAATACCGGCTCGCCACGGCGAGCCGGCAAAAAAGAATTAGATATTGTTCATGTATTAGTACAGTTATGTTTACTTTTAAATGGACCGGGTATAAATAATGGCACAATCAACAACTGTCTAAGCCAGTTTTTAGTAAAAATGATTATAACATGTATAAATTGTTATTTTAATTAAGACTATGAGTATGTAAGTTTTTCTTTTTCTTATTTATATTAATTAAGAATTAATCTGCTTGTTACTTAAAATATATGTAACATTTAGAACTGTTCACTTTTTAGGGGAGAAATTGTGTAAGCAGCCAGCTCAATCGCTACAGCCGCGGTTCATTATTCTGTGGCTCACATGTTCGAGTTCTGGTCAAGCTGAAAGTTTTTCTCAACCTGTGACTGCATATAACCCAGAGTTTAATTCACTATGCTCTGTAAACATCAGAAATTCGAGGACAAATATCAATATAGTGGGGAAATATGGTTTAGAACTGTTCATTATTAAAGAGATAATATGTAGCCGGCCGTATATATCAGTTGATTTTTCTGACAGTCATCGGTTCGATTCATGCTGGTCAGGCAGTTTCAGTCAGGATTTAGAAGTGGTTTTTCAACTGACACATGTTTGATTCATTTAACAGATTGTAATAAATTTGAAATAGACAAAGGCAGTATTGTATGCATGGTACTTTTAGATCTATAAAAGGCATTTGATACAGTTGACACAGGAAACTTCAAGCATTTGCCATAGGTAATGACATTCTTATATGGTTCAAGTCTTATCTCTGATAGACAGCAGTTTGTGGATGTGTGGCTGGTATTCATTCTTCTACTGCTTCCAAGTACCTATTTAGGTCCTCTTTTATGTCTAATATATGTCAATGACATGTCTGCAACCTTAAGCAATAAGTTTTTACTGATGACTCAGGTATCCTTGTATCTGGTAAAATAAATTTGAAGAAATTCTGTCTTATGGCATGAGTCTAATTAGTGATTGGTTAATTGGCTATGAATTGTCTTTGTATGTCTATACTTTTGGGTTGAAGTTGACTCTGTTCGAGACCTGGAGGTTGAGACCTGTGTCCCTCCATTACAAAACGATAAGATAGGAGCTGTCCTTTTCAAACTATGCACATGTTAGAAAAAATTAAAAAGCATATTTTTTTTAATTTAATATCTGGCCCCTCTCTCATGGATAGTGCAGACGATAAGTATAATTATGCAAAAATGATTTACAATATACCCTGAATAATGTACAATAGAATGATTTGATAAGGTTTCTGTAATGTGCGCATTTTTTTTTTTTGCGCGGAGCTTCTCAATTGCTGCATTGCAGCAACATTTGTACTTGTTTGTACTTTGACGACCATTTAACGTTTCTAAAATGAGCATTGTCATTGCTCGAGTGATAAATCTCCCTTCTCAGAATTCTAAATTTCAATACATATTCTAATTTTAAATGACCGAAAAAATCACGAACAGTTAATTATCACGTACATGACTAGATATTATTGAACCCCAGATATGTAATAGTTATACTTATAGTATATGAAACGAGTTAGTTACGGGGGTATAACAGTGGCTTGGGCGACATCGAGGGATGTTTCTGCCAAAAAAAATGTCGCGGGCGTCAGATGTCACCAAGCCACTGTTATACCCCAGTAACTTACAAGTTTCATATATTATAACTGTTAATTTTATCCCATTTTCATTATTTGTTAATAAAACATATTAAAAAAATACTATGCGCATTTCCCTTTCTTGTGCCCTTTCACTTTTGTTTCAAATGGAAAGCCCAGATAAAATGAACCAATACAAGCTAATGCTGTCTAAGGGACCTTGCAGCTAGCTAAATATAAAACAAGAAAAGCATCGATGCTAAGCATCAAATGCATCGCCAAAATGTATTTGATCAAGAAATGCACCAAAATACTTAACAGAAGATGCGTACTTTATACCAGTACCATTTCATGTGACCTGGAGGCTTGGACCCTGTTTAAGTTGACACTTCAACCCAAAAGTATAGACATACAAAGACAATTCATAGCCAATTAACCAATCACTTATTAGACTCAAGCCATAAGACAGAATTTCTTCAAATTTATTTTACCAGATACATGGATACCTGAGTCATCAGTAAAAACTTATTGCTTAAGGTTGCAGACATGTCATTGACATATATAAGACATAAAAGAGGACCGAAATAGGTACTTGGAAGCAGTAGAAGAATGAATACCAGCCACACATCCACCAACTGCTGTCTATCAGAGATAAGACTTGAACCATATAAGAATGTCATTACCTATGGCAAATGCTTGAAGTTTCCTGTGTCAACTGTATCAAATGCCTTTTATAGATCTAAAAGTATCATGCATACAATACTGCCTTTGTCTATTTCAAATTTATTACAATCTGTTAAATGAATCAAACATGTGTCAGTTGAAAAACCACTTCTAAATCCTGACTGAAACTGCCTGACCAGCATGACTCGAACCGATGACTGTCAGAAAAATCAACTGATATATACGGCCGGCTACATATTATCTCTTTAATAATGAACAGTTCTAAACCATATTTCCCCACTATATTGATATTTGTCCTCGAATTTCTGATGTTTACAGAACATATAGTGAATTAAACTCTGGGTAATATGCAGTCACAGGATGAGAAAAACTTTCAGCTTGACCAGAACTCGAACCTGTGAGCCACAGAATAATGAACCGCGGCTGTAGCGATTGAGCTGGCTGCTTACACAATTTCTCCCCTAAAAAGTGAACAGTTCTAACTGTTACATATATTTTAAGTAACAAGCAGATTAATTCTTAATTAATATAAATAAGAAAAAGAAAAACTTACATACTCATAGTCTTAATTAAAATAACAATTTATACATGTTATAATCATTTTTACTAAAAACTGGCTTAGACAGTTGTTGATTGTGCCATTATTTATACCCGGTCCATTTAAAAGTAAACATAACTGTACTAATACATGAGCAATATTTAATTCTTTTTTACAGATTAAAAAACTGATAAGAAATTTTATGCAGGCTGATTTGTGCCATGTAACGTACCGGGCGAAAACATGAAAATACAACAAACAATCAAACCACTTTGTGGTATTTTCATGTTTTCATCTGGCACCTGGTTACTTTTTGTAATTGTACTTTGTCGGTTTTCATGTGGCATAAATCACCCAATATAAAAGTTAGTGCACAAGTTTATTCAATTGCAAGAGACAATCTACTCTATAAAAAGTCTGTAATCGGGTTGACTCTGTCCGAGACCCGGAGGTTGAGACCTGTGTCCCTCCATTACAAAACGATAAGATAGGAGCTGTCCTTTTCAAACTATGCACATGTTAGAAAAAAATTAAAATAACAATTCAGAATATGATATGTTTGACACTTTATAAATTATATTGCTTTAGGGACATTTTACTCCCTAATTAAAGACCATTACTGACCTTCTAGCACAGAGAGTGTGAAATATTAATCTATATATTGCCATGCACCTGTCCAGTGGAATTACACCATGGACCCTGTCATCAGTGATCACTAGTACTAAATGAACACTTATTTAACCTCAATTCTGGATTGGACATTATGTAACCTGCCAAATATAACAATAAACCACAACATCCAGGCTAAGTCACCCTTTACAATATTCCTTTAACTCTATATTAGCCAACCTTTAACCTGTATACTAATCAATATATGTATTATCATTTATAACTTTAAATGCAAGTCTCATCCCTTTAATAATAATGTCATAACTGTAAATCTTTAAATACAAAAATATTTTAAGTCTCAGCACAATTATACAATTATGAAATGTTGCAGGATCAGTTTTGTTAAGCTATGGAAAGTAATGGTAACAAGAGGTATCTTTAAAGAACTAAAACTGGTTTATTTGCATATCGTATCTTAGGAAACATGGAAAAAGAATCATAAGAATTATGATGTTGAGCCTAGTATTGAATTTTACGTTTAAATTTTTGAAATATTAAAATCATATGCATATGTTGGCAAATACAAAGTATTTTAAATAGAAACAAAATCTTAAGTCTGAAGTAAATCCTTTAAAAGTAAAGAAGAAGTAAATAAGAACTACAAACAAAACAATTTATTTCGTACTCAATTTTTTCGTCTCAGTTCATTTTTACCGTCATGTAATTCTTTTATTTCTATTATTGTGAATGTCTTTTTAGCTCAAAGAAAATCATTTAAGTTATTGAAGTTTGTTCCAATCGAAATTTTAATTGAAAGTTTATAAATGACAACACCTTTGGAAATAACGAAAGAAATCTAAAATCCAAAAAAGAACGGAAAGAGAGCCTTCTGATCTAAAATACTTTGGCAACATTTAATTAAACCATTCAATCGTTAGTGGTTAAATAAATACGTCATAAATATGTAAAATACATGAAAATTATAAACTTTGTATATAACTGATAATACCAGATAAATTAGTATTCTTGTGTGCTTTTCGTTATTTTCATGTGCATGAGTAAACGGGAAAATTGACGAAGTTGATAGTGGTGGTTTTTCACTAATGTGTGACAAAATCTAGCTATGGGGGCAATACACAGTTTTCAAGGCTTCTCGGCAAACAACTGACTGCGCCACAATCAAAACCTCGCACACAAGTCTGTAATCACACACCTGAAATAAATGCATTTCATATTTAACATATATATATGTATCTCACAGCAAACAATTAAAAATACATGTCAACCTTCTAGTTTTCTGGCACACAGCCCTGTGTTTTTCATTGTTTTGGTCGCGAAAATCAACGACAAAATAAGCGGATTATCCCTATACGCAAAATACAACAATATATTAACGTCAAAAACTTAAATCACAAGCTATAGTGTTTCTTCCTTCTTAAACCATGCACAATCTGAAAATAACATCCAAACGGGGTGCCATCCACCTACTTTTTTCACTATTCTAAGTCTTCTGCATACCCTTCAAATTGAAGAGCTGATTCACCGGCTAGCTCCAGAAACCACACGTTCGCATCCGACAGGTACTCTCTCATAAAAACAAGGGTCAACGCCACTAAATTCAATTTTACTAAATAACTGAAACACAATACTGGTCATTGAAACTTGAAATATAGTAACTATAATCATTTAGAACCTCAAATATCCACTTCAATTTCAAAACTGTCTCTTATTTGTGAATTCCCTGGCCAATTCGAAACTAAACAGCCGAAACTGTGTACTGCCTCCTATAACTCGATCGTGAAAACAGCGTGAAATAATCTGTAAAGTACATGAAAATATAGAACTTATAATGTGTAGGAGAAGGCGGTTAAACAGAACTTAAGTATTTGAAATTTACAGATGTACTAAGGTCATCCTTGAGTAATTTTTTTAAATAATTCTAGAAATTTATTGAAACCAATGAAAGTTTTATTAAATATGTCTAATTTGAATAAAAGACTTAATAAACTATGTATAAGAAGCTGCGTTCATGACATATCTACTTTGTATCAAGTCAAAACGTGTTTATGTTATATATACAAAGAGACTTTAGCAATTATACAAAAAAAAATTAAGCATATAGTGTACGGTATATGTTTAAATTGATAATCAAAGAACTTATGAATGTAATGTTAGATATTCCGTTTCCAGACTCCTTAAGATCCATCAAAAATTAGACGCGTGTATCTTTTATGTTACAAAATGAGTCGGTCAGAGTGACCTCTCCTGATAACACTGCAAATGACGTAAGGGTTCAAAAGGAAGGTGACTGTTGCATAAGGGTTTAAAAGGGAGGTTACAGTTGCACTAAAAATAAAGTCAGTACTAGTGACTTCCATGATATTATTGCAAATGTGTAAGGTTCCACATGAAGGTGACTGTTGCGCTACATAAAGTGACTTCCCCTGATAACATTTCAAAGGGAGGTGACTGTCGATTCAGTTAGAGTGACTTCCCCTGTAAACAATGCAAATGGCGTAAAGGTTCAAAAGGGAGGTTGCTGTTGTGTTCATTAAAAAAAGAGTTGGTTGGAATGACCTCCCCTTAAAGCATTGCAAATGGCGTAAGGGTTCAAAAGGGAGGTAACACTTGAGTTGGTAAAAAAAAGAGTCTCTAAGAATGACCTCCCCTGAAAAATTGCAAATGGCGTAAGGGTTCAAAGGAAGGTCAGTGTTGCGCTCCATAAAAGAGTTGATTAGAGTGATTTCCCCTGAAAACATTGCAAATGGCGTAAAGGTTCAAATGGGAGGTAACACTTGTGTTGGTTAAAAAAAATTCTAAGAATGACCTCCCCTGAAAAATTACAAATGGCGTGAGGGTTCAAAGGGAGGTCAGTGTTGCGCTCCAAAAAAGAGTTGATTAGAGTGATTTCCCCTGATAACATTGCAAATGGCGTAAGGGTTCAAAAGAGAGGTAACACCTGTGTTGGTTAAAAAAAGAGTCTCTAAGAATGACCTCCCCTGAAAAATTGCAAATGGCGTAAAGGTTCAAAGGGAGGTCAGTGTTGCGCTCCAAAAAAGAGTTGATTAGAGTGATCTCCCCTGATAACATTGCAAATGGCGTAAGGGTTCAAAGGGAGGTAACTGTTGCATTAAAAAAGAGTAAATTAAAGTGACTGCCTCTGATAACATTGCAAATGGCGTAAAGATTAAAAAGGGAGGTTACTGTTTAACAAACGTTCTTATTCTTTATTTAGTAGCTCCTTTTAAATAGGATTTTATTTCTGAACTCCTTATAATATTTTATTGCTTTTAATAAGAATTTCAAAAGTTGGACGAAAACGCCATTATATTAGAGATTTTCGACCATGCGACCACATACATGCATCGAGGACATGTTTGTAAAAAAGTGACCGTGCGACCACATACACGCATCACAGGATTCCCCTTCTCTTACGACAAAGAGATGTCCGCCCTTTTATTAAAGGGCAGACTAAAAAAAATGCCTTTGCCTTATGTTATTGATAAGGAGGCTAATTTTCACAGATATGTTTTGAATTGGTTTATATACAACATTAGTAACGCAAACCAAGTGGGTTATCAGTTTACGTCTTTTTAAGTCCGCTATGAAATTTTAGAAAGATCATATATAACTTCTTGGAAAATTTTGAGTTTAAAGTTTTTTCTACTTTTCATTTTATGTATATAACATAATTATTTTAATTTTGCAAAACATTAACGTTTCAAAAACGTTTTATATGCGTTAAATATTGGAGATATATTTCACACGTTGTTTTCACTTATTTACCTTGGGGCATTTTTGTCGAAGTACTGTCAAAATACGATAACTTGAGCCATTGTTTACATAAAAATTAATAACAATGCGAAAAAAAGGTAAAGCAGACTGAAACCTAATAAATGAAACACAAAGTCAGTGTGGCCATACCACGTGACATTGACGTCATTTTTGGCATCATTTCCAAGACAAATATTGCTCGATTCGGAAAAGAAAATAGCCGTAAATATTTTATTTCTGTATCAATATCTTTGGGATATGCACCAGTCTACGGGGAAAAATATAAGCTTTCCACAGAATATTGGATCTTCGTCAGTTTATAAGCCGTTTTATCAAACACTTTGCATAACCTTGGAAGTTGCTTGTATTAGAGCGGGCTTCGGTTGCAAGCTATTTCGTTTTCTGGCGTTATTTGGTCTACGCCATGATAAATAGGTCAGGTTTACATCAACCGGGGGTACAGACAGCAAAATCCTACCTTAATATGTTTATATGGTTATTATTTATGGCGTAAATCTTGCCATTTTCTTCAATTGTCAATTCTGGCACCAGTTCCAAGTCGAAAAAAAGGACTTCAGTTTAAAGCAGATTTATGAATCTGTTGCAAATGCGAAGCAACATGCCTACCGTTCTCTCTCTATAATTATGTTAACCATAAAAATATTTGTTATTTACTGTACGATTTACATAAACACAAATGAATATTTAAAAGATATTTACTTGCTGCAAAAGATTTTTACTTGCTGCGCTATAAGTGATTTTAAAAGTCGTAAAATTGTTGTCTGTACATGTGTATTTGTAAAGAAATTGATTTGCTCTTTAATCATTGTTCTTTCACGGTAATGATTATGAAAAATCTATATGTGTCATGTAGCAATACTAAACGTATTCAAAATTGAGAGAAAACAGAAACCCAAAACGGCAAAATTGACTTAGCTAGAATGTCCAATGAACGTGCACATTCAGGATCACTTCCATTTTTATGCCGTAAAGCGTTATGCCTCAACGCGGCAATTTCAAAGTCAAAGGGTATTCTTTTGTAAAGAGTTATTTATACGTATAACCATAATGTTATAAACCTGTAGCAATGTTTAAGTATAATAGATTCAGCTTTTTAATACTGTGGCACTCGTTGATAAAAAATATTTTACATCCTGTTTTCATACCCACGGTAACCGTTTTTCGTGAACTGGATATAACTTCGTTCACTTAAGAACACTAAACACTATTTATTTTATTATTGCATTTACTTCTGATGATAAACTACATATCTGACAAATTTAGTTAATTATATCAGTCAATCGAGCTTTATCAGAGAGCTCACCAATACACATTGTAAAGAGAGGAAGGGAACGGAATATTTATGGTATCGAGTAGAATTTTTAACAATAATGTCTCTTCCAACTGAATAAAAACGATAGGGCTATTTGGGACTATTTCTTATCGATGTGGTCATTGGATGTAAATGCATGGATTATTGCACGCGGCATGACCTGCAGATGTCCTTAACAGGATTTTTGTTGCATTTTAAGATTTAAAGAAGGACCACATATTAAAATCTAAAACATGATAAACATAATGCATATGCCAAATAAATGAATTATCTGATATGTGAATAAAGAAGTAAGTAATTTGACAGTTGAAGAATAAAAATTGAATATACTCTTCAAATGTAATCGTAATTTTACTTAGCTTATGTTAGCTATCAATAATTCAATGGACGCATCAGTGTCATATATGGACCCCAGTCGTGTTGCTATTACATATATGTTAATGTAAATATTTATATAATTATTGATAATCATTGTTATGTCCGACTTTTAGAATGTTTTGTTTCAAGAAATTTGACTTTGATCGATGGCTGTAAAATCATTTATCTGTTTACTATTTCCTACTTTGTTTACTCCACATGGCGTCCATTCTCGTTTTTTTATTGGCGACTCAGGGCTATTTTGGGCCTTTTTGATAAATAGAGAATCATAAGTAACGCAACTAAGTAACAATACTATCAGGTTTACACGCAAAGTTCCAAGTTATATGTAATGCTATTTAAAATTGTTCTACACAAAGAACAAAATCTGACTGATGATGAATATGCTTATAGTTAAATAAGCATAAAATGTGAACGTCATGTTAATGCGCGTGACAATTAGATTCAGGATTCTAATTCTAAATTGTGATTTTTGTTTATCAAACTTTATAGAAATTTATTATACGGCAATTCCAGAAAAATATATACCTTTTCAAAGTCTCTCTTTTGAAGACAGAAGAACCTATTCGTCACCTTCACGAGTGTCAGTGTTTGTCAGTTACTCTTTACAAAAAATAGACTGAAAAAATTACCTTAAGCCTTTTTACAACACTCGCGTTATAGTGTAACCCTTTCTGTAGCATTGTTTTATTTTAACTCTTTCTCTCACTGAGAGCACATTTATCTCTTATCAATTTCGCCATTGTGAAATAGAATAAATCACATTTTACTACATAGGATAAGATGAGCAATACTTTAAACATCTTCAAAACGAAACCAAAATATTATTTTTCGGTCTACTATTGCGATACAAGTAAGTGTTATTGCTTTAAGGAACAATCAGTTTTTTCACAATCTCTTTGAAAGATCAACAATGAAACAGTAAATTGTAGAAAGAGAACGGTAGGCATGTTGCTTTGCATTTGCAACAGATTCTAAAATCTGCTTTAAACTGTAGTCCTTTTTTTCGACTTGGAACTGGTGCCAGAATTGACAATTGAAGAAAATGGCAAGATTTACGCCATAAATAATAAACATATAAACATATTAAGGTAGGATTTTGCTGTCTGTACCCCCGGTTGATGTAAACCTGACCTATTAATCATGGCGTAGACCAAATAACGCTAGAAAACGAAATAGCTTGCAACCGAAGCCCGCTCTAATACAAGCAACTTCCAAGGTTATGCAAAGTGTTTGATAAAACGGCTTATAAACTGACAAAGATCCAATATTCTGCGGAAAGCTTATATTTTTCCCCGTAGACTGGTGCATATCCCAAAGATATTGGTACATAAATAAAATATTTACGGCTATTTTCTTTTCCGAATCGAGCAATATTTGTCTTGGAAATGATGCCAAAAATGACGTAAATGTCACGTGGTATTGCCACACTGAAAGTAAAACGTCATATTTTCATGTGCCTTGAAAGCGCAGTAGGCAGAGCGTCCGTGTCAGTGTTGTTTCATGCAATTAGATTCCCGTATTATAGTTAGGTACCATTACATTTGACAGTTTTATGTATCTTTTTTTTATTTGACCAGTTTTGTTTCAAATAGTTACAAATGCATGAGACAGAATATTTTTGAACAAAGGTTGATATGCAGTTGTGTTAAGTTTGGGGAAAAAGCATTATTAGAAATGTAAGAAATATAATCTTCTTCTTCTTCTCGTTCACCGCTACATTCTTAGGCCGGCCACATCGATGAAGTTTGCTGTCTTCTGCAGTTCCTCCATTGCTGCTGTTGTTGTTGTTGTTGTTGTCGTCGTTGTCGTCGTTTTAATCAAAACGACAATATAAATAGTAACATATATACAGAATATGTGTTTGTTTTGTTTGAATTTGTTCTCACATCGAAATGAGAAAATATCTATATTTTCGCTCGTGCTACGCGCTTTTGAAAATATTGCATTTCTTCACTTCTCAGTAAGATATTTGGCAAACAAATATTCAAGCATCAAAAAACAAGTATTGTAGAAAAAAATGTATTTATCCGCAAAAGAAATATAACGATCAAAACGTAGGTCACTACATAAAACAATACAATAGTACAAAATAATCAAACAATGGAGGAAAAAGCTGAAGTCGAACAGAACCGAAAACAAAATTGAGCCGCGTCACGACAAAACCAACATAATGGGTTTGCGACCAGCATGGATCCAGACCAGCCTGCGTATCCGCGCAGTCGGATCAGGCTCCATGCTGTTCGCTTACCAACCTTATTACAAGTATAGAAACTGATAGCGAACAGCATGGATCATCCATGCTTGTCGCAAACCCAGTATGTTGGTTTTGTCAAGACGCGGCTCAATTATATTTCAGCTTTCTATGAACCAACAAAAACGGCATTTTTTAGCTCACCTGAGCAATGCTTTTTCATAGGTTTTTCCTTATATGTATATAGTAAAATCTAAAAAAATCTTCTTCTCTGATTTGGCAAAGGCTACAGGTAAGATATTTGGCATGAAACATTGTGTGGTAGACCTCTACAAAGATTGTTCAAATAATGGCCCTTGGGTCAAAATTGGCGCCGCCCTCGGGGGTCATTGATTTTCATTATATACATATAGTGAAAACTTGAAAAATCTTCTGGTCTGGAAGTAAATGGCCTAGAGCTTTGATATTTGGTCTATGGTATCATCTATAGGTCCAAAACCAAAGTTGTTCAAATTTTGTTCCTAGAATTAAAATCGGCCCCGCCCTGGGGGTCATAGGTTTTTCCTTATATGTATATTGTAAAACCTAAAAAAAAATCTTCTTCTCTGAATTTGTAAAGGCTACAGGTTAGATATTTGGCATGAAACAATGTAAAGTTGACATCTACCAAGATTGTTCAAATAATGGCCCTCGGGTCAAAATTGGCCCTGCCCCGGGGTCATTGATTTTTCTTATATGTGTAAAGCAAAAACTTTATTTTATATGGTCATTGATTTTCATTATATACATATAGTGAAAATTTCTTCTAGAGAAAAATCTTCTGGTTTGAAAGTAAATGGCCTAGAGCTTTCATATTTGGTAAATTGTATTATCTGAAGGTCCAATACCAAAGTTGATCAAATTTTGTCCCTATTATCAAACTTGGCCCCGCCCTGGGAACTCTGGTTGCCATGGCAACCGATAGAAAAAGCTTAAAGTATCTTCTTTTAAAAAAACCCAAAAAATTTGAGCTTAGATATTTGGCATGAAACATCTTCTAGTGAGTGTCTATCAAGTGTGTTCAAATAAAAGCCCTGGGGTCAAAATTGGCCCCGTCCCGGGGGTCATTGATTTTCCCTATATGCATATAGTAAACTTAAAAAATCTTTTTTTAAAGAACCCAAAGAGCTAGAGCTAAGATATTTAGCATGAAACACATTTCTAATGGGTGTCTACCAAGTTTGTTCAAATAAAAGCCCTAGGGTCAAAATTGGCCCCGCTCAAGGGGGTTATTGATTTTCCCTATATGCATATAGTAAAAACTTATAAAATCTTCTTTAAAAGAACCCAAAGAGCTAGAGCTAAGATATTTAGCATGAAACATGTTCTAATGGGTGTCTACCAAATTTGTTCAAATAAGAGCCCTGGGGTCAAAATTTGCCCTGCCCCTGGGGTCATTGATATTTCTTATATGTGTAAAGCAAAAACTTTAAAAAAATCTTCTTCGAAAAAAAACAAATAGCTCGAGTTTTGTTACTAAGCATGAAACATCTTCTAGTGAGTGTCTACAAAGTTTGTTCATATAAAAGCCCTTGGATCAAAATTGGCCTCGCCCCGGGGGTCATTGATTTTATTTATGTGTATTGCAAAAACTTTTAAAAAAATCTTTGAAAAAACCCAAATAGCTAGAGTTAAGATATTAAGCATGAATTATCCTCCAGTTAGTGTCTTCAAAGGTTGTTCAAATAAAAGCCCTAGGGTCAAAATTGGTCCTGCCCCGGGGGACATTGATTTTCTTTATATGTGTATAGCAAAAACTTAAAAATCTGATTTAAAAAAACCAAATAGCTAGAGTTTAGATATTAAGCATGAAACATCTTCTAGTGAGTGTCAAATGGGGTCAAAACTGGCCCCGCCCTAGGGGTGTCATTGCTTTTAACTATATGTGTATAGTTAAATCTTAAAAAAATCTTTTTTTAAAAACTCAACGAGCCAAACCTTAGATGTTTAGCATGAAATATCTTCTAATGGGTGTCTACCAAGTTTGTTCAAACAAAAGCCCTGGGGTTTAAACTGGCCCCGCTCTTGGGGCCTATATACAGGTGAGCGACTTCAGGGCCATCATGGCCCTCTTGTTTTAACTTACATTTTATCTAGGTTACGAATGAAATAAACAAATAACTTGCCATGTTAAAATGATTTTATGAACTTTCCAGTCAGACATATTCAAGGAGATATACTTTTCAACGTGACAATTCAAAAATATAGTTCCGCTTTTCAAAAATGACCGACTAACTTTTGCACGAACTTGTCTACGTATTTTGGTTAATTTATAGTTTCCTGTTGTCCATGAGTTTTAGTTTTATTACAATTGATGCAAATATGACTTTAAAAGTCTTTATTCATTTTATTTGTTTTATATGGCACTTTATTTTGAACTTGAAACTTTTATCTCTGTATTTGATTATATTTGCATGACATGAAAATAGCGACACAAAGATGTCTTCACTCGTGATGATTTATTGTTGATAACTAAATGAAAGGTAAAATTTAATTAATGCATAATCAATTATGTAAATATGGAATTATCTTTAAAAAAGAAATTTGGCCGCCTTAAACCAAGTTTAAATAATTTGCATTATTTTTTTAATTAATTTAACGTTGTAAAGTTTGCTTGCACTTTCATGATTACAGAGAATTATTTGTTCAAATATGGAAAGGTATTGACGCCAAATGTGGCCACATTATTTCGACTACACAACGCGAAAACTTACAATGTTAAGACTATATATAGTGACATCGTCGAACCGTCAATATGATTGTGCGTTCAAACGTTTCACCGACCACAGCAAAACAATTTTAAGCACTCGAACACCTTAAAAATACTAGGAATCGCCGCTCAGCGGGGTAATCGAAAAAAATCGCGAAATATAATCCATCCTTGTGTTTCTTCGTTTACATCGCAGTAGCCTACACTATGGTTTTGAGCTTCATACATGAAAATAATATTCAATTTTATATAAAATTCCGACAAAACCATAACAGGGTGGCCCGTAGGCGCACCAGTTTGACTCCTGTAAAATTTACATTCAATTCCATATTTAGATAACCCAACAAAACCATAACAGTAGGCGCTTCTTTTTATAAGATCAGTTTGACTTCACGGAAAAACTGAATATACGAAGAGTTTTCATTGGTCATTTTAAAATTACAAAATGAAATCTGGGAATCTCATTAAAATGTGAAGAATAGTTCTTGTCTTTGTAAAGTAGTTCAAAACTAAAATGTCAACTATATTTCTTGCCGTTATAAAATAAAATGTTAAGGATAGTTCTAGAATAAAATGTACAGGATATTTCTTTATCTTTCTAGTTAATGTGCTCGGATATTTAAATCCTTTTTAAAAATACTTCCTCCTACAAACCATTTTATACTGCATTCATCTCTCGTGAACAATTTATTTTATGTAAGATCTTAATGAGTTCATTTTACACAAGATCTGAATTTTAAATTTTGTTCAAAATAACGATATTAATATGAACCCTAAGTGTACCATGTTCTAATACATGTATGATATATTTTAATGAATATATTATTATAAGGGAAACGTTGGATATCATTTATAAATGAACGCTTATAACTGATTTCTTTGACAGTTTAGGCTGGAAAATTGGAAATCAATATTTTTCACTTAATGTCTTTTTTTATCTTATCGTACACACATTTGGGGAACAATCATCGATATCTATAATAAATCAATTTAAACACTTTATTTTACGGTATGTCAATCCACAGAATATTGAATTATCTCTCAAATGGAATAAAAGCCAAAGGTTGTTTTCTTCGGCCAAATGCCGTCTGATTTTATCTTGACTTCCGCTAAAATTAACAGTGAAGAAATGAATATAGGCAGAATTTTCATTGGTCATTTTAACACTGATAGCCTGTTCGATTGATACTTTAGAAGAGCTTCCGTTATAGGTAGAGGTCTATTCGATTGCGCGATGGCAAGAAGTGTTGGAAAAAGATAAAAGTCAGAATAAATATAAAAACACAATAATGATATTTTCTAGATGTTTCTAAAAACTTTTCAATAAATATATGAAATGAAATATGACAGATCGCCTTTTTGATACTTTTGCGTTCGATTGGGTTTCTCTTCTAAGCTGTTCTAGTCATTATATTTTACTTCTCGAACCGGGCATAAGACGATTGAAACGAACTTTCGACTAATTTACAAAATTCTCCGTGGAATAAGTGTACAGTATCTACTAAATCTTCGTTTTATTATAAATTCCTATTCAAATGAAATTCCATTTTGATTAAAATCAAATAATGTACGCAATATTTTTTAAATCTAAGATGAAAATTAATGGGGAAAAACATTGCGGGTAAAAATGAACTGAAATAAAACTATTGAGGACGAATAAAATGGTTAGCATGGTAAGTAGCAGCTTATCCTTTGCAAATTAACAAGTTTGACTTCGGCCGAGTATCTTTTTAAACATACTTCTTGTTTTAATTTATTATGATATATGATTCAAAATTTGCCAAGGATCACATTTTAACTTGCATGTTTTGTGTTTAAAGGAGAGATTACGTGTTACTTATAAAGGACACGTTAGTATGTATGCTTTTTATTTGTTATAAAAATGATCATAAAAGTTGCATTACCTTGGTAATGAAATAATATGCGGGCGATAAAAGTCAACAGATGTCGGGAAATTCAAACATTTAAGATTTAAAACTACTTCAAAAGCGTGTTTGGTGAACACTTATCTGACTTGACGGGAAGAAACTGCTTTCTGTAGCAAATTCCAAGCATGTTCTATGGGACTTGGGTCAGGGGATCTTGCGGGCTAATCCATAAAGATAATTGCATCGTGTTTAAGATATGAGTTGGTGATGCGGGCCCTGTGTGGCCGGGCATCACTAACATCACTTATACGTATGGTCGTACATAAACATCCTAAATTCCATTGATGTATCACTCCCCGCCCATACCATCACTGAACCTCCGCCACAACGATCATGAATGCTCTGCGACACATACTGCAGAGTGCAAGCACTTCATAGACATTATTCAAACCCAAGCCCACCTGTCCATGAAGTCCGCAGCACAGTAACTTGACTCATCTGTGAAAGGAACTGGAGCCCAATCATTTTGGGTCCTTGTAACATTTTGTGTCCATTCTAAACGGATTTGAACATGCTGCCGTGTAAATGTGGTGCAATTGTAGGCCGTTGTGGTCCCAACCCTGAATTTCGATTTATAACGGTTTGTGTATTTATACGCACAAGGTAACATTCTCCAAGTCGATGCGTATTGTTGTTGTGTCACATATTTGGTGGAGACAAGAAATCGGTCTTGGACTTCAGTGGTTGAGTGTTCTCGATCTTCAGCATGCATTTGCAATATATTTGAAGTTGTATGGAATCAATTCCACATTTTGTGAGCCAGTAACACAATTTTAAAGTGAAATTATGTTTAATTTTTCTCTGTCAAGTTAAGTTGAACTAGTAATATATTTCAAGAGATTGACTATTATAATGGTGATTAAACATTTATAAGGATAAAATATAATAACTACCTATATCATAAAATGGCTGTCCCAGTATTTTAAAGAAAAAAACATTATAGATACATTCCGAACGAAACTTGTAGAAATATCCGTGGGTCACTTGGATTTTTTTAAAATATAAAAAAATTGAACTTATTTGGACTTTTACATGTGCACTCACTTTTAATGAATAAAACCGTAATGTATATCGAAGCGTGGTGGTTCGTTCACTGGCACCTGTTCACCAAAGTTTTGAAAATGGTTTTTAATCTATTGTTTTGTGATTTATTTAAGATTTATGATACAGTCAAACCTGTGAATAAAGGCCGTCGAAAGAAGAAACCATACATGGCCTCTAAAGACAAGTGCTCCTTATTCGCAGATTATTACATTGTACTTTTTCAATGAAGGTTTGTCAAAGAATAGTCTGTTTTACATGTTAGTCTTTTTTCGGAGGTGGTCTTTGAAACAGGTTTGACAGTTTTTGAAATTCTGCACACATCTCATTTATTGTAGTAAAGTATAATCTGTCAGGTAATTCTGCATAAAACCGGTATCATTTATGTTAAATTTACGACACAGTCACCTTAGAAGACGTTATGTATTTGGCATATGTCATATTATTAAAACCGCACGTGATTTATATCACTTTAACGAGGCGTATGATTTTTTTTTATATTGTTACTTATATAATCTTATGGCACGTGACTTTTAGCATTTTAAAGTGTTACATAACTTACATGTTTTGTAGATGTCACATTATATAAGCGGCACGTGACTTTTGACTTTGATGGATGGCTAAAATGTTATTCAGTTTAGGCAAATCTTTATGTTACTTAAGGCTAATGCTACTTCAGAAAGCAACTTATTTAATTAGTGTTTACCGCCAATAAAGCCAGTTTACACATTTTAAACAATTACTCGTACATTTATGTTTTTATTGTTATTGTTATCTTATCTACCAAACATATGACATGTAAAATTCAATTCAGTTAAAAATCTTTACATGTATTTCGGTTTCAAAGAACTTTACTATTCGCCAATGCATATTTCAGTACTGTCTACCCTGAGAAGCGTAAAATTAGAACTGCGTAAGTAAGTTATTTTTCTTCCTTTTTTATGATGAAAGTAAAAAAATACAATCGTCCCTTATGCCATTTCAAACCCTCGTTTTGCCACGCGAGGTTTACTGCCGAAATCGTACAAATTGTCGCGGGAAACTTATAAAACTCGATATTTTATAACAGTTGTTGGAAACAGTAAGGAACATTTTGACTCCAGTAGCTGGTAGCGTTCATGATTTGACTCTACAATTTATCCATCGTTTGTCTATAAAAGTCGAGCAACAGAAAGTGTTTGTCTAAAACCTTACACACTTCTTTCACATGGGTTTCAATATGCTTAATATGCTAAATGGATTTGACTAAAACTTCTATACAATTAGTTAACCGACGTATACATTGGGTGCTGAAGGCGTGCAACTGGACACTTAAAACTACTGAAAATCTGTCTACGCATTCTTTTTATTATTATTTTATTTTATTTTATTTTTTATTTTTATTTTTTTTTTGGAGAGGGTTGTTTTTTAATGCTGTTAGGCCTTTAATGCAAGACATAAGACAATCTACAAGTAAACTCATTCTGTAGGAATCAAACCGACTACAGCATTATATTTTATCTGACCTTTAGAATGGCGTTTTTTGCCAGATGAGTACCCCCATATCATGATGCAGTTATATTTTCTAACACAATTGTTATGATGTATTAATTTTAATAATAAAACAAGTCAAATATTCTGTCTGAATTTGATGAATTTCAACAGAAAGGGTTTACATTTTGCTTCTCGGTTACTCTTAAAAAAAAATTCTGTTTCGAGGTCAACATTTTAAACTGTGAGATTTTGCCTTAAAAAGGTAATACTGTCAATTGAAATTTAAAATTTCATCACATATCAACAACATGGAATCGAAATACCGATCAAGCATAAAAAATGTTTCTCCATTTTCCCGCGTTTTTTCTTTCAGAAATTGTTTCGAGTTTAGAAAAAATATTATCGCGTGTTTAGCCACATACTAAAAGTATTATCATCGGAGCTTGCAAGTATTTTAATCTTCTCGAGAAAATAATATAAGATATTTTCATTTGATACTGGTTCACGTGTACTAGCATGGTTGTTTGCCCATGTATTGTAATTTTCGGTGTTGAGGTTGAACAAACTCAAACTCGAACGTCTATTATCAATTTTTTAGACGTGCTTATTATTATTATTATTTATTATTATTTATTATTATTATTATTATTATTATTTATTATTATTATCATTATTATTATTATTATTATTATTATTATTATTATTATTATTATTATTATTATTATTATTATTATTATAGCGCGATGTCTCCTTCTCATTTGTTTAATATTAATAAGTCACATGATTTCTTTAATATAAGCGGCACGTGACCTGTGTGTGGAAATGTGTCGAATACAAGAGCATCACATGAATAATCACACATTAAAAATACAGCGCGTGACTTTTTAATTTTATAAATACACTCATTAAGTGTATTTAATGTCAGTCTATAACTAACTTCGCTTCGATGATGTACACTAAAATAATGTGTTCAAAAAGTATTTAAATTGTTTCTTTAACGTTTAAGCGTTATAAATTTCATAAAATCTGCATGAAACTTGTGAGATTTTTTCGTTTTCGTCACCGTTTATCTTCATTATAAGAGATTAAGATTAAGTTAGGTAAAAAGGAATACAAGTAAAAGGATATGCACAAATAATATAATTCATCTCATTGTTTAAAGTTCTCATTAATATCGCGCTGTAACCACATCGAGACAGCGATATTATACTTAATGTTTTCTGCAATTTAAATAGGTGCAATAAAACAAAATGATGGCATCGTGTCACTTCCCTTCGGTACGTTCACGTCGTAGAGGAGGCACAGGGCATCTGCGGAAGATTTGAAGAACTTGCCACGACGAAAAATGTACTTGCGGACCAGCTGCCTATATCTTGATCTAATCCGATGGGAGTGGCCCCACGAAGGAAAGTGTGCTACCGTGCACGAGCCCCTTGCACAGAGAGTGACGGTTTTAAGGCAGGCCCTTTATTGGCATAACTGCCCTTTTAAGGGCTACCTCCTTTTTATATTGTCTTAGGTTATTGTTCATTTAGATTCCAAACTCAGACTTTTTTGTTTGAACTTAAGATGACCGAAGGCGTCTATTTTAAGGCCATCAGTTTATAAAATGTCGCGACCAACTTTTCAATCCGCGAGATTTTATGTCGAAATTATATAAAATGTCGCGGCTTATAGAAACCCTCGAGTTTTTGTCGGAAAAAGTCGAGTTTGACAATGGAAACCGCGACATTTTCTGTCTACATAGTAGACAAGGCCACGCAAACATATGCCTACTTTAGGTAGCCGATTGCGTTCATTATACTAGTAATCCGCGATATTTTGTTTTTGATGCATGTCCTGTAAAAATTATTTGAGTGGTAAACCTCAATTGTATATGCAGGGAAGTGTCTCTTTTAAAAGGTTGCGACTTTTCTTTCAAAGTGGAAGCTAAAAAATAGCTATATCTCGCCACGATTTATTATGAGACTGTTGTATTTTTCCTCTCGACTTTTGGTGAATTTCTACAACACTTGAAAAAAAATCATTCCCTCGAACTTTTAAAGTCAAACGAGGGATAAAATGTATAGTCAAACCATGGACGCTACTGGCCACCGCAGTCAAAATGTTCCCTGCTGTTTCCAACAAATATTGAGGTTTTATTTAGGTTTAAACGTTCCCTGCGACATTTTGTATGATTTCGGCAGAAAATCTCGCTGGTTTGTAAGTTGCATCATATGCATGATAGGCGACTACAAACGAGTAAGATGCATGCTCTCGCGAAAATTTTTATAATGGTCTAACGATAAATCACCAGCCCAAAAATCGAATCCGAAAATAACAATTTATTATTCCTTATTATTATTTTTTATTATTAAATTTATCAAATGTATTACTATTGAGTTTAAACAGAAACAATTTTAGTTATATTGTGTATGCCGGAAGACGGACAAAACCGCATACGTCAAAACCTTACAACTCAAAATTTTATATAGTGGACAAAACCCCACATCTAAATTTTATAGAGTGGACAAAACCACACACCTTCAGTTTATAGAGTGGATATAACCCCACACTTTTTATTACTAATATGTAGAGACCTTTGACTGACAATAAAATAAGTGACATTGTTGACATTTTGAATAATCAATGTTAATTAAGATTAATGAATATTTACCCATTGATTTTTATATAACAGTTTGTAATATTTGAATGCTTACCCTTTTATTTTTATTTAACACTTTGTATTATTTGTAAAGTCTATTATCTTTAAATCATATTGTAATAAAATATAAATATAAATTATCATGATCAAAGGAATTATGTAAAATAACTAAAGTAACTATATCAAACTTTAGGAAATATTCTGTTTTGTTCTTTACTAACAAGATTAAAATCATATGAATTGTATGGTTTTATAGCAAATAATAAGAAGGTATCGGGTAATGTCCACTCTAAAAAATTTAAGTGTCGGGTTTTGTCCACTCTATAAAATTTTGAGGTGTGGGGTTTTGACGTTTGTGATTTTGTCCTACATTTGTGTATGCCATTAGCTTATAGATGCTCTTCCGAAAACTAATCAATAAGTCTAAAGTTTCTTGCTTAAGGAAACAACGGCTTTCCCATTACAGGGTTCCAGCAAATGCAGACAGAAATCTTTACATTCATAGGCTGACACGTTTTCAATGTATATCACCACTTTGCGATTATATTGTGTATATATTTAATCACATACCTAGGAATGGAGAGACAAAGGGAGATCACAAATTATTTGGACCTTAGTGGCCAGACAAAAAACTATCACAATTTGACATTTACCTTTTGCAGCCTGGAAAATGTTATGATTTACATTTTAAGCATAAAAACAAATGTTAAAGCCAGTTATCCCTGTGGTAACTTTTTTGACAACTCTTGCTTGAAACTCTCAACGTCAAAAGGATCGAATTATTCCCTTAAGGTATTACCACCCTAACGGGCACTATAAGAAATATACCTTAAATTACACCTGTATGCAAAATTTAAACAAAGTTTACCGTACGGAAATCAAGTTATGGCCACTTTTCTGAACTCAAGCTAGGATGTTATGAGGGTCTTTTTTAGAAATGAGGAACCTTTAAATAATCTGCAATAACATTCTAATGAAAAATGTTTTCCCATTAATTTTTGGTAAGGTAAGAAACAAATAGTACCATTCAGCTAACAATTCACATAAGCAAAATTATGGTTTCTACTTAAAATTTATGAAATCTGTATAAAAATGTTATCCTACCCCACCCATTTTTACCACGTGTCTGACCATTTTCCTACTTAGGGAGCCTAATTTAAAAAATCCTTAAAATCTACCCAAATGAGTGCCTGTTTTCAAAGTTTCCCTAAAGTAAATTGGTTGATCTTCTAAAATAAGAAATACTTTTACCGTCTAGTTTTGATTTTATTACACTTTAAAAATATCAGGTACGATATTTATTACTAGATTTAGCATAATTTAGCCAATAAATACCTATATAAATTAAAAAATCAAATTTAAACACTTTTTTCTTTCCAAATGGGATATGAAAGATACAAGAATAATGTTAAAAGAAAAAAAAGAAAGAAATAAAGTTGACCCTTCTGGGGATTGAACCCAGGGGGCCCTCATTTTCAATGTAGTTAACAGTAGTAGTTCTAGCCAATTGAATACTCTTCAAAGCGGAGGTAATGCATTAGGATGTTAATACCTTAATATCTTATGTGGCGTTAATACTGGCAACAGAGATGGACTGCCCAAAGAATTTTACTCAGTCCAGGGGAGACAACTGACTGCTTCCTATACAAGGTAAAATGGCCAAGTCAGTGACCTAGGATGAAACCTAGTTTCGCATCCTTACAGTTAATGCACACATCCTGAAAAAGACGGTTGCGACTGGGCAGCCTGGTTTACTACAAACTCCTAACAGACGGTCCCGGACATACCCTGCCCTAGGCCCCCTCCATACAGGGAGGTGAGGTGGAGGGGGTGCCCCCGTTACTCGGGAGTGGACCACAACAAAATACATTAAAACCATGATTGCTTGCTTTAAAGCAAGTCAGGCTAGGAGAAAGAGCCAGGCTCTTAAACCCGAAACCACCCTTGTTTGTCTCCCCGGGCCGCCACAGAATACTTTATGTATTCCCCCATGATAAAATTCTTACTACAATTATACCTGAGAGCAATGTAACTACGTTTTGATTCACAACAAAAATCAAACAACTTATAAGCATACAAAGGGTCTCGTAAATGTGTGTGACCCAATATTTCACATTGTTATTTTCCTATTTAGTTAGCATTGAGTTTTGGGTACAAAATTTCGTCGGTGGTTACATACATTTCTAGTGCCAACTTCCAGTTTTTTAGAAGGAAATCATTGCCAAAATTTGGAAGGTGGGTACAACCTGTGTGGAAGAGACTGACTTCTTTAGCATGAATGTCACAGTCATTGTTTATATATTTGCCACCATTTGACAAAATGAATGCTTTAACGGCTGCATTGACTCGGTTCCTTTTCTTTTCAATCAGTTTACTTGCGCCTAAAGGTGCATAATGCCAATAACGTCTGGAGGATAGAGGACCAGATAATGATGGCACCTGTAAAAAGGGCTTGATATCTCAATAGAGATTCTTTTATTTGCTCTATTATGTCTTTACCCGTGATACCTTCTACTGTTAGGTCATTTGAACCGCAATGTAGCATGATAAAATCTGGTCTTTCAGTTACATTGAAGTCGATCTCATGTTTCCTTGAGTCCATTATAGTATGTAGTTCAGCCAGCTTCAATCCCCTTTTTCCCAGCCACTGAACAGAAATATTACGATGGGTGAATCCGAGTTGAAGATCTTTTGATGCAGCCGATTTTGCCCAATGCACTATTGAGGAGCCCACTATCCAGATGTGTTTTTGACCTGAAATTAACTTTGGGATGGTTAGGGATTGAACTGATTGATAGCAATACTGGATAGTTAAGCTGTTAAACGAATATATCTAGTGTAGGCACTGGATTTCCAGCGGCCCATAGACTTAAGCTGTTCGTCTGAGACACCCTGACTTGCAAAATATGTTGCCCCTCCGATACGAAAGCTATGTGACCTGATGAACATTGGGGCATTAATAAACTGCAATGTTTTGCGTAAAACTGATGTAAACTGATACCTGGTAAGGCTTTTAGCATTAAAGTGAACAAAAAGGTGGTTATTGCTGAAGTGTGTACGATTTTTAAGATATATTTGCATGTTGTTCAAAGGGCAGTATAATCTGTGGCATGTATACTTATGGTTGTTGACATTCCATATTGGTCTGTTTTAGACCATCTGATGCATAATTGCATAATATTATCCGAGATGTGGACATCGTTAACAATCAATAGCCTTTGACCTGAATAATTTGCACTTGGCGTAGTAAATTCTCCTACCCTTAACAGGCCAAAAAAAATGCAACAGAAAAGGCTGCACTAAAAAGGACATGTTCGTATTTTCTGAGAATGACCAATGACTGATATATAAGTAGCCACAGATGATGCAGAAAGGCCGTTGTTTGAGCAATATGCAATAAATAGTAGGAGATGCTCTAAAGGGATGGGCCAAGATTGTGGCAGGCCATAAGTGAGCCGGAAATACTCAAGCTTTTCGACACCGGAAGCATATGTCTTGTGGGTTGAAGCTGCTAAAGAATTAAAATAAAGATTCTGAGCTGTGTTTATTAATGGTCCATAGAAGTGATGGAATCTTTGTTGGCTGCATGTCTGCATCGGGTGCTGCCCGTCTAAACTTCCCCCACTGTGAACGAGAAAGAGAATCAGCTATCATATTTTGACTAGAAGGAATATAGGTTGCTTTGACAGAAAAATTATGTGTGAACATGAACATGACTAGATGTCTCAGAAGGTTCATGACTCTTTCAGATTTGCAAGTTTGTGTCTTTATTATATGAACTACTGCTTGGTTATCTATATGGAACAAAACTTTCTTGTTACTGAACACCTTGGTCCATGTAACAAAAGACCTTCTTCCACCCAGTGTAATGGCCAAACCCCCTGAGACCAATGACCTGCAAAGAAAATGTCATAGCCCCCAAGAGGACCCCTGCACTATCTATGTACAGCTGTAGATCTATGACAGCCAGTATATCGACAGCCAGCAAGTGTCAGTTATTAATGTTATTCCGTTGTATGCAGCCAGAAATTGTAACCACAGCTGCAGATCTTTTTTCATTTGACCAGATACCCTTATCTTATGATATGGCTTTTTAATACCAATGGTGGAATTTATAGACCTCTTGCAAATTCACGGCCTGATGCAATGACTCTGCAAGCAAAGTTGAGTGAGCCTATCAGAGATTGCACGACTTTCAAAGTAACCTTTTTTGCATTAAGGATTTGTGTTATTTGCTCTTTAATTCGACAAGTTTTTCTTCTGGTAAGCGCAGTACCATTTTAACTGTATCAAATTCAATGCCTAGGAAAACAATGGAAGTAGTTGGGTGACATGTTTTATCAAGTGCAACTGGGATACAAATTTTTTGGCAAGAATCTTTAAAGGACTGCAGTGTGTGATCATGCTCACAGCTTAAAGCTGGCTCCCCAAAATGGAAATTGTCAAGGTAGTGTTGAATATTAGGGTTATTACTGTTTTCAACTACAGCTCAGTGTACAAAAGTGGCGAACTTTTCCCAGATAGCACAGCTGATGGATGCACCAAATGGTAGCATCTTATCATAAAAATAGTAAGTGACCGGTCCACTTAGTGACCTCACTTGGACCTTGAAACCTAGTAAGTCAAAATCTTTTGGGGAAATTGATAACAAACGGAAGACCGACTTAACGTTTGATTTACATAGGCGGAAACCTTCACCTAAGGAAAAAACCATGTTTGTGGCCTGATTGATTGTTGAATAAGAAACTGAACAGTACTGTTCATCTATGTAACTATTAATATATCCATCTTTATGATATGACAAATGGTGTTTCAAGCGGAAGTCTCCCCCTTTTTCGGGGACTAGACCAACAGGAGAAATTTGCATGGTAGTAAATGGTATTGACAGATAAGGTCCAGCTACCCTGCAAACCTTTATTTCTTTGATTATCTTATTTTGTAATATTGAAGGTAACTGTTTTGCATTAAGCAAATTGGGTGAGTCTCTGAAGTAACGAGGGCCCTCATAATGTAATGGGAAACCATTCATTAACCCATATTTAAGTTCCCCAGCACTGTTGTCTGGGTACAGATTTAAATATGATAGTAACTTTGTAACGTTAAGGGGTGTTTTGCCTTTTTGATTCAGTAATTGTTCCTTACTGATGCCGACTAGAGCGGCATACTGTTCGGCGATGATTACCTCCAAAGAGTTGGCATGCATGCTTGTACCTATAATTTGTAAAGCGACAATGACGACCAGTATTGAACAAATTAAAAGTAAGTGATGACGGGCTTACATTAAAATGGGATTTATTAGGTACAAATTTTTGTTGAGTGCTAGAAATAGTGGATGTGGTCAACCTTACTGGATATTGTGTTGCTGGAGAGCCTGAAACATATAGAAGCAATTACTCCACATTAATGACACCCCAATGATTGGAAGGATTTGAAGCTTGCAAGTGGCGAAACTGACCATCGTATTGCCACCAAGTGGGTGACCTAGTAGATGCCAAACGAATATCCCGCAGATATTTCAGTAGTTTTTGGGCCCTCATTGGAAATCGTTTTAAAAAATGTTGGTATACATGATAAAAGCCGAAGTCCACTGATCGATTGACAATTTTGAACTCTCCAGTTCATGGGGCTTGACAAAAATTCTTCCTTCCCTAAATTGAACTTCGCCAGCAGGTCCAGATTCTGAAATTTCGTTCAAATGACGTTGGGATTTGAGTAAGATCCCCAAGTCTAAAAATTCACTTGAACAGATTTTTTCTTTGATCTTCTGGGGAACACAACTGCCTAAAGGGATAAACACACTAGGATGGGTTATGTCCGGATGTGGGACGACAGCGGGAGGGATTACAATTTGAGCCGTAGGGGGTAGGGCACAACTTGGGGAGGTGGCTGCAGGAGAAAACTGAGAGGTGGCTGGTTGTCTCGGATTGGAAAATAAATCGTCGAATTGACTAAAACCTAGCGATGGTGGTGGTGGAAAATGAACAGCAACGGGTTCCTGATTTTGCCTCTGAGACCGGCTGTCCACTACCCTCGCATGAGTACTCGCTCTTTTTCTGCCATCATTTGCCTAATCGGCACCTCTGTTTCCTTTACCTCGCGGCATGATGTTAAAACCTTTTGAAGAAGCGAAAGACAAACAGTTTTTCGACTCCTTTTTTTCGACTCGGTAGGTAGAACTGGTAAAGAAATAACCCTCCGGTAATAACTGAATTGTATACATGATATTTTCATTTTGAAATGTAAGTAATGGTAACACTCTTAATATATCAAGATCGTTAAAATTAAAGATAAAGAAAAATATCAAAACTCACTTAGCCGTCCGTCCGTTCATCTTTCAATCCATCCCTCTGTCCAACAGGAATTTTATCTTCAGCTAATTGTTTGGAACGGTTTGGTAGAGAAAAAAACAAATGCCATATAATGAAAGAAGTTCTGGAATGCGTATTCAATAATTATGTTCCAGTAGTGTCAATATATATGTGTAATATAAGAAATAACATGGACAGTCTTGCAGCATAGATTTAAAAAAAATTATTGCGGATGAAAAGATTTTGCCTTTGTTAAATTTCTATTTTTGAAAATAGTGATAAATAAAATAAAGGCATTATAACGTGAACCAAAAGCCGTAATAACGTGAATGTTTAACTTTTTGAACACCCCTCTCACAATGATGAGTTATGTATTATAGATGTCATTAATATTTTCTAAACAAAAACTACCGTTTATAAATATTCATTAATTTAATTAAATTAAATTAATATTTATGTCTCTAACAAACATTCAACCCAAATTTCGACCTAAACATAAAGTCAAGGCATGGAATAATTAATGTACTCGTACAAGGAAAATGGCCTATAAATAGGACTGTAAATTATTAGAAAAAGTAAACAGTTAACAGGACCAGATTGCCACAGACTGGTTTATATCTAAGGTAAGACGTTTTAACTTATATATTTTTCTAGCCAATTTAACGCTATGTCGGGAAAATAAAATGGCATATAAAACGTATTACAAATGTACTTGAAAGAATTATTTGACAAATTTAAACAACTTTTTCCTTTTCTTCCGCTATAAACAAAGTGAGAGGGATGTTGTAATTGAACTTCAGCGTAGACAGAATGCTAGCTGCTTTAGAAATTTCGAAAATTAATATCAAACTTTCAGATCGTGTGCTTTATTAATGATGCTTCAAAATCTATAACTACAGCTAGTGTTCAGTAGAAAGTACAAAATAATTTGTTTAGAAGAAAAATACGAAATTATGAATAATTCAATATACCTTATCCTTAAATATGCCCTTATAAATAATGAAATTTTAAAATCAGTGTTTCTTGGGGTGTTTTTTAAAGAAAAATCTTAAGTGATATTTAATAAACATCTTATAATAAGTTTTTCCTTAAATATACGATTTTCCCCTTAACTTTAAGGTACCACATAGCAACCTTGACTTTGCTCTCAGAAATAAGGAATTTATTTTGCATCATCAAAAACGCCCTTTTTTCGGACAGGTAAATATCTTATGATGTAGATGAGTGTTGATTGAAATAATTTTCGTTCAAAAAGGATTTTGTATGCTTAAAGATCCTGTAACTCAATTTGTTGTGGTTTTATATCAGAAATATAATGCTCAAATGAAGATTTATCAATACTGAAAGTTCCAAAAAGCATTATTTGTAAAAACATTACAGAATTAACATTTCACGTTAATAAAGGGAGGTAATTACACATTTATTTTCAGTAATAAATATTTTAAGTCTAAGTCAAATTTTTCAATAAGAAATGAATGCATATATTTAAATGATTACATATAATGTGGACAAATATTTGCAGTATTTTACATATTCTTTGATGTTTGAAAATTGCTTTTTTAAGCATAATTATATACATATATAAAGTTTCACTTAAGTGTGGTTACAACCACAATAATAGCATACAGGATCTTTGATTGCTAATACGGAGGGCGTTAGTGTTTTACCATAAAAGTCGTGCGTCACAGTGCACAGTAGTCTTAACTCATGCAGTGATTGTGAAGCGCAAGAATTATTCATAGGTTGTCACATTACAAACGTACTTAACCTAACTTATCTCATCCATCGAATTACTTATGCAGTTTATAAAGAATGCGTTTTATTGTACATAAAAGGAGCAAGGATGATAGAGGTTTTTCTTTTAGATCCGTATGTTTTCTAATATATTAATTCTGCCAAACTTGTTATGTCCATTTCCTTTAAAAAATGATACATATAAGTACTTTTTTTACAAACGTAATGGCAATGTTTTTTCTTGAAAAAAAAACAGGTTCCTTTTAATTGTATCGGATTCAAGATCTTTTAAAACAAACTTAAGAAAATTATTAGAATTGTGTAATATAAGAAATAAGGTGAACAGTTTTGTAGCGTAGACGTAAAATAAATTATCGCGGATGAAAAGGCTTTGCATTTGTTAAATTTCTATTGTTGAAAATACTTTATTTCATATATAAAAGAAAGTTATATTGCACAAAGGTACATGTATAACATAAGATAATAAAACATGGTCTTACTTTCAACTGAAATCTTCATAAAATTTCACAAAGCATATTTCATTCTGAAATTGAAGAAAATGCTTATTTCTTGAAAGATCATAAAATATGGGAATCCACTAGAAAGGTTTGCTTGAAAACAATTAGATTGGATACAACTTAAGCCGGTGAGAGGTGCGTGAGCGATGCTGCACTTCAAATATACCTCATTAACAAAATACCAAACATGACATCTTTCGTTTGTTTGTTTTCATTCTCTCACTTTCCGGACTATTTTTTTCCGTTGATCTTCCATTTACACAATAACTTGCCAATTTGCTTTAATTTCTATTTTCCTCAAATAATAACACAATTTTCACACATTTACAACATTTTCAGTACAATATGTAACTTCAATAGTAGTAAAATAAATAATCCTTTGAAACACCACATTTTTTTCTATGATTTTTTTTTCTTCAAAAGATCATGATTTTTTTTTTCAAAAGATTTAAGATTTGGCAGAATTATACGATATTCGACTGTCACATTAAATTCGTGCCTCTGGCACTAAAGTAAGAAACATGTGTAGGTTTCAACTCGGAGTAATAATAATTACGCTTATATTAAAAATGACATAATTTGCACACAGTAAAAAGCAAGACTGTACCTAAACGAATACAGATATATAGAGTTTGACATTGTCGATGCACCACAGTACATAATAGACAAAGTCTTTGTTACCCACAGCGAACAACCTTCGTCGAGAATTTTGAATTCCAACTACGACTGATATCCAGCGTTACGGCACGAATAGGCGTTAAAGTGATTAAAATTTGCACCCAAACGCTGCCTGTTTTCATTTGATAAATGCCTTCATATACTATAAGATGTAGATAGGTGCAGCAACAACTGTTTTAACTGTTCATTTTCCATTCTTAGTACACAGGTCACTCTCAAGCATGTGAGATGGCGACCGATGTTGAAGAGATAGGTATTGTTGGGATAGGCTGTAGATTTCCCGGTGCGAATGATATCCATGAATTCTGGAAGCTACTTGAAAATGGTGAAAACCATGTTAAAGACATACCAAAGGAGAGATGGGACAATGACAAAATTTACAGTGAGGCATTTGACGAACCTGGAAAGATCTATGTCAAGAAAGCTGGGCTGTTGACAGAGTAAGTGATGTTCAAAGTGTCACCATTCTATTATATCTATTAAACGAGGGGGGAAAAGCAATTAATCGATTTTTGTTTTGATTTTTTCAATATTTTTTATCAAAAAATAACAATGTCTTGTATGGAATATAAGAATAATTTTCTAAATGAATATTTTAAGTAAACTAATAAGTATTACATTCAATCATAATGCCTCCATAGAGGAAGTTGATATATTGTTGTTTTTTTTCGGTCGGTAAGACCATAAATCAAACTTTTGTCGATGAAAACTACAGAAACATTTTTTTCTTTTGATATGAGAACCTGCTTCATTTTAGTACCAGGTTTTAACAATTATATTTGTATAGATTACATAGCTGCATTTTTGAAATACATTGAGGCATTATTGGTCACATACTGAAAGTTTGTTTTCGTTATTGATGAAGCAACATTGTTTTTATATGATAACTTGCATTAAATTAAAAGTCGAAAACAGATAAGTAGAGTAGAACTTTGCCCAAAGTCTTAACGTTTGAACAAGGCCTGCGAGTTTGAAGTAAATATATTAAAGGTCAATGCCAGTGTGACATTGATAACAAAAAGCTTGTGCGAAGAATAACTAGAGAATGTTTAAAGTTCTAATTATAGAAATGGTTAGGCTTGTCATGCCGGGTTGAAGACCCTTATAAATTCTGAGGTCAGTAGGTCAAAGGCAGTCTTCTTCAAAAATGAAATTGTGGTTAGTAACGTAGTCAGTTAATTGCCTTAATTATTTACAAAAACATTTGTAAGTTTTCTCTTCTTAACAAAGTTCTTGATAAACGTCAACTTATTTTGATAAGGTGCTCGTAACCTATGTGCAGATTCAAATTTTCAAGCAACTGAATATTTTTTCTAAAAAGCATGTGATGTGAACTTGTTTGAAATGAAAGTTATCAACCATGTGTAATATTTTCTTAATTTAAAGACATGACAAGTGGGACAACCGTTTGTTTGGTATTAGTGACCTTGAAGGTGTCAGGATAGACCCCCAGCAACGTTATGTTCTGGAATGTACACATATGGCATTAGAAGACGGAGGTTTTACAAGAGAACAGATATCCGGTACAAACACAGGAGTGTTTATAGGTGAGATGAATTCAGGCTTATGTTTGTCAGTATATAAAATGATATTCATTTCAAAGAAGCATTCAGTAACACTATTTTTTTATTGAATAAATAGTTCAGTAAACAGTTCTCTTTCAAATGTAAAAACGTAACGGAGCACTGACGGAGGTCCTGCGATTTCACAATCATCACAGATCGACAAAATATGCATGGCGGATGCATAAGGTTTATTTTATGTAATACATGTCTAGAATATACACATTTGAAAATTACCGTTCGCTTCTTTTAGACTCTTAGATGACATAAGGCGATAAATAACCATAAAATATTTGATATCTCCTCCATGTTGGCATATTTCTGCCAACAGTAACATTAGAATAAAACTATATGTTGAGTAATATTTTTATAAAATTGATAAACGTTATTTAAAATGATATTGTGCTCATTAGTTCTATCTTGTGTTGCCTTTTTGAAATATTTGTAACATTGAAAGTCCATGCTATTCAACGCACATGAAGATTTACCTTACAAGAATAAATTAAATGTTTCTTAACAAAATATTTCGCTGAAACGTATTATGCTACTATCTAAAATAGGGTTTAAATTGTTAATTTAGGCTTTCATGCATGCGCTATTCACTTTCATTTGAATATACAGTCATATGTCTATCGCTATTTCATGTTATTTGGGAGTGTTGGATAATTTTTAATATTCTTTTTATTTCTTATTTATTTATTTATTTATGTTTTGTTGTTGTAAACTATTGGCATCAGATACATGTTTTTTATACACTTAATATTACTTCAGTAGAAAACACTTAAGAGTGCCTAACACGACTAAAACTTATCACTTAAAAATATTCATCTGTTAACTACAGTCAAGACTGCCTGAGGGACCCCCTGATTTCAACGACTCCCTGTCTTATATCCGACCTTGTTTCAGTCCTCCCAACGTGTTTCCCTTTATAAATGGTCTGAATTATACGACTCCCTGT
Organism: Ruditapes philippinarum; assembly: GCF_026571515.1. Lineage (NCBI taxonomy): Eukaryota > Metazoa > Mollusca > Bivalvia > Venerida > Veneridae > Ruditapes > Ruditapes philippinarum. Next base: position 534,818 of record NW_026861864.1, on the reverse strand, counting down.
CATAGGTGACAAGCGACTCTAGTTGTCTGATCCCAATTCATTGCTTTGTCTGATTTAAAAGACTTTTACACCTTTTAATTATACATTTTGTGTTACTGAGTAAGTAAAATAAGTAACAGATAATAATGTTTATAGTTGAATAAATTTCTAGTCACTCGATATAGCAGAATGCTCCGAATGTGAACTTAAATTACATGATTTGTCAATATGTATGTAGTAACTGTAATTTTAGCTAGTATCAGACATTCGGTTACTTATGCTATTGGTAAGATATCGATGATTTTTGTAACTAGAAATTTAGTTTAAGTATTAAAATCGGTAAAGGTGGCACACAGAAATATCTTCGGTAAGAAAATCACTTAGTTTAATTAACGGATGATTAGATTTATTTTCGAACTTAAATCTATAGAGACAATAATACTTTCCACAATAATTAAATGTAAACTATCATAATGTTATTGAGCTAAACTGAATCATATTCTTTAAGAGGCCTATTGATATTTCTTGTTGAACATTGCATATCTTATTAATATCTTATTTTGCGTACACAGGCGTTATGAATGATGATTATAAAAGTTTGATGGGTACAGATCACAGCGCTGATACCAATTTTACAGCAACAGGTCTAAGTACAACGGTTATTGCATCTAGAGTTTCATATGTGTATAATCTTCATGGACCATGTATGACAATAGATACAGCATGTTCTTCTGCTATGATGGCAATGCATTTAGGATGCCAAGCAATACGTGCAGGTATAGAAAGACTCATGCATTAAATTTATGAGTTAAACTCAAGAGAGCAAGTACCAAAGATATTTAATGACAATCCTACTGGGTGGACGTCAGTGCTAGATAAATACTTAGTTTTCCAATCAAACATTTAGAAATTTATGCCAAATTTGTTTTATGCCCTGGTGGCCTTACATCTTTATTTACTATTCAGATGATAATGACAAGTTTAAAACATATACAATATTGTGACTTTTAACTTTATTATATTAAATCAATGTACGATTCGATACGTATTTACGTTTAATTCCCACAAATTAATTTTAGAGTATAATATATCTTTCTTTAAGACATTAATTTAATTTATCTTTCCAATCTTCGTAGGAGACACGTATATGTAATTAAAGATACATGTTATATTTGCAGGTGAATGTGACTTAGCAATATGTGGTGGTGTCAGCAGTATATTGTCCCCTGATATGTTTCTTCCCCTTTGCAAGGCAAGGATGTTATCAAAGGTGGGACAATGTCAAACATTTTGTGATACGGCTGATGGGTACGCCAGAGGTGAAGGCTGCGGTATCGTTATTTTACAGTCAACGAAGAGGGTATAATATTGTGTTTTTTCATTTCTTTATGTGTAAATATATTCTGTCTTGTAGTCAATAAGATGAGCAATGGTTAATTTTTAGAAAAAAAGTCAATGAATTCCCGGCAGAATTTGTAAAATTGCATTTAGAAAGAGAAATTTATAGAAACAGAATGGTATTTAAACTGATTCATGAGAAGAAAATGGATAATACATCGGTTTCAATTTAAATTGGTTACTTTAAGAATTTCCATCCTGCTTCAGCCTACAAAAGTCAAGAATTTATGGGGTATATTGCAAACTGGTATAAACCAAGATGGCCGAGCAACATCGCCTATGACGGCACCATCTAGTAAACAACAGCAGAAATTATTACACAGTGTTTACGGGAAATATAAGGTGAATCCAAAAGACTTAGACTACATTGAAGTTCATGGTAAGGCTTTGCAGATTTTTGAAAATATTTTAAAGAATATATATACATGTATATTACTTATGAACTCTTCATATTTCTGTATTCCGTATACATCTATTGATTCAATTTGTGCAGGTTTCAAACTTAGATATAGAAACAGAAATGTTAAAACAGTTGACAGGAGGGCAATATCTTTAAAGCTACATTCATAGTTATAATTCCTATAAAAAGGTATGTCAACGGTTAGGCAACTTATAATTAATAAAAGTCGGCTATCAAGTCAAAGTTAACAATATTGCAGGTTCAATTTAATTGGGTCAGTTTATGCTCATCAGTTTTTCGGGGTATATTTGCTTAGGGTTCATTTTTCATTTAAAGGTACAGGGACGCCTATTGGGGATCCTACTGAAATTGATGCGATATCAACATTTATCAAAGCAAAACTCCAGGAAACAAACGATTATGATCTTTCACGGAAGATTTTAATGGGTTCTGTGAAAACAAATATAGGTCATACAGAATCCGCAGCTGCTGTAGCAGGTATTATCAAAGTTTTGCTCATGATGAGATACGGAAAGATTATCAAAAGTTTACATATCAAAGAAGACAAATCAAATCTAAACAAAAGAGTTAAGCTTGAGGATACGATACTAGATATATCTGTACGCACGGCAGAATGGCCAAAGAATCAATTCGGAAATAGAGTTGGGTGTGTCAATTCTTTTGGGTTTGGGGGTTCAAACGGGCATGCTGTGATAAAACAATGCAGTGAGAGTTTGGATGTACATGAAGATGATGAAGAAGCTGTTCAAGGCTCTTACATCCCTCACTTTGTATGTATATTTGGAAGGGATAAAACGTCATTATCTAGAAACGTAGAAGGCTTTATAAAAGACACAAAAACGTTCCAAGAAAAACTGAACAATTGTTCATATACTTCACTTTTATATCGCGATAAACATGAACATCGAACTCTTCTTTATGGCACAACTTTAAATGATATACACCGAAGTGCACACTTTGAGTCATATAAAACGAGCGAATCAGTACACGGACAAAAACAAAACTTGGTTTTTGTATTTTGTGGAGTCGGAACAGCTTGGCCAAAAATGGGAGCTGAAATGATGAAAAAACATAAAGTTTTTCAACAGACAGTTAAAAAGGTAAGCGATTATATGAAAATATATTCAAATTGTGATGTCGAACAAATACTGACCTGCACTGATAACTACAGCGATCCTTTCCTGAATCATGTTGCGATATTCACTGTACAAGTCGCATTTTACGAAGTGTGGAAAAGCCTAGGCGTAGTTCCGGATACAATAATCGGCCAGTCTGTCGGAGAAGTTGCAGCCGCATACGCATCTGGGGCGATAAATTTATCTTCAGCCGTGAAAGTTATATATCATCGATCAAAAATATTAGCGCAAATGAAAGGTGGTGCAATGACTGTTATCGGAAATGTGCCTTTATCGCAGATTGAAAACCGTTGCCTCATGTCTAAATACGATGATTCCTTGAATATTGCTGTATATAACAGTCCTTCCTCCTGTACTGTATCAGGCTCAGAGACTGCAGTTAAAGAGTTAGAGAGAGATATGTCGTCTTGCGAGGGTGCATTCATACGTTCCTTAAACGTAGTTTGTGCGTATCATAGTCGATTTATGGATGATTGTTTGAAAGATATAACTTCTGCATTAACAAATCTTGAAAGTAGTATTGAAACAGATATTCCACAAATTTCAACAGTTACAGGGAAACTGGTTGAACCAAAGGAATTAATATCCGCAGGATATTGGGCACAAAATGTTCGCAAACCAGTCATGTTCATGCAAGCCATAGGTATGGCTGCAAAAGATCACTGTAGAAACGTTTACCTAGAAATAGGACCAAGACAGGTCCTTAGAACACATCTTCCAAATATACTTGGTGATAAGCAGAAGTACATTTGTCTTCCATCTATGAATCTCAACGATGAGAGTTGCATGTACAATTCGCTTACTGCGATGTTTGAACTAGGCATGGACATAAATCTATCAACGTTAGTGCCAAAGGAAGGTAGATTGACATCATTGCCCAGGTACCATTTTAACAGAACCTGCCCACTTTTTGTATCAAGTTTAAGTAAACAGTACCTTTCAGGATTGTCAAACTCAATGGGTGCAAAGCATTATGTTGAAAAAGTCAATGAAGAGTCATTTAAAATACTCATTAGTCAGGAAACTACACCTTTTGTTTTTGACCATCAATTGTTAGGCCATGTGACTGTGCCTGGGGCAACATATGTTGAAGCAGTGATAGCCAGTTCTAGTGAAGTCCTAAAAAGTCCACCTGACATTTTAGAACTCTCAGTTAGCTTTGAAAATCCTTGTATGGTAGAAAAAGGGCCAACGACTGTGCTTAATGTTTCATTTAAACAAATGAAAGGTAAAGAAAACAAGTATTTAGAGTACAATGTGAGTGTAAATCAACGTACTCTGTGTAACGGCCACGTTAGTGAAAGAAAACCTATTGAATATTATGAAATAAATGTCAAAGCATTGAAAATGTGTTTGACCAAGTCTAAATCGTCAAATGAAATATACGATGTTTTGGAGAAGATAGGCTTAACATATGGAGATTCATTGCGCCTTATAAAAGAATGTTACTTCACGAGGGACGAATGTATTTCTATCATACATATTCCAACTTGCATCAGACATGATGTCAAAAACTATACGATACATCCTGCAATTGTGGATGCCATGTTACAAGCTTCGGGAGTTTTATCTAACGATGTCAATTCAAGATCATTTGCAGGGATTCCTAAAGGTTTCAAAACTCTTAAAGTATATACTGCAATGCAAGAAAATATGCTTGTTTATACAAAACTAACAAAAATGACTCGAAAAAATAGTTATTATACATCCATACTGTGTACTGAGAAAGGGACGATAGTTGCAGAAATGACTGACCTAATCATACGAACGATGGACACATCTATTCCTAATGATTATATTTCGTATGATCTCAACTGGTTCAAGCATGAAATGTCACAGGATTTTATGTGGAAAGACACAGACATGAATAATGAGGTAATGATTGTTTTTGGTTCAAAACGATTTAAACGCTGGATTTCAAAAGGCAATTTTTCATTTACCTTTCATGAAATCCCTGATGATCAAAATAAGTTCAAACAAGAAGCAACGGAAGTTTTACGCCACTGTAAAAAGGGACAAAAACTTGTATTTGCCCCGTGCATGAATTGCAACGATATTCTTGATCTGGTTAATGTCGATGTCTATAACATCATCAAATCAAATGCAAATTCCTTGAAAACCATTTTCAACATCAAGCAATCGTCTGTGGACACTACCCCGGTTTTTGTTGTGACCGAAATGACACAGCAGTTGTCGCCCAAGTTACAAGAGAAAACGAATTTTCTAGGGGCAGAATTATGGGGATTTACACGATCAGCTATGACAGAAATGCCAAGTGAAGATATACGCCTCATCGATGTAGATTTGCAAGTAGAGAGCATCCAGCCTTTTGTTTCCCTTGTGGTAAACACGGAAAATATAGTTTTAGAATCTCTGATAAGGAATGGCTACATCTATGGAAATGAAATTCGTCCATCAATTACGCAAGACATTGCAACTATTCAAACAAGTATATCCGAATGTTCAACGCCGATAAGTTTATACTCGAATTCTTCAGATGGTGTTTCTGATCCATTTCTTGCAGCTGCCTATCGAATATTAGAGAAGAACGGAGTTCAAGGAGATAATGTGAATATTAAAGTTTCAACAGTGTATATAAACAGAAATGATATGATGACAACAAAATCAAGCATATCATTTTTTTCTTCAAATCCTGGAATAGAGATCAAAACCAATGAGTTTGTGGGTTGGATTCAGAGAGGGAAAAAAGAAGACAGGAATTTAAAAAAAGATGACGATATTTATGTTGTATGTTTTCCAGTTACCGTTTCCACAGTACTGACAGTGCCAACAAGTTGTTGTTTGAATTTGAAAGATACTCCTTTTTACACACCAGGCTTAATTTCCGAAACTGTAATACTTTGGAAGATTCGCAAACAAGTCAAACCAAACTCAAATGCACTAATAGTGGTATCTGATACAAACTGTTGGAGAGCAAAAATACTAAGCAGGCTTTTTGAATATCATAAATCAAAAGGCAAAATTGCTTCCTGGCAAGAACTCACTTCTCTTTCTACCAATGAAAGATATTCACATGCCGTCGTACTTCAGTTTGAAAACACAAGCAATATTTGCATGCTTAACAGCATAATTGGTCTACAAAATGTAATATGTGTAAACAGTTGGCTTCCTTGGGATGCAGCATCTTTCTTTATGCAAAATATAGTACATGCGGATGTACTAACACTCAGATCGGAAAATATTTTGAGTGAAAAATGTTGCATGAAACTAGTTCCAAAGGTGTTGAAATATTTGAAAACGGATGCAGATTTCTTTGAAAAAACCTTGCCGCGAGAATTAACTGAAGGGAGCTTGTCAGTTATAAGCGTATTATACAGTTCTGTTGATGTACAATCGATATCTATGGAAACAAAGATTCCAGTTATTCTCTATCCGTCATCTTGCTTCAAAAAGGATGGGTATTACATATTTGTAGGCGGTACAAGTGGTCTTGGCTGGGAATTATTGCAATATTGTGCACAATTAGGTGCGGGTAATCTTGTTACATTTTCCAGAAGAGGTCTCACCAAAGAAAAGAAAACTGAGATGGAAAGAATAGAAAGTCTATACAGATGTAATATTCAACACATTCGAGCAGATATAACAGATATAGATTCTTTACAAAATGGTTTCAATATTCTAAGAAACAAAAATGCAAAGGTAAAAGGTATTTTTAATGGAGCTGGGGTACTGAAAGATACGCTTCTAAACAAAATGACAACCGAAGATCTGGAAACAGTTCTTCGACCAAAAGTGTTAGGGACATTGAATCTGCATCGCGTAAGTAAGGATTTTGCATTAGACTATTTTGTCACACATTCCTCCATTACTGCAATATTTGGAAATCCGGGACAATGCAACTATGCAGCCGGAAATTCATTTCAGGATTCATTTGCCTTTTTTAGATCAAGTCATGGGTTGTGCGCTCAAAGCATCAATTGGGGAGCTCTACAAGTTGGAATGGCAAGAGAAAGCGGTCCAGATTTTGAAAATCGTTTCCGTCGTCAGGGTATCCATATTCTTAATGACAAGGATGTTAGAACTTGTTTTAACGAAATAGTTCTCACAAAAGACATTCAGAAAATGTTCGGCATTTTTGACTGGCAGAGATTTATTCAAAACCCTATCTATACTTCAGCGCATTATAAGTTCCGAAGAATCCTTCAAGAAACTGGCTTAATTCAACAGGAAAAACCTATTCAATCTTCAGATATCATTCTGAGAGATGATTTTCATAAGCTTCCGTCTGAAAAGAAAAAAGAAAATCTAACAAATGTAATACAGTTGACATTGACAGAGTCGCTGATGGTTGAAAAAGAAAGTCTTCTTCCAGGCACTAGTCTCTATAAACTAGGTATTGATTCCATGTCGGCAATGAGTATAAGTAATTGTCTTCATCAATACACTTCAATACGCGTTCCGGTGGTTTTCCTGTTATCTAACACAACATCAATAGAAGGCTTAGTGTCCTTTCTTCTACGTGAATTAGAAGCTCGTGGCGTCGATGAAAATACGTTAGAAGAGGAACCTATAAATTATGACATTTTGGATGGGTCAGTCACATTTATGCAGGGCAGTATCCTTAACTGCCTTGATACTGATAAACCTGAAAATTTCATTCGCAGCATCTGCTATGAAGTCAAATTGAAAAGGACAAGTGTAAGAAAATGGGTGCAAATAATTACAACTCTCCTTAACCTCCACCCTGGACTGAGACAAATATTCTTTTGGGACCCCGTTGAAAAAAGGTTTCAGGCAAAAGAGATTGAAATCAACAAATTCAATGTTCCTATTGACATTGTATCATTTGAGAACATATTCGAGCAGTCAAATCCAGAGCAGTTAGACCCAAGGAATCATATTCCAGTCAAATTTCATCTCGCATGCAAAGAACGCACAACAAGAATGAAATTATTTCTTCATGCAGTTGTAGTTGATATGCAAAGTATCAATGTTTTATTTCGTGATCTTGAAATATGTGCGCGGCATCATTTTCTAGGAGAAGAACTTCCAGATAATCAACGAAATCACGTTGCGGAAACAGTTCGTTTAGCTCTGACCCCTATGTTCAAAGACATGCAATCATTTTGGAAACGGCAGTTTTCGCTGAGTGTGGAGCCGTTTAGCTTTTCTTCATATGAATTGAAGACATTACAAGAAGAAAATTGGCGCGAGATCGGACACGTGTTTTCCGATGATCAATTCGATAGTATCATAAGTTTTACCAGGAATGAAAAAATTACACTGTACAATTGTGTTTTGTCAGTGTATTTTTTGTGTATTCATGAATTAACCGGTCGTGAATATATACCGTTGATAACAAATACAAATATCAGGGGCTTTATACCTGCGCTAGAAAATGTACTATCAAGATGTATTAATGAGGTACCTGTTATAGGCAGGGTACAATCAAAGATCACTATTTCTCAATATTTACAAGAAATGGCTTTGCAATTAAATATGGTAACGGAACATGGTGCATACCCTTTTGAGCTAATAAGACAAAACATAAAATCCGAAAACCTCCAACAAAATATAGGAAGACATAGATTCATCATTGATGATATATCAAACGTATCAATGCAGTCAGTCAAAAAAGACGTAACAGTAAAAGTAACTGCTGTTCGTCACCGACGACATAACTATGAAACATGCTTATTTGTCTATCATAATATGAAAGGAAAGACACTAAGCCTTGACTTGGGGTTCAATTCGGAATCATTTAGCATGTCTCGTGCACATCTTATGTTAGGAAGGTTAGAGTTTTTAATGAATCAACTAACATCATGCGACTTATCTATCTCAGTCGAGGAGTTATTACGGGTTGAAAACAAGTCGTTGGACATAATCACGGATTGCAAGAAGAATCAGACAAATGAAACTTTTGTTTTTGAAGATTTTTTAAGTAAGTCAACATCGCATACAAATATTTCAAACAGATTCACAGAAAAAAGCCGGAAAAATACAGAAATGAGCCATGGTTCCACGAAAACAATCATGCTTGGTATGTATATGAATCTTAAATATATGAATTGAGAATCGTAATTTAAGAAGAAAACAATCATTATTTATTTTAGTACTAGAATGAAATGTGTACCATTTTATGCATAGTAGAAAACGAAGCTAGTTAAGCTAATTTGAAAAGCATAACATATTGATATTTTATTTAACTTTCAAATACTAACCGCGTTTTCAATTTCTTATCGTGTCATACTATTCACAACCATATACAGATACGATACACATTATATTTATTAGGAGATATTGAGAAACAGTCAGCCACTGGGAACGTATATGATATTAAAGCTACGTTACAAGAAATGAAAACAAGTGAAATGAAGTCGGAATATTACCTCTGTTGGACATATTTGAAAAATGATAGACTGATTAGTTTGGACGCAATAACAGAAATGCACATGAAGAAAATGGGAGGTAATTTGTCCGACTTTGTGAAATTAATTATTAAATATTCGTCGGTAAATTAGACCCTAATGATATGTTACGTCATTGTCTAAGTTAATTTGATAAGATTTCACAAAAGCTTTATTTTCTGGAAACTTATAACAGAACTGAAGTGCTTTTTACTAAATATGTATAATTTAAATTGAAGCTAATTGTTTAGAGGTGCATGTAGAACATTGTCAACTGCTTGTAAAAATTAGTTTGACAGATTTGATTACAAGTTTTATCTGCTTTAACCTGACTTAGGTTGTAGCTTTTGATCACAATACTATTATCATCAGTTACAGTTAGTATGGGCCCATATTTTTTTTTATTGTAGGACAATTACCTAAATTTTTACATCTGATTTCATTTGAATTCAGGTAGATATTGTCTTCTTCTTAAAAATGGTGTGAAAGGTTGGCTCCAGTTTAATGCAAAGACATACCCACAAGCTCGATCATGGTTTGATCAACTTAAATCAGCAATTCAAAGTTCCAAGAGTGTCGGAAACAGCAACGAGGAACACTGCCATCTTTAAATGAAAACAATTTTACAATATAAGTGTAAGTTTAAGATGCTACAATAAAATCCGCAGAACACTGGAGATAGGAGACATTGTGGTAAACTTATTGTTATATGGTCGTGTTTAATGAGCTAAATTATAACATCAACAACAGCCGGGTAGACTTTGAATATATCATATTTTAAGTTATAATAATGTGTTTCATATAGTTATACAGGTCCTGTGTGACTGGATGCTAGCAAGCTCAGGTCCGTGACATTCTCTATTGTTTTTTGTCTTTGTATTCTAAATTTGATATATCATATGTTAAACTTTTATGTCTGATATCACATGCTTGTATATAATTATTGAATTTAGACATGTCATAGAGAAATATGAGCAAATGATAAAGTTTTAATATGTTAAAATATGTACGTGAGCGACCTTTGGAAGTGATATATACATATTTCTTAACTATGTTTAGTTTTACATATATATACTCTTTTAATTTAAATCGATATGAATATGTTAGCCTTGTTCATTTTACGGACTTGTACATAACCTTACATGCTTATCTTTACTAAAACAAAATAATTCTATTCTACACTTGTTTGTACCAAATTACAAAATACGTATTGTTTTTTTTGCCTATTTCGTTATTACCAAATTTATATTTGTAATAATGTAAACCTTTGTCGTGTATTTAATGGTTACATCTCATATCTTTTATTCAATTAACAAAAAAATAACAGTTTAAGCGTTTGTTTGCATTCAGTGAATGGGCAACTGAAAAAATCATGTATGAATTGTCCTTTGAATTTTTTTCATCGCCGAAAAAACGAAACAAAAAAACAAAATGTTATTAACATAATGTTATTAAAAATAGATATGATGTGATTATTCTTAAAACACGCTTTGTCTGCTCATGTGTTTACATTGTTTTGAATATCTTTTAAAACATATTTGTATTTTGCTATGTTAAAATGTTATGCATATCGGGTATCGCTATAATTATGATATACATTAATTCTATGTTGAATAAGGATAAGATTATATGAGCCGCGTCACGACAAAACCAACATAGTGCGTTTGCGACCAGCATGGATTCACACCAGCCTGCGCATCCACGCAGCCTGATCAGGATCCATGCTGTTCGCTTACCAACTTTATCACAAGTAGAGAAACTGATGCGCAGGCTGGTCTGGATCCATGCTGGTCGCAAACGCACTATGTTGGTTTTGTCGTGACACGGCTCACATATATACTAAAGGTTGATATTGCCTTAGGTAATAAAAAACAATTGAAGAACAGCAATGATCGCACATTATTTCAACTATTTGTAACACAATATAATGTTTTTTATTATGTTATTTATATTTTAATGCTTTTTTTAAAATGTGATACATTATGTCCGAATGCGTTACAAGAAGATATCGTGATATCTATAAAGATCACGTTTTTTTAATGCAATAGACTTTTCCTTCTTTTAAATTTGAGAAATCAAATTTTGTTTTACATACCTTTAGTTCGGTTCGAACTTCAGGTTAGTGCTACTTCATGTACACTTACTTATAATTTTGTGAAAGTTGCATTGAATATAATAAAAGAACTGCACATAGTGTTGTTATTGTTTTTATTTTTAATTTCTTTGGTGTACCATAGATATACTAACTTAACCATTCGCTGCCTAATAGTTGCGAAAATAAACTTTACATACAGTTGTAAAAACACCAACATGCAAAACACCACAAGGATGGCTTTATTATTTGATTTTACTTTAATACAACTATATTTATATAAAAAATAAAGATACAATTTCGGGATTATAGATAAGTACATATTTTGGGTGTGTACGGTGGCTAACCATAATAAGATAAAAAGATTCAGAAAAAAAATAATATTGTAAAAAGAAGTGCATTGTTTGGGTCTATAAAAGGTTATTAACTGTTCTTATTAATGTATTACACCCAGCTTACTTCAAAATTCAATATTTCATGGAAAATCTACAATGACATTGGATAACTATACATAAATTTAAAGAGGTAGTCACGTCCTTGTCTATAAATGTTGAATTTATTTTCATCGAGTGATATGAAAATAAATATTCCATGAGTGCCGGTAGCCACGAATGAAATATGATAAATTTCATACCGTGAGATAAAATAAATCCTGTATTTATAGAAAAAAATACTTGAATTTTCTGTTAAATATTTTATTTTTTCTCTTTTTTAGCCTTACTGTTCTTTCCTTACGATGTCTTCCCCTTTACTTTTGTGTATTGGCTGCATTTAAAAACATGTAGTCGGGCAAGATACCAGTGACTTTTCAACTTCCTACAGGGTATATTGCTTACAAATACCTGAAAACATTCAAGCGATCATTTCTCAAAGTCTGAATGTACATCATTTTCTAAATCAAACAAGCCTCAAGTCGTAGAATATACACTTTATTCTGGTCAAAGATACATTGCAAAGATATAATGTGTAACTCAATGAAAATGAGCGAGATATGAAATTACCAGTCATCTGGCACCATGTTGAAGTCACTAATCAGTGACATATTAGAAACAGAATGAGCTGTAGAAAGGTTATAAGATTCATTTAATGTAGAAAGATTTTGTGACATCGATGTTATAACATCTGCCCGGTTATTATTCTGATCGTCTTTTCTGAACGTTGAAGACGTTGGGTTTATATCGGCTGTATTTGCTTCCGCCGCAGGTGCTTGCAGATCCACCCATCTACAGTCGATGTTATCGGTCTTCATGCTTGATTCTAAACGCTGCTCAAAAGAAATTGTAATATTTAGAAAAACTTTTCTTTTAACAAATTAATGCACCAAGTTCACCTTTTCAGTAAAAATATTGATTATATTCACATCTTTTCATGCAGCAGTGTTCTGTTAACTTAATCTTACTTAGTTGTAATAGATGTAGAAAATGCTATGTCTTTCATTAAATATAGACTACATGTTATTACAAGAACTCCATTGTGCATAATAAGCAAAAAATAAAAAAGCGATGCAATGCTTTCAACTCAAGCTCAGAATCGTACAAGAAAAAAGAACAATGTTCGATTTAAGATATATAAAGTCATATATTTCATTTAAAAATTATTGTTTGAATTTCAAAAACAAGGAATACTTCCAGATGATTGTATAAATATGGTAGTATATTGCCTCAAAATCAGATGGCGCATGCACAAAATCATCGCTAAACGATTAAAACCTACTTTTAATTGTAGCATAGTATTTTGCTCCTAACATTTTTTCTGTATACGTACAATATTCACAAAAAAATGTATTTCATAACAAAGACTTTATATGCTACAACTCTTACTGAAATCGATCAAAATAAATGTATTATTGACACCAAATGATTTTACGGTTGATGAATTTATAAAAGAGCCGCGTCACGACAAAACCAACATAATGGGTTTGCGACCAGCATGGATCCAGACCAGCCTGCGCATCCGCGCAGTCTGATCAGGATCCATGCTGTTCGCTTACAAACCCAATAACAAGTAAAGAAACTGATAGCGAACAGCATGGATCCTGATCAGCCTGCGCGGATGCGCAGGCTGGTCTGGATCCATGCTGTTCGCAAACCCATTAAGTTGGTTTTGTCGTGACACGGCTCAAAATATTTTAAAAGATATAGCTTTATTCCCTTTAATAACGAGCATTTGAAGATATTTCAATGTCATTGTTTTTGTTGATCTATGTAAAGAGATAAAAAAAAATAGGCTTTTTGACCTAAAAAAGAATTCCAGGGAGGTCCAAAAGCCTAAAAGCATAAAATCTGAAATTCTTACATCACCAGCTTGGGTAGTTAAACAGTAAGATATGTAATAGAGGATATTGAATGAGTGTAAGTTCAATACTGAATTTATTGCACGAGTTGAATAAAATTATATTATGCGAGCCTCTGGCGAGCATAATATTATTTTATTCAACGAGTGCAATAAATTCAGTAATGAACTTACACGAATTTAATATTCTATTTATCACATACCCAAAATAAAGACCGTTAAAAGTGAAATATGAGTCATTTTTCATTGACGCGTCTATAGTATAACGCTAACATTTAGCGCGTCTTTACACTCTGTTTGTATAACGCTAATGACGTCACGTCAAAATATATGCACGGCCGTGCAATACCATATTTACGGAGTCGCAAAATCGGCACGGGTGTGTGATAAAAAGATGAATTAAACTTTGAAAACTAAGTTAATTGACTTGTCATTGGAATATATAAACTTGACGAAAGATTGCCTTTATTACAACAAGGGAGCATAAATTCTACCCCTCCAGACGATTACGGTCATGATGCCATGCAGGTTAGTTTTAAGAAAGTGGTTCAAACTATCGTCTGCTTTTTCTATCACTTAAGCAAAGAAAACAAGGAAATTTAAACTTCAATTTATAATTTATACATACTTCAACTCTTGTATTCAGTTTCTTGATATGTTTATCCATTTCACGGATTTTTTCTTCTAGCTGCTGCACCCGACTAAGGTCTGATTGCATTGTTTTGATGTAGCAAATAGCTTCTTGTAAAATTGAGCCTTTCTTTTGGCATACACCTCTGTTATAAAAATAAATGTAACATAAAAATAGGGGGAAATATCAAAGAAAAATATAACCTGCTTTATAAAATGACAAACTACAAAATTGTAACTCGGCAAGCAGACGAACAGACATTGGTAGTGAAAGTAGCTTTAACACTTAAGGTATGATCCACCTAATGTATTACATCCACTTTGAAGAGTATTCAAAAAGGCTAGAACTACTGTCAACTGCATTGTAACTGAAGGGCGCGGGTTCAAGCTCCAGAAAAGACAACTTTTTTTTTTCTTTTTTATTTTCTTTGAACATTATTTGTGTTTCTCACATCACTCTTGAGAAAAAAGTATTCCATTTTAATTATGAAATTACTATTGGTATTTATCGGCTAAATTGTGCCCAATTTATTATCAAATATGGTACATGATATTTTCAGAGTCTAATAAAATCTAAACTAGACGGTAAAAGTATTTTATATTTGACAAGCACAACCAATATACTTTTAAGAAAATTTTTAAACAGCCCCTGATTTGAGTAAGTTTTAGGGACATTTTGAATAAGACCCCCCCCCCCCCCCCCCAGTACAAAAATGATCAAACAACTACTTAAAATGGGTGGGGTAGGGTAAAATATATTAACATATTTCAAACATTTTGAGTAGAAAAAATAATTTTGCTGGGTCATTTGTTAGCTGAATGCTATTATTTGTTTCTTATAAATGTTCTATAGGAAAACATTTTTTCATAATGATTATAAAATAGAATATGTAGAGTTTCTCATTTCTGAAAAAGAGCCCTTCTAATAGCCAAGTTTTACTTAAGATATAACTCCATAACTTGTAAACCATGCGGTAAACTTTGTTTAATTTTGCATTCTTGTGTCTTCCATTTTTAATTGCTGCAGTTGGAGATTTTAACGTTCTAATATACCTTAAAGCTATATCAGTAGCGTACAACATGCACCGTATCGAGGACGTCTCTCTATATGTACTTTGGAACAATATTGGATTGCTTCCATGCCAACATTTGGAGGCTAAAATTAAGTATACTTAATATATGAATTAAAATTGGCCAAGAATTTCATAGCGATACAGGCATGTTTCCAATTTTTGATGTGAGTTTACCATATTATATTAAAGTATAACTTTTGACGTGTTTCACACATACATTGTGGTGCAGATTAATATTTACAAGTTTGTAAATATGGAAAATAATTAATATTTTAGATATTTCAGCCTCGCCTAATTTTCAATAATTTTTACAGCTATGTACTTCTCTAATATAATTCAGTATCATATTCAACAATGTATAAAAACCTTATATAAGCTTATTTTATTAACATTATGTTAGATAAGTAATTCAAAACTAAAACATAGGAAAGATATTCATTTCAAATACGTAAATGATGAAATAGTTTTCATTTAAAACTGGCGCACATGTCGCTTCATGGTAAATAATTTTCAAATTCACAAATTTTTCATTTTTTAAAAATATACGAGTATGTTATAGCACTATTCCACTTTTAAGTCATAAGAAGTAAAGTAAGATTCTTTTCATTCATTAATATAGTATATATTAGGCCATCATTCATTGAAAGGATAAATATTAGGTTATATAAATGCAACACTTTGAGACCATTGTTTGATATGGAAGTTATTGTATTACAATGAACGTTAATTTGCTTACCGACTGATATGTTCCGGAAGAAGACACTTTATTTCCTTTATCCTGTCACTTATGATAGACCTTCTTCTTCTTTCCACTAAATAGAATTAAAGATGAAAACGTACCTTGTATATAACTGGCATCCATAGATATTAAAATTATCATTATTAAAAAAAATACCTAAATGAAGTTAATAAGAAAGCAGTTGACATAATCTTAACATTCTCTTTGCTGGCAAATCAGCAATAAAAATTACCATTAGAACACGAAAAATGAAATATTTATACACATTTGATTATTAGTCACAAAACTCGTTGTGTTATCCGACAAATGTGAAATAGTATTTAAACTACACAAAAATGTACAACAATATCAGAATAAAAACGTAATTAAATGCCAATATTTTACAAAGAATACAAGAATTGAAAGACAATTGAAATCAACACGAGTATATACGACTTTGACGTCATCATTAAATTTCGAAATATTGTGTCATTTGTTAGCTTCAGGTTTTCTAACTGTTTACATATTAAAGGGACTCCACTGAGGTTTTTTGAAATGACGGGTCTGGAAATATTTTTTTGAGATTATTACTCCATTTGATGTAGATCTATACTAATAACTTATGTGCAAAATTTCAGATCATTAGCTTGCTCCGTTTTTCCAGAATGATTATTATAATAGTGAAAAATGACCCAATATTGAAAAGTGTTTAAACGCTTTTCACTCAAATCGGATTAAGAATAGCACAAACATATGATTTTCAATGGATTTCTTCTATTTTTCTTGGGAATATTTTGTTAATCAATTTAAATCACACGAGTTATCGATCTGACGTCATCAAAATTTAAAATTTTCATTTTTTTTAGGTTTCTAAACTCGTTTACATATTAATGTTGAAAACTGATTGCGAGCTAGGTAATGTTAACGTGGGTAGCCGGACGTTTTAAATAAAGAGTATTTTGCAAGAACACTGGTTTCTCTATGTTTGGTTGCAAACACACAAATACCCATTTTGGAGATTCAACAACAAATAATTGATAATTTTCTCCAAATTTTCTCCAAAGATGGTATTCAGAGGGGGTTAATTCTAGACGTTTAGAAACATATAGTTTATTTAAACACGCTTTCGAAAGAGAACGGTATTTGGAAGTTATAACTGACCAAAGGTTTAAAAATGCTTTAGTCCGCTTCAGAACCTCTTCTTATAGACTTAATATAGAAATCGGAAGATATAACAATGTGCCGCGAGATCAAAGGGTCTGTTTATCATGCAACATGAATATATTAGAGAATGAATACCATTTTCTGTTAGTTTGCCCCAAATATAGAGAACTAAGGCGTAAATATTAGAAGAACTATTATTGTCACTGGCCTACTTTAACGAAATTTAAAAATCTTATGTCATCTACATCAAACGCAACTATTATAAGTTTATCGAAATTTATATATTTTGAAACAAAATTACGTGTCTCCTAATCATAACTTTATTTATATGAATTGCTTTTTTTAGGTAAACAGAGATATACATCAATACACATCATTATACTCTATAGTTTAAATTTAACACAGTGTCGCCGTATAGTATTGTAATTGTTTATGTTATCACATAAAATCTTACTTCGTAAATGTTTAGAAAAATACTATGTATTTGTCTTTACAGTACTCTTCTGTAAATGATATAAACATGCATGTCTTTCTATTATCACTGAACTAGTTATATTTTGTATGGCTATAAACTTGTTACTTGTTTTATGCCAATGAAATTATTTGAGTTGAGTATATTAATGGACCTTTATTGTGTGATTCTTTTTTCTGTCGGTCCTTATCGGTTGATGCATGATCTTTCGTTATGTGTTGAGATGTTCTCCCTGTTTCAAAAACTTTATTTCTTCTTCCGGTTGCGTTAGGCCTTTGTACGTCATTAACATCTCCACCATGAATTTCATCATTCGGGCAAACTACAAGGCCCGACAAAGATGTATTCTTAAAAAAAAAATATTTTAATAACATTAAAGGATATGAAAATACTACGTTTAATTGTTTCTAAAACTGTGTGTTAAGTTTTTTTATTTTGATTGAGAGAATTTCTGAAGAAGCCATCATTAATTTGTTAATATCTTTTAATTAATTTACACGCTTGGTTAACAACAAGGCTGGGAAGGGCCTCATGTAATGTTGCCCAACCCATTTGCTTCTGTTTTTATTGTTCTCTTTTGTGTGTTTATTTGCATGTATAAAGACAATAAAATATGGTAAAACTAAACTAATAGAGCTATCTCTTTCTATCTTGAGAATGACAAGCATATTGAAATTGTTATTAATTGATACGAACAGCGCATATATTACATTATGATTTTTGATATTCTATATTTGTACTCGATAGAGTTGCAAACAACTTAAGTAAGAAATAATTCTGAAAATTTAACTGATCCGTTTTTCATTATGTAAAGTCGATTTCGTGAAAGACGAAGGTTGCGCTTGTAACTTCATAAAGACAAGTATTGTTGTGCACACTGTATGCAAACTTTAATATGTTTTTTATAAGCTTTAGCTTTATATTAGCGAGGTACTGTATGATAAATGAAATTCACTTGCCTTCAGAGTTCGTTGCTTTGCCTCGCACAATAAACGAATCATGCTAGACGAAATTCTCTCGAACTCATCCAGGTAAGGATCCCTGTGACGCCTCGGGTAATCTTTTACCTCACTTTCAAGAGCACTTAGCGGACAATACATTCCTTTTTGCTGCTGATATATCTGTCTAGGACCTTCGCTCCGATTTTTTACTTGTGTATCTAGTCCATGGGTCCAATCCCGGTACCGTGAATTAGAGTTACTCTTATCGCCACACGAAGCATCATTCAAAAGAAATAACAGATTTTCATTATAAGAAACAAAATCAGACATGCTGATTGTCCGTAAAAGAATTGCATGTGTTTATTGTCCTGAAAACGCCTGTTGTTTTGTTCTGTAAGTTGAATAATTGTTTCGCTCTGGTGATCACAAGAGTATCATTAACCTTCCTTTATATGTAAATAAGATATTACAATTATCAAACCTTATATAAGTTTGTTTATGTAAAAAGCAACCATGTGCTGACCTATATTAAGAACGTACACGTGTCCTAAAAAATAGCTACCATAAAATTTTATGTGTTTAATCCTTGCCATGTAATAGAACGCATTCATAGTATTTCATTGTTTGATTTTAGTTGTTTTATCCGTTAAGTCTATAGCATGATTTTCTGTTCGCAAGCATAAAAAAGGAGCATAACATTGCCGAAAACTAATTAAGGAACGTCATTAACTAAATTTTGTATATAACTGTGGCCTTTAAGTATTCCTGGCAGAGTAAAATGAGCTGCGTCATGACAAAACCAACATAATGGGTTTGCGATCAGCATGCATCCAGACTAGCCTGCGCATCCGCACAGTCTGATCAGGATCGATGCTGTTCGCTTACAAACCCTATTACAAGTAGAGAAACTGATAGCAAACAGCATGGATCCTGACCAGACTGCGCGGATGCGCAGGCTGGTCTGGATCCATGCTGGTCGCAAACGCATTACGTTGGTTTTGTCATGACGCGGCTCAAATGTACGCGTACAAAGAAAATCACCATGTTCCCCGCGGGCTTATGTAGATATGTACGAGTCTTATCTTCCAATCAGTTCTATTAAAAACGACACACAGAAGGCGCTGAATTTGTTTGGGTCTCAGAATGTTAGAAAGGTGAAGGTTGTGAGACTATAAACCAACTTGTTTTTGTGAAATGCCACCAATGCTTTCCAGCGTTTTAATTGTAGTAAATTGGCTTTAAAACTCATTTAAACACTGATATTCAATCCAATGTTTATTTGACTTAAACAATTTGAAAGAAAAATGAGTTGCCTTTACTGGGATTTGAACTACAGACCTCTCGTGCGCAAACCCCTCGGCCACGGTGAATTTATATATTAAAAGTCTGAAGAAAACAATATTATTCTAGATTAGGGTTTGTAACGACGCTAACTGTTGTTTAACACAGATGTAAATAATCATGGAGTTTACTATAAGCATGTATATCTATAAAGAATAAAACAATATTAAAAATCTTCGACCATTCGGGAATTATTTTGCTTGAAAATTAATGCGCCTGTAATTTGACCATCTTTACGCAGTGATCTCCCTTGAATTTTTTCGGCGTTAGTTTACATATAAAGGGAAGTAACCGCTTAAAAAAGCGGACTACTTTCGGCACTTGCAATTAACAGAATTAGAGTCTGAAATTTCGCTACCATTATTTGTTTGGTCTGACGACCCAAACAAATAAAAACGGTCACAATATAAGGCTTTATTCAAAAACATAATGTGGTTTGTGCTCCTTGATCATATGAATATGAATATATATAGAGCTGTTAATTCTATTATTGTCCAAACAATTAATTTATTTTGTGTACGCTACAAACCAAAACAATAGCGACGTTCTATTCTTATTTATCATGCTATTTTGTTTATTTTCATTTAATTTAAGTCACATGAGTTGTTTAATATGAAACGCAAATAATTTGTCACGTGAAACGTTTGCTGGGTTTTTGCATGTGGTTTTAGGGCAGATGATAGTACAGTTATAAAGGAACTAAATTTTTATACACGCACACGCCGCATGTGATGTCAACTGACTGACCAGAAACGATTACAAAGTGACATAGGGGCGCTTCCGGGGGTTGGTGTATTTTCTCTAAATAGAACACATTTTGAACAGAATGTGTGCTTATGAAAGAAAAAACTCATACAAAATCTATAACATATACTCTTTTTTTTTAAAAAAAGAAAGTTAATCTATGAAGCGATGAAGTCTATAATACAAGACAAGGCACACTATGTAAGGACTATAGCTATAAGCTATGTATAAAGTTACATGTATATCTCAGCATGCAGTTTCCAAACTTTCTGTTTAAAAGTCAAAAAAAAAAAAAAACCTGGGTTTATCATATACTTATAAAGAAATATTGATGAAATAAAATGCGTACTTTCATTTTCCGTATTTTAACTGTAAAAAATATTTTTCAATGCAGTGAAACATATTTTTCGTATTTTCACTAGTGTCTTGCCGGACTTCTTTCTTTTAAATTCTGCCAGTACACAAAATATAAGGGAAAGTCTTTCAAATTGAAAATTGTAATGTCAAAAAAGACAAATGTTTATAATAAGCAGAAAATTCAAGTTGTTTCTATGAGTACATAATTTATTTTCATCTTGTGGTATGAAAATTATCATATTTCACTCGTGACTACCGCCACTCATGAAATATTTATTTTCATACCACTCGATGAAAATAAATCATGCATTAATAGATCCTCTATTTATTTTATTTTAAGTGAAAGGCGCAAGTACGAAATTATTGCTTAACGGATAAAAAAACTACTTGAAATAGTGGAATGATATTTTGTTCCGGAAAAATTTATTCTGTTTGTGCATAGTTTTCATGAGTGTTAACTAAATAACATAACTATTCTATGTTACAACTTGATAATTACAATATTTTTGAATTAACACATTTTTACCGTTTAAAAATTTTAATCTTTACAAAAATTTCATTTGATTTAGCTTTCTACCTTTTATGATTTAGCTTTCCACCTTTTAATGGTACCCCTCTTCCATAGACAGTATACTCGTGAACTAGACAGTGAAGTTATCTAAAGGAAAATAAATCTTTTCAAGTATTTTTTTCTAATATATGAAAATAAATCTTTTCAAGTATTTTTTTCTAATATATGAACTATAACCTATACTAATTGATTATGAGTAGAGCTACTTGTACAGCGGAATTTTCGCTGCTCGTTGAAGCCATCTAATTTTGCGTACATGTTTATTCAAGATGATAAAAGGTAACTTTACTTGAACACCAGTAAGTACGACTCCTTTTATCTTTATATGCAAAAAAAAGTTTTCAAATAGTTCTATTTTTTCATTCCAAAATTATGGTTATATAAACATTTCTGTTGATTGTCGCATTACTCGTGATTGAAATAAAAACATATAGAATTCAATTAACACTGATGATGTCATATTCGTGACGTAAGCAGATGACGTCATAGCTATCTGAAAATTCTATTTGCAAAACAAATCAACGTGTAGCATACATGTATACATGATACACAGTTTTGTGCGGAGCTTTAAATATGCATAGGAATACAAAGGCTGAAGATCTAAAAGGTATTATAATTATTATAATTGTTATTATAATTATTGTATATCATTCATGATTTGCTTCCTATATCTATTACTGCTATATCAGTTAATTAAACAAAAGAGCTTGTAAAGTAACATACTGTAACGATCCGCACAGTATGAGTATGAATTTCTCAAGCTTGAAAATGAAATCTCAACTACATGTATAAAATACAAATATTGTCTTATTTTAGGGGATGTAAATGGCCATACTTCTACCGCTGATGATTTTGTCATTATAGATGATTTTCTATCAGAACAGTTCGAATTTGATGAACAATTCATGAGTGTATTTAACTCTTTCGAAATACTCGAAAAATGAAAAATGTAAGGTCCCGCTTAAAAGAACTTCTATGGACACGAAAAACAATGCTGTCGGGCATAAGTTCCTTGATATATGTAAATGTAATAATTTATACATATTAAATGGTAGAGTAGGTAAAGACCGAAACAAGGGAAACTTCACTTTTAGAAATACTTCCGTTATATAGATTACATGGCAGGCTCAGTTCACTTGTTTCCCTTTCTAACAGATTTTGAAGTTAAAGAAGTTGATGCATTATTTTCGGATGGACATTGTTAACAGTCGAAATACATTTTTCGTGTCTTGATAGCCAAAGTACAGAAACGGATCATAATAAAACAACGTCAAGTCAGTTTATAAAGCCGCCGAAATGGAGGAATAACCTCTCTTCTGAGTTTGTACTAAATTTAGATGAAAAAGACCTCAAATCGATTGAACTATCCTTAAATGAACTAAACGGTGAAATATCAAAAACTCAAATCAAAAGATTTCAGAAAAAAATGCAGACCTCTTTAATCATTCGGCTTTTAAGACTTTTCCGTCAAAACCTCCTTGAAACAATGATCATTTTTTTTAAAAAAAAACATCTAACAAACAAAAAACAAACCAATGGTTCGGGCCTCAATGTAATAAAGTGAGACGTAATTATAACCGCGCACGAAAAATGTACAGCTTACATAAGAATGACCTATATAAATCTGAACTAAATCGTGCCGCTAAATTTTATAAACAAACAATGAATACATATATACGTCACCATAACACACGAAACGCACGTAAATTAAGAGAAATGCATTCTAAACAAGAGCGATCAGTAATCACATGTGTCGCCTCATGATAGCCAATTTTATGTTGGGACAAGTTTTGTGACAGACGGACAGACAGTGCACAACTGGACTTGGTACTGATAATTCCTGTAAAGTTTGGATAAAATTGCACCAGTAGTTTATGAGGAGTAGTCCGGACAAGCTTTTGTCTGGCAACACACAGAAAAAAACACCTTTTTATCAAAGGGCCATAACTCAGCCAAAAATCATTCAACCAAAAAACCCGTGCAATATGCGCAAGGACTTGAGCTGCAGATCAATCCTGTAAAGTTTCATTGAAATTGCATAAGTGGTAAAAGAGAAGAAGTCCGGACAAACTTTGAAAATAAAAATTATTAAAGGGCCATAACTCTGACAAAAATCATTGAACCGTAAAATACTGACAATATGCACATCTAGACTTGATACTGATCATTTCTGTCAAGTTTGGATGAAATTGCAGCAGCAGTTTTTGAGGAGTAGTCCGGACAAGCTTTTGTGTATCTGGCAACACACAGAAAAAAACACCTTTTAATCAAAGGGCCATAACTCAGCAAAAATCATTCAACCGGAAAACCCGTTCAATATGCGCAAGGACTTGAGCTACAGACCAATCCTGTAAAGTTTCATAGAAATTGCATAAGTGGTATAAGAGAAGTAGTCCGGACAAACTTTAAAAATAAAAATTATTAAAAGGCCATAACTCTAACAAAAATCATTGAACCGGAAAATGCTGACAATATGCACAACTAGACTAGGTACTGATCATTCCTGTAAAGTTTGGATGAAATTGCACCAGTAGTTTATGAGGAGTAGTCCAGACAAGTTTTGTGACGGACAGACAGACAGACGGACAGACAGTCGAAGGAGAAGTGATCCCTATATGTCGCCACTACTCCGTACAGGCGACACAAAAAACGAAAGATTTTTGGAAAATTTTGAACAATTTGAATAATACAAGTCATGTCCTAATAATACTACGCCAGATATCAACGAATTTTATAATCACTTTAAAAAAGTAAACTCCGACCCCGATTATGATGATTGTATACAAACTAATCAAGCGGAACTAAATATAACTATAGATGACAGTATTTTGAACGCGCCCATTACAGAAATTGAAATATTAAAAATGATAAACAAATGCAATAATTCAAAAGCAGCTTCACCGCAAGATTTCATTTACAATGAATATATTAAAAGTACTAAGTCCATTTTGACACCAATTTACTATATTTTTTTTAATAAAATTTTTGATAGTGGGAGTTTACCTGAAAAATGGCTTATCGGCACTATAATGCCAATCTACAAGAAAAAAGGTTCACAATTAGACCCAGGAAATTATCGTCCAATCACAATATTAAGTTGCCTTGGGAAAATATTCACTGCCATATTAAACGAACCCATAAACTCTTTCTTAAGTAAATTAGATATCCTTAAACAAAATCAGGCCGGTTTCAGATCACAGACCACATTTTTACTCTTAACTTTCTCATTGACACCCTTAAATCACAAAAGAAAAAACTGTTTTGCTCGTACATAGATTTTTCGGCCGCTTTTGACAAAATTTGGCGTGTAGGATAATGGAACAAACTGCTTTAAAACGGAATAAACGGGAAACTATTTAATGATGTATGCAAATATTAAATCATGTGTATCTTTAAACGGTAATATTTCCCCCTTTTTCAAAAGCATGTGTGGGGTACGTCAAGGGGAAAATTTGGCCCCGTTTTCTTTTCAATATATTTAAATGACCTTGAAGAATATCTTAAAACTTAAACGAAATCATGGAAGCATCGATGTGTATCTGAAAATTTTTGTACTATTATAAGCAGACGATACTGTTATTGTAAGTGAAGACGAAAAAAATTTTCAAAACATGTTAAATGATTTTCACCAGTATTGTAAACACTGGAAATTGACAATTAATATGCAAAAGACTAAGATCATTATTTTTGGCACCAGTAGACTTGGAAATTACCTTAAGTGGCGAAAAAATAGAAATTGTTAAAGAATATATATATCTGGGCGTTCTTTTTTCATCATCGGGTAGTTTTTTTAAAAGCGCGAAAACAGTTAATAATTCAAGCTTAAAAGGCACTACATATCCTATATATTTAATCGAAAGGGTACCGTTTCCCGCAAGAAAACAAAAGCAAAAAAAGACGCCCCTTCAAAAGATTTATGTTTTTCCCCACGGCCCTAGAAATGTCGCCGGTAAAAAGAAAAATTTTAAGAAAGTCCTTTTTGTCATTCCTTTGAATTTCACCTCGCTTTTTGGTTTTATTTTTTCGGATTAAAATTTTGCAATTGGGAAATTTATTTTGGTTTTCTTGTAATGTTCGTTTTCATTCATAGACCAAAATTTAAATTTTAATGGAAGAAAAAGACACCATATAAAATATTAAGTATACACATTGATAAGATAAACTTTTTTAAACCAATTGTACCTTATTTTTACATAATTTTTCTTGAATATGCGCTTTTAAATTTTTAATGAAAGGGTTCAGAAAATTTGAAAAATTAAAAAACAGCAAAAAAAATTTTATATAATGCTATATGGTGAGCTTTGTCGTTATCCGCTTGAAATAGTCATTAAAACAAGATTAGTGCTCGCCAATTTTTTTAAGCCAATCACCGACGAGGATTTTTCAAATTTCAGGTTGCAAATCTTAATAGAACAGATTTTATATAAACTGGACGTTTTATATTATAAAACGCAAGTGGGCGGAGCACTAAGCCGGTTAGAGTGCATATTGGATGTTCTTCGTAAATAAGAAAGCTACAGTCGCTTCGCAAGCTCCGCTCCTTTTTAGCTTTTTTATTTACAAAGAACACCCAATATGCACTCTAACCTATACATGATAAAAAATTGGTGTAAACTTCTTATGGGCAGTGAGTCTAAAATTTCAAGGCAATGTTATGAGTTTATGTTGAATTCAGAAATTAATTACAAATGGTTAAATTATGTAAAAAATATTCTTGATTTTACCGGAAATACTAACTATTGGATCAGCCAGAAAATTTTCACTTTAAAGAACGTAGGCAAATTAATAAAAAGAACATTACTTGACCAGTTTATACAGAAATTCAACGAGAATTTAGCAATTTCCTCGAAAGGAACAAATTATAGGTTATTTAAATCTGATATTAAATTTGAACCATATTTAAATATAATTCCCCCAAATAAAAGACTAACAGTATTCCATTTTAGAACAGGTAATCAAAGATTGCCAGTAGAAACAGGCAGGTGGCGAAATTGTACACTACCATATGAAGACAGAAAGTGTATGTTATGATCACTAAATGACGTGAGTGACGAATTCCACTATCTTCTTAAATGTCCCTTTTTTACTGATGAAAGAATGAAATATATTCCGAGAAGGTTCTATAAAAGGACAAATGTAATCAAATTTAGGGAACTTATGTCCGCAGAATCATTAGTGGTCCTTATTAATCTGAGTACTTTCTTACACTTGATAATATTTTTTTTTCCGAAATATTTGTCCCTAGAGAATATTATTATTGAGTCACTTACCCAGGTATCATATGCATGTTTAAATCCATGTTTGTTTTCGCCATTGTAATCTCAAGCAGACTGTTTTTTTTTTTTTGTATTTTTTATTTATTTATTTTTTTTTTATAATACAGTTCATTATCGTTCGTACTTATTTACTTACTATTGTCATTTAATGTTTACTTACCTACCGGCTCCTTTGTTAAAAGCGGTCTAGTAAATCACTTACCGACCGGTTAACAGGTCTGCAAATAGATACCGACCGGCATTGTTCTATTGTTCTCAATACAATAGGAAAAATGTGAAGTCGAGAAACTCGTGCATTACAGAACACAATATCATCGTAAAAGAACGCTGAGTTGTGAGGGGGGGGGGGGGAATAATGACCACTTTGAATAAGAAAAAGGGTCGATATATATTTTAAAGATTAATCGAAATGAATTAGCGCATACGGCTGTAAGGACCCTCATAACTTATATTCCAGATTATTTGTGAAAAAAACAAACTGGCTATTGTTCTGGCGTTGAAGTTTTGTGTTTCGCCGATATTATTGAGTATAACAACGCACATTAATTAAGCCTTTCATTAAAGTTTGCTTTTCGGTATACCTAACACATTTGCCGAGCTATATAGCTTCATAAGATACTAGTTTTCGGTATTTATTTCCACAACTATGTCTGAATTTGCACTATCTTGCATTATTTTAACAATTCTGCATTATGTGATATATACGACGATTATGTTATTGGTGCATATCGAATCAAAGTCAACTTCTGCATCTTTCTTTCCCAAAATATTACTTTCAGTGAGAGTATAGTTCATCTTAAGGATAAGACCGTTTTTCTCATTTTTCCCCCAGTTATTTTTACATTACAATTTGTATTTTGTATACCAGTACCAAGAATACGACTTGCGCTCCCATTCTACATGCGGTCTTATAACGGATGATGCTATATAGAGTGAGACTAAAAAAAGGATTGGAGCACCACACTAAATACCGTATTCCGGTATATACCGGACAAGGCGCTTGAATGATAAAATGCTAAAATCTTGCCTTTTTACCCAACGGAATGAACTTAAACAGGTCTAATTCATCTTTTCTTACCGAATTTAGTACGATAATGAAGGAAAAATGTAAAAATCGGTGAAAAAAAACGATATTTGTCTATTTTGTGATCATGATTTCTGCAAGCGTCTAGAGGTACAGCTCCAATCCTGTATTGAGCTAAATCCAATTAAGAATACACGGAAAAAAATTCTTTCAAACATGGATTAAATTCTAAGAACATTTAAAATCAGCCATCATAAAAACAACAACAACAAAACCCAACGTGTATAACGGTGTAACTACATGTATTACTAATATTTATTCATAGAACCCCGTCTTTTACTTTCCTTTGAAAAAATCGTATTATTTAATTATATAAGAAATAGCCTGATCATCTATTTACCATAAAATTTATTATATATAAAGATAAAGTGTTCCGTTTGTATGATTAGAAAACATTTTTATCTTCCTCAGTATTTGTTTATATTTTTAATATGTTATGTTTTCATGTATCAAAATAATGATCTTACCTTTCCCTACTCGACAAGTTCTGTTTTCATTTTCTGTGACTCAACTCAACAAGTACATTACCTGGCCTTATTACATAATGAAACTCACGACAATCACGAGAATATTCAAATAACACTTGATTTGTGAACGAATGAATTACAAGAGCGTAGCGGATGGTATCTTTGCTTGGCTTTGGAATGCTTTCTTAAACATGATAAAGTACATAAGTTATATGTTTCTTGAGAGTAATATTAATAAATACTGAGCTAAAAACTTATGTATGGATAGAAAAACAAAAGAGCATGTAGGTAAGATAGTTACCGCACTCGGAATAGGTCTGCATAGTTTTTACAGACCCGGTGGCCTTTAAAAAAAACCTCGATCGCTACGCTCTCTCGGTCTTCAAATCGCCACCCGGGTCTGTAAATACTATGCAGACCTATTCCTCGTGCGGTAACTATTACTTATTTTCTCTATCACTTAAATACCATGTAGTATGTAATATCCATTGTTACCTTTTATAAAATACCCCAGTCAATGACATACGTTTTGTCTCGTGGTATAATTCTCCCAACATATCCACTAGTCAATGAAATACCTTACCTGATCACGATTTCCACGTGATCCAATTCTCCTAACATTATTTTGTTTTCTTATTAGGCTTTACCCGTGCGTACCCCAATTCTCCCAACATGCCTATTTACCATTTAAATTACAGATAATTATATTATTTTTTTTAATAACAAGGTCTACATAGTTTTAAATATTGTGTTAAATTTATTGACATGTTATTTACCTATTAACTTTGTATATATCTGTCCCCATCTATTTACCCATAGTTCAATATAAAACAAAATGAATCATGCTATAAAGCCCATCTCACACAGGACACACGACTTACACGGTTGGCCACCCGTGTAAACCGTACATACAACCGAACTTACCGTAGCGTTATCCGAGTTACACTCGGGCCATTCGAGTGTATCCGTGTAAGCCGTGTATGATTTTTAAAACTTTTAAAAAACTGGTACGGATGCCATGTCCGTGTATGACCGTATAAGCGACCGTAAGAGACCGTATGAGACCGTATATACAGCCGTATGTGAAGTCCACTCCACGAGTGAGCCCAACCGTATCAATGTCGTATATAAATCGTATGGAATCGTTCGAGACCGTCCCCAAGTCCTACATCCAACACCCGATTAACACCCGAATGTCACAGGATCACGGTACGATTCAAACGAGTGCACACACGGTTTCTTACGACCAATACGGTTCATATACGAAACATACATGGCCGACACGGTAAAGTACGGGTATACAGGGTCTCACACGGCCTCGTACGTTCTAACAGGGCCTCAGCAAGAACGTTACAAAAACACAACTAACTGCTGCCACCCTACCAAGAGTACTTGCTGCATCACACTAGAATGTATCCAAAGAAGAAGGTTTGGACGCATAGAAGGAATACAAGAAAAGCCATCCAGGCCCACCGACCACTCCAACTTATTGACTCTGATAAGCTGGAGGACCAACCGACAATAACCATGTCTCCCAGGGATTCAAACTCAAATGCCAGCTCGGTGGACCCTCCAGCAACCGCTGCACCACAGAAAAAAGACACATTCATTTTACATTTCTTCACCTTTTTATTCATTTATTGATGTTAATGATCTATATATAGGTTTACTCTCGTTGAAATTTCGAAAATTCATGAAGCAAAGTCATCAAAATGGGTTAATTTATATCAAAACATACACAAATGTGTGATATTTCGAGCCTAACTCGAACAAAAGTCGGCGGAGTAAATCGAGTATAAGTCGTGTTTAACCGTACCAGATCGTACTAGACCGTACTTGGAACCGTACAACAGTCGTATGTATTCGTATGAAAATCATGTTCAAACCTTGCTTGACCGAGTAATTCCGTGCTCAATTCGTACATACTCGTGCTATATTCGAGTCTCATTCGTGCCAACTAATCCACAAGCACGGCTGGAGCTCAAAACTCGTACCAGTCAACCCGTGTATAACCGAGTATACCGTATGGGAATCGTGTGTCCAACCGTGTTTTGTGTGAGACGGGCTTATTGTTGTCTACATAATTATCATACGCAAATATGCACACTTTAATTGTTATACTCAGTACAGAAGACTTACTGTCCATTGACTTGGGATACTATCTGGTAATTTTGGACTCGTTTCTCCATTTCGTTTAAAACTTTACAGTAGGCTCATGCTTGCTAAATGTCAACCTATTATTTTTTTTCTTGAGAATGTTTCAGGCTTCAAAACTAGAGAAAAGGCAGAAATGAATTTTCGAATGACGGTAACTGGAGAAACTCTCTTTTTGCTCATACAATTATTTTACATTTTGGAGGGAATGTTATTACACCGACATCTTCATCTAAAAATACATGTATATTCGATCGAATTCAAAGTAGAATCCATAGGAACTCAAGAACGGGACCGCAGATTGCGGCGCATATTTTCGATCGTGTAAGGGTTTTTTGAAAACGTTTCTGCTACATCTAAATATCTTTTAGTAATATCCTAGTATATGGCCTCAAAAATATATTATCAAATAAACCCAATCTGTCTCTTTTAAATCTGGTCAAATTTTACGGTATTATTCTTTTTTCAATATACCGTAAATTTGACTGATTTTTGAATTAGCAGATTATATTAAATTGAGATTAGATGATTAAAGACCACCCGCTTGCATAATATGAAAATATATTTAAAGGCTGGACAAACAATACGTAAAGCCGGTACGGATTCGGATTTATGCGCCGCAATATGCGGTGCTGTTACAGAGTTCCTATGGTAGAATCAACTGTATCGTTGAAAGGCTTAAACAAAAGCAGTATGTTCATGTAGGTGAAATACTTACACAGAACAGCACATTAAAAGATATCTGCTCACGACGAGAGATGGTATCAAGAGGCTACGTCTTTAATAGCGTGTCAACTTTAAACGTTAAAAAGTAAAAAAAAAGTTCCCGCCACCATGTATGTACAACGTTGGTTTTATAGTGAATATTTTGTAATACCATAAGTAGTCATTTTGCTCGTGCTTGAAATAATGCTAAGTGGGGCACGTGATGTCTTCGTCAATCAGTAAAATTTGAAATTCTTAATATAACTATTACAGTGTCAGCGTTACTGCCATTTGACAGCTTGTCTGTGATATTCAGACCTCATATTATAACATTGGTCCCCATTTATTCGATTCACCCTTTTTATGGCTAAATAAAAAGTAAATATAAGTCATATTGAGGTTCCATGGTAACTGCAGTATGACTACATCTGCGGATCTGCGGATGTTACTATATCATGCCATGTTAAATGTTGTTCCTATTTAAACCGATGTTTGGGGCGTGTATGGTAGCTTGAACAAACCGACCCTGTAACATTTTCAATTTTGTCGTTTTGTGTGTTCAATAAGGATTTTCATCTTCTCTATTTTATCACCCCAAACAAATCATTTGCATTCATTTACTTGTTATCAAACTCGCGCTATCACTTGAACAGTAGAATTGAGAATATTTTTGGAACACTTACAATCCCCTGCGCATATTTATTCTTTTTTACAACTCAAAATGATG
Organism: Ruditapes philippinarum; assembly: GCF_026571515.1. Lineage (NCBI taxonomy): Eukaryota > Metazoa > Mollusca > Bivalvia > Venerida > Veneridae > Ruditapes > Ruditapes philippinarum. The sequence continues at coordinate 502,705 of NW_026861864.1, read as the reverse complement.
TCAAAAATTGTGATCATTTCAAAATGCTGTTAGTGTTTCATGCCATTATTTACTGGATACTTACTACTTACTTAAATTATCAAATTCTTCATTATTCTTCATCTTGGACGCCAAATTATTCGTCCTCTGCTTTTTCGTCCAATCACAATATCTGAATATAAAAAAAATGCAGTCTATTTCGCATAAACGCCCTAAACAGCGTTTATTTATTTAACCATTAATTCTATATGAATAAACATTTAGAGGCTGATAAAATAATTGAGCCGTGTCACGACAAAACCAACATAGTGGGTTTGCGACCAGCATGGATCCAGACCAGCCTGCGCGTCCGCGCAGTCTGATCAGGATCCATGCTGTTCGCTAGCAGTTTCTTAACTTGTTATAGGGTCTGTAAGCGAACAGCATGGATCCTGATCAGACTGCGCGGATGCGCAGGCTGGTCTGGATCTATGCTGGTCGCAAACCCATTATGTTGGTTTTGTCGTGACGCGGCTCAATTAAAGCTTAAGAAACTTTTATATAGTAAGTTGGTCCTTACCTGTGTCCTTGCCGGATTGACAACTCTAATTATGAGTTAGTTCCCCGTATTAGGTCTTTATAAACAAAGTTCCAATCAACAGTTTTAAATGCCATTATAGAAGAAAAAATCTCTTAACTTTCATTTACAACTTTGGAGTTAAATAAGGACCCCCATGATTCCTATTAAGGAATTTACAAAGTCGTAATTAGAGTGAGAAAATAGAATATTTTAATTTGTTCTATGAAAAAAAATCCTAATTAAATTAGACGTTATTACTTATAATAGCCTAATAAGGAACTGTTACTCCTAACAATTATTTCTTTTTCAGAAAATGATTAAATAGGCCTACCATTTAATGAATAATTCCGAGCAAAAAAAAGTAAACACACAAGTTTACGCAGAAAATGTCTCTATTTATTATGACAGATGCCACTACGAATATTTTAATTTTGTAGATTTTCAGTATAAACAATTTATTGTTTGTAAAATTGAGATACATATTAAAGAAACCTTGATAATTTTCAAACGCATCATTCAAATTTTCCACCTTAAACGGTAAAATAATTATAGAAAATTAGAAATATCACGTAATAGTTTTTTGTTCTTAATTAGGTGTCACTCTGACTAATTCCCTAGAGGTAAATCCGTCAGGTACCGGTAAACGGTATTTAGCCAGGTTTTCGAAAAGGTCAATTAACCAATCATGTACGGTTTACAGATCACATGCTCCTCCATCAGTAATTTTTCTCACTTAGATGGGAAGAGGCCTTAGCCTCTTGCTTTTGGGAAAAATCATCGCTAAAATAGCTGATTTGGGAAGAAAAAAAGCTGGATTAAGTTCAGATTTTTGGGAAAACTGCATGATTTTAAAGAAAATTTCAATTGGGAAGAGGCCTTTTTTCGGAGTCTGTTATATTAGTAGGAAAATCACTGTCCATGTACCGAAAACAGGTCACGTGCTCCTCCATGCCTCAAAAGTTAAACGCGTACCAATACCCTGCGGTCTCCAGACCGCAGGGAATGGAGACCGCAGGGAACTAAGATGTACAAGCAAATCTTAATGTGTGAAGGCTACTATTTCTTGAAGTCTAGATGTAAGGGATAAAGGATTTCTTAAAGCCGTTTTACGAGAAATTATGGTCCAATTTATAATTTATTACTCCTTTTATAAGAAATAAAGTCCTAATTTGGAGAGGAAAAAAAACTAATTAGGACTGTCTGGTGTCTTATGTAAAGATTTAAAAATTCTATAAGAGAAATATAAGCCTAAGAAGGATTTTTTTGTAAATAATTAAAAGCTATGAAGTTCAAATTCGGATTTTATTTATTCTATTTAGGCTTTTGAATCTCTAATTAGGTCTTATAGAGTCCTAGCTCATAATTAGGACTTAGATTCTCCTTATTAAGATTTGATTTGTCAACTCCTAAGTATAACATACAAAGTCTTATTATTTCTCCTAATTAGGGTTTAAAAATTCCTTATCAATAATAAAAAAAGTATTAACTAGGCTTATTTTTTTTCTTAATAAGGTAAAAATGCTAATTATTCTTGAATATGACAGAGTTGCAGTAAGTGTTTTTTGTTTTTTCCTTATTTATAGAAATAACAAAGTCCTATATAAGTTTATATTTGACGTAGTCCTTGTTAGACTTGTATTACTATTTTTTTTATTTTTTTTTTTTTTTTTTTTTTTTGTTCATGGAACATTAAACTAAGGAAGTTCCTTACCAAGACACTTCTTAAAGTGTTGTCATTTTTGTTTGAGATCTATCTTCGACCGTGCGACCACATACACGCATCGAGGACATAATGGTAGGAAAATGACCGTGCGACTACATACACGCATCACAAGATTCCATTTCTCATACGGAAAAAGGGTCAAAGAACTGTCTACTTTTCACACGTGTCCTAAATTGGTACATATATACAACTAAAGTTACACAAACCAAACGGGTTGTCACTTTTCGTCATTTTTAGTATGCTATGAATTTTTTGAAAGATCATTTATAATTTTTAGGGAAATCTTGAGTTTACGATTTTTTTCTGCTTTTCATGTGATGTATATTTGAGAATTAGTTTATTTTTGCAAGATATGAACGTTTCAAAAACGTTATTTATGCATTTAATATGGGGGATATAATTATTTCACACTTTGTTTGCAAATATTAACCTCGAGGCATTTTTACGGTGGCAAAGAGGTGACATGTACAACTTTTCTTTTTCTTTTTTCTTTTTTTTTAAATGTCATTTTCTTTTTTTTATCTCGTCCTCATGATATAATATGTCTCGTTAAGTAGTCATGGGAACGAGATAAAAAAAAACCAAAGAAGTACAGTTTAAAAAAATATTGCATTTGAAAAAAAAATGTGAATTGATATGAAAAAGAATAATGCAAGGTAGCTATGTTGAGGGAACGACTTAATATCTCGTTAACGTGAGAGAAAGCTGTCTTGTACTTACAAAATTTTTAATCGTTCCCACGACATAAATATCTCGTTCTTACAATTAAAACAGCCAATTAATTTTTAACAGGGTTCCTTACAGGCCAGCGCGTTATTTTTCTGAGAACGGAATGCGCGAAACATGACAGTACGACAGCACAAAGATGCCAATGCGACAGTACGATGGAGAAACACGACAGTACGATGATGACAGCCCATCGTTCTGTTACCATCGTACCGTCGTACTGTCACCATGATATTATCGTACTGTTATCATCGTACTGTCACCATCGTACAGTCGTACTGTCACCATCGTGCCGTCGTACTGTCATCATCGTACTGTAGTACTGTCACCATCATACTGTCGTACTGTCACCATCGTACAGCCGTACTGTCACCATCGTGCCGTCGTACTTCCATCATCGTACTGTCGTACTGTCACCATCGTACTGTCGTGCTGTCATCATCGTACTGTCACCATCGTACAGTCGTACTGTCATTGTCGAAGCATTTCACATTCACTCAACATGGCTTGTGAAACTTAGGACTTATACCGGCGTTTTATAAATAAAACATCTTTACTCTATCAAAAATCGAAAGTCAACAGAATCAATATCTATCTTCATAAATAAAGAGCTTTATGACTGAGTCTTCATGATTGAAAGCACTTGTCCCTCCCCGCTGTGGGTTCCAATCCCGACGTGGACTTTGGATTCTTTCATTTGAGGAGGTTATCCAGCTAGCTTACGGAACGTCAGTGAAATGAGACTTTGTTACACGATCAACGTTTTCTTTCGTGTTTTTATTTAATTATGCGCATGCATAAAAGGAAGTCGATAGTACGATGATAACAGTACGGTGGTGACAATACGACAGTACGATGGTAACAGTACGACAGTACGATGGCGACAGTACGATGATGACAGTACGATGTACGACGGACTGTCACTATCGTGCTATCTGCTTCGTCATCGTACTGTCGTATTGTCATAATCGTACTGTCATGTTCGCGTTTTCGTTCTTAGAGAAAACGCGATGGCCCTAACGGAACACCGTTATTTCAAGACCGAAAAATGGTTAATTTTATATACCTCAAACTATAGTAATACTAGTTCAATTATTTATGTAAATGACATTATACCCAGACTTTATATTGTTTTGATTAGGGAAACGTGTCCAATATTATTAAGAAGTATCTCCAGTCTATGGGCAGTTAGTCTATAGTAATAATATTGACCTTATAATTTGCGTAATATAAATAATCATAATAAGTTAATAACCTACCTGCAGTAAATTTGTGTCAGAACTGCAGCAATCTGTAATCAATTACACCGGTAATACAGTGTGGGTTTGATAAATATTTTCTTAGAATATTTTAATCTTTGATTTTACGGTTTATTAAGACAGTTGATACCATTGCATTATATAGAATTTTGTACTTTGATAATAATATTTTAAGCTTAAACAGAATTAAGCTTGACTATGTATGCTTTTTTTATGAAATATCAATTTCTCTACTTTAATTTCGGTGTATGTGCATTGAGAATTAAAATGTGCAGCGCGCTTCTCCATTGACATATTTCGTTTCAAAACTTTGTTCATGCGTGTATGCGTAACTTCATATTTCTGAAATCAGCAATAAATTCAAAACCTTAGTAAATGTATCTATGAATTACAATAATGCGACAATTGACTATCTCGTAGGAGATATAAGTAGTTGGTTCAAAAATATACTATCTATTTGCTATCATATCAATAAATGAGTACATAGATGTTTAAACTTTTGTATAACTAACTATAAAATTTGAAGATGTTAGCTTTAAACTGCAGACAACGCCTTGTATTGATTGTAATCACTCTCTCCTCTTGCACAAGAATATATACTTTTTAATTCTAGACAAAAAATATTAATTGACATTGGTCACCTTTTTGATACCCTAAAATAAATGTCTTACAATCAACCTTCCAATCAACATTATGACCTTTTAACAGTTATTGCACATATGAAATAAAAGTTTTAATATCAGAACAATTCCAGAATAAATGAGATAAAGTCTCTTTTTCTTCTTTGCAAAAAGTGCATTTATCAGATTGTGTCAAGTTCATTTTTACATTAAATAGTTTGTTAACAGCATTTTTAGTGTTTTGATTACTAATGTTCTCAGTTTTATTGTCCAAAATATATCAACTGTTTACTAGAATTTAATAATAAATTTTATATATGACATCTTTCAGATAGAGGTTATCCGAAAACACCCGTGCGGAGGCAAAATAAAACCATCTCAGCAAATGTTTCACCAGGTAATATAAACGGTCGCAGATCGCACACAGTCAGCCCAGGCTCTTCAAGTCCAATATTAAGTAATCGAAAACCAGTAACCTCAACATCGGAACAGACCAATTCTCCAGGTTTGTTAACAAGGGGTCAACGATCTTTGACCTCAACACCTGAAAATTCATCGACCCAACGGGAGCTGAAGAAATTGGAAGACTATTGGACGAGACATAACCCTGTAAAAGAAGATTCGCCAAGACTCAGGAGCACCAGAAAAGTGATTTTTAATATTAAGGATTGTTTTCGTGAAAGAAGCCCAAAAACACTTAAACATGATGTGAAACTTCAACAACCAGTCATTGGTAATGAGCACAAAAGTTTACCAGAATCTCCGATACCGGGCTTGCTGCTGACAACTCCAAATACTGATGACAGTCATACAAGTGTACAATCCAATATTTCAACTCTTAATAAGAAAATATGTTCTGATAATACGAAAGTATTAAAGGATGTACATGAAACCTTCCAAATAGAGAAAGAAACTAAGTCAGTTTCAAAGACTGTGACTCATGAATTTAAAACAGATGGAAATAAAAAAGATTGCCAAAAAGACGTAGAACCAAATGATGTAGGTGTAGCAAAACATGATGTAGCAGACACCGACTCTAGTGACTCGGATGATGATGACTATATTCCACCAAGAAAGAAACTACGGAGTGAAGTCAGTCAGGATGAACTTTGGGAAGGGATCCCGCTAACGATATCCTTTAAAAGATTAGCACCAATACCAAAAACGTCAGCTGCTAAAACGGGTGAGGACAGCGTGCAAACATTAACAGCCAGTGAAAACAAACCGGAGGGGGAGACAAAATCAAACAAAGCTGAAAAAGATGATGATAAAATTCTTATACCGTTGACTAAACCTGTTAAGGATCGAGTTTCTACACACACGGACATCTCTTCTACAGAACAAGCTTTTGAAACAGGCATTAAACGTAAAAGAAGTATGCGTTTAAAAGAGAAATTGGCTGGAACCCCAAGTAAAAGCAAAACTTCTTATGTTCCACCTGAAGAACATTCCCCGGTTGTTAGTATTACACGTATTAATTGTTCGTTTGAACCAGTAAATAAAAGTCCAAAAACACAATTTGAAGATGGTACAGACTGTGGTTCAAATAGTGAATTGAATGAAACTATTTTGTATGCAAATAAAGATGAAGCAGAGAATTGTGACAGCAAAAAAGCTAAAGACTGTCCCGGTGAGAATTTGTTAACCCTTACATTATCTCAGATCTTGTCAGCCGACAACAAATATGATATATTTCAAGAAGAAATGTCGGAAGAAAAAATTGATCAAGGTAAAAAGGGCAAAGATAATGAAGCAATAGAAGTAAATAATAAACTATCGACGGCAGTACTGACCGATGTGGCACCAAGCATTTCAAAAACAATAAATGATATCTTTAAAGAAATCAGTGAACCGTGTTGTCTTCTGAAAGGGCAAAGTAATGAAAAGGATGTTGCCAGAGTTGAATCTACCTCAGAAAATCCATCAAGAATAACAAGAAGTTCAAAAAGACTTTCAGGTAATAGTTATGCTCAGTTTAGTTTCAAATTGTATCAAATTGTAATTACTGAATAAAATTGTTTAGGATCTAGACTTCATAAAAGGTTAATATTTTCCGGATACAAATTATCAAAATCTGTTGGTGTAAGAATATTTTGTTATAATTTTTGCAAGGGTATTGTTCTGTTTCTATGTTAAATTTTAATTATATATAAATTACGTATTTCTAAACACTGTTTTGGAGGGTATTTTTTCCTTTGCTGCTGTTTTAGGCATTGAAAATGAAAAATTAGATAATGATACACCGGAAGATGAATACAGCAAATACAGAAAATCCAATGAAATAATTTCTGACGTTGATACAATAGAAGATGAAATACCACCAACGAAATTAGCAGAAGAATCTGTTACTAGTGAAACAAATATCAAAATTGCATCTTCTAAACACAAATTGTTTACGAAGAAACAAAAGAAATGTGCTAAAACCGTCCCTCCTTTGAGAATTAAGTTAAAGCAAACCACTAATAGCAAATTGAAGGGTCAAGGTGTGTCAAAAACAAACCAGAAAAATGCCAACAAAGAAAAGGTAAGGCGAAGTGATAAAAGGGAACAGAAGATCGTTTCATTAGACAGAGAGCAGTCTTCGTCAAAAATACGCCCTTCACAGTCTTCGGAAAAAGAGGTTGCTACGCCTAAGAATACGAAAAAGAAAACAACAAAACAACGAAAATGGTATACAAATTTAAAAAAGTGCTAGATTTTTAAAAAAAAAAATTCAAGCCTTAATTGATATTAAACTTTTCCACAGAAACGTTATTCATACGAAAGTTGATGATAAATACACATTGTGTAAGTTCAATTATATATGTGGCAAAAAGTTAATTTTTTCTGTCATCTATTTTTAGATATCCATTGTCAAACTTATAACAGTTATCGCACACGTTCTAGGAATAACTCAGGTCGCCATACTAAACTTTTGAACGCAATAAAATTTTATATGTCATAAAGTTTCCTTTTTTTATTAGTTTATGTAAATAAAAAGTTATGCAATGGATAAAAAATGTAGGCTACGATGACCTACCAACATTAAATCATCCTGAAATGAGGCGCGTCACGACAAAACCAACATTATGGGTTTGCGACCAGCATGGATCCAGACCAGCCTGCGCATCCGCGCAGTCTGATCAGGATCCATACTGTTCGCTATCAGCTTCTCTACTTGTAATAGGGTTGGTAAGCGAACAGCATGAATTCTGATCAGACTGCGCGGATGCGCAGGCTGGTCTGGATCCATGCTGGTCGCAAACCCATTATGTTGGTTTTGTCGTGACGCGGCTCAAATGTTTGTTTCATACACATAAATTGTATATGTTGTCAAAAAGAGTCATAACCCAATACTCATTAACCTAAATGTTATATATTTTATGAATACATCTAAAAGCTAAGTTTAACATTTTTGTACTATAAAGGTCACCAGTAGCAACAAGTACTATCACGTTGAGGCTTAACAGTGAACGCCGTCTGTCGGCAGCCGGAAGTCTTCTGTCCAATCCAATGTTGAACAAACACGCATGCGTACTATGGTCTAGGTGAGTCCAAAGTTTAGCTATTGAAGACTATGAAGCTATTTATCTGTTGCCTGTATTGTAAAAATTCATTTTTTTTATTTTATTTCATTTTTTTAATTTTTTTATTTTGAAAGGAAAAATCTAAAATACCTGTATGAAAAATAGTATACTTCCTTAAGAGCGGACGGCGCATGCACGTGATTATTGCTAAACGGTCAAAACCCTACTTAAAGTAGCAGCAAAATAATTATTTTGTTCTGGAATTGTTCATCCTGTTTATGTACATTATTTATTTGTGTTAAATAACAGAATGATTTTTATGTTTCATCTTTTTTTTTTTGAAAATCCACCATAAAAATATGAGAGCAACAAAATTTCACCATTTATAAATTCTATAAAATATTTCATTACGTGTAGCTTTATACCCTTTTTTCAAATGTTTAAGCTATAATTTCAAATTATACGTATTATGATTTTCAGCAATTTAATTCACTTACTGTCTTTTTAACAAACATAAGTGAAAACAAAAAACAAAGATAGATTTTAAAACTTTATTAATTTATTTATACTAGTATATTCTTCGTTGTTGGGGTAAAGTTATGCCACATAGACTGATTGTATATCAAGAAAGACGCAATAACTTGTAAGAGTGATATATATAATGCATTTTCACTTTACTTTCCAATACGTTAAGATAAATGTTTTGTACCTTTATAAGTGAAAATCGCCGGCACATGCAGTTGTCTAACCCTCACGCTACTTTGAGTGAACTGGATGCTAAACTTAGCCGGAAATGGGACAATCTGTCAGAAAAAGAGAAACTGAAATACTTCCAACGTGCAAGGGACGCCATCAAAGATGAAAACCGACATTCAAACAGACGAGTTCAAGGTAATTTATTTGTTTGTTTTTCAAAAGTGGAAGATTAGTCAAATTTGTATAAACATTTATGTTTTCAGCAGCATCTAGATCTGCCAAGCATAACTGCAAAAAATTCAAAAAATTTCTGGTGCAGGGTTCTTTAAAGACTGAAGTTTAGACTGTTTAGCGAAAAAAAATGTGCCAACACTCAATGGTTTCATTGATCTTAAATAAAAATGAGACGGTCAGTTTGAGTGGAATTATCTTATTGGTTACATGTACCAATGACACAAAAAATCAAAGATATGTCAGTAATCTCCAGTGTGGTAAGTCCGTTCATTTGTTCTTCTGTTCGCCTGTCTGTCCATTAGAATTTTATGCCGACTCTATATCTTTGAAACCATTTGAAGGATTATCACGATTCATGATACTTAAGTTTTTTAGAAGATAAGCATACTTCACATTTTAGGCTTTTAAATGTTACAGTTGAATGTCATTCATATGTCATGCAAAACCCACATTCAAATGCTCCAGTTCAAGGTCACAGTTCATGCCCAAAGTTTTGGATCATTGATTACTGGTGCACACTCTATTTTTGTTTAACTTTTGGACAAATCTTTATGTGAGCCGCGTCACGACAAAACCAACATAATGGGTTTGCGACCAGCATGGATCCAGACCAGCCTGCGCATCCGCGCAGTCTGATCAGGATCCATGGTGTTCGCTTACCTACTCTATTACAAGTAGAGAAACTGATAGCGAACAGCATGGATCCTGATCAAACTGCGCGGATGCGCAAGCTGGTCTGGATCCATGCTGGTCGCAAACGCACTATGTTGGTTTTGTCGTGATGCGGCTCATATCTTTATGTTACGACAACTTGTAGAATGCTCATGCCCTAATTCTTTTATTGGCTGTCCTTCATATTGTGCTTCAACACTTTCTTGTCCACTTTCTATAAGTTTATCTGAACAACTTAAGTGATATTCGTGATACTTAAGTCATATGTTAATGTCACTGAGATGTGCAGAGGTCGCATAAAGGTCAATGTCATAGTTTAAAGTCAAATATTTGGGTGAACAATTTGTTTCCACTCAGTAACTCCTGAACTGTTTGAGAGATTATCATATTTATGATGCTAGGTTCAGTAAAACATTGTGAAGAGATCACATTTCCAGTATAATCAATATATTTCAGATTCCTCCAACAGTGAGTCCGATCCTACAAGAAAATACACAGAAGAGTGTTCTGTTGAAAATTTCCAGAAATTAACGCCAGCATTACAGATGAGCGAGATAAAGAAATGGCTGAACTTTTATAACGAGGTATCTCCTGAGTCCTGCTCCACGGTTATCAGTACATTTAAAGGTAACTTAATGACAATGTTAGACGTTTAAAAGTATATTCAAATCTTAAGTATCCATAAGATTGTTAAGAAATTGGCTGTTCCAAATTAAAAATATGGATACGGCAGGTTATGAGCTCCGGATATGACGCCTGTAATGGTTATAATGCTTACTAACTGAAAGGGCTTAAATTAAAAAGAAAATATTTAGATATAGAATACACCTGTTTTGATTTCTTATGCTAATTGTACGCTTTGCATATTTTCAATACCCGCCTTGTACATTTTTTATATCTGGTATGTCTTTGAATTGTGTATCATAAGCAAAAATGCGATTAGATTTGTCAAAAAAAAACTCATATGTTCTTTTTCTAAATAAGAAAGATATCCAAAAGTATGATTATTACATTTTATTGCCATAAAAAGGATGCGTTTTATTTGTTCACAGAAGCTCTAGTTGAGGAGAACAAGAATAAAGCAGAGAAAGAAAAATTGCAAGAAAAATCCAAAAATAAATCAAAGAAAAATAAACAAAAGAAGAAAGAGGAACGCGTTACGAACATCGATAGTAACGCAAACTACAGAAAACTACTTTTTGAAAAGATTCAGGACCAAAAAGAAAACGTAAAAGGTATTTTCTATTATTTTTGACTAATAATTGGTACATTATCTTGCATTGTAATTAAATGAAATACAGACTGTACAACTGTCCTATTACTTCTACAGTGGACGTATTGCATATTGTTACATTAGCATATAGTTAGATCACAGGAGCATGGTATTCTGCCGATAAATAAGAATTAATATGATATAGGAAGTACATATTTAACTTTAATTCTTATTTATTGACAAAATATCAACAAAGTAGTTAGAGTATTGTCTGTTTTAGCATAATGTCAGATCACAAGGTTTATTGCATATCTGTTTCATTTGAAAAACGCATTGTTGAGACAATTCAACGTAACGAATGAACACATGGACTTAGTTGTTGGTGTTTTCGTGTCTTTTGTGTGTGTTTTTTTTAGATTGTGGGGGGGGTTGTTGTTTTATTTTCTTGCCATAATATTTCTTATTGCGTATGTAATTTATGTATGTGAATATGTTTATAGAACAAGACCGAAATGTAACACCACATACAGTACATTTTCTCTATTTATTAAGACCACAAACGGGGCTGACTCAAAGTAGACTTAATAGTGAATTACTGAATAAGCCACTTTTAGAATTTTTGCAGTCCAACTAAACTTAATGTTTATGTACTCATGTCTCAGACTTTGATATAGGGGTTTTATCTTTCTTTATATTATATTTATATTTCCATGATACAATTTTTGATAGACTGAGCTAGAATTGGTTGTTAGTGTCATAAGAATGCAAACTAAAAGAATCCTAGAGGTTTAACAGTTTTTTCCAAAATATAAAGTATTCGTTTTGGTGCATAATTTCATTTGCTCAATTTTATAACATTCACGCAGATCAGCAGACTTCTGGACTTTCTTTTATTCTACAAAAGAAAAGTTGTGTTTTTCTTCTAATGAATCTTTTTTATATTTATATGTTGTCTAAGAATTTTTTTCTTAGCACTTTTTTCTTTTTCGCAGATGTTTTGAACTTGAAGAAAAAAGAGCAGTCTAAATCAGTTTTAGAAAGTTACAGCAGTTTAGTCAAGCGTCTGGTGTGCGGTGATGTATGTCATTTTGTAGGAGATGTTAGATCTGATAGGCTTACTGAAACACTGTTTGCCTTAAGAGCATTAGAAAAAGATAACAAATTAGCTGTGACTGGAAATGTTGCTCGAGGTGACAAGGAATATGAAGATATTTTAGAAAGGTTGCAATTTTTTGTGTGTGTGTTTTACAGTGTATATTTGAGGTTGTTTATATGTTTTACTTTATAGTAATAGGTTTGTTATTTGGCTGATAGTTTTGTCATTATATAAGAAATCTTTGCATCGGGATTCACTACTTGTGACTCTATCTTGACTTTTAATTTATATATGTACATATTCTTCATACAATACTATGTGACTATATATTTTATCATATGAATTATTACTTTATCCTTTGAATTTGAAATTTCTAAAAGGAAAGTGAAAGAAAAGGAAGACTGTCTTTCCAAGTGGCAAAATTTTTTTAGGTTAGTAACAATAATCATTTGAAAAGGAAGTTTTTTTCCAAATGCAATTTCTGCTATAAGTTTAAATTAAGATTCAATTTTTTTTCCAGATTATATTCCTGGAATAGCCCAGACAGTAAATCATTAGTGTGTTCACTTGAAAATACTGAGGTAGATGCAGCAGAGATAGATAAAAAGTGCAAAAAGGTAAAAACTTATTTAATGGTGATAAAGTTACCTAACGTTGTTGTTTAGTATGGTCCTTCCGAAGGATGACACTTTATCCAGATTTTTACGTATTTAAAATGTTAAAGGTTTCGAACCAGGAATTTGTGTTACTTTATTTTGTGTAATTTACGTAAAAAGTTACGTCAGACATGGGATATTTAGTGAAATGTTCTTCTAAACTTTTATGACAAACTAAAAAGAAATTTTTCTAAAATTGAAACAGTCTTTTTTTAAAAGGGGAAACAAAGCATTTTTCAAAATACGTCAAAATTTAAAAATTTTTCTGTTTTTAAAAAAAAAATGAAAAAAGAGATTTTTGCATTTGAATTTTCTGCTAAATTTTTAAAATTTAAATTTAAACCAGATCTTTAAAATTTCCCATCACTTCGCCAAATGGGTAGAAAAACCCTTCCTGATATAAATTGCCCCCACAAAAGTCGAGGCCCAATCTCTTCACCCATTGTGTTTTTGGGCCCATTTAAAAAAACACCCCAATTTAAATGTACTCCCCAGAGAGGTCTTGGACAAAAATTTATGAAACAACAACCAAAAAATAGGTTTTCCGAAACGCATTTTCTTTAAATTGGGGTCTAACAAAATTGTGCCAAGTCCAACAATTTTACCTCCGTTAGGAAGCAATATAGATAAGTTAGCTGGGAATAGGAATCAGAATTGTAATGTAGTTTTTACAAAACTTCAAAACCCAAGGTCATCAGCTGTAACAAAGGTCAATCTATTAAACTGAGCCTATATACTATCATACTTCGACATAGATGGAAACAAAGTTTATCTTTGCTCATATGCGATGATATTATAGTATAAACTTGGCAAAAATTAAGATATAACTGCAAATTTTAATAATACTTTAGAAAAGTATGTATACATTGTTTTGTTTGAATATACATGTTTAGAACTTATATTTTTCGTCATATAAATTGAACATTTGAAGCTGTTCTTATATTAAAATAAGGGAGAAAACTCTTACTGTCTTGTACGTATTAGTGAAGACGAGTGTGATAGCCTACTGTGATATTTCAATGTGCACAAATTTCTGTGATAAAATCTGTTTTTATCCATGGTTTACTTCCTTTTTAGATGAATTGCAATATGATATGTGCTTCGTGATTTTATACAAAAGAGTTTTTTCTTATATTTATGTTCAGATTTTGTTTTAAACATTACCGCGTATATGCTGATTAAATCAACATGTCAAACTTTATGTTCAAGTGATAAAAATGTATTGTTTTAGTAAATTTTGTATTTATAAACTTATCGTTTACTTTTATGTAATATGAATATAAATAAAACCTGATATCAGTGAAATATTACCTAAATTTTATTACATGCAGTACATACACTAATCATTGTATCTATCCAAACCCATACTTTTTTCAGGGTGGAAACAGTTTTTTTGTACTGTTTTTGTTGTTTAATCGCATTGATGCAATTTAAAAAATTTCATTTTAATTTTCCTTAAAAGGCCCCAAAAAAGCCTCAGAAAAGCTTTAAATTTTTTTTCTTTTTAAATTTTTTAAAATTTTTTGGGCTTTTTTGACCAATTTCCCCAAATTACCTGAACCATCATTTTAACTGTTGTTTGTTTGTTTGTTTGTTTGTTTCATTTTACGCCTTTTCCTAACAATATTTCAGTCATATAGGCGGGTAGTTTCCTAACCATCGTTCCTGCAGAGTTACACCAGTACTAGACTACCTACCTACGTGCTAAACTACCAAAGCATCTCCCGGGGATCGAACCCACGTCAGAGAGGTTACTGGATTAGAAGTCATCGACTCTAACCCCTCGACCACGGAGGCGGTTTGCTTTGTGGCAATATAAACAGAAAAGTGATTAAGTGAATATTTTGTATCGAAGTCAAAATACTACTTCGTTTAAATTTTGCTTCTTTAATGACAAATTATTCCACATTTAACTCCACTTTCTTTAGGTTGTAAGCATCTTACATTCTCTAAAACCATTATTTAAACATCATAATGTTCATGTTTGTCCTTGTTAAAGAAGTTAAAAAGCATTTGTTTCTGAGGCATAATGTGCATTTAAAGTTATATATCACATAACCGTGTTAAGTGATTCCTGATTAAAAAATATTGCAAATAATGTAAGTAATTTACAACTTACAAACGGCACTTAAAATCTACGAAAATTACCAAAAATACGTCAGAATATGCAGAAATAACCATTATTGCGTCTGTCACTCAGTAGAAATACGGTGTATATACTGCAAAACCGGTCATTCATTGCATATAAGATGTAAATCTTTTCTTGAAGTGTGAGTATTTAACTTTTCTTCCTAGGACAATTTTTTCTCAAAATTTGTATTTTTGAATTCTTTGGCTCATCTGAAAGTATGCAGTTTTAAGACAAAAATAATAGCTAATAATCCTTGAATGATTGATTCTCAAAAAAATATCTACAATAACTTTTAATATTGAGTATATATAAAAATGTCGCAGTTTAAAAACAATACTTGATATCATCTGTTATGAAACAACTATATGATATTGACAAGTCTAGATATAAACAAAGATAACATTACACCGACAGTTGATGTGTAACCTTGGCCAACTTCAATATATCCTAATGATAATTATTATCCACTGTGATAATTGAAGTCAACATGATACTTAACCATCCACCTTGTATATAATGGACTTTCCTTGCTTTCATTATGGAACAGTCCATTCAAAGTTTAAGGGATTGCAAAACTAAAATACAAAAATAAAGAGCCTGTTCAGACTACATGAATCCGCAGGCTGGCATGGATCTATATATTGGTGACAAAGTTTAACCGATTCCAGCGGGTTAAAGTTTAACTTGATAGTGCAAAGTTTATCTTACTGTACTGGTTGAAGAGATAACACCGATACTTAATGACAAATTTTTGGCATTTTCTTAAAAAATTCTATGTACATTTATAATTCTCGCCCTCCAAAACATACGTCAGTTTAAAATATTTATGCACTAAAAAGGGACTGCCAACCAGTATAATGAATCCATTGAATCGTTTGCCAATAAGACATTGATTTAACAATAAGATTTTAAATATGCATGCATAAAGAGTATGCAATCAGAAAATGTGATAAAGCATTGCATACCAATACTAATTTAGAGATTTTCGACTCTGATATATCTTACTAACCATGAATAATCATGATTATTAAGTACTTTTTTTCTTATTTTATTTTTTTGTTTATTTTGCGGGGGATTACGTCGCACCAACACAAAAGAGGTCATATGGCGACTTTCCAGCATAAGTGGTAGGATGAGACCTGAGGTGCTCCTCTATGCATTATTTCAGGCACAAGTGAGTGTCTGAGTAAGAACCACAGATGCTCCGTATGTTAGTTGGATAGCTGTCTCGCATGAGAGAATTCGAACCTACAGAGGTGTTGGACAAGTCTTTAAAAATGATCATGAAAATGGAAGACATTCAAATGACAGAATATGTGAATAAATACTGATACAAAGGGAAATGAAATGCGTCTTCTATTGATCGTTATAGAACACTGGTTTATTTTTAATGTTCATACGCCAACATTGTTCATTTTAAAACAACAGGAAGATAAATTCATTCAAGTTACTTTGATTTCCCCCATCAGTGTTAGATATGCTTTTCTAAATGATGTACTAGGAGTAATATCTATGTTTAAATATTGGCATGAGTGGTAATATTCACCGAACGCGGTTCTCCTGCGCATCGTCAAATGTTACGTTATCGTTCACTTTCTTGAGAAGTAACGTGGATGTATGCACCGAGCTGCGAATGGAGCGCACGCACGCGGATACCCGATATAGCCTTACTCCAATCAAATAGGTAGGCAACCGTTCAACGCGTCGACATCCATACTTGTATATACATGTAGGTATAAAAACATAATTGACAGACAGTAAGTATTTATCTATCTTTAACATATCCCAACTGTGTTCGAGTAAATCAATGTTATGGATTCAAAGTCAACATCTACAGGAGCCTGCTCCTGTGCAAGCTTTACTTTACGTGAATTTTGATTAAAAATAACCCTTTTCCGATGAGATGCGGCATTTTTTTTAACAAAAAGTCACAAAAACTTACGTATTCTTATGATAATAAATTATTTTAAGATATAGCTATATAATAATCAATTGTCGCTCAATGACGTTACGTAACTTCCCTTGTTTTGCTTGAATCTATTTCTATAAATAAAAAATGAAGGCCAAAAGGCCGAAAGCTACGGAAAATTCAAATTAGCGTTTTCAAACTAAATAGATAGGCAAATTTAAAACATATTTCAAATAGGGTAAGTGTTCAAAGGGAGATTACTGTTGCGCACAAAATAAAGTTAATTAGAGTAGCCTCCCCTGATAACATTGTAAATGGCATAAGGGTTCAAAAGAGAGCATACTGTTGCGTTAAAAATCTAGACGGTTAGAGTGGCGTCCCCTGATAACATTGCAAATGGCGTGAGGATTCAAAAGGGAGGTTATTGTTGCACTTAAAATCGTGTTGGTAAGAGTGACCTCCCCTGATATCATTGCAAATGGTGAAACGGGTCAAGGGGAGACTACTATTGCCCTAAAAATACAATTGGTCAGAGTGGTCTTCCCTGATAACAATGCAAATGGCGTGAGCATTTAAAGGGAAGTAAATGTTGCGCTCAAACTAAATTCTGTTAAAGTGATCTCCCCTGATTATATTGCAAATGGCATGAGGATTCAAAGGGAGATAACTGTTGCGCTCAAAATAGATTCTGTTAAAATGATCTCCCATGATAACATTGCAAATGGGCTAAAGGGGGATGACTGTTTCACTCGAAATAGTTTCGGTTAAGAGTGACCTCCCCTGATAACATTGCAAATGGCGTAAGGGTTCAAAGGTAGGTTACTGTTTGTTGCGCTCAAAATAAAGTCGGTAAGAGTGAATTCCCCTGACAACATTGCAAATGGGGTAGGGTTCCAAAGGGAGGTTAATGTTGAGTTTAAAATCGAGTCGATAACAGTGGCCTTCCCTGATATCATTGCAAATGGTTAAAAGGAGGCTACTATTGCGCTAAAAATAGGGCCGGTTAGAGTGACCACCCCTGATAACATTGCCAATGTTGTTAGGGTTTAAAGAGAGGTAACTGATATATTAGAAATTTTCGATCATGCGACCACATACATGCATCGAGGATATATTTTAAGGATAGTGACCGTGCGACCACATACACGCATCACAGGATTCCCCTTCTCTTACGAGAAAGGGACAAAGAGTTGTCCGCCCTTTTATGGAAGGGCAGACTTAAAAAGTAAGCCATTGCCTTATTGCTATCGATAAGGAGGCTAATTTTCACAGCTGTGTCCTGAATTGGTTTATATACAACAATATTTACGCAAACCAAGCGGGTTTTCAGTTAGCGTCTTTTTAAGTCCGCTATGGAATTTTAAAAGGATCATATATAACTTCTTGGAAATTTTTGACTTTAAACTCTTTTTAACTTTTCAATTTATGTATATAACAGAATTCTTTTAATATTGCAAACATAAACGTTTCAAAAACGTTTTATATGCACACACTATATATTTCACACTTCGTTTTCAAATATTAACCTGGGGGCATTTCTGCTAAAGTACTGTCACAGGACGAATATTTGAGCCTTTGTTTGCATACACATTTATAACAATGCGAAAAATATGTAAGGCAGACTGAAGCCAAAAACATAAAACACAAAGTAAAATGTTTAATCGTATTTTTATGTGCCTTGATAGTGCAGTAGACAGAGCGTCCGTGCCAGTGTTGTTTCAAGCATTAAGATGCTCCTATCATTGTAAGGTACCGTTACCATTATCAAATAAAATGTGTAAGAATTTCCCGCAAATAAATTTTTCCACTGTATTTCGTAACATAAATTTCCAATTCTGTTGAACCGTGTCATAGAAATATATGTTTTCGTTTAGTACATGATGTGGTTTATGTAAATTATTATTTGTACTGCAAAAAAAGCAAATTCACGAAGTGTTACTTCTGTAATAATATCGAAACTGTATCTCATTTATTTTTAGAATGCTTGCATTTTTGCCTCTAAACAAAATTGTTCTAAGTTTATTACAAATATTTAGTGATAAGAAAATATCTTTTTCTGAAAAAAGGATTTCGATTCTTTGATTTGCCAAATTTAAGTAAACATTTTGATTATTTTAACCATGTCTAGATTTGTGAGCTAAAGATCATAATAGGTTTAATTCAAAATACGACATAATTGATAATTTTTTGTCTCTACTGAGAAATAGAATTTATGTTGATTGTAAATTTACCAAGTTTCACTTTTCTTGACTATTAGCTCAACATCAACTGAAAATGATTGTGTATTTGATACAAAACTTTTCACAGATTATCATGTATCTAAGATTAATTTGTTGAAATGATTTATTATAGACTTGTGTTCAGCTTGTTGATTTATATCTATTTTCAGGTTGATGTGAATCTATTATTATACGATGTGCATTTATGAAAATATTATGTGGCAGCATAATTATATAATGCCAACTCTTCAATATGTTATGTCAATCTTTCAGTATACGATGTGAATCTATTATTATATGACCGCTGCTTTATATGTAATGCAAACATCATTATATCATGTGCTTTTGTCATTGTACTGATGGGGTTAAATTCCACTATCCGAATATCACCGGGGTGGTCCGGGATGATCCGGGAAGGTATAGCTTTGCCGGCTTCATCCTTAGCTCTGCCGGGAACGATCGGGGTGATACCGGGGAAGCACCGTAGCTCTGCCGGCACAAACCGGGGATGATCCGGGGTATGGTATATAGCCGGTAGAGCTACGGTAGAGCACCGGTATATGCCGGCAGAGCCCCGGTAATTACAGGTAGAGCTACGGTTGATCCCGGTAGAGCCGCGGCAAAGCCCGGATCATTTCAAAAGAATAACGACACTTGCGATGATTGCACTTGTTTGTATTAAAACCCTTCCCATTTCCCTTCTATCCAGTATGGCATAAGGATTTTTCAGAAAACCATCATGAATAACTATTCTGTAACTATAGATATTATATTAAATAAATACTATATATCAATGCTATCATTTTCGGGCGTTTTCAATCTACCGGGGCTCTGCCTGGATCGTCCTGGGCTCTGCCGGAGCTCTGCCTGGATCGACCGGGGCTCTGCCTGGGTCAACCGGGGCTCATCCGGCGTCATCCGGGAAGGACCGGGTAAGCACCGGCATGAACCGTAGCTTCACCTTGGCTCTGCCTGGATGATCCGGAGCGCATCATGTGTGGTTAGTTGGGAACTACCGTAGTGCTGCCGGGGTAAGTGTGACTGCAACAATAATTTCAACCCGGATCGTCCCGGATCATCCCGATAACTTACCGGGATGGTCCTGGGCTCTGCCGGGAGTAAGTGAGACCGCAGCGTTAAAGATGGTTTCACATAATATACTGAAAAATGCACATCGGACATGATATAAGAAACTTTGACATCATATATTGTTGACTCTATATAAAGATGGTTCCACTGAATAAATTCATAACTTGACATCTTATAATGACAGACTGACATGGCATCATACAAGGACATATTTACATAACATATAGTTATTTGACCTTATACGGATGGTTCCACATAATATATTCAAAAATACACATCTTATAATCATAAAAAGACATATTGACATCATATATTGTTCAGTTGACTATAGATCAGGATTGTTCCGCATAATATATTCACGAGTGCACATTGTATCAGGAAAGTTTGACTCAATATATTCCTATTTGGACATAACAACGTTTAGGTTTATTATTAAAAGACGCTCAATGCTTTCCATATTTTATAGTTAGTTTATAAATGTTACGCATTTTAAATACAGATTAAACACTGTCTTTACGGAACACTCACTTTTAATAATTGGTCGTTATAGAAACAATTGTCAGTCATTCAAAATTACGCTGTAACTTGGCGAACAAACGAGATAATGAAAGTTGTTATTGTATTTTGCTGAAAACATAAATCAAACTTCTTCAAAAGAAGAGCGGGAACTAGAAAAAACACAAACGACAACTATAGATTACATGTATATTATAATTATGTATTTTCAAATATCTAAGCTATACAAGTATTTCGTCATATTATTAAATCATATCTACTATGATAGATTACATAACTGTACATTCCATATTCAGATATTTGTAAATATCTTTCTGCACACGTCAACCAGTGCAGTAAGATAAACATGGCACTATCAAGTTAAACGTTAACCCGCTGGAATCGGAAGCCCAAATGGGCGACATTCAAAATGTTTGAATAAATGATTTGATATATATATATATATGTAATTTGCATTTAACAAACGCTTCTATTTAAAATTTTTGGCAGGCTATATTATTGAGCAATAATAAACCAGTTGGTTTAACCATATTTGGCCTTATTCCATATGTAGCTATGTCTAATTTCATGATGCAATAGGAAATGGAATGCGTCTTCTATTGATCGTTATGACGTAATTTACACAAACATTCGAATCTTTGAATGATCATGTGCCTACCATATTGACTTTCAAAGCAATAGGATCAGATTATATCTTTTGATTTCTTCCATCAGTGTGCTTTACTAAATGATGTACTAGGAGTAACATCTATGTAAGAATATTTTAATATCCGCCGAACACAATACTCTCTTGTGCATCGGTCGATTCACTTTCTTGAGAAGTCACGTGAGCTGCGAAGGGAGTGCACGCACGCGGATATCCGGTATAGCCTTACTATAGTCATAAACCAGCACATAAAAGTTCAATTAACAGTTTTCCAATGTTTTAAAGTTAGTTTATTACAATAAATGTTACACATGTAAATTAAATACAGATTAAACACTATCTTTTCGGAAGTCTTTCGTTATAGAAACTATTTCCGTGGTCATTCGAAATTGTTCTGTAACTTGGCGAAACAAACGAGATAATGAAATTTATTGTATTTTGCGGAAAACATACATCAAAGTACTTCAAAAAGAAGAGAGATAAAATCATAGGGAACCAGAAAAAACAGCACAAACGCCAACTATAGATAACATGTATATTATAATTATGTATATTATGTATATGTTCAGATATCTATACAAGTATTTCGTCCTCTTATTAAATCATATCTATATTACATAACTGTACGTTCCATATTTAGATATTTGTAAATATCTTTCTGCGCACGTCAACCAGTACAGTAAGATAACACCATGGCACTATCAAGTTAAACGTTAACCCGCTGGAATCGGAAGCCCAAATGGGCGACATTCAAATGACAAAAATATTTGAATAAATGATTTGATATACATATATCTAGTTTGCATTTAACAAATGCTTCTATTTAAAAATTTTGACAGGCTATATTATTCAGATGGTTTAACCATATTTGGCATTATTCAATATGTAGCCATGTGGTAAATATTGGATTCTAATTTTATGATGCAATAGGAAATGTATTGATCGTTAAAGACGTATCTTTGAATGATCATGTGCCTACCATAAAGATAAATTTATTCAAATTATAACATTCTTATACTTTCGATTTCTTCCATCATTGTTTCGTATGCTTTACTAAATGATGTACTATGTTTAAAATATTGTCATGAATATTGAAATACCCACCGAACGCGGTACTCTCTTGCACATCGGTCGAATATTACACTACATCGTTCACTTTCTTCTGCGAAGGGAGTGCACGCACGCGGATACTCGGTAAAGCCTTACTATACTCATAACCCCCAGCACATAAAAGTTCAAACCTGACAGTTTTCCAATGTTTTGTTTATCAAAATAAATTTTACAGACGTTAATTAGATACAGATTAAACACTATCTTAACGAAACACTTACTTTTAAATGTTGGTTGTTATAGAAACTATTATAGAAACTAATGTGTGGTCATTCAAAATTATTCTGTAACTTGGTGAATACAAAATTTTTAACAAACGAGATAATGAAAGTTGTTATTGTAATTTGCTGAAAACATCAAAATACTTCAAAAGAAGAGAGATAAAATCATAGGGAACCAGAAGAAAAAAAAACAACACAAACGCCAACTATAAATTACATGTATATTATAATTATGTATATGTTCAAATATCTAAACAAGTATGTTGTCCTTGTATTAAATCTATATAATAGATTACATTACTGTACGTTCCATATTTAGATATTTTGCACACGTCAGTGATATTAAAATATTGTAACTTTTTATTAAGCAGGTACGTACACACCGAAACTTGGTAAATGTATATTTAAATCTGGCGTATATAAAAGTTTTACTTTTTGTATTAAATTTTAGATTGGATACGATTTCATCTTTAGAAACTTCAACGATTTACTGTCTACGGCTGGTAGTTTTTTTAGCCGGGCCTATAAAGCCGGACTGGTTTTGCTAAAAGCACCCGATGACCTTATTTTTGTTTAAAAATGAAATGACCCAATTATAAATGGAACATTTTGTTTATCCGCCATCCACGCAGGAACAATCCTGAGAAAAAATATAAAAACTGATTAATATTTCTCTATAAATATTGTGTTTTACCATATACATGTATCAATCTATTCAAAACAATATTACTGTTTGCATAGCATATTTTCTGATTTAACTGGCTGTAATAGTAAAATTTATATATAAAATAATTATATATTACAACTTCATAGAACGAAATTAAAAAAATATAGAGTGTTTTTTTTTCATATGGAATTTCCGTCGTGATTTTGTTCTGTGTTACATGAAGATAATGAAATCAGGGATCCCATGTAAACCCTTGAAGATTAGGGTTTTAGCAGAATCACTGGCTATTTTGTAAGATAAATTCCCTTAAACTTTCTTGCATTTTACATGAATTCCCCGACAATATATTTTCATTCCTGTGATATGATTCATGGTGTAAACTTAGCGCATTCCCTTTAGAACTCACAACATATTTTCAGAAATGTACTATTTTAGCTGCATTTTTTTGGAGAAACAACAGAGCTGATTATTGACGTCGGCATCAAAGTGGTTTAATTTACATTTTTCACTTTAAATACAATCACTATTACAGTCAGACTTGTGAATAAAGGTATTCCAAGATAGAAACCAAACTTTGCCTCAAAAGAAAAAGTGGGTTTTATTTGGAGGCTACTCTGTTCTATCAAACCAAATGAAGGTTTGTTGAAGAGTGGCTTTTAATTACAGGATAGTCTTTATTCACAGGCGGTCTTAAGCACAGGTTTGACAGTAACATTGTATGACGTTTGTACACTATAATGTATTACTATTTTATGAAAAAAGTACATCTTTGACAACAACCAATATTATTAGAGCACAACATGTTCTATTACACAATTAGAAGCAATTCATGCAAACAAATACAATGATGACTTTAGAAATATCTTGACCTTAACATAAGTTTCTGTATATATTATACTGGTATATTTCTCTGTACTCATGGGCATATTGCCTACACGTATCTCGTAAATAAACAAAATAAACATAACTAATGTACGAGTAGCATAACGTATACAAATAATTATTTCATTATTAGACACACAAAAATAGGCTCAAGAAAATATTATAAAATTGCAAGTATACCAACCCGGAACAATACTCGAGATTTCTTTTTATTTATGCAAATTTAAATATCTAAGTATCAATTTACCCAGTGTTGTACTATCTATGATATGGTATCGTGTAAACAAATCAACAATCTATATAATAAAAAACCGTACTGATTTAAAATACGTAAGCAGATATGTGTTTCTATAAATAGCCTCTTGTTGTTGTTTACAAAATTTTACTGTCACGGTCAAATAACGCCAGTAAACAAAATGTGTACACGAAATTTAACAAACGCAAGCTTATTCTTAATAGTTGAAACAGATTTTCTACCTTACAAGAAGCAAAAAAAAAACAACCTTAATTGACTGATGTACCACTGATGTCTGTCGGTTGTTATCAGAGATTCTTAAATCCTAAATAATATGATAGATTCTTACCAAAATCCAGAAGAAAGATTCTTGGGTTGGTGGCCTTCAACAAAAATTAATTAAATTATTTCAGTTTGATGCACAAGTAGATCACATGATCCTCTCCCCGTAAAGAGGTTAAGTATACATGTAGCATTACACAAAGGTATATCCGTCCTTGGGTTCAAATTTGGTCTCACTCTGGGATCATTTAGTTTATATAGACTTCTGCAGAAATAAAATGTAAGTCTTTTTATGTAAGACTACAGTAAGGGTCAAGAGCTAAGATAATTGACATGTGGCATCGCCCAGTGGACCTCTACAAAAGGTATCCATGTATGTTTTAAGGCCTTCCTTGCAGCTGCCGTGTATACGTATTTATATAGTAGAAATATCTTGAATATTTATTTCTCCGGAACTACCGGACTCATTGCAGCTGCTAGTATCACCTTGTGGTGCTCTGCAAACCTTATATGCATGTAATACATGCCCTTGTGATCAAAAATTGGTCCTTTCCTATGTATTTTAAAAAACAAATTTATTTAAGCTTTTCTTGTGGGAAACTACTATGTCAAGAGCTTAGATATATGGCATGTAACATTACCTGCTTGACCTCTATAAAATATAACATAAATCTTATCTTGGGCTAAAATAAACAACACGAAACTTTCCAAATTCCTATTTATGCATTCAAGAAGTATGACCTTTTCTGGCTGTGAATTATAGGGCCATTAATGCGACATCGTTATGAAATCATCTTAATATTCAATCAAATATTATTTCGACTGTTTGTTTAAAGGTGCTTGAACACAGTTACTAAGGTGTATGTATGTTTAAGGATATTCTTCTGTGAGGATAGAATAATTGCATAAGTATAGATATTAAAACTTGTGAAGCATATACATGCGTCATATTAATCGTAATTCATACTTTAAATGGAAATAACCCTACGAACCAGTTAGCCTCTATCTTATATAAAGTGACTTTTAAAAACGGTATAATGTATATTTTTAAACCATCACCAATTTTAAACCAAGATGACTCACGTCTCGGATACCATGAGTCGATACGTTAATAGTCATAATTATACCTTGTTTGTGATGAAACAAAGTCACGTCAACTAGAAGTGGGATTTTTCTCTACATGCTTCATATTGGATGATGTTGCAAAGAATATTAAATGAATACAGAAAGTGCATTAACGAAACAGTCTGCCGACCTTTATCTCGACATTAGCTTGTGAGATGCTTTCGGATTATTTAAAGCAGATTGTCTCCAGATTCTTATACTTATATTCCCTTACTTATTTTCATAAAAAAATAAAACGTATTAAAAATTAAAATTTTGTTGTACGAATAAAGAAAGTAATTTACACATTGCAAACATCACTTAAAATCTGCGAAAATTGCCAAAAATAAATAAGAATATGCAAAAATAGTCATTACTACGTAAGTAACGCAGTAGAAATATGATAATAAATACTGCAAAATCAGTCATCAGTTGAATACAACATTCGAATTATTTCTTGTATTGTGAATTGTTTTGCTTTTTCTGAAAATCATTTTCTCAAAGTTGATTTTTTACATCTGGAGGCATGCAACTTTAAATGATGCATCAGATCTGCTCTCTCTTTGGTGTCGTATAGTCTTACTATTCCCTCTAAACGAAACAAGTTTTTTTTAATCACTGATACTGCTTAACAATATCAAACCGTAGCTAATTTAATATTACATGGGCTTAAGCTACCGATGGCAACGTGTCAACAAACATATATATCCGCGTGATGCTGTGTAAAGTGCTATATAAACATTGTTTATTATTTATATAATATATATACTGGTAGGCACTTAAAAACTCAACGCTCATTAAGATACGAGTAGTACCGAGAAAGTGTATATGAGAGGGGAGCTTATACGTCCTAATTAGTTCAAAAACTATTGTACATATATAGATATATCGTCCACTTAAACACCATCATTTAATAACCAGGGAAATCTCAATGATTTACAACTTGTAAATTCTAAGTTTTTGTAAAAATTTCAAACATATAATGCACCAGCTTCCTCAATTAGTCTATAAAGTAGGATATGATTCATGCATGGGGAACTTAATTATAAAACTCTTTCTTGTGTATTTCATAGTTTCTAGTTTATGTTTGCTTATTTTTATTTTACTCTCGTTCTCATACACGTATTTCAAGAAACTGAAAATAATATTTGAGCCGCGTCACGACAAAACCAACATAATGGGTTTGCGACCAGCATGGATCCAGACCAGCCTGCGCATCCGCGCAGTCTGATCAGGATCCATGCTGTTCGCTTACAGACCCTATAACAAGTAAAGAAACTGATAGCGAACAGCATGGATCCTGATCAGACTGCACTGATGCGCAGGCTGGTCTGGATCCATGCTGGTCGCAAACCCATTATGTTGGTTTTGTCATGACGCGGCTCATTTATTTTGTAATCGGACTGCACTGAAGTTTTTGTTATGATGGAACTGGGCACATATTCCGAGATTTGTGTACCTTTTAATGTAGATATTGACCAATAACTTGTGTTTAAATTTTCAGATCATACCCTCACCCCGTTTTTCCAGACTGATATTTTTTTAGTGCAAAATGACCTACGAATGAAAAGCGTTGCAACGCTTTTGACAAAATCGAGCTAAGAATCGCACAAAAGAATCAATATTTAATTTGATTCTGGGTATTTCTTAATTATCCCGTGCACATTTTTCCATTTAAGTGCTTCAATTGATTTATGTAAAAAAACAATTTTGATCTTTTTAGGCTTCTTGACCTCCTTTAATTGAGAAAGAAAGAAAGAAAGAAAGAAAGAAAGAAAGAAAGAAAGAAAGAAAGAAAGAAAGAGAGAAAAGAAACAAAGAAACAAAAAAGAAAGAAAGAAAGAAAGAAAAGAAAGAAAAAAAGAAAAGAAAAAATAAATAAAGAAAGAAAGAAAGAAAGAAAGAAAAAGAAGAAAGAGAGAAAGAAAGAATGTTTTGCATACGGAAGTATGAGCAACGAAACAAGATAACTCTTTGCTTTTAAAACGTTTAATACATATTCAACATATAAGCCGCGTCACGACAAAACCAACATAGTGGGTTTGCGACATGCTGTTCGCTTTCCAACTCTATTACAAGTGGAGAAACTGACAGCGAACAGCATGGATCCTGATCAGACTGCGCGGATGCGCAGGCTGGTCTGGACCCTTGCTGGTCGCAAACCCACTAAGTTTTTAACAATTAAATTGAATATTAGCCCCTTCAGCTCCTTGAATGTAATACGTATTTTATTCAACCGGGAATACCGTATATTCTTTACAATCATTTTAAGTATACATACATGCAGTTAATAATCCTTGTCAAATTTCACAAAATAATCATAAGAGTTGTTTCAATGGTTATTGTAAACACATCACATTTTCTTTGAAATACCACAAAATGGAAGTAAATAGGAAACAAATTTGATTACTAAAAAACGTATAGGGAAAATAATTCATTAAACATGCTAGTATTCCGGACCAGTTTAGTATAGACCACTTTCGTATTACTTTTAAAGAAATGAACACAATGTTGAGGAAATGCTTAAGTCATACATATACATGTTTATTTAAAAGTCCATACGAATAGCTTTCAGACAGTAATAATAGGCCATTACTATGTTATAAAGGTAGCGTTCCTCCGTTTTAAAAAAATACATGTACCTAAATCAGACCGTGCATTCAAATACTTCTTATTTGATCGATATTGATTACTTCATATTTTATGATATCGTTTGTTAATAAATACATGTAACCATTCCCATATTAAAAGTATTTCATTCAGTATACAGATATGAACAAATATCAAAAACAAATTCAATGCATAGGAAAACCTTTTAATCAGTCATAAGTCATTTACTGTTAAAAGGGTCTTTGAAATTTGAAAGACCCTGCTGTTAATAAGAAAACCATAACAAACAAAATTCTACTGATGTCTTTTGTGAACAAATTTAATGCATATAAAAATTTACGTCTTATTTTACGTGGAAATGATAATGCGACTTTTAAAAAAATACCCCAGGGGGTTGATTTAAATGAAAAGTAAAATTGTGGGTATTAAGCTCTAAATTAAGACCCTGTCATAAAATTTACACATCGGTTTGCCGGGAAAATGTGGTATACGTCCTCTTAAATTTCCTTTTTTCTTTCGTTAATCGTCCTGAAACATGATTTCCAATTTATTTTCGGAAAAAAAAATATGTCAGTTAAAAATTGTTCGATTTATTAGAAAATATAAACTTTGACCATAATTGTTTGATAGATAATGTAAACTTCCATCAGTCACCTATTTTTCTACTTTTTGTTTATTTGGCCTTACTGTATGGGAATTCCCAGTGTAAAATCCTATGACCTTGAATTACACTTAACGCTTGCGTGAAGTGTTTGAAACCAACGGAGATAAAAACTTTACTGTATTATTTACAGCTCTTGGGAAATCCCCATTTGCACAGTATATAAAACTTGGTAAAGCAATCATTTTTCAAAGTTATTGACAACAGTGCATTGCAAAAGAAAGAAAAATGGCGGATAAAAATATCAGTCCTGACATTGGTAACGACAATGATTTGGAATGTGACTTTGCGATTCAAAATCCAATGCTTAAGAAGGACATATTTCATGATGAAATACCACATTATAATAAAGAACATGAATTCAGAAGCAATTTCCAGGATTCTGGAGTATACAGCATGGTGAGCATTGATAAATGCCCAGTGCAATGTTCGGACATTAACCAACTTAGTGATCAAATAAGGGATATCGGTATTTCTGCGGATGACGAGGGATTGTCAATGAAAAGTTTTAAATCATTCGACAGTGAGAGTTCCCAGATCTCTGTACCAGAGCCAGAACCTGCAGAGATAGAGATCGACCTCAACGCGACTGATGAGGACGGCGACACTTTAATCCATGTAGCTATTGTCAGTCTCATGTCCGAGTCTGCACTTGCTCTTATCGATATTGCAATTGACAGTGATTGTTTGAACATTCAAAACTATCTTCATCAATGTCCACTTCATTTAGCAGTGCTCACACGACAAACTGAAATTGTGAAAGCTTTGATTGAAAAGGGAGCAAATGTTACTCTCAGAGATCAGCAAGGAAATACACCTCTTCACATTGCATGCAGAATGGGAGATAGAGACTCGGTTATGGCCCTTGTTAAATCATTTGGTGACGATGTATCTGGACGAAAAGAATATTTTGCGGTAAGAAACTGTGAAGGATTAACCTGCGTTCATGTCGCGTCTCAATACAAGGAATTTTACATTTTGGGTCATCTATTCGCTAAGGGTGCTGATGTCAACATTGGCGATGCAAAAAGCGGAAGGACTATTTTACATTATGCAGCTGAAAACAAAGACATGGCCACTGTGACAAAATTACTCACACACCGTAACATTGACGTAGACTGTAAAACTTTTAAAGGTGAAACACCCCTTGTTCTAGCGTTCTGGAGAAACGCTGAAGACATTGTGAAAAAATTGGTGTCAAAAGGTGCTGAGTTCAGTTATGATCTCTTTGAAGAGTCTGATGATGATAATTACGTCTGAACCGTCGACATGAAAAAGCCCCCCTGTGGTTTTAGATGGTTGTCCGGCATCGTCGATTCCAGCTTTGGGAGCGGAATTTAGATGAACGATTATTCTCGTGGCAAGACAAGGTGAAAAATATACGGGTAAAGTGATTGGACCATGATCTCATTGACACTTAATAAAGATAATTAACTGTTTGCAGAGTAAAGCAGACGACCATGCAGAAATGGTATCGTTTGTGTTAAATAAATCATTTAACCATGTTCATGTATACTATGTATACAGATTTTGTATGTACATGTATATATTTACAATTTTGTTTTATTCTGAGCAATAGATACTGATATATTTAATTACTGAAAATGTCAGTATATGGATATCTTTGACGTGAAAATTAAAAGAAATCTAAAATCCTTATCATGAGTTAATTGTGGTTTTTTTTGCTGTGATCTTTTTGTGTTGTTGTCTTTATATTTTCTTACATATTTCATAAGCAAGCAAGTACATCAATATCAACGCAGACTCGGTCCTCATTTGTGCTCATTTGTGCATACTGAGTCAGAGACTATGTCTGGGGCCTGCCTTTTCAAAAGCTGACAAATTACGACCTAGACGCTTTGGTTGAGGTACGGACTTTAATTGTCAATTAAAGTCCGTAGTTTAGGGTTTTCCAGAAATCATATATTTCTTATAGCTAGGCATTTCTTAAAACATAGTTTTATCATTCTGTCACAACAAAGTGAAATACACAAGACGGTCTTAAGCAAACCAGCATGATCATGCTAGCAGGAAAAGTGCATAACCCAAAGTAACCTATAGGTACGACATGATACGGGGTGTGTCCAAGTCCGGCCGCATAAAAATTAATGAATTCTGTATGCATGTTATATGTGTGTACAATTCAGTACATCAAACCTAATAACTTCCTGACCTACATCCGGTCTCGGGAACGCTTAGTAAAACATACATGCGTTGTATGTCTAAATCCGGGAAACTTCATTACTTTAGGTGTGTGCAAGTCCGGTCATGTGAAAAATGCATGACATCTCTAAACCCGTGCTAAGAAACTTAATAACTACATGTATTCTATATGTGTGTCGGGAAACTGTACTTATGAATACTAAGTTCATCAATAAGCAAACAATAAGCATGCTGAGTGTGTCTATAATTAAGGACACACGAAACTAAAACAAAAATTTTTAAAAATGATAATTTGTATCATTGTATACGTTAAATATAGTTCAATTTATATCTAATTATCTTACATTTGAACAAGCATATAGACACATAGCAATTACATCATTATTTTGATAGTTTGATTCAAGGAAAATATTTCTTTGTCAGTAAACGAAACCTACTCGAAAATAATAAACCGAAGGGTATTTACAATGTAAAGGAAATAAAGTGTGATCAGTAAATGAAGGAGAGATGATATGAAAAAATACTGGCTGATATGATTCAACTTGTCCACTCATTTTTCCAATAATATAGAGGTTTATTTTAAACCCGGATATTTAATTTATGAAACTGGAACGTTGCTTTCCTGTTGTAAACAATTTACCTTTTGTATCGGCTGTTTTTATCGTAATATTAATCTAGAACAAAGATCACGTGCAGAATGACTTTGTTTGCTTTAAAGTACATAATGGACATGAAAAGTTACGTTCATTTATGCACATGTGGTGGTCTTAAATGTTATGTACATGTCTTTTATCTGTGTTGCACTCTGTTGCTATGCTATAAAGTGATTTTCCATGGAACGGCACAAATTGTCACATTGAAGGTTCCATCATCACTGCTGCGGATGTTTCTGAATCGAAAACATCACATGTTAATACTTTTAATGGTGAATTAAGCTTAATTGGGGCGTCGACGGTAGCTTTGTCCATGACGGGTTCCTGCAACAATGGACCGAGAGCTTCAATAGCTCATGGTAGTCGTCTCCTTACAGGCGTTCTTTAATACAACACAGACATGTTGTATTTCCATTTTCTTTTTAGTCCAGCTATACTGGGAGAGGAAGGCATCGGTTGTCGTTTCTAGCAATCTTTTTCTGTATAATTCCCTCAGAAGAAACATTCAATTTTATGTTACCTTGTTTGATACCTTTCTTACATGAAACATTTCAAAATTATTTGACTGCAAGTGATCCCGTACTCTGGTTTACACCATACATAAAACAAATTCACTGTTTTGTTTAACCCGAACTTAAATTTTAAGATCTACGTTAAGCTCCCAAAACGATATTTTTTTCATATCTAAAAAGCTTAAATATTTTTTGTGTCCTGCTACAGTTTCAAAAAAAAAAGTATTCACTGACACTCAGGCACGCTTAGTAAAACGTTAATGCGTAAATCCGGGAAACTTCATTAATTTAGGTGTGTGCAAGTCCGGTCATATGAAAAATGCTTAATATGACTGAACTATATAGAATGAATTTAGGATATTTTAATGCAATTATAAAGATCTGGAAACGAAGTGATCCCTCGGAAGCCCTTGCACCGGCTTGAGCGTTACTCTATTCTCAACACTTAATAGTGCTGGCATCAATGATCCCGAAGGACCAGAAAAATGTAACAATACTGAAGCTGAAGTACGGGGCAACTTTTTACAGCTGCCACACAGCAATTGACACCTGCTGTTGTGAAGTTTAACAAGTCTGTTTATTGTAGAGCACATGTAGTACTTTTAGAAATACATGTACATATGTATATAAAAAAATAATGACAAAAAATGAGTCACTTTTTAAATGTTTTTTATCTATTTTTTAATTTTTTTTTATTATTTATTATCTATTTTTTTTGGCATATTGATTAAGTCTTTGTACGGATATCGAAATACCACCATTTTTACGTTTTGTACAAAATTGTCCTTTCCTCAGAAGAAAAAAACATGGATTCATTTCTGAGGTATCTGCTTTTAACCATAAAGAAGAAAAAGAAATAGAATGACTCTAAGATAGTATGCAATTATAAGTCTGTCCATTGTATAGCACATGTAGTACTTTATTAGAAATACATGTATGTTAAAAAAAGTCTTAGTGGAGAGAAATGGTAAGCAAATAAGCATGCAGATCTAAGAATTTAAGCATTATCACAGTCTGAGGTATGATTTTACTTTAAAACTTAAAATTCGACAAATTTTCATAACAATTTTGGGATGCGAAAAACTACTAAAAAAATTAAGTTATTCATGAGTAAAATCATCAAATCATTGACGTTAAAGCTGATGCACGTATTTTCTTGCAGCCTATACAAATATAATGTCATTTTGACGCAATTACGTACCAACCCACGTTCAACAAGTCTATTGGACATTTTGTTTAACTTCTAAAGTGCATATAATTATGTATTTGTATTTTTAAAAGCTTTACAAGTATCTGGAGCATAAGTATGCAAACCGGGGATATTTATTTTATATTCTGGTGAAGGAGATCATTTACATATAAAGTGTTTTTTTTTGTTTTTTAAATTCGTGCACGTGACATCAATTGAACACAGTCCAGTGTGAGCTAGAAAAAATTGTATGCATTTATGTTTTACTTAAACTAAACCGTTAGAATGGTCAAAATAAATATTGCCAAATTCCCTCTTTGACGTAAGTTTAAAAAAAAACAACAAAAAACCTGAGCAATATGTTTTACTAAAGTTAAAGTCGACTGAGTTCATATTATGCAATAAGACAAATGCATTGTTTAAGAGGGTATGCACTATGCAAGTAAGACATATACATGCCTCCAGATCAGTCAAACTATTTCAAGAAAATCAAACTTGAGAACAATGTCCTAAAATTTTTAGAAAAGTAAGAAGATTCAACATTTAAGTAATAATTTACTTTTTATGTGTCAGTTATTTACATCTTTTTGGTATTTTATTTGGTTTGTAAGTGTTGTTTTCAATGTGTCAATTACTTTCTTTGTTCGTTTCATCACATTTTACATCTAAAATACATTTTCAAAATTTTCATGAAAATATCCATGAATCTGGAGGCAGACTGCTTTAAACAGGCTATGCGCATTAAGACAAAGTGGCTATGCAATGAGACAAACGCATAAAAGAGGCTTTGTAATGAGACATATACATGTAAATAAAAGAGGGAATATATTACTGAGGGTTTGCAAAAAGATACATTACACAGTGTTTATAGAAGGAATTCAAAACAAGAATGACCTTCAAAAAACACTGACATTGGAGACGATATGCAATAAGGCAAAAGCATAAAAAAGAATAAGTATGCAGTGAAACACAGACATAAAAATGTATGCAATTACACACAAGACAAAGACATGCAAAAAGACCAAGGCATAAAAAATGGAATGCAACAAGATAAAAACATTAAACAGGATATGGTATGCAATGCAATAAGACACGGAAATTAAAGAAGATAAGCAACGAGAGAAAAGTATTCTAAATGAGATGCATTTAGACATAGACATAAAAGAGTGTATTCAATAATACTAGGAAATTAAAGAGGATAGGGTATGCAAGATAGTAGATTAAAGAGGGTACGTAAGAAAATGTAGATACAAAAGACATTATAGGCATAGTGCAGACAAGATTCAGACATTAAAGAGAATATATATGCTAAAAGACAAAGAAATTGAAGTGGGTATGCAATTAGAAGAAGACATTAATAGGAATTCATAAGTGTGAAGATGGAAGTTCAGTAAGAGACAGTAATTAAAAAGAAACAGGTTCAAAACAAGGAATTAAATATGATATACATGTATTCGAAACAAATATTTGACACGCCCAACCAATCATTATCTATCGGTATAAACTTGTAAGTTTGTGACAGACAAGATGAAGTAAAGGTTTTGTTACAAATGTTTGATTACTCGCACTGACAATGACAATATCTTGAAAATTCCATGAGCATAGTCTCATATTTTGAAGGATTGGTAAAATTCAAGGAGAAATGTATACATGTATACGTAGTCTGCTGAACTATCCCACTTTATGTTAGTTTAATTCAAATGTAATGATATATGTCTTATTTGGCGAAAAGCCCACTGTTGAATAAAAAAATCTATTTACACAATGCCTTTTATGTTATTCTTCCTTATTTATAACTCTACCCTCACCAATATGACATTGTGTCTCTTAAACATGAAGAGATCGGTGTTTATGTTTCGTATGTAAGAAAATAAACGATAAAATTTAATAATGAAACCAAGATTTTCAGATAAATTTCAATGTTAAAAATTAGTAATTGTTGTCGGAAACAAATTTCTTCTCGAAATTAAAGACTGAATAACTTTATCAAACTGTAGCTTTTTTTGTTTTAATGTCCCTATGCGGTGACAGCATTCTTCATTTAGACAAGTTATGTCATAACAGGTTTTTAATTTCCTTTGAATCTATATTTTACTTTTTAGCGATATAACAAAATAAGTTTGGACTGATTTCATGTTTGTTTATTTGTTTGTTTGAGTGAGCGGGAACGCGTACAAGTTTATCTGATGTTTTGGTGTAGAAATATTTCCTTAAGTGCACCGGAAATAAAATCTTGTAAAACAAACCCAACCTTTTTTAAAGACAATAAAGAAATTCAGTACTCTTCCATTCAATTTCTCAGTATTTTACATATGTTCGTGAGCTTAAATTACTATTTAGTACCATGTTCACATTTTGTTTTGAGCAAAGGAGTCTTGACTGTGAATAATCGTCGAGAAGTTCCGAGTGCATATATATCTATGTAAATAGGGTATGGAAAACCCACTGTGTAAACCCAACTTGTAATGTTATCTCTATTGATAGTAATATAACAAGGAAAATACAGAACGTTCTAGATTATTTATATTGTAAACAAATCAATACGACGAGTATCTTTTTGTACATAATTTTAATTGTTACCCGTTAGTTGGTAAAATTAAAACCACATACTCAGAGAGATAACTTCGACGCATAGCTATATAGATAACCCCCGGCCCGTCACTTGATAAATATAATTTTATAACAAACAAGCACATTGTCACCTAGTAGTATAGGAACAGGACAGGATGTGATGATTTTTTATAATTTGGTAAATTTTTTAATGTTCAAAACGTTCTATTTACTAAATAAAATTACAATAAGGTAGTTAGAATTGTATCGACCACAGGTCACTGACTTTGGAAAGGTTTTTGAAAAAATGTTTAAATATTAACAAAAAATAGATAAAACATATAAGATGTAAAAAAAATGATGCTGATTTTCCAGTCTTTTTTTACTTATAAATTTATGTGTCGGCTTTATCTACTGTTGTGGGGTAAAAAGACCATGTATTGTATACCTCATGCATGACCTTAAAGAAGCTCCAGATTTCATTTTCATACATAATTCTAGTAGTGTAATGTAAAGTCCTTGAACTGAACTTTGTTTAGGTGATTCAATATTTAGAATATACAGGAAGATAATTAAGATATTTCAAAAAATATGTGATTTAGTGTCGGAGAATTCTCTCCAACCAGTATTGATATCAATTTAGAAGACATTGATAACAAATAGAAATTGAAAACAAATGTTAAATTTTAGTTTTTCCACTTCGATAAAATAGAACCATTACTGTCATGCAGATTGAATATAGACTAACCTAAATTTTGTCTTTTTCTTAACAGACATTTTATAATTGTCTGCATTTCAGCACAATATTTGAAATACATAAAATAATCAGTTCAATGTGATATCGAATTGGTTTTTGTTTTCATTTAAGCATTTACAGATCGAAAGTGCTGACTTATGTCATTACAAACGGTTGCGTAAATTATCTTGACATTAAAATTACCATTCAATTTTAGAATGAATTTTGCTCCTCAGAATACATATAGAAAGGTATGCCATTGTTTTTGATTTAGAGGATGAGTAGCCGCCATGGCTTTTTTAGACCGAAACAACATCTATGTAAAATCATTTTATAAAATCAGACTAGAGGATTTCAAATGCATATGTATGTTCAAGATTTGTAGATTTACGCAAAAATATCTTAAAGTCACTAGCTATTATGAAGAACATTTATGTTTAAAGTAACTAAATTTCTTTGCATTAGTAATGACGCCCATTTTTTATGGTTTTAAATCGTAAATCTGATGCTCAAATGAAGATTTGTCAATATTGTAATATTCAAAAAGCATTATTTGTGAAGATATTACCGAATTTTACATTT
This sequence comes from Ruditapes philippinarum, assembly GCF_026571515.1. Taxonomy (NCBI): domain Eukaryota; kingdom Metazoa; phylum Mollusca; class Bivalvia; order Venerida; family Veneridae; genus Ruditapes; species Ruditapes philippinarum. The sequence continues at coordinate 465,099 of NW_026861864.1, read as the reverse complement.
CATGTAAATAAAGGGAGGCAATTAGAAATTATATCGATAAAGTCTACACCAGTTTTTTTTCTTTCTTTTTTTTCTTTCTTTTTTCCCCCAATAAAACTGAATGCATTAATTATAACGTTTAATCTGCAGCTTGGGATTGCGAAAAAATAAACAAAGTCCAGAACTTAAACTGCGGACCAGCTAATGTGAAGGGGAGTGGCCCTACGAGACGAGGATGGTGTGCTTGGGTGCGTGAGCCCCTAGCACAGATAAGACGGCTTGTAAGGCAGGCATTTTGCTTGGCACCAACAGCCCTTTTAAGGTCTACCTCCTTTCATTATTTCTCAGGTTACTGTACATTTAGGTTCTCATTGACCGTCTTACAGTGATTTACTTTTGGCTTAAAATTCATATCTTTGACCAATACTCCGTGGAAATTGCATGGAGGTAAATTACGAAATTCAAGACTGAAGATTACACATTACATAACTTTATCAAACAGTATATATAGTTTTTTATGTTTTTAATGTCACCGTCTCTTTTAGCCACATGCGTTGACAGCATTCTTCATATAGACAAGTTATGTCATGGTAACAGGTTTTTCAAGTCTTTAGAAATTATATTTGACTTTTTAGCGATAAATCAAAAGAAGTTTGCAATACAAAGCACATGATCATAGCTATGAACGCATTCATGTTTGTTTATTTGTTTGTTTGAGTGAGCTGGAACGCGTACAAGTTTATCTGATGTTTTGGTGTAGAAATAGTTCCTTAGGTGCACCGGAAATAAAATCTTGTAAACAAACCCAACCTTTTTAAAAGACAATAAAGAAATTCATTGCTCTTCTTTCAATTTCTCGGTATTTTTACGTGTATTAATTATGTTAAATTTACTATTCAGTACCATAATGTTCATACTTGTTTTCAGACAGTTACATGCTTGAACTTTATATAAAACATCTAGAACATTTGCAATAAATGTCAATGGTTAAATATAGATAAACCACTAAGCTTGAAATATGTCATTTAATATTGATAATGTTAATAGGGTATGGAAACCCCACTGTGTAAACCCAACTCTATTCATAGTAATAAATACAGTAGAGTGCAAATAAACGGTATAGCTTATTTATATTGTCCAAAAAAAATGAATACGACAGTATCTTTATTGTACATAATTTTCATTATTACCGTTAGTTGGTAAAAAAAACACATATCAATATCAATTTAAGAGACATTGATGAGAAATAGAAATTGAAAATATCTGTAAAGTTTTAGTTTTTCCACTCCGAGATAATAGAACCATTCCTGACATGCAGATTGAATATAGATTAACGTAATGTTTAATTATTTTTGTTCTTAACAGATATTTAAAATTTATTTTGATTTTATAATTGTCTGCATGTCAGCAAAATGTTTGAAATACATGAAAGAATCAGTTCCATGTGATATCGAACTGGCTTTTGTATTAATTTAACCATTTGAAGATCAGAATTCTGATTTATGTAATTACAAACGGCTTAAATCATGTCTTTGCTACGAAAATTATCTTGACATTTTAATAACCATGCAATTTCAGAATGTAGTTTTACTTATAAATTCATCCCCTCAGAATACATATAGAAAGGTATGTCACTAAAAACATTCCTTTGCCAATGCTGTATTGTTTTGGATTCAGAGGATGAGCAGCCCAACAAATTGTGCACAAGGGCTTTTTATTGTATAGAAGATGGTCGCCCGACAGACATCTGTGTAATATCAGTTTATAAAATCAGACTAGAGGATGAGTATCATTTCATATGTGTACAAATGTATGCTCAAGATTTGTAGATTTACGCTTAAAATATCTTAAAGTTTCTATTACAAAGAACATTCATGTTTAAAGCTACTGAATTGCTTTGTAGTAGTAATAAAGAAGTACATGTACATTTTAATAAAGTCGCACATTTTTATGGTTTTAAATCGTAAATCAGATGCTCAATGAAGATTTATCAATGTTGTAATTTTCAAAATGCATTATTTGTGAAGATATTACCGAATTTTACATTTCATGTAAATAAAGGGAGGCAATTAGAAATTTATTTTCGATAAGGTCTACATCAGTTGTTTTCCCAATACCATGAATGCATTAATTATAACGCTTAACTATAATGTATATAAACATTTGCTGTACTTGTTTAACATATTCTTGGATGTTTGGAATTTTTTTTTGAAGAATAATTATTTACATATATAAAACTTCATTTAATTGTATGTTACCTAGTTAGCTATAGGTCACATAGCTGGTGTGACCTAACCAACGGCAGAGGGTGTACGTGGCTCTACATAGTGCTTTTGCCTCCAGGAAGAGGTGCCTTTTCTTCAAGATGCGAAGAACTTGGACCTAGGGAAGATCTCTGCGACGAAAGACGGCTTGAGAAGACCTCCGTTGCGTCTCTATGATCAGCGACATTGAAGTCGAAGTAAGTCCTCCGCGGCAGGCTCTAGATCAGCGACGTAACAGAGGCCAATAGTCTGGGACATATGGCATAGACGGCGCCCAGTATTAACAAAACTAAAATCATCTCACTATGTTACATCCTCTTCTCTCTTCCCTTCGGAGCGTGCACGTCGCTGATAAGGCAAAGAGCATCGGCAGAAGATTTGAAGACCTTGTTATGGCGAAAAATAAACAAAGTCCAGAACTGCGATTTATAGCTAGGTGCCAGTGTCCTGACAAATACCGAGGGTAGTGGCCCTACGATGTAGGCAGAGACAACGAGGGTGGTGTTTAGGGTTTGTGATTCCTAAAACAGATACATGTAGACGGCACAGAAAGGCGGCTTTTGATACAGGTCCTTTGCTTGGCACCAACAGCCCTTTTAAAGGCTACCTCCTTTCATCATTGTCTCAGGTTTAAATATTGTACATTTACGTTCTCATTGACCGCTATAGTGACTTACTTTCGGCTTAAAATTCATATCTTTGGCCAATACTCCGTGGAAATTGCATGGAGGTAAATTATCACCACATTAAACTTTTATATAAGGACATGACTGGTGACATGTCCGGGGTCCATACTCGTCAGCGAAAGCTGCATTTTATGCTTTTCGGGCAGATGGACCCTCATTTTAAACATACATGTAGACTACAAAAATACATGTACGTCTTTAATAAATGTATGCAAATATGATAAAGAAGCTTTGAAACTGAAGGAAACATAGTTTTGCACACTCAATTGTTGTATATATATCCCCTTACATTTTTAGTGCTTTTTAATTTTAAGCTATATATTATTATAAACACTTGCCATACATATTTTTTATTGATTATGTTACATATCTTTATTCCTTGTTAACAAGAAGATTTACATTTGTATAAGTCTAGGGTTCTGTAATTTTCTTAAATAGCTAAGCACTGAGTTTAATCTTTGAATTTGTAACGTTACTCTAAGCTGGGATTTAATTAAATGACAATAGTCTCAGTAATCCAGACCTCAGCGCTATTACCTATACATTGTATTTTTTACACTTCAAACACTTCAATCGTATTGATTTATTATGAAATTAAGCTAGACCAGTTGAAAATTCTGTAGGCCTAATTTCCGCTCAGCAAGACACATCCGGCATGGTACGTGTGGAGTTCAGAATTTAGCTAAATGATAAGATCTTCACCAAGGAGGTAAACAGATTTTTTGCAGACATACAAACCAACATCCAATCCAACTGCTTTTTGGATTAAGGTAAAGTAAATTGCAACTTTTGCGCTATCATTTTTGTATATTTTCTATCAGAGTTGATTGCAATAATGTCTGAAATATGTAAATATTAATACAATCATGTTGAAAGCTGAGTTTCCCCGAGTTGACTCCACTTCTCCAGACGTTGGGAACTTGACTGGTGTGTCAGACAAGTCCAACATGTGGAAGTGATTATATCAATATTTTATCATACCTTGTAATAAGATAACTTAGATAAGGGCAATGAGGGTTGGCAATCTAGCCATTTAAGAGTGTATATCGACAAGTTAGTGTGTTGTTGGTGGCAAACAGAGTGATTTTTTTTTTGGATTTGCATATAAATCTGAGTGTGACTATTTGAGTATTTCTCATATTCTGTATGTCAGGTACATTTGCATTATATTTTTATTCAATGGAAAAAAAATAGAATAACAGAGGAACATCATTGACATTGTCACAAGTGTGAGATTGCAGGCAGTTACTGTTAATTTATATCATGGAACAAACATGAATGGGGATAAGCACAGCATCATTTTCTTGACAAATCAGGCAAATCCGAGGCATTTTGTAAAATCAGGAAGCAAGTGGAATACTTGTCAAAATTGAAATTCAATATTTTCTTGAGAGTTGTCATTAAGATTTTCTGAGACAGTCATTTTATTGGTTTTGAGGCGGTTAGTTTTTTGTTATACCTCACAGTGTTTTTTAAGTTTTTAGGCAGCTCAGAATGCATTTGAGACAGTTATTTTGGCATACAGCTGCCTCCTAATGATGACCCTATGAAAAATTAATTTATTGAGATAAACTCAAATTTGGTTATCACCAAAAGGGTGAGTACCCTTGATACGTATATAACAATCCATACTGCAACACATGACATGTTATTACAATGCTTGTTTTTGACATGACCACTTGTGGTGGCGTCCTTTGCCGGGTAGTTAAGGTCATTTTAAATATTTCAAACCATTTGCCTCTCAATGCTGTAGATTTGAGCTGTGGCAGCATCTGATGAATCTTCATCCAGCTAACTTATTGAACATCTGTGGTTCTTCTCAGGTGCCCGTTTGTGCCTGAAATAACACATTGAAGGGCAACTGAGTTCTTCTTCCGCAAGTAAAGCTGTAAAGTCGCCATATGACCTTAACTGTCAAATTAAACCCAACAAAAAACAAAAGAAAAATATGACCTATGATTCCTCACACAAAATTATATGACTTCATTGACTTGTAACACAGATCACATCGACAAGTTTTTTTCCTTGGATGAATATTTGATCTACTATCCTTGTCATAATTATCTCACTTGCCGTGAATTCTCACCAAGAAAATATGTCAATTCAGTGTCTTCAAAATTAACAAAATCTGCTTTGCAAATGTCCTAGAACTGTGTAAATGACCAAATGCGAAACAATATAAATATAAAGAGAAAAGAAACAATTCAAGTTGAATTTAAGGAATTTAAGAGTTTTTTTTGATATGACAGGTGGAAATATGAGAGATGTATTGATGTTGGTCTGGGCAAATTTGTGTCTACATTTTCAGATCATTACTTCACCCAGTTTTTCAGACTAATCTTTTTTATGGCGCAAAAGGACCCAAACATGGTTGATACATGTAGCTATGACAACATATAATTGAATCATGCTCTCTTTTTCATTAACTTTTTGAACAACTTTATAGTGATCTAAATTCTCATTTCAGCCAGATTTCACCAGTTTCAAGTATATAGTGATATGTAAAGATGGAAACAAAGAAAGTGAAGTGGACAGCCATTGTCATTACAAGTCCTAATAAAGAGTGGTCACATACCTTACAAAGAGGTAAATACACTTTAATATCAAGTTTATTTTTCTTTCAAACTAGATTTTCTTGATTACTGATGTGCTGTCATTTTAAGTTCATGGTCCATTAACTACAAAATTATCATTATGTATTTACATTAGAAATAAAATTTGCATCAAATATAAAAAAAGCAGAAATTTGTTTACAATGCTATTTAATATAAAGAAATTTATACAGTATGACTATTCTGTAAAGAGAACAGTTACTTTTTTGGTCGTCAGTGGCCAAGTGGTTAACATGAACTTCAAACCACTTGCCCCTCACTGCTGAAGGTTTAAATTTAAAAAAGGAACTTTAATTTCTTTCATGTGAGGAAGATATCCAGCTAGGTTAAGGAGCGTTGGTGGTTCTTCTCAGGCGCTGGCTGGCTTGTGCCCTAATTAATGCACAGAATGGCACCTGAGGTCTTTCCCAGCCAATAAAGCTGGAAAGTTACAATATAACAGCTACTGAGGTGGTGTGACATAACCCCCCCCCCTCCTCCCAAAAAGAAAAAAAAAGGCAATTTATTTGTAATTATTCTTTTATGTGGTTCTATCTTAAACAAAGACAAATTAATAAGAAAACTGTATTGCCGTAATATATTGAGAATGAATGGAGAACATCACCAGAATTAATCATAAGGTTTGAAGAATGAATCATAAAAATGTATTGAAGTTTACAGTTTACAAAATATATATATTGTTATTTCAGAGTTGGAGTTACGTCAGGCTAAAGGCTACATAGATAAAGAAGCATTTCTATTGGCTGTAGAAGATCCAAAAGCTTATGTTGGAAGTGGTGGGGCAACAATCAATGCACTCCTTACTGTCACAGAGTATATAAGTGCACAGAAAGGATATTCTGTAGGTTTTACCCTTCCTAAGTGTTGATTGTAATGATTTATAGGCTCAAATTTAACACTCACAAACTACCAATGCAAGTCAAAAAAAGAAAAAAAAGTATAATTTTTCCTAACATTCACAAAGAGCTAGGTTCACTAACCACCGAAAATGGCCCAACCTCAGAAATAGATGAAAAACATTTTAATTAGAGGTTCAATATATCTAGTTGATGAAAGAAACATTTTTTAACAAAAATTATTAACGATGACGTCGAAATTTTCTCTTAATCATTAACGCCCGTTAATCCAGTTAATATCGGAATCAAACGTTTATTGATCTCGCAAAATGAAAATAACGTCTACTGTATTTAATGTTTATTTTCCCTTTAAGAATAATTCTTACCAAACTAATTAGCTTTTATGAAATTAACTGTATTAATTAAATGTTTTCCAAGAATAAAGCATTTTTTAAGCAGTTAACCAATTTTCGGATATACAAAATTCGGACAATGTTATTTCTTGAAAAATATAAGTTTTGCGCTTTTAAAATTTGAATATGAATTGAATGACCATTAGATTTACAAAATTACTTAAGAAGAATTGATAACGAAATAAATAAAACTAGTTGCAGGAATAGTCAATAAGTATAATATTCATAAATATCACATATTTAACATAATAAATATAAACATAATGAATAAAACAAAATGATTTGGTTATGATGCTTGCAAAGTAAAATACAAACATAGCGTAAATAACATAATAATTAATGTGAACATTGCTTTTTAAATAAAGGGTAAGAAAATAAAATCGATATCTAAATGAGTCGTGTCACGACAAAACCAACAAAATGGGTTTGTAACCAGCATGGATCCAGACCAGCCTGCGCATCCGCGCAGTCTGATCAGGGGATCCATGCTGTTCGCTATTAGTTTCTCTACTTGTAATAGGGTTGGTAAGCGAACAGCATGGATCCTGATCAGACTGCGCGGATGCGCAGGCTGGTCTGGATCCATGCTGGTTGCAAACCCATTATGTTGGTTTTGTCGTGACACGGCTCAAATAATTGTTCTTGAATCTGAACAATTATTATATATATCAACAATCAACAAGCTACAAAAATATATGACAACTTTTTAAAGAAAATTTATAAGATCTCGCTTGAAACTTAACCACAAGCAATTGAATTAGATATATTGAACAAATATGTGAAAAATTCAACAGTTGTTATTCAGCATCATAACACCATAAAGATAGAATGTCGGTATCAGTTCTTACACCATGTTTTTATCTCTGTGTAAATAAATAATGTAATAATATTGCTTGATATTTACTTTAAAAAACGAAAAAGTTAATAAAAATGAAAGTTGTTGTATCAGCATTGTTTTATGGTAATGGGGTAAACAACGTCGCACGATATATCAGTCTGTATCACTGCCAGATGATTCGTCAATTGCCACGTCGATTTTAAATTCAGCGGCGTCTGAAAGGTGTACACCCCAATCACGGACACCATAACTTTCTCTCCCGCTATGACGTCCGTTGGACAGATACCACACTATGGCAGCAATATGGGCACACATCCCAACTACTCTTGAGCCGCACCTGCAAGTGCAATACCATCCATCTACTGCCTCGTTTTCAACTTGAATCCAAAGCATATATCTTTTTGATGAAGAGCGTCTGCTTTGCATCTTAACACAAAGTAGTTTTGGATCATCTGTGTTGACTGTAGAAATAAATGTTTAAATATCAATTGTTTAGGTTTTGATGGGATTTTACTAGATTCTTTATAATACTGCACGTTTGTAACGTCGCTTTTCATTGACTACTCATGACGTTTATATAGTTTTATATACGCGGCTGCTGAAGATTTATAAAGAAATCTCTTTATTCCTCTACAAATGATGCTTGCTGTATTATAAATTCGATGTTAATATTACTGACAAAGTATACTGCCTATATAATTGGTTATTTGCAATATAACCATCGCCTAGCGGCTCGGGTTATATTTACACACAACCGTTTATATAGGGCCATATAACCTGTCAAAATCTTAATAACTAATAATATATATGAAAAGTGAGTTGAGAAATGAGCACCAAAATAATAATTTTTAAACTAGATAACTAACAAAGCGTACTTTTTAAGAAGTCATTTGTAAACAGGTATATGAAGTCAAAATAGGATACACAGAAGATAGGACATTACCGTGTATAATACATTTAATTTATAAAAGAAGACTAACCTTCCTACCATTTTGCTGATATTGACATATATATTTAAATGTATACATTATGTGACTTTTTACCTTTAATGTCGAACTCTCCGTCTAAATGTTCTTGAATGTATGATGGTGACAGACTCAATTGATAAACTCCCAGTGTCAGCTCACTCAGTTGTTCACTGTTTAGAACTGGGAAATATATGTCTTCTTCATCGACATTGTTCCACACTGTCTGTTTTCTATCTAAACCTGTCTTCTCTACTTTTTCTGAAGCTCATTTTCCCTTTCTAACAATCTTACCATTTTTGCTGCCACAGCAACATCACTCTCTGACTGGTCAGTGCTACTGAGTGGGGGAAAGTATTTGTTCGAGATGGAACAAACGATGCGTACAAAGTCGCCAATGAATGGTATTTGGCTATTTGGCATCACATTGTCTAAGTACTTGAAACGCTTGATCCGCGCGTTTGCTGACTCAACAACCCACCTTCTCTGAAAATAGACAAAACAAATGAAAAAGGTCATACACCTTAATAAATTAAAATTAGATTAATTTATACTTTGCATTTTAACACGATGAAGCCATTGTAAATTATCCTAAATATTGATAGATTAATTCACTGTTTAATTAATTCACGGTTAATATAAAATAACAGTTATTTTATGAATATCCGATTGCAATAGAAAAAAAGAAACATATCACATTTTAATACTACTCAGTGTAATTTCGTGGATAAATTGCATTAATATTTACCAGTTTTGAAAACAATATTCAAACTCAAATTTCATTTTCATCCATATACAGTTAAACCTGTGTAAGAAATTAATATAAAAAAAAGATCACCCTGAAAATAAAGGCTTTAACAACCTCTACTGGTTAAAAAAGCTGAGTTACCTCTACATAACGACAACTCGTCTATAAAGACCATGTCTCTCACTAGATAGTCTTTGTTCACATGTTTGACTGTATACATGTATATTTCTAAATATATTACATATTTCAGGAACATTTATATATTTAAAAGTATTTAATAGTCAATACCTTACCTTTGTGACTAAACGACTTTCATTTGCCTCATCAGATTGAAGCTGCTTCTGTCCCTTTGTCATTAATGCTGGCATCTTTGCATGTATGCCTAAGTCTTCCAGTAGCTCTAGAGAGTCACTGAACCCGCGATCCACTACCAGCACATCTCCTTCTTCAAGGAAATCCTTCACATCATCTATGTTTGACTTGAGGATGTGGTTAAGGATGGCTGCATCATTGTTCTTTCCATCAGCAAGGTAGGGACCAATTATGTTCACGAAATGTCCTGTGGTTGTAACAATGACCATTGGCTTTACGAGAGGTCGACCTTTGTGAAGACTGTATGTTCTTCTTTGAAACTTGTAATTGTTCGATTTATTGATGTAAATGTATGTGCCATCAAGAACCAAAACAATTTTATCAGAAGAAGAACAAAATAGGGATTTAGCTAACTGTCGTGTATGGTTGCATAGTATTGATTCCCTTGTCACACTCTCAAATCCAAGGTAGAGCGGCACGAAACTTCTCATCAGGGCCTCTCTTACAGTGGCAATGGCACGTCTAACACTGACTTTGAAAGGCTGAAGATAGTTGAAAGAAGCCTGTTAGAAATGCCTGACTTTAACTTAAGGAGAAACAGTCCAACAGTTGTTCTAGGTGATCGTGACGGTGTTGATTTTATCTTATCATTGATGTGGGAGAATAGGTCATTAAATTGTGGTTTTGAAAGTCCTGTAAGTGAAGAGTAGTCTGCTTCTTGAAGAGTGTCAAAGTTCAGAGAAGAATTCTGTTGAATGCATAAAGATCGCATATTCTGAAGGAGATTAGAAATAGATGACCTGTTCAGATATGAAGATGCGTTGAGGTGATCAATGCCTTCCACAGAATCTATCTTTAGTGTTTTATCTGAAACGTGTACTGGACAACATCTGGCATCTGAATGAACTATGATATTGTGCTGAAGAAATGCTTGAAGTCGACACTCTGAACCCAGACGAACAAGTTTTGGACCAGCTTTTTTGCAAACAAAACATCTTGAATGGCTCCTGCTTGTTGATGGGATTTTAAAAACTACCTAAAATAGTAAATTATTTCTATATTTACCTTTAGCCTGCCGTGTGCAACATAATCTACCCATGTGATCAGTGCAGACCAAGATCAGCCGGCACATCCATGTCGCCTGATCATGGTCTGCACTGTTCGCTATTCATTCAGAAAATATTTTAATTTTTCCCCCAAAAATGATCAATGGTTTTGTCCAGATTTAAAAATGGACAAGTTCATTTGAAATGTTTAGCGTGGTAAGGGTTAATCGCCAATTCAACAAAACCACCAAGATCTATCATAAATGAAAGTTTACATATTTAATGAAGTTACAATGTAAGAACACAAATTGTCCCAAACTTTCTGTCATTTGTTTAAAATTAATATTACGTACATCATGTTTAATATTTAAATAATGCTTTTTCATTTGTAAAAAAAATCATATAGGTTGATTTATTCTTATCTAATGTTTACAAAATTATAATGCAATTTATTACAAAAATAAACTTACCGATGGAGGACTGATAAGCTGACTTGTTGATGGCTGTGGCACACTGACTGTATCTTTTATTTTCTTCTGCCTACTCCGGTAAAGTTTTGTCCGGCATGAAGGGCATATCACGTCATCATCACAGGGAAGAACAGATAGAATCTTTCTTAGTAACTTTTTTGCTTTGTCAGGAATGGGACGTCTTCCAGAGGGTTTTATTCTTTTTTTACACACAACGCATTCATAATGTTTAACCATCCTAAAAAAAAACAATTATTCAAGTCTTGTTGATTTTGAAGGGATTTTCATACTTGAATATATTATACAATATAATTTAAAACATTTCTATAATATATAGATCTATATCTTATAAAAAAAAATTTGTTTAAAAAAAAAATGTCGGTAGTTGGATTCGAACCCAGATCTCCTGCATGGGAATCCATCGCCTCTTCCTCTCTCCCACTGCGGCTTTCACTCTCGAGCGGAACAGTTTTATGTCTATAACATTAATCGAGTAAGAAATTTTTAATGCAGACGACCACAATTTAAAACATTCACATAATTTAATCGATGGAAACTTACTAATTACATATGCATACAATTTCTGATTTTTACTATAGCTGTTTCTAAATATACACTCTACTAATTCAATTCTAGGCTAAAATTCACCGTCGTTGATGATATTTCCATTCGACTTGTTTTTTCAGTCATCATTCGGCATACGATTTTTTATTATTCAATGGTAGTCTAGATCTAAATTAAGTAAAATAAAGTAATAATAAATCAGTAGTGTTTTATTGTAAGAGCATGTGACATAACTCCTTTTACAGGGAAACAAATACCTGAAAAATATCGGTTTATTGCGGTCTCTATGTCATGTTGTTTACATTACCAGCGCTGTGTTTCGTACCCACTGCAATTCGTTCCAAAACGTCGCGTTAATAAATGATAATCGTTTGTTGTTTTGTTTGTGATTCCAAAGGTTCGCATTCACTTTGAAATATCTCCTTTAAATTTTTTCTTATATAATTTGCTTATCAATAACGTTATTTGTTACGAAAATTATAGGAAATATTGGTTTTTAAATCGATATTTGGCCTTTGATAAATAACAAAGGGTCTCACACTTTCTCATTTTATAATATGAGCACACGCGTGTTCCACAAAATAACTATTATTTATTTAAAGATAATTGAATAACAAATCGATTTAAGCTGGAATAAAGGTGGAACAAACGTGCGCTCATACTGGGACACTGAAAAATTCCCTATCATAGCACTTAAATATTGCCATTTTGGCAAGAACAGGGTTCAAACAAAAATCATAAAAATCACTTTATACGATGATTTTTATGGAAGAAAATCAATTTCTGTATTTAATTGATGATGTTGATTAAAAACAAAACACAAAATATAGTTTTTCTGTAGTTTTTATTTTCCGTCAGTTTTGGGCCATTTTCGGTGGTTAGTGAACCTAGCTCTTTCTTCATCGTGGAAACCCACGGGTACTGATTTCACTGAATTACATTCATTAAGTGTATATGCAATGAGTATGTATGGGTTACCAAGGATGAAACTTCTTTTGCAAATGTTAAATTACAAGTCCTGTAAATTTATGCAAATGGGAGCAGAAAGTTGATGAACATTGATGTTACAGTACTTTTATATAAAAAAATGATGACTTTACATAAACTGTCCAATAATACTGATTATTAACTATTTTTCTTTAACCCATATTAGTAGACTCCAGCGTAATGAAGTTTTCATGCACCCCATGACTTGTAAATTATTATAATGACCTTTTTTTCTATACATAACAAGTAATTTTGATCTATGTATGTTTTTATGTCCCCCTCTTTAGTTCAGTTGAATTGAAGTGATCATTACTATACATTAGTGCATAATTGTTGGGGCAAGATATCTAAGAATGTATTAATAATTTTTCAGCTGGATAGGTTTTAAAATGATTCCATAGAAAATTTATATCAATTCTTAAAAAATTGAAGCAAAAATATTTATTTATTTTTCTGTATGTGTGTATGTTATAGAATTTTACTAAAACTATTTGAGTTGTTGTAATTAAATTTATATTTCAGGTTCTAACAACAGAAGTTTTACGTGATTCCAACATACTAATCTTACATAATGTGAGTTTGAAGTTTTATTTATAAGAGACTTTTAGTTTGGTTCTGTTTATTGATTAATCATTTTGTAGTGATTCTCTTTCATAATATTCAGTAGTCTATTATTCCATGGTGTATATGAATTTAAATTGGAACTCAGTTGTTAGAGACTGAATTGTAGAATTGTAAGAATACTCAGTTATAAAAGACTTAAATTATTAAATACTAGAGATTCAGTTATTAGAGACTCAATTATTATAGACTCAATTATTTGAGTACTTCGTTAGTAATGACACAATTGTTTAGAATTTGGTTATTTGAGACTCAATTTTTAGGAAACTGTTATTAGAGATAGCTTAATGATGTTGAATACTTTATTTTATTTATATTATTTTTCACGATAAACTTTGACTATTATATTCAAGTTTGTCGTATTTTCTGCATTAAAGGGACGGACATACGCATATGATGCTTGTGGGCGACCATTTACAACATTACCAGTGAAACTGAGCATTCAAGACCCTGATGGCTTGACTTGTATGATTGATGTGTTGGTCAAACTTATAACAGAAAAGGTAAATACTATTGTATGTACTACATAAATTGAGTGGTAAATAAAGATCATATGCAAATGTTGTGCAGTATTTGTAAAGCAACTGGTATTTGTTTTTATATTTCAAAGATATTTATTGAAAAAAATCATTAAAAAGGTCTATGAACTTATTTTAAAATCTTAGACTTGTATGGTTATATGTAAACAATCTTGTATGATTATATGTAAACAATCATATATGATTATATTTAAATGATCTTGTATGATTATATGTATATGGTCTTTGTATGATTAAATGAAACAAATATATGGTTATATGTAAAAAACATGATTATGTATAAAATGAAATAAAAAAAAACAACCCCTAAAAATATAATCATATCTTAAAACATGATGATTATATGTAAAAATAGCATGTGCTTACCAGTATATGTAAAATATATATTTGAAATATATTACATTGACTATTCAAGGAAAAGAGAGAGCTATTGTACTCACCTTGGGGTCGGCATTGGCTTCAGCATCTAACATTGTTTTAAGTTTTTGCATGCAAGTTGGTATCTCCAAAACTACATGTACTGAAGAGAGTGGGTTGAAACTTCACACATTTATTTTAGGGCATAAAAGAAGATAACTGTCCAAGGCACATAACTCTTACATGGATTTTGATGGAATTATGGTCTTTTATGAACTAAGAAAATTCTACATTATCTAGGCTTTTGTTTTACTATCTAAAAGTTAGAATAGTTGATCATGCTGTCCTACCGACAGCTCTTATCATGATAAGTTATGTATTTTCAGATAGCAGTGAAGGCTTCACCAGGTGTTTGGGTCAGCAGTACAGACATGATTCTAACAGTACCATATAATGCAGGTTATATTTTAGTCTATATCCCCTCACCTGAAACTTCCTAAGGTAGTGTGATTGTTAAACTATTGTGTTACTGAAAACGATTTCATAGAAATAATGCCAGTAAATTATTGTAATTTCAATTTCATTATCTTTCCGTGTGAACTGTATATATGTCTAAAACGTTTGTGTTGAAAGTAGTTTATAATCTTGACTTACATTCTCTATTCAATATTTAGATTGCTTGATGGATGGAAGTTATTTTTGAATCACTTTTTTCAATACAATTATATTTTATCAAATGATATGCAATCTATTAACGTGTTTATTGACATTGTAATTTTATGAAAAATACTTTTTTCTTTAGAAATACCATGGGAAGAGTGTAATGTTTGTGCTATAACTGTGCCATCTACACCAGGGTATTGCCGTCATCATGGAGTGTATAAACTCAATGATCAGGTATTTTTTAAAGTCTTAAATTGGTTTTAATAATGTGGTATAGGCATAATAATGGAATGAAAATACATGTGTAGAAAATAGGCTTTTAAATGTTTTTTGCACACCGGTTTTGTTAACATTTACACCTGACTATATAAATTTAGAAAAGATTACAATGGTGAAAAAGGATTTATTTTTGTTTAAATTGCTTTAATAGCATTCTTTTCCTGATTTTTCGTAATACTAGTATTTAAAATAAGCAATTATGTAATATTACTATATTTCAAGATATTAAATGATGCAGTTATACATGTGCTGATTGTACTGATTATAATTCAGAATTCAAAATAAAGAAGATGTAAGCCTGTTTCAGATGTCATCAAACTTTACCAACTGCTAAAACATTCTTGAATTTAAAGTAGCTACATTAACTGAAAAATGTTATTTATTTGCAGGGTTTTGTAGAAGATATTCTATATAAAGAGACTATAAAGAATCTTGATGTTTGTGAAAGAAAAGATGGGACAGTTCCTATGGTAACTAATATTAAATTTTCTTCATATATTTTTTTCCCTGTTTTATATTAAAAAAAAAAACTATAATAAAAAACAAAACTATTATAAAAAACATAGATTGTACTGACAGTTTTAAATCTTTGCATGTTAATGCATTTTTGTTCTTTTGAGAGCTTTTGTTTGAAGTATTGTGTTTTTAAAAGCCTTAAGATTGTTAGGTATGTTCCATTTTATATGTTTGTTGTACAAGTTTAGGTGTGTGCTATGGTGTATTTTTTGGAATAGTTTAACATGTGTTCTATGGTATACAATATATTGCTGTAGTAAAATTGTAGGTGTGTGCTATGGTAAATTTCTCTGGCATAATTGTAGGTGTGTGCTATGGTATATTTTTCTGGTATAATTGTAGATGTGTGCTATGGTATATTTTATGGTATAATGTTAGGTATGTGATATGGTATATTTTTGTGGTATAATCATAGGTCACTAAGGTGTGTACTATGGTATATTTCTCTGGTATAATTGTAGGTGTGTGCTATGGTATAATTCTGTGGTATAATTGTAGGTGTGTGCTATGGTATAGTTCTCTGGTATATTTGTAGGTGTGTGCTATGGTATATTTCACTGGTATAATTGTAGGTGTGTGCTATGGTATAATTCTGTGGTATAATTGTAGGTGTGTGCTATGGTATAGTTCTCTGGTATATTTGTAGGTGTGTACTATGGTATATTTCACTGGTATAATTGTAGGTGTGTGCTATGGTATAATTCTGTGGTATAATTGTAGGTGTGTGCTATGGTATAGTTCTCTGGTATATTTGTAGGTGTGTGCTATGGTATATTTCACTGGTATAATTGTAGGTGTGTGCTATGGTATAATTCTGTGGTATAATTGTAGGTGTGTGCTATGGTATAGTTCTCTGGTATATTTATAGGTGCGTGCTATGGTATATTTCTCTGGTATATTTGTAGGTTGGTGCAAGGATAATTTTTTTGGGTATAATTGTAAGTGTGTGCTATGGTATATTTCTCTGGTATAATTTTAGGCGTGTGCTATGGTATATTTCTTTTGTATAATTGTAGTTGTGTTCTATGGTATATTTCTCTGGTATAATCATAGGTGTGTGCTATGGTATATTTCTCTGATATAATTGTAGGTGTGTGCTATGGTATATTTCTCTGGTATAATTGTAGGTGTGTGCTATGGTATATTTCTCTGGTATAATTGTAGGTGTGTGCTATGGTATATTTCTCTGGTATAATTGTAGGTGTGTGCTATGGTATATTTCTCTGGTATAATTGTAGGTGTGTGCTATGGTTTATTTCTCTGGTATAATTGTAGGTGTGTACTATGGTATATTTCTCTGGTATAATCATAGGTGTGTGCTATGGTATATTTTATGTTATAATTGTAGGTGTGTGCCATGGTATATTTCTCTGGTATTATTTTAGGTGTGTGCCATGGTATATTTCTCTGGTATAATTGTTGGTGTGTGCTATGGTATATTTTATCTTGTATAATTTTAGGTGTGCTATGGTATATTTCTCTGTTATAATTTTAGGTGTGTGCTATGGTATATTTCTCTGCAGAAGTATCAGAGACATTGCTGTCATTCTGCATTAAACCACCTCTAGATGCCTGTACATACATGGGTGTTGATAGTGGTGTTTCTCCTATCAAGGTAAGATTCTGATTGAACATTCATTCATTACATATAAAATTAGTCTTTGAAAAGCTCACATGTTTAACGAAAATGCTCTGTTGTACTTAACAATATACAAGAGGTCTTTGTCAACTTCTAAACTTGTAAACACAACTTATTGTCTTGTGGTGATGATAGTATTTGAGATCTACAAATAAAATGAATATGTGAATTCTTTAAGGTTTTGTGACTTACACAAAAATGATTTACGAATGTAAAAATAGAAATAGTTTCTTAGAGTTTACATACATGATTTCTATATTTTGCTGGCGCTTCTTTACAATGATGAACTTGACATATATTAAAGTATTCTTTGGCATTGCAGTGTCTATTCTAGGAGGGGGATGGATATTTTTGAGAATCCCCCCCCCCTATTTTTCCAGAGCCAGGGGGGACATTTTACATAGAGAAAGAAGGGAAAAAATCAACAAATATAATATATTCTAAATTTTCAGAAAAATCCCCCCTGTTTTTCAAATCCTAGAATAGGTGTGGTTTTTTATTAACAAAAGGAAGTCTTAGAATTCATCTTTAAAGCTGAATTGTTTAATTCTCTGTTTTCAGCTTTCTTTATTTTTTGATGTAATGCTGCCAATGTGTTCAGGAGTAAATGCACGAGATTTCCGTTCAGGTGCACGAAGTGGTAGCTATGGTAAAGATGTTGCTGTGGGTGATATAAAGACAATGAGACAAGCTAGGACAATACTGTGGGATGATCTACATAAATATAAGATCAAAGCTTGTGAGTTACTGTTTCACTTTGATATCTTATATATGTCTAAAGAACCATGAAAGTTATATTTTATGTATATATCCTTTTACTTCTCACTATAAAAACAGTGTCTAGCACAGTACAACAGTTTACCACCAGTTACTGTCACAATACAATACTTTACCACCAGTTACTGTCACAATACAATATTTTACCACCAGTGACTGTCACAGTACAATACTTTACCACCAGTTACTGTCACAATACAATACTTTACCACCAGTTACTGTCACAGTACAATATTTTACCACCAGTTACTGTCACAATACAATATTTTACCACCAGTTACTGTCACAATACAATATTTTACCACCAGTTACTGTCACAATACAATATTTTACCATCAGTGACTGTCACAATACAATATTTTACCACCAGTTACTGTCACAATACAATATTTTACCACCAGTTACTGTCACAGTACAATACTTTACCACCAGTTACTGTCACAATACAATACTTTACCACCAGTTACTGTCACAATACAATATTTTACCACCAGTGACTGCCACAATACAATATTTTTACCACCAGTTACTGTCACAATACAATGCTTTACCACAAGTGACTGCCACAATACAATATTTTACCACCAGTTACTGTCACAATACAATATTTTACCACCAGTGACTGCCACAATACAATACTTTACCACCAAGTACTGTCACAATACAATGCTTTACCACAAGTGACTGCCACAATACAATATTTTACCACCAGTTACTGTCACAATACAATATTTTACCACAGTGACTGCCACAATACAATACTTTACCACCAGTTACTGTCACAATACAATACTTTACCACCAGTTAACTGTCATAATACAATATTTTACCACCAGTGACTGTCACAATACAATATTTTTACCACCAGTGACTATCACAGTACAATATTTTACCACCAGTTACTGTCACAATACAATACTTTACCACCAGTAACTGCCACAATACAATATTTTACCACCAGTGACTGCCACAATACAATACTTTACCACCAGTTACTGTCACAATACAATACTTTAACCACCAGTTACTGTCACAATACAATATTTTACCACCAGTGACTGCCACAATACAATATTTTACCACCAGTTAATGTCACAATACAATACTTTTACCACCAGTTACTGCCACAATACAATATTTTACCACCAGTTTACTGTCACAGTACAATATTTTACACCAGTTACTGTTCACAATACAATACTTTACCACCAGTTACTGTCACAATACAATATTTTACCACCAGTGACTGTCGCAGTACAATATTTTACCACCAGTTACTGTCACAATACAATACTTTTACCACCAGTTACTGCCACAATACAATATTTTACCACCAGTTACTGTCACAATACAATATTTTACCACCAGTGTCTGTCACAATACAATATTTTACCACCAGTGACTGCCACAGTACAATACTTTACCACCAGTGACTGCCACAATAAATACTACTTTACCACCAGTGACTGTCACAATACAATATTTTACCACCAGTGACTGCCACAATACAATACTTTACCACCAGTTACTGTCACAATACAATACTTTACCACCAGTGACTGCCACAATACAATATTTTACCAGAAGTTACTGCCACAATACAATATTTTACCACCAGTGACTGCCACAATACAATACTTTACCACCAGTTACTGTCACAATACAATATTTTACCACCAGTGACTGCCACAATACAATATTTTACCACCAGTGTCTGCCACAATACAATATTTTACCACCAGTGACTGCCACAATACAATATTTTACCACCAGTGACTGCCACAATACAATATTTTACCACCAGTACTGCCACAATACAATATTTTACCACCAGTGACTGCCACAATACAATATTTTACCACCAATGACTGCCACAATACAATATTTTACCACCAGTTACTGTCACAATACAATATTTTACCACCAGTGACTTCCACAATACAATATTTTACCACCAGTTACTGTCACAATACAATATTTTACCACCAGTGTCTGCCACAATACAATATTTTACCACCAGTGACTGCCACAATACAATACTTTACCACCAGTTACTGTCACAATACAATAATTTACCACCAGTGACTGCCACAATACAATACTTTACCACCAGTTACTGTCACAATACAATACTTTACCACCAGTTACTGTCACAACACAATATTTTACCACCAGTGACTGCCACAATACAATACTTTACCACCAGTTACTGCCACAATACAATATTTTACCACCAGTGACTGCCACAATACAATACTTTACCACCAGTGACTGTCACAATACAATATTTTACCACCAGTTACTGTCACAATACAATATTTTACCACCAGTGACTTCCACAATACAATATTTTACCACCAGTTACTGTCACAATACAATATTTTACCACCAGTGTCTGCCACAATACAATATTTTACCACCAGTGACTGCCACAATACAATATTTTACCACCAATGACTGCCACAATACAATACTTTACCACCTACAACATTTTACACTAGTAACTGATACAGTACAAAATTTTAACACCTACCATATTTACCACCAAAGACTGGCACAGTACAACACTTAATCTGCTTCTTTACATATTTACCTCTTCTGTTTAGGAGAAGTTCTTGAATACAATTAAACGATTTATAAAACTTCAGAATTCTCAAAGTTACATATTTAGAATATATTACTACTTCTGTACTATTTTGTATGTACATAGAATATAATTGATTTAAATTATGAGATGATTTTAGGTATGATAGAAGATGGAACCTGTATCTTTCCTCATACAATACAAGAACACAAGAAAAACATTCAGGATAGATTTATGGAGCAGTGTTTTCCTGAGGGAACTTTTAGATGGCAAAACTGGACACATTCTCATATACAGGTAAACTATCTACCAGTAAATTACACAACTGTCGGATACTACTAAATGGCTATACATGTACTGCAGCATTGATTCTATTTGTAAAAGCATTTATGCTAAAAATAGAATTGCAGCATTAGAAATATTGAACTTCTTTTAATGTTATAGCAAATATCAAGTGAATTTATTGTACACTTGTTTAAAGTCAGTCTGTTTTTATGAATTTACTGTATGATAACCATGTAAGGTGCACTCTTAGTTAATTCTATAGCCAATTCCATTCAGTTCATCCGCCGTAAAGGAACTCCCCTGAGGTCCAAAAGCCTTAAAACATGAAATTTGAAAATCTTACATGGATTAATAGGGACACCTAAAAACAGAAAAAAATGCAAAATTTGTCTTTTGAAGAGAAAGTTGAGCTATTACAATTGCTGCGGTATTGTTGTCATCATGCAAAAACTTGAATGTATAGCCAACTATTCAACATTTTAAAAGTTTAATGAATCTTGGAATATGCTAGCTTATTTTGACAAGGTGCAGTTGTAAGACAAGGGGCATAATTCTGAAAGCTATATTTTTGAGTTATGTCCCTTTTTAACTTAGACTTTTTTTAAGATTGGTTGCACTTAATAGACAAGCATTGACTATGCATGTGGCTCTCTGGTTTCCCTTTCCCTTATGCTACTATAAGAATAAGTGCTAAATAAAAATATTAGTTTTTGTAATTTCTTTCCGAAATATCATTGATTTGTTACATGCAAGAAAAAGAATCAAACATCGACTGTCGTCACAGACAGGAATAGCTAGCTCTAGGGGTAACCGTTTAGTAGAAACTTGGCAGAGCCTTGTTTCCGCCATAAACAGTTACCCTCGAGCTAGATATTCTGGTCTGTACTGGCAGCTGGTGTTAGATTTTTAAACTCTCTTTTTTTTTTACCTTACAAATAATATTATGTTTATTTTAAGAATACAGATCAAGTTGATGAATCTACTACAGTGATAAATAGTGTTGTAGGAGAGAATGTTATAGTTGGTCCCAAGTGTATCATTACACACTGTAATTTACAAGGTCATGTAACCATAGGTAAAGATTCCTTCATATCTGGCCTCGTCACAGATCCACAGGTATGTTTTAAAATTATATGTATTGTTAAATAAAATCTTCAAATTATTTTGTTATTTTGAATGATTATATAATTATATAATGTATGAATCAGTGAACAGCTTTTAAAAGATTTGTGGTAACTGTAGTGAGGAAACTACAGGGCAGCAAAATCAATTGTCTATATTGCCCAGGTTGGCAGACACAAGTGGGAATTTTTTAAAGAATTTACTCTATAAATAACATACGGATAAGTTAAGAAATGCTTCAGACAAAAATGAACCAAGAATTCAAAATCAGATTTCGCCAGCCCTGAATAACATGCTGTTTCTATAACAAACAAATGTTAATATATTTAAGCTTATCTATAAAGGAAATGTGGTTGTGAAATAACAGCTGTACAATTTTTAACTCATTAGCATTTTCTGAAGAAAACTAGCATGTAAGGTATTTTGTGAACTTGGCATATGTTTGCTATCCAGCTAGCTTACGGAACGTAGGTGGTTCTACTTAGGTGCCCATTCAAACCTGAAATGATATACTGGTAGACCTTCTCTAGTCTAGCCGCCTTATTGCTTTTACTCTGTTGGTGCGATGTATAACCCAACCAAAGAAAAAAGAAACTGGATGAAAAGGAAGAATACAAAGAAACCACATGTCAACACTGGAAAAATGTGAACAAAATTTTAATACAGATCTACCGGTTTCAAACCTATCTGGTTCTTCATCAGGATGAAAGAAAAAAGAAGTACAGATCAGTCTCTGAAACTATTTTATTTCAAACTGTTGTATGTAGTTATAATATAATTAGTAAAAATAATTTGTTTATATTTTAGTCAACAGAGAGGTTATCATTTGCTGACTCTATTATTGTACAGTGTAATACCATCTTTGTCCCAATGCTGGGAAAATCTATCCACGTTACTACAACACATGGCCGCTTTGACAACATAGAGGTAAGTTTAAGGAGAGATACCTGTCTAATTTTAGTAAAACGTTTAGTTTCAAGTTCTTAAAGCATGACTTATCGAACAAGCATCGGACTATTGTTAATAGGCTTCTGCTATAAAGAAGAGTTCCCTGCCTAATTTTAGTAAAACATTAAGTTTCAAGTACTTAAAGCATGACTTGTTGAACAATAATAGAGCTTATCTACACACTTGGGCTTCTGCGAAACACTTTCATCTTCAAAAATATATGTCATTGATGCATTCCGGTTGATATTTATAGGAAATTTCCGAGGGTCACTTGGATTATTGATTACTTTTGCAAAGTAAAATATAATATTGATATATATATATAATTTGGTGGCTTTATCGTTAAAGCACATGTTTATAGGAAGTTTGCGCATTGTTTTTCTTTTTCCAAAATTGTTAAAGACTTCTAAAAAAGGACAGTCTTTTTCCCTGTGTCTGGAGCATTATAGTAATGAGACGTTATGTGTCATGCACACTTTCACTCACCGTTAGGAGGAGGGGCCATTTCATTGGCATCTTTGGTATTGCATTGAGGTAAATTATCACCACTTTGTGTTTCAAAATTAACTCTTTAAGGGAATGACTGGTGACATGTTCAGGGTCTGTACTCGACAGCGAAAGCAACATTTTGTGTCCTTACAAGTGGATAGTACGCATAGGCTATAGATAGACAGATATTGGTAACAACAGAAAACTGAGATCTGCAGTTAGAACATGAGGTGTAATGTGTTTTTCATAAATGGTTTTAAGGCAATTCAACAAAAAAGTATATTGACCTGCCAATAAATCAATTAACAATAGTTTTTTATGCTCCCCGAAAAATTTCGTCCGTACGACCCAAATTCGTGTCCGGCCGATAACTTTGTTATTTGAAGTCGGATTTTAAAACTATTTCACAGAAATGATCACCATATTGAGACGACGTGTCGCGCGCAACATTTGGGTCGCTACCTTAAAGGTCAAGGTCACAGCATGACCTTGCAGCAAAATTGTGTCTGGCCCATAACTTCGTTACTGGAAGTCGGATTTAACAACTATTTCAATGAGGTGATCACCATATTGAGACGATGTGTTGCATGCAACATTTGGGTCGCTACCTTGAAGGTTAAGGTCACGGCATGACCTTGCAGCAAAATCGTGTCCAGCCCATAACTTCGTTACTGGAAGTCGGATTTAACAACTATTTCACAGAGATGATCACCATATTGAGACGATGTGTGTTGCATGCAACATTTGGGTCGCTACCTTGAAGGTCAAGGTCACAGCATGACCTTGCAGCAAAATCATGTACGGCGCATAACTTCGTTATTTGAAGTCGGACTTTACAACTATTTCACATAAATGATCACCATATTGAGACAATGTGTCGTGCACAACATTTGGGTTGTTTTTACACTTTGAACTTTGTCTGTGACATAACTCTGACACAACAAGAGGTATACCTTCCTGCGTTTCAGAAAATTATTCCCATTTCATTACTCTTCGCTGACTTTGACTTCGAATATTTATGAAAGCTAAATATTTCTTGAAAAAATACATATCTACAAAGCTTATTCAAAATTGAATCAACCTAAGTAAAAATTGATCAGGAAGTTATATCTTCTTTTTTTACCACCAACACTCGACCAACTTATGGTAGTTTATCGATAGTTTTAAACCTCACTAGCTTGAAATATGTACTGCGGAAAATCTGTTGTTAACAGGGTTTGCGATTAATACGTAGGGTTATCTCTGTTGACCATTTCCCTCAAATAGATGAGAACATCAAAGTGTCAGTGCTATAAATGGTGTTATAAATAGCGTGTTTTGGAAGTTTTTGTTGAAAACAAAACAAAACAAAAACAACAACACTTTTTCTGCGGTAATTGTTCAAGTGTTGTAAAATGAATACGAAATTCCACTTGTGCCGCCGATTATTTTTAGAACACAAACATATAAGTTTTTTTATTTTATTGATTCAAATTAACATTAATCACTTCAGCGGGCGCAAATATCGTTTTCAAATTAAAGTTTCATAAAATATGTTGATGAATTCCCGATGCTCGACTGTAAGTCATTCGTATATACATGCGTTTTACTTTTTTTTTTTTTTTAAAAAAGCTTATTATTCTTAAATATTTTTTTTATGTATCTGTATTGAAAATTTGAATTTTATTACACATGGACTATCAAATTATGATGCGTTGTCCTAGAATTGAATAAACTTTCTAATTACACAATACGGGGTCATTCATTTGATTGAAGACTGATATTTGCGTCTTTCTCTGAAATAATTATTTCCTTGTTAAAACATATTTGACCACATATTTCTGTCATTTAACTGTTCACTATACTTCCGATTTTTTTGTTGTACCGAAACACATGTTTTTATTTGTGTTTTCTAATCAATTCGAATCTATAATCAGTTTAATGAGATCACCACCGGGTAAACGACTACTAGGTTCTTTGGTCATGTTTTTTACCCCAAATATTTGAATGTTTCTATTGGGATAAAACTGAGCGTAATTAACTAAACAAGTGGTTGTATAGATCTCTGACCTGTCTAATTCTAATTATGAGATTAGTGGATACATTAAGACTTTAACCTCAACATATTCCTAAACAAAAGAGCACATGTTTAAATTTATTCTTATTCAAATAAAAGGTCAGAATAGGGATCTATCAATTGCCAGACATATTTTTAAAAGATACTTTTATATTAAAAGTTTGATTGATGAATTATGTGAGATGAAAATATAAGTATTGTTTATTATTTATTTTGCCAAATGTAAAATGTATTCTTGTGCTGAAATTTTGTCGGAGGGTCCTTACGGGTTTTGTAGTTAAATAGTGTTTTTTTTTCGGCGATAATGGTTCAAGAATATAATGTTTTCAAACTATATGTTAATCACCATCAGTGAATTCTTAGTTAAATGTATGCAAAATATTTACTAACAGCTATATGATATAGCGGTTTATGAGCGTTTTCCGCGTACAGCCTCCTAGGGTGTACTAATAAGTTAGTTTTCCTTAGTTATCACGCAAGCATGATCCATGTCTCTGATGTAAGTGACAGTTTACCATTATTTGTCTTTTTTAAAAAAATTTAAGGACTATTAATGGTTTATAACAACAAAAGAACATGCATGATATTGAGACTACGGTGTTGCAACGTTCTAGTTAATGACCCGTCATAAACAGTTAGTCGCTGCGTATTAATTGGAAAATTGTTTTCAAAAATAAAAACAATGTTTTGCCAAATAATTCAAACATTTATTCATTACTTTACAATAATGCGTTTTGTTTTTAATATTCCCAATAAAGTAGTTAAAAGTATAAGAGTTTAAATATAAGAACTATTTATGACCGATGTAAATGACCGATTTACCGCCACACCACTCACATTTTTTAAAATTTAGAAAACTTTTAAACAAAGCGCTTCTCTAAGAATTATGAACTTTACAAACAGCAAGTATGATGGTTAAGAACAAAAACATGTTTTAACTGTAAATAACGGTGATAAGTGATGAGTCAGCTTTAAAATATCACGGTGCTAGTTTTTTTGACCTGATTACCGCTGCAGTAAGATTTGATGAACGATCTTAACATTGGGGAGGCATAGCCTCCCCAAAAATTGCAAATTTTTACGAAGTCAGGGGCAATAACTTTGACAAAACAGAATAAATCCACAAGCGAAACCCAAGGTGCTTAACTTCACATGCTGAGCAACATTCCTAGGTCAAATACTTTTTGAGCTATGTGTGACACCAAAAGAGAACAGACTGAGGGATGGACAGACATGCCCCCCCCCATAGTTGGGGCACAATAATCATAAACCCAGGTGCTAACCTTATAAAACTAATCACATAATATGATGTAAGTGTTAATAATGAATATATATTTAATAATTTGAAGTAAATCCATGAAGAAATAATTAAGATTAATTGAATAAAAAAAAGAAAATAAAAGTTAACAGGGAAGATTATTCTGGAAATGTAACCTTGTCATATCATAATGATCTGGGAATTTGAAGTTTGAAGTAAATCCTGTTAGAAATGAGGAAAAAAAATAATTTATAGAAAAAAATCTAAGTTCAAGGGGGATGGGGGGGGGGAGGAGGAGAATAATGCTGGAAATAGTCAAGCTAGATATTGAATCTTCCCACACATGATTTGAGTCATAATAAGGAACATATACATGTACTTGAAGTTTGAAGTAGACATCTTAAGAAAATTTAAATAAAAAAGTTATAGAAAACTACATTTTTTTTCATGGAATTTCCTGAGTTCAAGGATGATTAAGTGATAGAAATATGAACCTATTGCCACATATGATGTGGGTGATGATAAAAAAACATATATTAAAAGTTTGAAGTAGATACATTAAGAAATTAAGAAGTTATACAAATACAACAATTTTTTTTTAAGAGATGGGAAGGTAAATCTAATAATTTTGGTGCTAGAGTTGTGAACCTTGTTGTGCATAATCTCCATATCTATCCATATTTCAAGTTTTTTTAAGATATTTTCAGTATTTGTTGATTTATCACAAATACATGTCTTGTTTTATTTGCCGTATTGTACGACATTTATATCAAAGTTAGCATGATGAAAACTCTGTCAGTTATTTAAATAATGTGCATTTCTTTCTAAATTTATTGTGTTTTCAATAATCTCAAAAACTTGATTGGACATGTCTGTAAAACATTTTTTTATATACCGATAAAAATACAGTTATTTATCTCGTACATGCAATATTCTTGAAATCATTGTTATCTTAATAATTTCTTTATTGCTTAAATAGAAAACACTTTATATTTAAGTACTTATAGTCCTTATAGTTTCATGTATATTGTTGTTGTGTTTTTTTTCAACAGAGGAAACAATCAAATTTTCTTATAAAACAATAGGATGGAAAAATGAGTTATTTTCCTCTTCACATCATCAGAGGAAGTAAAAGTAGCAAAATTTCTTTAAATCTTGCGAAACAGAATCAATACAATTCCTTTGATTTGTTTCTGCGACATAGTACGAAATCATCTTTTCAAAGTAAGTTTATGATTTATTTTGTACACATAATATTTTAACAAAGTATTTCATTGAAAATTTAATTATGTAAGAGTTTAATGCCAGTTAATAATGTTTATATTAAATTCAAGTATCCTTTTCTTAGCTTCTGCTTCAAGTTACAATTTAATATAATGTAATTTTTATACAAAATTTAATCAAATTTATAACTATGTATTAATTAAAAAAATATTATAAATGTAACTCTGGAAATGAAAAATGTTTCGCTACTTTAAAGGACTAGTTCAATTTACTATTGATAAAATATAATTTGTCAGGATTAACTTTAACATTCAGTATTAAGAAATTAGAAATCACACATCCCATCAATTATTAATATACTGACATCAAAATGTTCATGTAATAAAAATAGGAAAATATTGAAACAAATAGATAAAAGGAAAAAAAAATCTATAAAATATTAAATATTAATTGATATCTACCTAAAATTATGTAAACTTTCCAAATTGGCTATCCTGTACTGTTCTGTTCTATGACATCAAGGTCAGTTAATTAACATGAAGAAGTATGTGACAAAATAAACTTGGTTGCTGACTGAAACATTTTTCCTTTTTACTAATATATTACAGAATGTTTCAAGAACCTGACTACAGAGAAAACCTATCATTGGCACTATCAGAGGTTTTAGATGACATTGGTGTCAATGAAAGAATGGTGATGAGAAGGAGAAGACATTTAATGCTGAGAGAAACTATGGGTAATATCATGTTCAGGTTAACTGATATAAACGTGACTAATTATCATCTAGGGAGTCAGAGTGAAGGTACAACTACTAGAGGACTTCATTCAGACATTGATATACTAGTCTGTTTGCATAGGTACAATATAATACAAGACTGGTCACAGTGGGAACATGGCAAGTTTAACTACCTCATGATACAGGATGAGAACACTACTCCCGGGTATTGTTTCTTACAACTGCTCCATCCTTATGCTCCATATCTTCCTGTCACTGTCATTCCTGATGAACACCATATAAATGATAGAAGTGGAAGAATATTATTAAAAAACACAAGGTATAATGGTTTAATTCCGGGTGCTATAGATCATGGACCATCAAATGCTTTACAAGGACAGCATGGATACTATGATATGGACAGTGTGATAGCTTTTCATTGTAAATCATGGCCTCAATCAGCATCAAGTTGGTTAGATAGACAAGGTATTGGTAGATGGCCAACACAAGAGATGAAAAGATATGCAGTCAGAACTGGGTGTTTTGTTGTTGCAACTGGAAGTAAGGTCAGTGAATATCCTGAACTTGAATGGAGAATATCTACATCCCTGACAGAAAGGTGCCTTATGTTAAACCTAAATATAACACAAATAAGGTGCTATGTACTATTGAAAATGATTCTTAAATCCTTCCTTAATCCTCAGGGGACAATTAATATATCAAGTTTCATGTGTAAAACAGTTCTTTTACACTGTATAGAAAACACAGAGTCAAGTATATGGAAAGAGAACAATTTATTTATATGCTTAACATACTGCTTATCAGAACTACATAGCTGTGTACAGAATGACCGTTGTTCACATTTCATTATCCGAGAAAACAATTTGATGGCAGGGCAATTTACAGCTGAAAAAAAACATGAACTTTCAAAAAATATAAGCGATTTTTTACAGAATGACAGACAAATGTTACTTATAATTGATATTGATGATCTTGGCTATAGATTGCAAGTTAAACTGAACATGCTACCACACGGAGCATATTATCATCAATCTTCTCATGCAATACATGAATTTTATATGACCGAAGAATATTTAAACACAGCATTCACTGTAAGGGGGTCTCAACTGAGACTTTTACAACATTTACACACAAAAAACATTAGAACGATGAAGCATTGTATAGGTAAACTAATTACTTTCAATGTTAATGGAAATAGATTAGAACAGGCTGCATTCAAGTTTCTAGCACCTTTTCTTTTTACCACATATGGATCTATCCTGGCATCATCCAGCATTGGTGAAAATAATCAAGTGTCACCTCAAGCATTGGTTTGGTTATTAGATGGATTAAACTCAGATATCTGGAATAGCAGACTTAAATTGGCTTCAGTGTTCTACAGTACAGGAGATATGGAGAAAGCTGAACTAATACTGACACACACTGAACAACAATATTACTCTTATCCTGTTTTTCCTATCTGTAGATGCGAGGATATGCCTCCACCAGCAGTAACAGCAGAATTCAAGAGGGTATGTGGTGAACAAAGTGAGGACTGTATTAAACATATAACAGCATTTTGTGTCACATTCATACAGAAAGAGATCAACTGTGTTCCTCATGAACTACAATATGAAATGTTTAGATCTACACAAGATGACATGATACACAGAGATGAGGATGAAGACTATTGGATGGACTGGGCTGTAGTTGATTCTCTACCTTTCCTATACTTCCTGCAATACAAGATCTACAGTCATCTACAAAGACATGAAGATAAACAACAAGCACTAAGTAAACTTATAAGAACCATAGAAACTGATAAAAACCTCAGACATAGAGAAACAGCTCTCAACATTTTAGGACAATGTATGGAACAAGAAAACAGACCTCAACAGGCATTAAATTACTACCTGCTTTCTCTTCAACAAAGGCAAAGAAACAATGTAGCAATCATCCATATATGTAAGCTCCTTTCTGGCTTATTGGCAGCACAATAATAAGGGTTCAAAATACAGTGACAGTATTACAACTGAAGTTTTCAATGATTATATACTGATTGTGTGTATTAAACTGACTCAGATGTTAAAATATATACATGTATATGCCTTTCATCATTCTTTCTGTTACATTTTAGTCTCAAATAAAACAATCAGAGTGAATTAACAACTACTATGTGATATGATTTTGTATATATAATCTTATACTGTTATAAAATATGAAATAAACAAAATAACTAGAACTCCACGAGTTTGCTCTGTGTCACCTTGTAAACAGTTGAGCTGTCACTTAAATTAGGCATTTTCTTCTTAAATATTGGTTATTTATAAACACTGCTCTTACAATGTACATGTACCTTTAACTTAAGTGGTTTTTGAACTGATTGTAACAATGTAACATCAGGATTAATAAAACTGTAACATTATCAAAAATAAAAATACCATGGAAAAGTTTTACACTGACAGATCAAATTGAGGACTCTGTGATTGATCCTTAAGCATTGCACTTCAGGTCAATGAAAAAAGCTTACAAACCAAATTTGGAGTCAATCAAACTTAAGCCTCGGTCTCACTTACTCCCGGCAGAGCCCAGGACCATCCCAGTAAGTTACTGGATGGTCCGGGATGAAATTATTGTTGCGGTCACACTTACCCCGGCAGCACTACGGTAGTTCCCTACTAACCACCCAGGATGCGCTCTGGATCATCCAGGCAGAGCCCAGGTGAAGCTACAGTTCATGCCGGTGCTTCCCCGGTTGTTCCCGGATGACGCCGGAAGAGCCCCGGTTGACCCAGGCAGAGCCCCGATCGATCCAGGCAGAGCCCCGGCAGAGCCCAGGACAATCCAGGCAGAGCCCCGGTAGAACCCCGGTGGATTGAAAACTCCTGAAAATGATAACATTGATACATAATTTTTATTTACTATTGTTAATATCATGATGATTTTCTGAAAATGCCATACTGGATAGAAGGGAAATGGAAAGGCTTTTAATACAAACAAGTGCAATCATCGCAAATTGTTGTTATTCTTTTGAAATGATCCGGGCTTTGCCGGGGCTCTACCGGGATCAACCATAGCTCTACCTTTATCCTCCGGGGCTCTGCCTGTAGTTACCGGGGCTCTGCCGGCATATACCGGGGCTCTACCGTAACTCTACCGGCTATATCATACCCCGGATCATCCCCGGTTTGTGCCGGCAGAGCTACGGTGCTTTCCCGGTATAACCCTGGTCGTTCCCCGCAGAGCTAAGGATGAAGCCGGCAAAGCTATACCTTCCCGGATCATCCCGGACCACCCCGGTGATATTAAATATTTTATTCCATCCGGGGTCGAATGCCGGATGTTCCCGTATCATCCAGGACGTTGCCGGCAGAATTACGGATGTACCCCAGTTGTTCCCGGTTGTACCCTGGTCGTTCCCGGATCACCCCGGACGTCTACAGGGGCTCTGCCGGGATGTAAGTGAGACTGTAGCTTTATTGTGACCAAGTTATGCTCTGGACAAGCCTACTTACTAAGAAAATAAATAAAGGGCAGTAACTCATAAATCATGCAGTACAGAGTACTAATTCTTGTGCATTGCACTTCTTCTTCATGAGATCTATCATCCTATGAAGTTTCAAATCTATAGCTTTTAAAGTGTAGGAGCATTGGCCCGGACAAAAGTAAAGTATTATAATTTACAAAGGGCAATATCTCTAAAATCATGAAGTACAGAGTACTGGTTCTTGTGCACTGCACTTCTTCTCAATGAGATCTATCAAACTATGAAGATTCAAGTCCATAGCTTTTATAGTTTAGGTGAAATGGCTGGGATAAAAATAATGTAACAAAATAAACAAAGAGAAAAAAATAAAAAATCATGGAGTACCGGTTTTTCATGCACTGCATTTCATCTCAATGAGATCAATCATCCTATGAAGTTTTCAAAGCTTTTATATTTTAGAAGAAATGGCCCAGACAAAAATAAAGTGAGAAAATTAACAAAGCACAAAAACTCAAAAATCATCGAGTGATCACACATTGCAAAATGCAAAGTTATTTTGATTTTTAGCTCGACTATTCGCAGAATAATCAAGCTAATGCAGTTACCCATTTGTCGGCGTCGGCGTCCCTGTGGTTAAGTTTTTGCGTGCAAGCTGGTATCTCCATAACTACTGAAGGGAATGGCTTGAAACTTCACACACTTGTTCTCTGTGATTATCTAACATGATTGGCACAAATCCCATAACTCTGATTTGCTCTTTTGCATAATTATGCCCCTTTTTCGACTTAGAAATTCTTGGTTAAATTTTTGCGTGCAAGCTGGTATCTCCATAACTAGTGAAGGGAATGGCTTGAAATTCACACACCTGTTCTCTGTGATTATCTAACATGATTGGCACAAGTCCCATAACTCTGATTTGCTTTTTTGCATAATTATGCCCCTGTTTCGACATAGAAATTCTTGGTTAAGTTTTTGCGTGCAAGCTGGTATCTCCATAACTACTGAAGGGAATGGCTTGAAACTTCACACACTTGTTTTCTGTGATTATCTAACATGATTGGCACAAGTCCCATAACTCTGATTTGCTCTTTTGCATAATTATGCCCCTTTTTCGACTTAGAAATTCTTGGTTAAATTTTTGCGTGCAAGCTGGTATCTCCATAACTAGTGAAGGGAATGGCTTGAAATTCACACACCTGTTCTCTGTGATTATCTAACATGATTGGCACAAGTCCCATAACTCTGATTTGCTTTTTTGCATAATTATGCCCCTGTTTCGACATAGAAATTCTTGGTTAAGTTTTTGCGTGCAAGCTGGTATCTCCAAAACAACTGAAGGGAATGGCTTGAAACTTCACACACTTGTTTTCTGTGATTATCTAACATGATTGGCACAAGTCCCATAACTCTGATTTGCTCTTTTGCATAATTGTGCCCCTTTTTCGACTTAAAAATTCTTGTTTAAAATTTTGCGTGCAAGCTTGTATCTCCATAACTACTGAAGGGAATGGCTTTAAACTTCACACACTTGTTCTCTGTGATTATCTAACATGATTGGCATAAGTCCAATAACTCTTATGTGCTTTTGTACATAAGTATGCCCCTTTTTGGACTTAAAATTCTTGGTTATGTTTTTGCGTGCAAGCTGGTATTTCCATAACTTTTGAAGAGAATGGCTTGAAACTTCACACACTTGTTCTCTGTGATTATCTAACATGATTGGCACAAGTCCCATAACTCTGATTTGCTTTTTTGCATAATTATGCCCCTTTTTCTTCTTAGAAATTCTTGGTGAAGCAAATATCTCCAAAACTACTGAAGGGTTTGTGCCTTTTTAGCTCACCTGTCACAAAGTGACAGGGTGAGCTTTTGTGATCGCTTTTCGTCCTTCGTCCGTCTGTCCGTCGTCCGTAAACTTTTACTTTAAATGACATCTCCTCATAAACCAATAAGCCAATTTCATTCAAACTTTACATGAATGTTCCTTTGGTGGTCACCTTTGAAAATTGTTCAAAGAATTTAATTCCATGCAGAACTCTGGTTGCCATGGCAACCAAAAGAAAAAACTTAAAAAATCTTCTTCTAAAAAATCCAAAGAGCTAGAGCTTAGATATTTGGCATGAAACATCTTCTAGAGAGTGTCTACCAAGTTTGTTCAAATAAAAGCCCTGGGGTCAAAATTGGCCCCGCCCCAGGGGGTCATTGATTTTTCCTATATGCATATAGTAGGCTAAAACCTTAAAAAATCTTCTTTAAAAGAACCCAAAGACCTATAGCTAAGATATTTAGCATGAAACATCCTCTAATGGGTTTCTACCAAGTTTGTTCAAATAAGAGCCCTGGGGTCAAAATTGGCCCCACCCCAGGGGGTCATTGATTTTCTCTATATGCATATAGTAAAAACTTAAAAAAATCTTCTTGTAAAGAACCCAAAGACCTAGAGCTAAGATATTTAGCATGAAACATGTTCTAATGGATGTCTACAAAGTTTGTTCAAATAAAAGCCCTGGGGTCAAAATTGGTCCCGCCCGGGGGGTCATTCCCTATATGCATATAGTAAAAACTTAAAAAATCTTCTTTTAAAGAACCCAAAGACCTAGAGCTAAGATATTTAGCATGAAACATCCTCCAATGGGAGTCTACCAAGTTTGTTCAAATAAAAGCCCTGGGGTGAAAATTGGCCCCGTCCCAGGGGGTCATTGATTTTCCCTATATGCATATAGTAAAAACTAAAAAAACTTCTTTTAAAGAACCCAAAGAGCTAGAGCTAAGATATTTAACATGAAACATCTTCTAGTGACCGTCTACCAAGTTTGATGTAATAAAAGCCCTGGGGTCGAAATTGACCCGCTCAGGGGGGTCATTCATTTTCCTTATATGTGTATAACAAAAACTTTAAAAATCTTTTTTGAAAAAACTCAAACAGCTAGAGTTTAGATATTAAGCACGAAGCATCTTCTAGCGAGTGTCTACAAAGTTTGTTCAAATAAAAGCCCTGGGGTCAAAATTGGCCCGCCCCGGTGACATTGATTTTCCTTATATGTGTATAGCAAAAACTTAAAAATCTTTTTTGAAAAAACCTAGAGTTTAGATATTAAGCATAAAACATTTTCTAGTAAGTGTCTACAAATATTGTTCAAATAAAAGCCCTTGGGGCAAAACTGGCCCTGCCCCAGGTGTGTCATTGTTTTTAAGTATAGACCTTAGATGTTTAGCATGAAACATCTTCTAATGGGTGTCTACCAAGTTTGTTCAAATAAAAGCCCTGGGGTTTAAACTGGCCCCGCTCCGGGGGCCTATATACAGGTGAGCGACTTCAGGGCCATCATGGCCCTCTTGTTTGAACAATTTATAATAATAAAGCAGTGATTAACTCGATAAAACATCTTAATAACAAGCCTTTGTATCTTTTCGGACAATTTTATTCATATAGGTAAGCATTATTATAAACCAAAGAAACCCTTGTGAAAACTTTTCGAAAGTTTCCCGCTTAATCCCCCGGCATTTTTTGTTACCTATGTAATAACCTTTAAAACTTTTAAAAGGGCTAATTTTGCTATAAAAATTTCCTGCCAAAATATTTTCAGGGTCCCAAAGTGAAGAGTGTGAAGTAGTTTTTGGCCAATTTCCCTGGGGGATAATGATGAACCCGGGTGGATTTTAAAGGAAAAACCTGTGGGGACAGGAAAATGGTATGTTTTAAATAGGGTACTATATTTTACAAAAATAAAGTTTTGTTTCATGATGATTTTTAAATTTAATTTGGGATTTTGCTGGGACAATTTTTCCAGGGGCTTTTTAGTTTCCCAAAACTGACAATGTCATAATTTTATCCCTTTTGTATTTTGAAAACAGTTTTTAAAAAATAAGAAAAAGGAATATGATTATTTTTATATTATAAACATCACATTGCTGATGTTTTTGATATACTGAACTATTTCTCACAGTATTCAAACTTACATCCTATACTTTTTGTAATTAACTATGTGTATTCAATCAATGATTCCACAAATTTATGATTTTATATATATGTTACCCTTATCTGACTAGCCAACAGAAAATGCATGTATCCTGCAATCAAATTTCCTAGCCTTTAGACAGTTTGCAATTATATCTATGTTAAGACTGAAACACATACATTTTACTTCAATTAAAATTTGATAAATATAGATCTATGACCCCATGACTACACCATTTAGTTTATAATTAATATTATTATATGTAAAATAATTTGTTCAGACATATGTTATTATAAAATATTTGTTATGCAGGAAGCAGATGATCAGAACATATTTACAGCTCAATTATTTCCTGTGTTTCATGCCAAGGACACTGTAGGGTTACAGGAGATATTGTGGTTACAGGGAGCTGTCACTGATAATGATGATAGAGATATTCTCCGCAGGTCAGTCTACCAATTATTCATTGATCATTCTTGTACTATTACTCTGTTGTTGTGGTTATGTGGTTTAAAAAAGAATTTGAAGACACATGGCGGATAATGCATTTACACTGCTGTAAAAAACTTGAGCATATTGAAATATCATCATGAGTATTTGGGCCTGTTGAGATGCAAGAATGATGCTTAAATATTTTATTATTTTGTTTTGCAAAAATGAAGATGATTGGTTCTGTTCAGGAATCCAGAGGCATTTTTAATTCAGATGTACCTGTCTAACCTGAGGTTATTGATTATCAAATGTATTTTATTTTAATACAAGGGAGTTAATTTTTTTTCAATTGTAAAGAAATATATATTACCTGCTTAATTAAGATTCCCAAGTGGTTAAGGAAAATCTACACTAAAGGGAGAGAATTATAATAATATTATTCTGTCATACTTTGATTGTGAAAAGGAAAAGGTAAACATTTGTATCATGTATTTTATTAAATTTTATTTATAATATTCATGTAGATCTATGTTGGTTTTGTCAGTGTGTACAGCCTAACCTATTCGTAAGACTACCGCGTAATACAGAAAAACCTGCAAATAACGACCACTTTTTGATAACCTTATATTGATAAAATTGGAACAAAGTAACCTCCAAATAAAGACCACTTGTCTGTTAAGAGTTAAAGACCATGATTTATCTCACTCTTGGTTTGCCTTTGTTCCTGTGTTTGACTGTATATATGATTTCATGCAGTAACATCTAGCTTGAATTATTAAAATGACTATTATCTTTAAAAAAAAAAGTCATTAAAAATGCATTGTTGTCTTTGATAAATAATGTTTTACTGATTTATTCAACCATAAACATTTCAGATGGAGAAGTTCATGGCGTCTGAGTATGAAGGACATTCATTCATTAACAGATCTGAAAGGAGAGCTGGAATCTAGAAAGTAAATCTGTTATTCTTTAACCCTGCTGAATTTCTTAAATGGACTTGCCTAGCCTCATTTTTGGAACCATCCACTCTCAATTTTAGGGATATCAAGATGTTAATTTGAAGTTAGTCAGCTATCAGTATAAAGAAATGGTCAAGTTTCAAGTTTTATTTACAAATTCTCTGTTTGCATATATACAAATACAAGAGTCAATCTGCACAGATGTGTAGGCTGGTCTGGCTCTGTTATTTTGGCAAAGGTTAATTTTTTTTGTTTGGTTAAAAATAGTTTGTATTATTTCCTATATTGTTAGGTTTAACATGCTACTTTTATTGTGTCCTTACCAGTATTAATTTGCATGCACTGTAAATAAAGTATATAGCATGAATTATAGACTTTAGATTGAATTAAATGGATTTGGTAAAGGAGAAACAAATGTGCAAATGAAGGACTGATTTTACCAAATAAGCATGATATCCATTGAAACCCCATTGCTATAAACAAAAATTGGCACATTCGTATCAGGAATTTTCTGTTTTATATACACGGGCATGCCATTCTGTGTTTTTGGAGTCTTAAAAGGCAACTCTCATGTGTGAAATAATGTTATAAAATGTATATATATGTATTTTCAGGTTGTTGTTTTATACAGTAGGTCAGCATGATATTACAAAGGCATTGCTACAACAGGAGAATAAAGGTTTCCGTGTACTATATAACAGTGCTGTCATTGATGGATATACACAGTTACTACTTAATACACTCGACACAGGTATAGATGTATTTTCACATAGCAATTATTCCTCCGCTTGCTACCATTTTGAGGATAATTTCCAATATATCATATGCTTAAGATAAGATAAAAAAATCTCTCATAATTATATCATCTTCTTGAAAACTGATAAAAATCTTTTACATATTGGTGCTAAAATAATATATAAGACTTTGAAAGTTACTATGAGAGTTTACCAGTTTCTGTACGAAAGTGGTAACGCATTACAGTAACCATTTTAGGCTTGACTATTCAAAGAATAGGGAAAGCTATTGTACTCACCCATAATTGAAACTTCAATCATACTCGGAGGTCACTGACCAAGGCCAATAACTCTAACATGGATTTTGACAGAGACATGCCCCTTTTTGAACTTGTTTTACTATTAAACACTGAGAATTGTCAGTATGCTGTCCTACCAACAGCTCATGTTATGTTACTTGGGACCACTGCCATGAAAGAAAAAAATGCAAATAGTGCTGAACATTTTATGTACCATATAAGAGAGGCATACTTATATCCAGCAATAAAATCTTCATCTCTAATTAGTTGTGCAGGTATTTCATAAGAATATAGAACAGTTTCACATAAGCTGTCAAGCTCTGTATAAATATATTTTATATAGCTGTAATTGTATTGATATATATGTGTACTAGTTTGGGCATCTTGCATGAAGAATAGAGGTATATTTTATAAGATACCTGGAATTTGTATTCCATACATCCTGAACCCCAAAATATTAAAATGTGTATTTTTAATACTTTTGTCTACATTCTCCTTCCTTTTCTATATTGATATTTTTTAATACACTCTTCCTTTATTCCTCTTTTTTAACAGATTAATTAATATAAATGTCAAATATGTTTAATGGGATTAGCTGAGATCACATTGTTTTTGGTGTGTGTGTTGTTTTTTTTCACAGTATTTTATTATATAATACAAGTATGATGCCCTGATATTTTATTGACTTGTGTTGATTGAATATAATTAAGTAATGTCTTTGTTGATCATTCTTATATTATAAGGAAAATAATTGTTTTGAATAAATAAAACAACAATCTTTAATCAAAAGATACTATTGATTTAAGCTTATATAGAAAAATCATGTTAGAAGGTCAGTGTTGCAAAAATTCTATTTAGTTTTAACATATTTGTTTGAGCTTGATTGCAATGCTGGCGAACAATAAGTGATCCTAGTGTGACTTAAACCAGCAACCCATAGGTCATAAGGTAGACACTGGAATCAGGAGACCATCCACTTAAAAGATAGTGCTTAACATTGAACTAATCTTCTTAAAACTACTAAAGCTTAGTGTTAGAATAGACTAAATATTACATAGTATTGTAATAGAATTATTTAAAAGGAGATGAATTACTTAAACCTAGTGTTAGAATAGATATTGAACTAACTGCATTATTATGAAATAATATCTATGATAAATACATTGTCTCAGCAAATTAATCATTATAATTAATATTATATATACATGTATACTTTACTGATTTAAGAAGGAATATTTCCAAGTGTATTTGTTTCGAATATAAACAATGCAAATAAAGTACACACTTGTGTTACAGTTGGTGAAGGCAGTGACAGTGAGCTTCAAGCTGGTATGGCTGCCAGGACTCTCGCCAACATTGCTGATGTCCTAGGTTGTATGGCAGGACCCAAAGGTGGACTTAGAAGTGGTCCGGCTGCTAATACAGCTTGGGCAAAAGCCTTTCAGCTGCTTGAGGTAAAGTTGTCAACTCCTAATTTTACTACTGTGCATTAATGAATTGCTTAAGTTAGAAGTTAGATATGAATAATTGATGATAAAAAAAAAAAAAATCATTTATTCATACATGTATATGTATTTTACATCAATTTATTTGGATTTGAGACTTTGTTCTCCTGTTAGTTGTTA
This sequence comes from Ruditapes philippinarum, assembly GCF_026571515.1. NCBI lineage: Eukaryota > Metazoa > Mollusca > Bivalvia > Venerida > Veneridae > Ruditapes > Ruditapes philippinarum. The sequence goes on along the minus strand of NW_026861864.1, from coordinate 424,812 downwards.
CATAGGAATAAATTGATAAATTTTAGAAAAGGAATATCAAAGGGGGTATAGAGGCCCTTGCTAAAGAACGGAGTAAGTGGCTGGACAGACCTGACACCCTGATCCGTGCAGCGCGGCACTACGAGGGGGCAGCCCAGATACTTATAAGACATGCAGTGATGACAGCCAAACAGGTGATGAGTTTAATCCTTTCTGTGTAGCTGGTTTCCTGGCTAGAAATGAGGTTTGAGGAGATCATTTAAATAGATATAATACATATTTTGCAAAGGAAAAGACTAAGCATGGAACTCTGTGTTATTGACGTACTTATAGTTTCCTAGTATGTCTGCATTAAATTTCATAATTTATTAATTAGTATTTTGTTGGAAACAGAACAAACTCGACTAATGATTGCATTTTTAATTGAATGAATTCAAAGATTTTTAACTTCACGGTAAATATGACCGCACATGACAAATTACTGAGAGTACGTCAGTTATAGAGTTGCGTCAATAATACAGAGTTTGAGTATAAATATATTATCATCTGTTGTATGCAAAAAATTATTGGTATAAGGTTATTTTTGTTAGAATAATTTAAACAATTGTGCTCTCCTTTCCTTTTTTCACTGATCCTTAGAAGTATTGTTTTGAAACTTAAAATACTTGATTATGAATATCACCTCAATTTGTAGGCATTGGAATATAATTCTGTCATTGACTTTAACAAAATTATGCTCAGATAAGTTATTTATCAGCAAAGATATTCTTGTTATTTTCCAGTATTCATTTAAAAAATTAATTGATAATAAAAAAATCTATTATTAAGATGCAAGAGGAGACCAAAAAAGAACTTTTTACATATCATCTATGAGATATTTAAGATGCAGGTTAAAGTTGAATATTAGTATTAAAATAGCGCTAAAATGTTATGATTATAAATCAAAGCTTATATTTAGTTTAATATTTCATTGTTCTTATTTAAATATGTAAATGTTTTACAGTTTTTCAAGTTACAAGATGAGACCCCTGTAAGTCATGGAAGCTGGGTGCTTGCTGAGTGTCCAGCTAGAATAGATATAGCAGGTGGGTGGTCAGATACCCCACCTATAACATATGAACATGGCGGGGCTGTGACCACTGTCGGGCTTCTTATTGAGGGAAAGGTAAGACTCACTGTCTGTCTTAAACTTGTCAGGTAAAAAAGCTTGTTTGCATGATTGCTATGCTCCCCGAAAAATTTCGGGGGAGCATATAGTCGTCGAGTTGTCCGTCCGTCAGTCTGTCCGTCCGTCTCGAATTCGTGTCCGGCCCATAACTTTGTTATTTGAAGTCAGATTTTAAAACTATTTCACAGAAATGATCACCATATTGAGACGACGTGTCGCGCGCAACATTTGAGTCGCTACCTTGAAGGTCAAGGTCACAGCATGACCTTGCAGCAAAATCGTGTCCGGTCCATAACTTCCTTATTTGAAGTTGGATTTTAAAAATATTTCACAGAAATGATCACCATATTGAGACGACGTGTCGCGCGCAACATTTGGGTCGCTACCTTGAAGGTCAAGGTCACAGCATGACCTTGCAGCAAAATCATGTCCGGCCCATTACTTTGTTATTTGAAGTCGGATTTTAAAACTTTTTCACAGAAATGATCATCATATTGAGACGATGTGTCACGCGTAATATTTGGGTTGCTACATTGAAGGTCAAGGTCACAGCATGACCTTGCAGCAAAATCGTGTCCGGTCCATAACTTTGTTATTTGAAGTCGGATTTTAAAATTATTTCACAGAAATGATCACCATATTGAGACGATGTGTCACGCATAACAAGTCGGTCGCTTCCTTAAAGGTCAAGGTCACAGCATGACCTTGCAGCAAAGTCGTGTCTAGCCCTTAACTTCGCTATTTGAAGTCGGATTTAAAAAGTATTTCACAGAAATGATTATCATATTAAGATGACGTGTCACGTGCAACATTTGGGTCGCTACCTTGAAGGTCAAGGTCACAGTATGACCATTCAGCAAAATCGTGTCCAGCCCATAACTTCCTTATTTGAAGTCGGATTTTTAAACTATTTCACAAAAGTGATCACCATATTGAGATGACGTGTGGCGCGCAACATTTGGGTCACTACCTTGAAGGTCAAGGTCACAGCATGACCTTGCAGCAAAATTGTGTCCGACACATAACTTCATTATTTGAAGTCGGATTTTACATCGCTACCTTGAAGGTCAAGGTCACGGCATGACCTTGCAGCAAAATCGTGTCCGGCCCATAACTTCGTTACTGGAAGTCGGATTTAACAACTATTTCACAGAGATGATCACCATATTGAATCGACGTGTCGCATGCAACATTTGGGTCGCTACCATGAAGGTCAAGGTCACAGCATGACCTTGCAGCAAAATCATGTCCGGCGCATAACTTTGTTATTTGAAGTCGGATTTTACAACTATTTCACAAAAATGATCATCATATTGAGACAATGTGTCGTGCACAACATTTGGGTTGTTTTTACACTTTGAACTTTGTCTGTGACATAACTCTGACACAACAAGAGGTATACCTTCCTGTGTCCAAAACCTATTCGGGGAGCATCACCCGGTTCAACCGGCTCTTGTTTTTTATGCCTCCACTTGTGGGAAAGGGGGATATAGATTTGCCCTTGTCTATCCTGAAGACTGACAGACCAGTTGTATGTGGGGAAATGGGTGTCTTTGGAAACTCTTCTAGTTTTTTTTCTCATGATTATCATATTCACACTTTTATGTAACATTGAAATAAACATATAAGAAGCCATAAGAAAAATTGTGTTTAGTTAGAAATAAAGTCAAATTACTATTGTAGTTCTTTTACAAAATGATTTTAAAATTTGCAGGAAGCAAATTATTTTTGAACATCTACATATGGACCATAATTGTATCGCAGTGATTTTAAAAACTGACTAAAATCTTAAGTTTTTATGTAAAGTATCTTTCGAATTGTTTCTTGTACTTATCTCATCAGTTACTGTATATAATACAACATATTGTCACCTTAGTGCAGTAACAGGTAAATTCCTTATATAACTTAATAGGAGTTAACCTGTTACTGCACTAATGTGCTGATACATTTAATGTTTGTTATTGACTATAGAGACCAATAGGGGCAAAGACGAGAAGAATTGATGAGCCAAATCTGGTGCTAGTTTTACACGGTTCATCTGAACAGAAACAAGTAGTGTGTAAAGAAATATCTGATCTAGCTGATTATTATAACCCACATACACCAGGTAATGTTATCTAACTGTCTCTAGTATATTGTCTTATAGCATAATGATCTTTTCTAAATGATTGATATTATTTTCATATATCAGGTAATATAGTTTGGCTATTTAGTTGTTTGTATTGTAAGGTTGTAAGTTAAACTAACACTGTAAAACTGACAATGGGTCTTTAAGGGAGGGTGCTTAAGGTCACTGATTTAAATTCAACTACTATTAACACATAGAGTTCAAATCCTGTCAGTGACTGAATTCTTTCATTTGAGGAAGCTATTCAGCTAACTAGCAGGTCCTACTTTTATATTAGTTACTTTTTGTAGATATTTAAAAATAGTAATTATTTATACATATATGTATACATATTATACTTCAGGTGCTCTATTGAAAGCAGCATTTGTGTGTGCAGAAATTATTGACCTGAAATCCAGTCAGACATTGAAGGAGCAGTTAGAAACCAAGTATCAGGGTGGCTTTGAGTTACACAGCTGGACAAACCTGCCACATGGCTCAGGTAAAATGATACTGGTAGTCCCATAGTTTTATCAATCTTTTATTTAAAGCATAAGAATTTATCCCAGGGTTTTCGAAAGAGGTGACTTAATGACTTCTAATAACTGGAGTCTATGCATCTCTTAGCTCCAGCAGGTGAACCCTGGTTTTGCTTTTAAGTTTGTAACACTTGAGGTTGGTCAAAATTGTCTTTCCGGTTTTGGCACCTTATGACATATACTGTGTTGGTGTACTGTAAAACCAAACAAACTGTGTGTAATGAATTCATTTTTCTATATAAATATGTATTATTTTGTGTATATAGGTTTAGGTACAAGCAGTATTCTAGCTGGTGTTGTCATGGCATCATTACTGAAGGCTGCTGGGAAATCATGTGACACCACCTCTCTCCTTCATGCTGTAAGTAGTCACTCATTTCATATCAAGGGTACATCTTTCTTGATTTGATCAAGTTTGACTTTTGTAGCCAAGTGGTTCGTGTTACTAAACTAAAGTCTCTTGCTGAAGATAGAAGAATTGGCACTTGTTCTACTATCAAGCAAGGAGAATAGTCAAGCAAGCTGTCCTACCAAGATTTGTAAAATTGTTTCATTTAGTTTAAAACAAGCATCATTAAGTTATTTAAATTTGTATTTTTCATTTATTACTGTTTGATCACTGTTTTGATGATGAATTTATATTCATAAATTACTATATCCTACCACTTGCAGGTTTTATACCTGGAACAGCTGTTGACAACAGGTGGAGGCTGGCAGGACCAGATAGGGGGTCTTACTGGTGGTGTTAAACTAGGACTGTCAGAGGCCAAGCTGCCATTATTTGTGGAAGTTGTAGATCTCAAGATAAAACCTGAGATCATTCAGGCATTTAATGAAAGAATTGTGTTGATTTACACAGGAAAGACAAGGCTGGCGAGGAACTTACTCCAGGTAAAGATTGGTTGAGATCATGTATCCACAACACAACATATGTGCTATAAGATACTGAAGAGATCTGAAACATGTACTTGGAAGTTATAACATAATAGTGTTCTCAAATAACCCAAATGTTTCTTCCTATAAAGCTAGTACTGGTTTATTTTGCAACCATTTAATATTTTTATCACAGTCACCAAATTTTATTATGCAACATTAAAGATAAAGTTTTTACAACCCAACATTCCTGAGTTTACCCAGTAAAATACAGTTAACCCTGCCAAAACCCACTGGATTGGTGTTTTACTCTTTAATACCTTGGTTTTTGTTGTTGTTTTTTTTACCTTGATTAGGGGCATTTGTGGTTGGTTGGTTGAGGTAGTTGACTTTAAACCACTTGCCCTTTCATGGCTGTAGGTTCAAAGCCCACCAGGGAATTTGAATTCTCTCATGTGGGAAAGGTTACAGAATGGTGTTGGTTCTACTCGGGTGCCCACTTGTGCCTGAAATAACGCAAAGAAAGAACCATGATTATGTCTCCTTACTATTAATCTGTATTAATAAACTACATATTATAAAGAATACTTAATGGACATTTTAGTGTACTTGTCTTTGTGTTGTAGGATGTTTTAAGAAATTGGTATGCAAGGAATCCCCAGATTGTTGAAACAGAAGATAAATTGGTTCAACTAGCGAAGGATTGTGCTAAATTTTTTCAAGAAGGTATGACAATAGTTTATGCAGTGTTAACATGATTTTTGATCATTAGCAGTCTGGTTAGGATTAGTTATCTAATATCACAGGGGCAATTGTAGGCGAATGGTAAATGTCTTTAACCTCTCACTGGTGGGTTTAAATCCCACCAGGGACTTTGAATTCCTTTAGGCAGTTAACAGCTAGCTACTAGAATGCTATTGGTTCTACTCGAGTGCCTTGTTGAGCCTGCAATAATACACATAGTGGTACCTGAGGTCTTCATCCATTCATTAGTAAAGCTGGAAAGTGGCCATTACAGTTTTGGTATGATCACAAACAAACCTAAAATCACTTTGTCTCATTAATTTGGTTTTCACATCCTTCAAAAAATGCTGCATTGTTTCATTTGAGGAAGATGTCCAGGTAATTATACCCCCAAAAACGAAGTTTGGGGGGGTATATAGGAGTCACCCGGTGGTCGGTCGGTTGGTCGGTCGGTCCAGACGTCCGTTGCATTTTCCTTGTCCGGAGCATAACTTGATAACTAATGGTTGGAATTCAATATAACTACATACAATGGTCAAGCACATTGAGAGGAAGTGCAGTGCACAAGAACCATAACTCTATCTTGACTAATTACAGAGTTATTGCCCTTTGTTACTTTTCCTTGTCCGGGGCATAACTTGAAAACTACTGTTTGGAATTCAAAACAACTTCATACAATTGTCAAACACAATAAAGGGAAGTGCAGTGCACAAGAACCATAACTCTATCTAAAGTAATTACAGAGTTATTGCCCTTTGTTGCTTTTCCATTGCTTTTTTTTTGTCCGTTGCATTTTCCTTGTCCGGAGCATAACTTGAAGACTAATTGTTGGAATTCAATATAACTACATACAATATTCAAGCACATTGAGAGGAAGTGCAGTGCATAAGAAACATAACTCTATCTTGACTAATTACAGAGTTATTGCCCTTTGTTACTTTTCCTTGTCCGTGGCATAACTTGAAAACTACTGGTTTGAATTCAAAACAACTTCATACAATTGTCAAACACAATAAGGGGAAGTGCAGTGCACAAGAACCATAACTCTATCCAAAGTAATTACAGAGTTATTGCCCTTTGTTGCTTTTCCATTGCCTTCTTTTTTTTGTCCAGACCATAACTTGAAGACTAATGGTTGGAATTCAATATAACTACATACAATGGTCAAGCACATTGAGAGGAAGTGCAGTGCATAAGAACCATAATTCTATCTAAAGTATTTACAGAGTTATTGCCCTTTATTACTTTTCCATTGCTTTCTTTTGTCCGGACCATAACTTTAAGACTAATTGTTGGAATTCATTATAACTTCATACAATGGTCCAGCACATTGAGAGGAAGTGCAGTGCACAAGAACCATAACTCCATCTTGACTTATTACAGAGTTACTGCCCTTTGTTTCTTTTCCATGTCCAGAGCATAACTTTAAAACTACTGGTTGGAATTCAAAACAACTGCATACAATGGTCAAGCACAATAAGGGGAAGTGCAGTGCACAAGAACCATAACTCCATCTTGACTAATTACAGAGTTATTGCCCTTTGTTTCTTTTCCATTGCTTTCTTTTGTCCGGACCATAACTTGAAGACTTATTGTTGGAATTCATTATAACTTCATACAATGGTCAAGCACATTGAGAGGAAGTGCTGTGCATAAGAACCATAACTCCATCTTGACTTATTACAGAGTTACTGCCCTTTGTTACTTTTCCTTGTCCACAGCATGACTTGAAAACTACTGGTTGGAATTCAAAACAACTTCATACAATGGTCAAGCACAATAAGGGAAGTGCAGTGCACAAGAACCATAACTCCATCTTGACTAATTACAGAGTTATTGCCCTTTGTTACTTTTCCTTGTCCAGAGCATAACTTGAAAACTACTGTTTGGAATTCAGTACAACTTCATACAGTTGTCAAGGACATTAAAAGGAAGTGCAGTGCACAAGAGCCATAACTCCATTTTGACAAAATACAGAGTTACTGCCCTTTGATACTTTTCCTTGTCCGGAGCATAACTTAAAACGTACTGGTTGGAATTCAAAAAACTTCATACAATGGTCAAGCACAATAAGAGGAAGTGCAGTGCACAAGAACTATAACTCTATCTTCAGTATTTATAGAGTTATTGCCCTTTGTTCTTTTTCTTTGTCTTTCTGAACTTATTACAGAGTAATTCAATTAAACTTCATCAATGGCCAACCACATTCAAAGGAAATGCAACATACATGAACAACAATTATCTTTAATTGCCCACAACCATAACTCTATGTTTCAATTCTTTTACAAGGTATTCTGTTACTAGTAACATCCTCATTTCCAAAGCAGACTTGTGGGGGTATTAATCACATTTAGTGATAGTTCTAGTTTATGTAAGGTTGGTAACTATATCTAGGATGCATTCTCTTACTAGAAATAATGTACAGAGGACACAAAGCTAGAGTCTTGCAGTGCAACTTAACCTTGGTATAATTCTTGTAATCTAGATTTACTGCATTATTTTAGATTTCTGATAATGCAGAGACATAACATATAATATGGAAGATAAATGTAAATTATAGGTGCTTTGGAGAAAGTGGGTGAATGTATGGACAAGTACTGGCAGATGAAGAAGACAATGGCGCCTGGATGTGAACCAGAATTTGTCTCTAAGATCATGTCAGCTGTACGCCCTCATGCCCTCGGTATGTGTATGGCAGGAGCCGGTGGAGGGGGTTTCATGTACGTGCTCGCACGAGACCATGAGAGTCAGAAGAACATCAGAAATTTAATAGACAGCATGGAGGTATGTACATGTTTTAATGTGTTCCTTTGATAATTCTGTTCTCAATTCTTTTTGTTCAGGGGTCTTGCTGAAATTTGATGTCAACAGTATTTGCTCAAATCTATCAAATATGATGTACATGTATTGTGGTAATATCCATAAGCTAATGTGAAACCTTAACCTCTTATTATGTGTGTAATGGACTACTTAAATTTAGAATTTCCATTGTTCATGGCATTTCTAGTGCAGAATTAGTATTCAGCAGACAATATGGCATGTACTAGTCATAGTCATGATCATGGCAAGTGCTCAGGGTGTTAAATGTGAACAAACAAATAAGATTAAACCCAGCCTTAAAACATTTTCAATTTTATCATTTTGGTTGTTATACAGGTTTCCATTTTTCTGTTTTTGAGAAAAATGTTTATCTTAAACTTTTCTAAATCCTCATGTTGTTTTTTATTGAAATCTGTCAAATAAAGTTGTTTCTTTGTATAACACTAGTGTGACAAATAAATGAAATTTCAATTTTTTCATGCTAAGTTTACATTTACAAACTCCTGACATTTTTTCATAAAATATTAAGCATATAGATTTGAAGTTACGTGTATTTAGTAAATGTTTATAAGAAAATGTAATGGTTTATGATTATGTACTGTATCAAAATTCCCATATTTTGTTTTATTTGTACTACTTGGACAGGACATAATGATACTATTGATATTATATTACAGAGTAGTGATGGAACGAAGGTATATGATACATGTATAGATGAAGAGGGACTCAATATAACTGTGATCGAGGAGGACGACGGCTCACTTACTGTGTCCGAGGTCGACGAGGATATGCATGACTACTATAATCAACCTGAAACTCTGTTAGAAGATATACCGGAAACCACAGAACCTGTGCCGGTTGTGGTCGGCATTCCCCTCATTGACGCTGATGGCATATCCATGGCAACAGGTGGCGCTCCACTTGGAGCAACAGAGGAGATAAGTGATGCTAAAGTGCCGGAGGTATCCGGTATAACTGGATCAGGTGACGGTGATGGTGTAACCATGACAACTGATGATGTGACAGCATCAGGGACAAGCGAATTACCAACTGCGGGACTTTCAGCTAATACTCTAGCTGCATTAGATAAAGCCAAAGATATGCAGAAACAATTAGATGAATTCTTCAAACAAGGTCGAGAGCAAAAATGTCAAGAAGAAACAGTTGAAGATGAAAGTTCATGAGAATTTTTTATGGATGATATTATTAAACACCATATCTTGAATCTACAAAAGGATTTTACAAATTTTCACATTTTCAATTTTGTTATTCAATTTTAACTTTTCATTTCAGAATATGAATAAGGTTTTTATCTAACTGAAATAATCTAAAAAGTACCTGTTTGCCAACTTTTTAGAAACTTTAAAGATTATTTTATCCTTGATAAGGTTGTGTTTAGAAATATTTTGTGCTGTACATTTGATATAAGAGATCTATTTTGTTAGGGGAAAATATTGTAAGGGGTCAAGGGTAAAGGGGTCTAGGGTAGTTGTAAGGGTACTTTTTGATAATTTTTAATGATAATCTTTATGTTGTTTTATAATGATAGAAAGGCAAAAAAATATTTAATTTTGAAAAAATAAATGTTTCTTACAAAATATTAAAAAATGCATTAGCTTTCTTCAAATATTAATAAATTTGTTAATTCTACATGAAAGTGCCAAAAAAAAAAGGAAAAGAAGAGAGAATGTGGTGTTAGTTGTGGTGTTAGTTGGATATTATTTGTTGATTTCCAAACAAGCACTTTTCATTATTCAGTCAAAATGTCTGCAGCGTATTTTTGTGTAACTTGATGCATATTTACAGCATTATAAGTGACTTAAGATTATTTTTTTATTAATGTTTTTAAAAGTTGTTTTTTTTTCATTTAAGATGTACTAACACAAAACCTATGCAAGTTGTGCCTTAAAATATTTGATATAAGATGTGTGTTTTTCCCTTTGTTCATGATTTACAATAAGTTGTTTTTATTATGCAATACGTTTGTAGTTTGTTTACTTGCGTTTGGTATAACTTTATTTGCTCATCTGTTTCAAAGAAAAAATTGAGCTATTATGATTGCATTATTGCAGCAACCTTGTCGTCATCTTTGTTGCCATGCAAAAACTTTATTGTAGCCCTTTATTCAAACATTTTAAAAAATAACTTTAAATTGTTATACAAGGGACATAATTCTGAAAACAATATTTTTGGAGTATTGCCCCTTTTTAACTTAGAATTTTTAACAGTTTAACATATATGCATTGCTCCACTAACATCAAGTATTTATGCATCTGTGGTTTTTACATACAAGTATTTCAGCACTTTTCATATACTGTAACAAATGATTTTGGTTAATCATACTGACACGATTCAAGGATTAACTCCCCTTTCACACTTGTCGGCTAATGTCTAACTATAATAGTTAATGATTTAGTATATTTGATATACATGTATTTTAAAGGGACTCGTCTTTAAATTTTTGACATGACAGGACTGGAAATAATTTTTCGAGGTTAATATTCTAGGTGATGTAGGTCTCGACAAATTACTGTGTGCAAAATTTCAGATCGGTATCTACATGAAACTTGGAAAACTTGCTTATCATGACCATTTCAATGCTTTTCAATTAATTTGGGCTAAAAATAACACAGAAATGACTTTAAGTTAATTTCTGAGTACATTTCTTAGTTTTCTATGGCATATCTTTCTGTTTTAATACCTCAGCTGATCTTTGTAAGAAATTCAAATTTTTGTACTTTTTGAGTTTTGGACTTCAGTGGTGTTCCTTTAATACAAGTTGCTCTTCTAAATTTATCTATGGAAGAAATGTGATGACATGCATGCTATATTTTTGTATCACATGTACTTATACTTTGGAATGTTTGTTGTTTATCACAATCATCATTGTTTATCACAATCATCATTGTTTATCACTGCCTTGCCTGCTTATTTGTCCCCTAACGGTTTAATTGGATGGGACTTTAGGTTTACCCTCCTTCCGTCCGTCAATCTGTTCATTCATGTCTTCCACAATGGCATAATTGAATGGCCACGGCTTTTCAGAATGCTACTTATGTTCTAACCGGTAGTAGTACAGTCCCTGAGGACCTTTTGTGTGCAAAAAAGGTCCATAGATAAATGTTGTACTAATGTAAAGCTATACGTTTGAAGTTTACAAAAAATTTGGGTAGACATGTCAAATCATGGTACGTTTTGAGAAATCCAAGATGGCCGCCAAGATGGCCGCCAAATTATTGAAAAATGGCTAATAAGCAATTTATATGATAAAATTAGTTCTTTTTTGTATTTATTTTGGTACAGGTGATGTTAAAACTTCACATCCTATTGGAACAATATGAAAATGGAGGCATTTCCATTATTTTTTTCATATTCTCTGAATTTCATAGATAAATTTGCTAAAAAATGCATGAAAAAATTATCAAAAATTGATATGGGGCTGACATTTTTTCCTACCAGCTAAGGCATAGCGGTTTAAATGAATTTTTTTACTATATACTACAAAGACTTGAACAAGATCATACTAATATCACCCTTATTTTTTATCTTTATTGTAAAAGAATGTGGATTCTGATATTCTTAAAGTGGGTGGGGTAACGAAAACTAAGTCTCAGTATTTTGTTTACTGGTTTGTTATGATAATTAAAACTATGAATAGTCAACATGTATTGCACTTTGGCATGTACCTAAAGTTATAAATAATTAAAAAACTTAGACTGATATTTTGTTTATCAATATTCAACATGTTCTGTTGCCATGGCAACGGAGAAGTAAAATGAAAGACACACCTGAAACGTGACACTTTCAACTTTTAGCATTTTAAGCATGTTGTTAAGAATTACACAAACTTATAGATAAATAATCTGTGCACAATGCCATGGTAACAAATTGAAAAAAAGTGTAACATTAAAAGAAGTCACATTTATTTCTAGCAAATTATCAACACAGATAACAGCCGATATTTTGAAATTAGATGAATATATTTATTTCAAGAATGTGCATCATGCATTTGCTTTTTTCAAACTGCTATACATAGAAAAAGGTCATGTCAAATGTGAATGTTGTTATGTTTGGAAAGGATAATTAATGGTGATAATAATAAGTAAAAGGCAGTCTTAAGGTAGAAATGTATATAAACATTATCAAAGGGTAAAAATTTAAGACTTTGCAGCTAAAACGAGAAATAAATAGGTCACTGTTTCAAATTCTAGGTCAACCAATATCAAATTTTAATGACAATCGAATTTATAGTTGAGTTCAAACTTTTTGGTTGTAGCTTGTATTATGAAATTCTAACTTGCATTAGATAAAATTCTAGGTCAACTGATCTCAGTGTATAATTCTGCATCTGAAATTTTACAATCAAAATACAAAGAGATCATTAGAACAGATTAAGGTCAGCTAGCATGTCATATTGTATCTGTTATCCAAATATCTTTAGCTTCAAAAACAAGAAAGTAAGTCACGAGGTCTTAAAATATGATAAACGAGATCAACAAGGAAAGGCGGCGTTCAATGAACGCAACCCCCATAAATTCTAGGTCACCTTATACCAGTGGGGCCATGATTTAAACAATCAAAGAGGAACACAAGACAATTCTTCCAACCAAATGGTCTTACATTGTGGTTTCTGACATAAAGAGTTTTTTATGTAAAAATCGACATCTAGGCAGAGCCATTTTTATGCTCCACGAAAAATTATGGGGGAGCATATAGTCGCCGGGCGTGTGTCCAAAACCTAGTCGGGGAGCATCACCTGGTTCAACCGGCTCTTGTTTTAATCCAGACTCATGATCATTGTTTGATGCCTACAAACTTAGCACTTTTCGGAGAGTGTCGGATGTGAAGTCCAGGCATCTCTTGTTCCACAGACAACAATTGATCTCGGACATTGAGTTTTACGGTCATTTGTCTGTCAAAAAAGTTAGTACCGTAGCTAAGTTGAAATTGGTCATTACTCTACTGGTTATTTATCCATGAAAGTCAGATAGTTTAACCAACCTTCAAGCTATCAACAAAGAAGTGTTGAAATTGGCGTATAACCCAGACCCGGCCCTTTCATGATTTGTAGAAACATGGTAAAAGTCTTCTAGAAATTGTTTCACATGCTCTAAACAATGGGGTTAAAGGGGTGATTTTATAAAGGATTTCATATATATGTGTATTATTACTATTATATGATTTATATCGTGACATAAATTGATATGGTAATAGAATGAATGCTTCATACTTAAATATCAAAGCAATTTATTTATGGAGAAGAAAGTTTTCAAAGCCTTTTCTTTATAACAGAAAGTAAAATGACTCCTGGGGTTATGTCAACTTTGATCAGATTGTCAAGATTTGAAAAATAAATTAAGTTTTTTTTGACAATGCTTTTAACCCAAAATCTAAGATCTGGGCATTTGGTTTTGGAAAAAAATATGATTTTAAAAAGTTTTCCAATGTGTCTCCATATGAAATAAGTTGACCCTAGGGGTGGGTTAAATTTTCATTTGAATAAATTTTGTACTGGTCTATACAAGGCTACAACAGAAATAATTAGCTATAGGCATCGGTTTGGGAGAAGTTATTTTTTTAGCTTTTCCTATATGTAAATTGAAGTGACCCCTGGCATAAATGAATTTGACCACAAGGTCGTGATTTAAGCAAATTTAATAGTATTATATCCTGCAGTTATGGAGAAGAAAATTTTCATGTTTTCCTATATTTACACTGTGTAAAGAAAGTTTACTCCGGGGCTTCGCAAGAAACATGAATGTGTACTTCTTGACCTTTTACCAACCAAGACCTTGATGTTGTGTCATGCATATCATAAGCACATAGTCTCACGATGGCGATTATTTGTGCCAAGTTATTTAAAATCTTCCATAAAGTCAAAAGTTATGGATTACATATAACCTTGACCTTGGTTGCAGCGACCTGGATGTTGAGGTCTGTAGATTGTGTCGTGGTGGGGATCATTTGTGCTAAGTATTTTAAGTATTTTTAAAACCTTTAAATTGTCAATAAGTTATAGAGCGGACATGAAAAAAAAGTTTTTACATTGGACCGTTGAGTGTGACCCTGACCTTCAGGGTTGGGACTTGCTTATTGTGCTCTGCCAATGGTGTCATAATGTTGATCACTTCTGCCAGTTTATCTCAAATACATTTCAGAGGTTTAAAAGTTAGAGACAGACGCGAAATGTAGACTTTCTAACATATAAACTGTAAGTGTGACCCTGACCTTTGGGGTAGCAATTCAATTATTGCGATCTGCACATCGTCTCATAATGTTGATCAATTGTGCCATGCTATTTAAACAAAATTTCATAGGTTGAAAAGTTATGGAGGGGACACGAAATGTAGATTTTTATACATTTGACCTTTAAGTGTGACCTTGACCTTGGGGGTAGCAATTCAATTATTGCGAACTGTACATCATCTCATAATGATGATCAATTGTGCCAAGCTATTTAAACACAATTTCATAGGTTTAAAAGTTATGGAGGGGACACGAAATGTAGATTTTTATACATTTGACCTTGACCTTTAGTGTAGCAACCCAATGTTTGCGTTCTGCACATGTTCTTATACTGGTTATCAATTGTGCCAGGATAAATTTTTTTTAAATTTCAGCGGTTAAAATGTTGGAGCGGATACGAAATGTAGACTTTTTAACATTTGACCTTAAAGTGTGACCTTGACCTTTTGTGTAGCAACCCAATTATTGCGCACTGCACGTCGTGTTATAATGGTGATCCGTTGTGCCAAGTTATTTCAAAACTACAGCGTTAAAAAAGTTATGGAGCGGACACGAAATGTAGACTTTTTATTATTAAATGAAGACTCTTAACATTTGACCTTGAAGTGTGACCTTGACCTTGGGAGTAGCGACCAAATTATTGTGCTCTGCATATTGTCTCGTTATTGTGATCACTTGTGCCAAGTTATTTAAAAAAAATCAGGGGTTAAAACGTTATGGAGCGGACTTGAAAGTGTTACGGACGGACAGACTGACAGACGGGGTCCATTCCTATAATCCCCTTTCCGCTACGCGGAAGGCGATTAACAATGTTGGTTTAGTCCCATCTGAAAAAGCCATACATATAAAAGCTCAAGATCTTTTTATTTATTTCTGGGAATATTTGAAAACATTACGCATTGTCAGTTCTATTTTTAACTTCTGTGACTAAGATATACAATAATCCGATTTGTGCAAAAAACAACAACAAAACAAAATTTCTGTCAAATTTTATCAAATATAATAGCCTATTTTTACGTCACATCAACACTTTAAAAGGCTTTGTGGCGATTTTCCTGCTTTACTGAGGAAGACTTTAATATGTTTCCCTCCGTGCATTATTTCATAATATTGACACCTTCTGGTCATCTTTTAAGGCAAATCAGAATTACAAAGTCTATAAGAAAGTGAAATTTGGCTTATTCAAATAAAGAAAACATTAAAATTGTTTGTAAAATAAAGAAATCAAAGTCATATGTTCATCCTGATTCCAAATTCAAAAACCTCCTGAACTTGATCTTAATTTGGAACACACTAGTGTTCATGTGCATTACATGCTACCGGACAATTTGAGAAATGCTGTTTTTCCTCATCTCCAATTACATTCAAACTATGGTTTTAAGACTGCACTTTTATAACGACTTATTTAAAACAGAAAGGTTATATGAATTTTGGATACGTTCAGCCGCGGTTTATTCCACATGATTTATTGATATTTATTGATGATGAGAAAATAACAAAACTGTAACAGTTGATATGATTACCAATCATATGAATGTCTTTGAGATTTTATTTGAATGCTTACCTGTATATCATTATAGCTTATTACTACGTGACGACAATTTACATACTTTTTTTGTGTGAGTGGAACAAAATCGCTCCCAAAGTTTTACAAACACGTATTTTTCTTATATAACTGGTAAAAAACGGTTTAAAACAAAATCAAAATCTATCATTACACCAAATTTATTAAGTGCCTTTCTGATATATATAACATGTTTAAATGCGTTAAAATCAACAAATTTATATCACAGTTATAAATATTAAAAAAGAATACTCGACATTAAATTAAATTTCAACAATTATACAAATCTAGATATGACTATGTAAAACTATTTGCATATAAACATACTCTTAAAGTGACATTATGCCCATCCAAGGGTATCAAAATAAGTTTTCATTTTGCCATAATTCCTTTTAATTTAATAATTTACTTCCCATAAACAATAAATAATGCACAGATCCAAATAAAATTTCTGTAAATATCTATTAGAATTTACCTCTAACGCTCAGTTTATAAAAAGAGTGGGTCAGTCTTTTTATATTATAGGCTGATTTATAATTTTATCCTGAACGTTTTCAAATATCAACTGTTGTTCAAACACCATTTTAACAGTCAATATTTTGAAATATAAAGTCAATTCAGCTCAACTTGACTATGAAAATATGAGCATAATGTCACTTTAAATTCTTTTCAACGTGATTTATAATAATATTATGAAACAGACCGCCATCTTCTTAAATAGTCACATATTTCTAAAGAACGAATTGAGACTGCAGTAACAAAACTCATATTGTTTACATATCGGAATTACTTATATTGTATAATTAATTTGAGACTTTTAAGTTTAAGTTTTGTGTACATGTTTTGTGTACATTCTTCTGTAGCTCGTTCTTAATGTATACTGGAGTTTGTCCCTACTGTATCCGATTTTCAATAGGTAAAACAATGGAAATTCTATACAACGTTTTAGGGATTCTGTTTTTCTCTATTTTAATGTGTTTAAATGGAGGGGTCGTTTTTGGTAATAAGACAAGATGCCATTTGATGAACAGTCCGGAGTTTGTTGATGATCATTTAAGACATACTGACCGTATAACAAAGCATTAGGTGGTCTGACCTGTAGGTCACAAAATAATTTATAAAGAATTTTGAGGCTGGAATATGGCCTGAAATGATAAAACTGACCTGTAGGTCACAAAAAATTTATAAAGAATTTTGAGGCTGTAATATGGCCTGAAATGATAAAACTGAAAGCCTCATATGTTTCCGGGTTTCTATCATTTTACCACTTTGTTGCCATGGCAACTGAACCAATTAATGTTGTTGGTAGAATGAAAATCTACCTTTTAAAAAATTATAGACTTAAGAACATTTTAAAATGTAATCTTGTTGGTTATTCTTAGTCTTAATAATCGTTATATATCAGTTCACTAGAAATTGGGACTCAATTTTCGTGTACCCCACCCACTTTAGGAATTTCAGAATTCACATTCTTACACAATAAAAATAAGAATAAGGGTACAATTAGTAAGTTGTTGATCAGGTCTTCCCCTGTATAATATGGTAAAAATATTAGTTTTCATCACTATGCCTCGACTGATAGGACAAAATGCCAGCCCCATGTCGATTTTTGATACTTTTTCATGCTTTTTTAGCAAAATTTCTCTATGAAAACAAAAGTATATGTATAAGAAAAAGGAAAATGACCCTTTTTCATATTGTTCCAATAGGATGTGAAGTTTTAACATCACCTGTACCAAAATAAATACAAAAAAGAACTAATTTTATCATATAAATTGCTTATTAGCCATTTTTCAATAACTTGGCGGCCATCTTGGATTTCTCAAAACGTACCATGATTTGACATGTCTACCCAAAATTTTTGTTAACTTCAAACATTTAGCTTTACATTAGTATAACATTTATCCATGGACGTTTTTTGCACACAAAAGGTCCCCAGGGACTGTACTATAGGGGACTTTTGTATTGCTTGCAATACCGGTACTTTGATAATTGCTTGTTATTTATATATTTTCTTAGATGTATGTTTTTTAGATTATTATTTTGATATGATTGTTTTATTTTATGCTCAAAAGAGATAAGCATTTAGTGATCACAGTTTTTCTTTTCTGTAAAAATTTATTGCCTTTTATTGCAATGTTTGGGATTTTTTCATTAGAACTTCAGAGAAGAAAGGTTGAATTCTGTCTTGTTGAAACCATGTACAATGTACCTGGTTTACAAATGGGCAATGGTTTTACAAACATGTTTTCTTCACATAGTTTTATATGGGAACTTTATTGATACCTGGTTTATAGAAAGTCAATGGTTTTACGAATGTGTTTTCTTCCCATGGTTTTTATGGGAACTTGGGAACTTCATTAATTGTGTGATACACATTATTATTTATTTTAAGCAGTGTGCCAATTTATTTCTATGTATTTTGCTATTCACTTGTCATCCTTTACCAATTGTTGCACCTGATCAGGTTATGTTCAAGTTTTATATGAATATGCAGATAATAAAAGTATGGAGAGGTACGTAAAGTCTTCCTCCACCAGTTAAAGATTGATATTCACCATATGACCTTACAGTCTCTGTGTTCCAGTAAAAAAAAATATTTCAATAAAAATAAGTTTATTTAAGGGACTGGTAAGTATGTACACTTTAAATGTAATGGTAATGCTTTTAAAGATATATATAATCAGCAAATTATTGAGGGGTATTTTTCTGGGAATTAAATATATACATCATGCATCATGAGAGAGAGTGAATCAGAACATGCTTATCTACATGTTTTGAGCTTAAACTAAATTAACCTGTTTATTTGTCCATGACTATTACCCATTTCTTATTTACTGCAGAAAAAAATAGGATCTCAATCATGTCATAAAATTTAAAAGTATTGTGTATAATTAAATGTGTGATAAAACAATATGGTAATGGTATACAGTCAAACCTGTGTTAAAAACACCTCCAAATATAGACCACCCTGTAAAATAAGGCCTTTTTTGACAACCTTCCCTTGATTAGATAGAACAAGGTAACCTTCAAATATAGACTAATTGTCCATTTAGGTCATGTTCAGCCTCTCCTTTGAATGGCCCTTGTCCACAGGTTTGACTTACATGTAGTTGTCATACTGTTCTTGTGTTAGAAAACCATTTGATATTTGTGTTGCTTTTTATATTTTGTAGAACATGACCAAGATCTTCTAAGTGTACAAACACAGTATTAACTTTGTGGTTCAATTAATACACAGGTGCTCCTTGTCAATGGTTAGTTTATACATTAAGATGAGTTTTGTCACTTGTTTTCGTTTTTGAATACTGCATGTTTTTGTTGTTTTTTTGTTCTTTTTTTTCCATTTCCTAATATATCTGAGTAAATAAACTTAAAAGATGTTATATTCCTATTATTCCTATCCAATCTATGTGTGTGTTGAATTGTGCAATACCATTTTTGTTATAATCATATATATTCTATACCCTTAGTTCATGAGGTGCCATTATTAAAATGAAGAGAAAAGTTATTTGTTTTGTTTATATTTTTTCATTGCCATTTGTCATGCATAAAATATGCATGTACATATTATGTATACCCAAGAAAACTACTCAGCTCACATACATGATTTTGGGGCACAGGAGCAGAAAGGTTTCCATGGCGATTTGGTGTACAGTAATAGTTCTTGATGTCAGTTTTTCCACTCTGGTTTCAAATGATTTCTATTAAAACATTTACTGTAACCTGTTGAACAATTGGTTGCTAGTAGTTCTGGCAGAGAATGCAGGAAAACATGTTCTTTTTATATACAATGTAGTGTGGTTTCACTTAATTTCGTGGGCATGAAATTTTGTAGTTTTGTCATACATTTTCCTGGGTTTTTAAATTTGTGAATTGTCTTATTTCTGCAAAAATTAGAATGCAAAAATGTTATGCAAAATAATCATACAGCAGAAGAAATTAAATTTTGTTGCATCTTCAATCTGTGGATTGACCTATTCACAGAAATCATGAAAATTAGTGGCCCAGCAAATGATTTTGCAGTGTAAGACTGAAACACATTTTGTTTTCTTTGAGCTGGCAGGAAAACAAAGAATTGTTGTTAGGGAAAGTCAGATTATTGCAATATACAACATAAAACATATAAAATAAAATAAAAAGCAACACAAATTAAAGTTTTCAATCCTTTAATGCCATCTACCTGTTTCTCCATTTTGCATAACAGAATAATTATTACATGGTTTTATAAATATGACAAAGATTTTACAACAGTTAATGAAATATTTCAAAGTTTGGTATGTAATTTCCATTATATTCTTTAACACGGCAAAACTGGGAACAAAAGCATTAGAAAAGGTGGGGTTTTAAAAAAGTAAAGAAGTTACTTATAGCAGCAAGGGGGTTTGATTTTTATAGCAGTAAAGGATTTACTTACAGCAGCAGACGGGTGTGCTTTAGAACAGAAAAAAGGTAATTTCTAGAAGTAATGGATGTGGTTTGTAGCAACAAATGAGTAATCTATAAAAAGTGTGGTTTAAATGGCCATCAAGATGGTTTTTTTACAAAAGAATGTTGACATAGGCAGGGACCAGTCTGTGGTACAAAAATTTGGTTCTGGTAAAACCATAACCAAGATGAAAACAAACTTGGCTTTAACATGCAGACAAATACAAAAATATCAATTACAGTTCAATTACAGTTCAATAAAAGATATAAATCATTTGAATATGATATTAAAAAGTTCACTCTTAAAATTATGCAATAAGGTTAAGTTTGGTAATGAAATCGATGATATTAAATGGTAAACAAAATGGGCTATTTTTTTGTTTTTGTTAGTTTTCATGTAATATAAGAAACTTTTAGGAATAGAATGGTACTAAAAATTGTTGGAGTTTTTTTTTATATTAAATTACAGTTAAATTATAATTACCACACCACTTTCTTTTAATTGCTGCCCATGTAATCAACGTAAAACTATTTCAGGTGTTCCCATTCTACTAACTTACAGTATCATAATCTAGAGAATACAAGCTTGAATACAATACTTCATTAATTTCATTTGTACATAAAGAATAATGATAATAGGTTTGGATCAAGGTAATAAAACTTAATAAGGAAACAAATCTAAAAATAATATCCGCAATATGATTGGTCAAATGGTATATAAGATTAACCAATGGGAATTCATTATTTTCAGACTGGTTCCCAGCATCCAGTTTTAATGACCTTTGAGCTCTGTGTATTCTGTGCAAAGAGAAACTATCACAATTTTGTGCAAACTAATAAAGCACTTAACATGTCTGTAAAAAAATATACAAAAAATAATATACAAATAATAATATACAAATAAATATTAAGCAAATAAAAACAAAAAGGAAAAAATCACAGGAGAAAAAAAATGTACAAAATAAATATACAAATATTTATAGACTAGGAATGCATGTATATAACATATGTAAATAAAAATGGACGGAAAACACTAGGTCCTGATTTAGGAATGTTTGATACTTTAATATAAATCTACTGCTTAATCATCGTTGGTGTAAAATGCAAAAAAAAGTTTTTAAAAAATGTTTGACTATTATTTTCATTTTAAACATTGAATTTCCATGTAAAATTGATTTCCATGTAAAAATGCCTGGAAATAAATCAATTATATTATTTTGTCTAATCAATCTGTTGATACTTTGGTGAAAAAAATATTATAATCATCATAGAGATAAATAATAAGCCCTACTCTTAAATCATTAAACAAGAGGGCCATGATGGCCCTGAGGTCGCTCACCTGTATATAGGCCCCCCCCCCCCCCCCCCCCCAACGTTGCAGGGCCAATTTAACCCAAGGGCTTTTATTTGCACAAACTTGGTAGACACCCATAAGAAGATGTTTCATGCTAAATATCTAAGCTCTAGCTCATCAATGGCTTTTTAAAAGAAGATTTTTTTAAAGTTTTTACTATACACATATAGTTAAAAACAATGACACCCCTGGGGCCGGGCCAGTTTTGACCCCAGGGCTTTTATTTGAACAAACTTTGTAGAAACTTACTAGAAGATGTTTCATGCTTAATATCTAAACTCTAGCTATTTGGGTTTTTTCAAAGAAGATTTTAAGTTTTTGCTATACACATATAAAGAAAATCAATGACCCCCGGGGCGGGGCCAATTTTGACCCCAGGTCTTTTATTTGAACAAACTTTGTAGACACTCGCTAAAAGATGTTTCATGCTTAATATCTTAACTCTAGCTATTTGGGTTATTCAAAGAAGATTTTTTTAAGTTTTTGCTATACACATATAAGGAAAATCAATGACCCCCGGGGCGGTGCCAATTTTTACCCCAGGGCTTTTATTTGAACAAACTTGGTAGACACCTATTAGAAAATGTTTGATGCTAAATATCTTAGCCATAGCTCTTTGAGTTCTTTAAAAGAAGATTTTTTAAGTTTTTACTATATGCATATAGGGAAAATCAATGACCCCCCGGGGCGGGGCCAATTTTGACCCCAGGGCTTTTATTTGAACAAACTTGGTAGACACCTATTAGAACATGTTTGATGCTAAATATCTTAGCCATAGCTCTTTGAGTTCTTTAAAAGAAGATTTTTTAAGTTTTTACTATATGCATATAGGGAAAATCAATGACCCCCCGGGGCGGGGGCCAATTTTGACCCCAGGGCTTTTATTTGAACAAACTTGGTAGACACTTATTAGAACATGTTTCATGCTAAATATCTTAGCTCTAACTCTTTTGGTTCCTTAAAAGAAGATAATTTTTAAGTTTTTACTATATGCATATAGGGGAAAATCAATGACCCCCTGGGGCGGGGCCAATTTTGACCCCAGGGCTTTTATTTGAACAAACTTGGTAGACACCTATTAGAACATGTTTGATGCTCAATATCTTAGCCATAGCTCTTTGAGTTCTTTAAAAGAAGATTTTTTAAGTTTTTACTATATGCATATAGGGAAAATCAATGACCCCCGAGGCGGGGCCAATTTTGACCCCAGGGCTTTTAATTGAACAAACTTGGTAGACACCAATTAGAACATGTTTCATGCTAAATATCCTAGCTCTAGCTCTTTGGGTTCTTTAAAAGAAGATTTTTTAAGTTTTTACTATATGCATATAGGGAAAATCAATGACCACCCGGGGCAGGGGCCAATTTTGACCCCAGGGCTTTTATTTGAACAAACTTGGTAGACACTCACTAGACGATGTTTCATGCCAAATATCTAAGCTCCAGCTCTTATGGTTTTTTAAAAGAAGATATTTAAAGTTTTTTCTTTCGGTTGCCATGGCAACCAGAGTTCTGCATGGAATTAAATTCTTTGAAAAATTTTTAAAGGTGACCACCAAAGGAATATTCCTGTGAAGTTTGGATGAAATTGGCTTAGTGGTTTATGAGGAGATGTCATTTAAAGTAAAAGTTTACGGACGGCCGGACGAAAAGCGATCACAAAAGCTCACCCTGTCACTTTGTGACAGGTGAGCTAAAAAAGCTTGCATAACACTTACCTGAAACAAATTTTGCAATGTAAAATAATTTACAAGACTGGCTAAAAGCTCAGCACTTTTTCAAATTGACTTTTCTCACACCTTGTTTAAAGGCCATATTAAAGTCATTTATGATTAATGTGCTGTTTATAATTATCTGTTAATCTGCGCGATTAATATATTGAAATTGTATGTAAATAAGCTTATATCATTGCCTTGTATGAGGCAAATTAATTGTAAATTTTATTCAGAGAGTTTACTAATTGATTTACATGAAAACCTTTGAATCAAGTAGTCAATCATAATTAAATCGAAGGTAAGACATGGTAAAAAAATGATAAAGTAACACAGTTTTTGTTGACAAGTCTAAAATGTGCAGAACTACTGGTACAAACAAAATAAGTAAAGGTAACTGTTAAGAATTCAAATCTTCGATATATTTTGAATGTATGTGTAATTGATTACTAATGTAAAGCTATGTAAAGCTTGTCATGATTACATGTAGCACTTAAATACTTCAAGATATACTATGCTCATCTTTGAGTAAAATATTTTTGTTGCTGAAATTTTTTGAATCTTTTATTGAATTTCTGAATATTTTTTTATGAATATATATTTAAACTGTGTCCACATATTGTGTGTAGAGTTTAAAACAGAACATATCTACTTTGTGTGACCAAAACAATTTATATTTACAAAGAAACTGTGCAACAATTTTCAATATTTTAAAATATCAAATTGGCACATAGTATATCTTTAAAATACTTCAATTATGAACTTATATTCACATACTGATGTATCTTTTATTTCTCCCTTCTATATACATGTAAGTGTTGTTTTTTTCTTGTTTTCTAAAACACCCTTCTCACTTTGTATTATGTTGCTGGTGAAAACCATAATGTAAACAAGTAACAAAAAACATAACAATTTTAACCGCTGTTTGCATTTGTAAAATAAATTCATCATGAAAAATCAGAACATGAATTCTTCCTTATTCTAACTTAGACAATAAAACCTCTGTTTGTTTTATCTTACAATTAATCATGAGCCTACATGCTGTAAACATTAATACTATATCTATCTATATCACAGAATAATTGCTTTGTGTACACACAATCATCTAATAGTATGTAATTAATTTGGGTCCGTGTTTGCATTTTGTACGAGGGAAACTCTAATACAACTCTAGAGACAGGACATATGTGACATAGTGTTTTACCTCACTATGCCATTTTCTGATACTCATTTTACACTTCATAACACACAAACAAATGCAATAAATCTATCATTAAATTCATTACATAAAATCTAATGATAATCTTGTTGATGATTTCATTTCAAAACAAGTCCCACATGTCATCCTATAAGCATTAAGCCCTGTAACCTGTCTTAAGAAGCACCTTCAATTCTTTTTATATATATGAATATTTTTATCTAAAATCTTTGAAAACAATTTTCATGTAAGTAATCTGACAATCTCAATGCCCTTAACTCCTCAGTACAAATTACAAATAAAGACCCCTTAAAGATTTAAGCACAATACAGTCAAACCTGTGATCAAAAGCCACCTGAACGAGAGAGAGACCAAAACATGGCCTTTCTATACAAGTGGTCTTTATTCGGAGGTTAATTTATTCTATTGATGTGTTGTCAAATAAAGGCCTTAAATTACAGGGTGATCTTTATTCACATGTGGTCTTTTACACATGTTTGACTGTATTAATAAAATATACATAACAGTATAACAACAAAGATAAACAATGTCATATTAGCTCAAACCATTAGTCACATTACACAATAATGCTGTTATGAAGTACATTTGTACATGTATATCTGAAAATATCTTTATAAAACAAAAACCCCTATGTCATTAACAAGTCTTTTCTGAAATTCAATCAGTTAACAAATAAAAAATTAACATCACTATGGCATATAAATATAATCTTTTCATCAAATTCAAGTTTTAATTCATGCATTTGTGGTAATGTCATTACCCTAGGCCTGAAATTACTGTTACGTAACATTTTTAGTTTTCAAAACGACAAGAGTCTGCTACAGAAAGAAGTAAATCTTAATGTTTTTATTATAAAGCACCTGTAACACAAACATACATGTATTTATAAAACAATCTTTAAATCAACAAATGAAAGAAATATGGTCATTATACTGCATACACTCTTTTAAAGTATGTAAATATAGTACTTCAAATGTTAAAATTCTTTTTTTTTTTTTTTTGCTTGAATTAATGTTGTTCCAACACCGTATATGTTGTATGGCTACCTTCCAGCTTTACTGGAATAGGAAAACCTCGGGCGTCCCTCCGTGCATTATGAACGGGCAACTGAGTAGGACCAGCGACGTTCCGTAAAGCTGGAAAGCTTTCTCACATGTAGAATCTGAAAGAAGCTGCCGCAGCTCAAACATACAGCGGTAAGAGGCAGGTGGTTTGATGTCAACAACCTTTACCGCTCAGCCATGTTAAAAAACATTTGTTTCGGACCACAATTCTCTCCAATTTTGAAAGACCAGATATCTGCCACAAATTAAATGATACCATACCCCTAAAATGTCTTTATCTTTTGACATCACAAAGAAAAATACATGTATATACAAGTTATATGCCCTCAAAGTGACATTTAATAACAATGTATCAATTAATGAGAACAGCAAGTCTAGTGAAATAATGTTTGGTATTACACATAAAATAAACATTTGCACATATTTTAATGAAAATTACTTCATTTCTACAAAAATGAAAAAGTGAAGAAAAAAAAAACAACATGTTTTTATGTTGAATTTGTATAGTAGATAAAATAAAAAGAAAGATTTCCCTGTAACAAATGACACTGTATGAGTCTTTGTTTTAATATAAAAAAACAACAACAAAAATACCACCCTATTTTGGTCATTTTTTGAGATTCTATATACCTGTACAAAAGTATCAAAATATGATGGAAATATATTGTAAAGAGCATATGGCACAATGTTAAATAGCTGTGTTTTCTTGTTATCCATCAAGATAAATGGCAGCTTAATTTTGATCATCATCTGGATTTTGATATATGAAATATTAAATTAATCTCTTGCATATTTTGCCATTTTTCATTTGATCTAGACAAGAATTTCAAATTTGATGTTTTTATGCTTTTGGAAAACTCAGTGGAGTTGCTTTAACATGAATGCTACAGTGCCAAATGTCAAAATTGGTCCTTATTGTCTAATTACTTGAGGTAGTACTAAGTTAAACATAAAATTGAGAAAATCAGAAAAAAATGGAATAAAATAAGTCATGGAGAGAGTGTGCAGTAGATCTAACAAGAAAATACCTGATGTATTACAAAATATTTTAACATTTTATAGGGTATAAAACTATATGTAATGAGATATTTTTTTAAATATTATTCATTAACTATAAAATCATATTGTTTCAATAATCGTATGGTCGATTCTCAAAACAATTAATAGGTCTCTGGGAACAGAATAAAACGTTCTGGAACAAAATGTCATGTGGCTATTTCAGAGACTTATAATACAGAAGGATAGGAAGCTCTAAAAATAGAACATTTTCCTGTCCATACCCACAATCCCTTTGCGCGAGATTCATTAATTGGCCTTTTAAGTTGTTTGATTGCCGCCATCTTGTTTTATGTAACCAAATGTGTTTACGTTTTCATCCATAATACTTTTGAGTGTATTTCATATATCACAAGGAAGGACATTTGATTGTTTATTTGGTGAATTCATTGTCACCTTTGGTGGGTTTTTTTTTAAACAAATAATACCATTATTTCATTAGTGAGGGTCTCCTACAAAAATGTGTAAGACTCCCAAATAGCTTTTTTTATGAAAAACACAACAAAACAAAAAAAAAACAATATTTTTTCTAATCATATGATCTATTAATAGCATCTAAATCACCGCAGCTTTCTAGGCAAGAAGTTATATAAATATTAACAACTAACATACAATATAGAAAACATTAACAATGCTATACTGAAACGGTTTTCATATTCAACTATATACAACTATTATACAGTTTTTTTTTTCTTTTGTGAAAAAAAAAGATAACATATTCTAAAATATAGACATTAAACAATAAATATCACGGTTTTTGGCCATTAACATGGGTAACTGACAAAATAAAAACCCTATAATAATTTCTGTTTCAAAATGTATAATACAGACGCAAAGTATTCAGGTTCTAATTCCAACAAGATAAAACATCATTTCTGTCTCATATTTATACTGATAATATGACTATAATATTTGCAAGTCTCAAAAATTTTGGTGCCTATGACAATTTAAGCTTGTAATTATAGTTTCTATTCAATTGCCAAATTCTTCCAGAAAATAACCCATTTTTAACAGATAGCAAAAGGTAATAGTAAAATGTTGCCTATTTATTTGTTTCGGTTTCAAGGTATTTCATCAGTATTTCAGTTCTGTCTATATACAGCTTCATACACCTAATCAGGGTTTCTGTACCAGACTGGTCTGTTTCTTCCCACAAAACAATTTTTTTTAAAAAAAGAAACCAGTCAATTAAGAAGTGCACAACAACTGGTGTTCAAAAAATTACTTTTCAACTTATCAATAAAAGTCCTGGAACTACAAACATCCCTGGTCTTGATGTAGTATGCATCACCACCCTGAAACTTACATATTTGTGATATATAACCCTGAAACTTCCATTTCTGTGATATATAACCATGAAACTTTCATGTCTGGGACATATAAACCTAAAACTTTTATATCTGTGACACATAACCCAAAAAACTTCATTTCTGTGACATATAACCCTGAAACTTTCATTTCTGTGACATATAACCCTTAAACTTTCATATCTGTGACATAAAACCCTGATTTTTATATCTGACATATAACCTTTATGCTTTTATATCTGTGACATATAACCCTGAAACTTCATATCTGTGACATATAACCCTAACTATCTCCCCATAGTAACCTTACTATAACTTATTAAGCCTGTTATTACTCATTTGTGTAAAAATAAATCATTCCTTAACATCAGATTTATAATCTAGTACCTGTCTATCTTTTTTCTGTGAGACACTCTACCTGTACAATTATATTTTAATTCCAATTAAGAAAATGTAAGTAAAACATCTAGCCATTAATGTATCACTAAGTGATAGGACGTACAATCTAAACATCTTAATCTAAAATATAAATATCCTACAAACTCTTAGAAAGAGAACACAACATTAAAATAATCACACTTCCGTATCAGCCACAGGTTTCAAGGTACTTTTAATCCTTTCTTCCCGCAGCGTCGGTAAAAGTCTGTCCGTAGCAACTGTATCTGTCGACCGCATCGTGGCCGTGTATGGCTGAAAAGAAACACTTTCGTGACTTCCCCTTAGCCCAGTAAAATCCAGAGGTGGTATATCCTTAATCACAGGTTTGTCTTTCTGAGCGTGAGCTTTTCTCAGGTTAGTTGGTGTTAGCGGAAGATTCTGAAATCCATCTGTGTAATCTAAACTTCCATCTGGATTTAATCTAGCTGAGTCATTCAAAGTAAATATCGTCCTGCTATTTAACTCATCATCACTTTGACTTTCAAACTCTTTTTTCTTCTTTTTTACCTTTGGCTTCTTTTTCGTATGTTTGTGTTCTTTATTTATAGCACTATCACTTCCTTTCATACTGAAGCTTAAAGATTTGTCAGTAGGCACTTCCAGCAGGGAATCAGCTGAATCCGAGTGATATTCCCCCGCTTGACCTATGCCCCGAGGGGTTACTATCGGAGGAGGCATGATCCTCACAGGGTTAGCAATAGGTGGAATATCCACATGAGATATTGTATACCCTTTGTTCTGGTACATCTTTGGATTATCTGAAATATAAAAACCATTGTACAACTATGATCACCAGTAACTACAGAAAAATGCAGTAAGAAATAGAAAAGGAACAGTTTAACATAGGTTAACACTTTTTGCTCATAAACAGGTAACTTTTATGGAAATAAACCTTTTTACTGACATTTCTGTTTTCACTTCTAATGGGTTTTTATAGGTCCTCTGTTTCAAAGAAAAAGTCAAGGTATTATGATTGTTGTGTAGCCCATAACCCAAACAATTTTAAGGGATATCAATATGAAATTTGAAATATTTGCTTGTCCTGACAAGAGGCAGTTGAAAGACTAGGGGCATAATTCTGAAAGCTATTTTTGGAGTTATGCCCCTTTTTAACTAAAATTTTTTAGCAAAAGGGTTAAATACGACTTTTGGTGATCTTGTTATTTTTTTTCTTTTTCAGTTTAAAAGATTGTTTGAAGTAATTTTGACCTTTATTTCATAGACAAAATAACGGGGAAAGAAGAGATTAGTTTTTAACAATTAAAAGATGCCTTACCCACTGTAGAAATTGCACTATTGGTTGTGTCCTCATTTGAGGACTTTTTCTTTTTCTTTCTCCGTAACTTCTTTACAGCTGTAAGTTGTTCCGCATAAAGTTCACCCTGAGTTTCCATCTATAATATCATATAGTGTATGCATTATGTGCTAAGAAAATGGTACATGAAAAATTTACAAAATTCAATCCAAAAACTCATTCTATGTCCAACAGTTGTCAGTTTTGCATCCAATAATAAAATTGTCTATATCAAATACAATAAGTTTGGTGCCATCAACATCTATTTTAGTTTTACCTCCATTTATTTAACATACATTTTTTTAATTACAATATTATTTTTAAGAAATAGAAGTTAATTTTGCGTGCATCATCATATAATATTGCAAGTATCTAGTTCAGATGCCCAGTAAAACACCATAAAGGCCATAGAACTGTAAAATAATTACAACAATAAATTACAGACCATATAAATGATAAAACCTGTAATATTATAATCATGATTAATTACAACAATAAATTACAGACCATATAAATGATAAAACATGTAATATCATAATCATGATTAATTACAACAATAAATTACAGACCATATAAATGATAAAACATGTAATATCATAATCATGATTAATTACAACAATAAATTACAGACCATATAAATGATAAAACATGTAATATCATAATCATGATTAATTACAACAATAAATTACAGACCATATAAATGATAAAACATGTAATATCATAATCATGAATTAATTACAACAATAAATTACAGACCATATAAATGATAAAACATGTAATATCATAATCATGATTAATTACAACAATAAATTACAGACCATATAAATGATAAAACATGTAATATCATAATCATGATTAATTACAACAATAAATTACAGACCATATAAATGATAAAACATGTAATATTATAATCATGATTAATTACAACAATAAATTACAGACCATATAAATGATAAAACATGTAATATTATAATCATGATTAATTACAACAATAAATTACAGACCATATAAATGATAAAACATGTAATATTATAATCATGATTAATTACAACAATAAATTACAGACCATATAAATGATAAAACATATAATATTATAATCATGATTAAAAATCAATGGAAATTTGTTTATTACATTAAGCCATGAAATAATATATGTGATGTCATTTCTGACATAATATTAATTGAAGTGACACAGGGCATATTCCGAAGCAGTAAAAAATAAAGCAGTTAAAGCTTACCAATTTACAATTGTTATTTGTTTCATGCATGGGTATCGGACTGGCAGATGGGGGCGGAGTCTCTCCGGGTGACCGATGATTCTCAGCTTCTGCATCTTCAAGAATACGCTGATAATCCTTTGAACTTGACCTAGATATGAGACAAAGTATTCTAGATTGAAAAGTATCAATAATTACTTTCAATAAACATTGTAAATCGCACAGAGATGAATTTTTTATTGCAGAATTCAAAATTGTTTTAAGACATTTTCGGGAGTTTTCATATAGACATATAGGCAAAATTAAAACTGTTCGACATATAGGCAAAATTAAAACTGTTCAATAGAATTTCTTTAAACTTGGCATGTTGTTAGAATATGATAACAGAAACATTTTAAGCGAAAAAAAAATTGGGGTCATCGTTCTCGTTTTTGAGTTATCTGCCCTTGAATTGGACTTTTTTGTTAAATTCAAGGGCAGATAATTTACAATGAAGGGAACTAATACAATTTTTCTTTCTTTTTTTCATGAAGCTTACCTTCGTTTTAGTTGATATGCAAAATTTCAAGGACAAATTTAGTGTGGGTAGTTTTTATTCCCATTTCTTCTTTTAACCTGTGCATTTTTTCTTTAAAAAATGGCCTATTTTTTATGATTTTAAAGTACCTTTATTTTCATTGAAAAAAAATTAACAGAAACAATGTAAAGAATTGCATATTATTATGTATTGAAATCAACAATAAAAAGAAAAACATAATCCAGAAGTAGAAACAAGAATTCATTTAAGTATGTATAAGTTATCTGCCTTTGAAATGACCTCAAATAAGTAGAAAAGTCTGATTCAGGGGAATAGATAACTCAAAAACGAGAACGGTGACCCCAATTTTTTTTCGCTTAAAATGTTTCTGTTATCATAACCAACAACATGCCAAGTTTAAAGAAATTCTATTGAACAGCTTTAATTTTGCCTATTTGTCGAACAGTTTTAATTTTGCCTATTTGTCTATATGAAAACTCCCGAAAAAGTCCTTAAGTTTAAATTTTTTATTAATGAATACAAATAAAAATTAAACAAAAAATTTATATTACCGTAAGCCAGATTTGACATTATCCCTTGACAGCTTTCTTTTATCACTTGAACTCAAGTCTGTTGAAGGCATGATTCGATTCTGGAAATAAAAAATCATACAAATATGATAATCTTATAGACTTATGAATACTGTTTAGGAAGTCTCTTATATAGTTAATACGTCTGTATCAATTTGCTATTATAATTCGTATCAGATTGTTGACAAATGGCAGTATATAACGGCTGCATGTAACCTCTGCCAGCGACGTTATATAAAAACTTTATGCATTACCTGCCTATGTTTTCTTTTATCTACATTTCAAGAACATCAGCATCACCTGCCTGTACTATGGGACAATGAATACACAAAATTCTTATGCATACCTGATATGTGCTAAAAAATAAATCAGTGGATTTTCAGTCATTTTACAATATAGAAAAATCATTTGTTAGGTCAAAGTATCACTTATCTGACTTTGGATTATATCATTTTTTACTAGTATTAAACATATAATAACAAGTAAAAAATGCTACATAAATGATATGTAATAAGTATTTTTATATAATAATTGGTGATGATAAGAACGTGAGACATACCCTCTTGCTACGTTTCGTGCTACTGGCAATACTTAGTTCATCATCCTCATCATCTACATGTTTTTCTTTGTCCCGTTGCCTTACTATGTAATCATATGTACTCAACTTGTTGTGAACTACAATTACATATATACATATAATATTATATTATATGTTGTCATAAATACTCATCCAGGGATGAACTACAATTATATACATTTAATATTATATGTAATCATATGTACTCAACTTGTTTTGAACTACAATAACATATACATAATATTATATGTAATCATATGTTCTCTAAGAGAGAAGATTTTAAGATAGTTTTCGTTATAAAGAAAGCATATTTTCCAAACAGACTTGAATAATACTATATTTAGCATTTTCATTACAAAACAATTGCAATGGAGTGCTTTCAGTTTTGGAAAAGAATTATAATCATAATCGAAAAATACCATGTAGCATTTACCAGGATTAATTTTCATCCTTTCACCAGAGGCTGTCAGGCTGAAACAAGGACCTATTTCCAATCCAAAATAGCTTCTTTTTTTCCCAACTTTACGTTAGAGGCCTTTTCCCAAAATAGTTGGGAAAGGCCCCAGTAAAATTAATTCCCCCTGCAGGCTAGGGTGAGATATACTTACTGAGATAAAGATGGAATCCAAACAAATGTACCAGCAGTCCTATAGCAATTATACCAAGAATAAAGTAGACACCAAGCATGGCCAGCCATCCATTGTGAGCTACCGGTTGGTAAAATATTGTCAATTCTGCTTCTGTATAATCTAAACTTGAATTCAAATCTGAAAATAATAAATACAACTTTTTATCACATACCAGTGCCTATTTTTCGACTCCATAAAACATAAAAATGGTATTGCACGGTCGTGCATATATTTTGACAAGACATCATCTGCGTTATATAAACATAGTGTAATGTTAGCGTCATTCTATACATGTTTCAATGAAAAATGGTTCTCTTTCACTTCAAACGGTCTTTATAATTGGTAGGTGATAGAATTAAAGAGTGTAAGTTTAATACTAAATATATTGCACTTGTTGAATAAAATAATATTATGCTCGCCAGAGGCTTGCATAATATAATTTTATTCAACTTGTTCTATAACTTCAGTATTAAACTTACACTCATTCAATATCCTCTATTTCTTTATTCAAAGGGGAACAACTTATCTGGGCTTGTCTGTAACATTGAATTGTTTCTCAACATGAACTATGTCTAAAATAATCATCATTTTCAAACAATTTAAAACACAAAAATAAAATGAGATTTAATAAAAAAAAATCAAAAGAAATCAATGTAAGTCATACATTTATTAAAAACATGTCTCCTATGTTACACAAACATGTTTACTGTATTTTATTTGTTTTTATTTTCACTACTTTTCATATTTCTAGCAAATGCAAATAATGAATATTGAAAATAAATCAACATTAAGAATCTTGCTATATTAAGAGATACGCATCTAGAATTCATGACCCTTTTAGCCAAATAAATCATCATCATTAGATATGGACCAATAACTCAGAGCAAAATTTCAAATTAGTTTTGCTTGTGCAAAATGACCCAAAAAAGGAAAGTGTTTAAACACTGCTTACTTTACGCTAGAAATTGTGCAAAATAAGATTATATATTTAATTCAGAGTGTATCTTTTTTTTGTATTCTTATTTCTGTTTTAAATGCCTCAGTTGATCTACATGTATATAAAAACTTAAAGTTTTTTGATTTGAGCCTTCTGGACCTCGGGGTTATTACAATATCTCCTTAAATTAATATAGTCGATATACACCCATAAATAGGAATTTATAATCTTTAAGGTAGTATTAAGCAAGTGTTTGTTTAGAAACAACATCTTCTTTAGTAATCTTAAATGCATAATCTTAAGATTCCTTCCTACTCTAACATTACAGGTATATCAAGATTGTAAGCAAAAACAAAAACATGTGTCTGTAAATAAACATACCCCTGTAAGGTTGAAGAATCGCCCTATTTGTCTGGTCAGTGTAGTAGGCAATGAATTCCACTAAAGCAACAACCACAGTGAAAAATAATGCTATAATTGCTGTAACAAGTGTTGCCAGAAACCATCTGTTAAATAAAACATAAAACAATTAAATATGCTATTCCAGTATTACTCATTTTAGTGATTTTACTAATAGAAAAGGTAAGTATCTCTTTTTCTAAAATGTATAAATCAAAATTAATCTTAACAATAATACTGTTGTCATGAAAACATAAAATCTCCTTTAAAAAATATACTGTTGATTTACAATGAATTATTATCTTAAACTTGAGTTGTCTCCCTTCCACCATGATTTTCAAGCAATTAACTAATACAACTGTGAAATTGTATTTAATAAATGGTTATTTTTAAGTCTATGTCAATTCATATAAAAATAATAATTTTTTTTATAGCAATGAAAAGGAGATTCACTTTGTCAAAATGTAACAGCCCAAAAAATAAAAACTCTTGCAAGAATTTTATCCACTAGAATGCATACTATATTATAAACAAAAATTTCAAATTGATCACAAAAATACAATTCCATCTGGAAAAATAAATAACCAATCAGGAATTCAAACTCATGACCACAGATTTACATGCAAACAAACATCCATACAATAGATCATTGATCTAAACAATCATTGCAATTGTCACAGGTTGTTCTATTTATAGAAATTGTGGTAAATATATAGAACCACTATATTCACATTCAGTAAGCTAGCTGGATAGCTTCCTCACATGAAATAATCCAGAATCCCTGACAGATTTGAACCCACAGCAGTGAGGTGCAAGTGGTTTGAGGTCAAGAACCCTAACCACTCAACCACAGACGCCCCATATAAAAAGGTATATATTTGACTTACCTATAATTCCTACCACCAATACAGTTATTTAACCATTTACAATGATGGTCAAATTCACTCACACACTTGTTACATATACTACAATGCTTGGACTTGGATTCTCTGAAAACAAAAACAAAACACCTCCAATGTCAAGACACCATTACTATACAATTAATCTTAATACTGCATGTTTGTAACATCGCTTTTTTGGATAATCCTGATATTTATATAGTTATATATACATGTATACACGACTGCTATCAATTTATGAAGAAATCTCTTTTCCTTTTTCTCTAAAAAAATCCTTGCTGTATAATCAATTTGTTATAATGTATTCTATAAAACTTAAAATAGCTTTAAATACATGTATGAATATTAAATATAAATGATAAACCTATATAATGAATGCTAAGTCAATCAAATCTTTGTAAACTATGCAATTTCTTTGCAATTTTCAGTTAAAATTTAACCAGTAATAAACTCAACAAAATAAACTGGAACAATAAAAAAACAACATTTTATAAATAAACCGATGCCGTTAAACTAGTTCTATAGATTGTTTATTGCAGTTATTTCTTCTGTAGCGGAAAATGATGATATTTTTCATACTTACACATCAACTTGGCAGATGTAACAATGACAGTTTTCTATGACATGTTTGTGCTGGGATCTATCAAATTTTTTCTTCGGGTATTTTTTCTTCAGAACAGAGGGATCAGCCGGGTCTATTGTACAACCAATTACATGGCATACCAGGTGAGCTAACAGACTTACACCTGCAACCTAGTACACTGTTAAGGCTTAATATAGCATGAATTTGTAAATAAAATGTATTTAGGGTTCACTATTTAATAGAAAAAAAGAAGAAGAAGTAGAAAAAGGAGAAGAAAAAAAAGAAGAAGAAAACAAAGAAGAAAAAATAGGAGAAAAGAAGGAAGAGAAATCGAAGAAGAAAAAAAGGAGAAAAAAGAGAGCAAGAAAAGAAAGCAGGTGATGAAGAAGATAAAGAGGAAGAAAGAGAAGAAAATCGTTTATAATGATTGCAATACATGTATACAGGACAAAGTATTCTTATTTAAAACAAATACAAAACAGTCACCCGCCCAAATGGATCTATAATTCAATTTATCCATAAAATTGTGTTGTAGAATTAATGAGCTTCAACATCAATAATTTACCCCATTTTAATAGCAAAATTCTTACATTGAGCAGACAATAATTTTGAATATTGTCATACTGAATACTGGTGACACAGCCTGTCATTGAAGTTTTATTTATATTCTGTTATAAAGTAAAACACTGGTTTATTTCCAATAATATTGCAGAAATACTATGATCAAGTATATATGTTAAAAGCCTTCAGAGGATGCTAATTTTCTACCTCCGTTTATTTTCAGAAGAGACTTTTCTTCAGATGACGCTAACTTTCTACTTCCATTTACATTCAGGGGGGATTAATAATTTAGTTACACTTTGTCTTTAATCAAATATAAAAGACAGCACTTGTCTTGGGGAGGTTTCTACTTCTGTATCGAACTGCTAGACATTTCCAGAATAAATCAATGCTTTTAGTCTCAAATAAAATAAACTTGAAGAGATAATTCAATGAACTTCAATGAAATTTATCCCTTATGCTTATTTAACAAATGCTGAAATGTATTGCATATATAAGCATGTCA
This sequence comes from Ruditapes philippinarum, assembly GCF_026571515.1. NCBI lineage: Eukaryota > Metazoa > Mollusca > Bivalvia > Venerida > Veneridae > Ruditapes > Ruditapes philippinarum. The sequence goes on along the minus strand of NW_026861864.1, from coordinate 387,486 downwards.
GATAGGAAGTTACATGTCATGTAAATCAGTAGAAAGTATGATAATAATATCATGTTTGCAAGTCTTATTCATGTCTTTTTTCCCTTGTGATTTAAATGAAGACAATATATGAGCCGCGTCAGTACAAAATCAACATAATGGGTTTGCGACCAGCATGGATCCAGACCAGCCAGCGCATCCACGCAGTCTGATCAGGATCCATGCTGTTCGCTTACAAACCCTATAACAAGTAGAGAAACTGATAGCGAACAGCATGGATCCTGATCAGGTGCGTCTCATATGACTAAAAGAAACTGTCCTCCGTTTTGTGTTTTATGAAAAGCAGCTTGACATTTATTTGTGCAGAAAAAAACAACAGGTAAGTAATGTGGTTCAGCCCCAATGTACATTTTTGGGGGAAACAGTCTGCTTTAATATGATTAATATTAAATAAAAAGTATAAACCTATATCTGATTACATATTTTATACAAATCTAAGTAAATCAGAAAATTATTTTGTTTTCTTAATCTTTAGATCATATCTTGAAATTTTTGTAACATAGAATTTATATTTAATCATATATACATGAATATTGTATGTAAACAGAATAAGGTGTTTCAGAACAAATCATTCTGTTGCTACTTTAGTAGGTTTGATGATGATTTCATGCATGCTTCACTCTTTCAATAAAATATACTGACAACTTTCCTTAATTCTAGAAATTCAATAATCATATTAATCATAATAAAAAACAATAATTTTACAATTTACAGACCGCAAATATATAGAGAATATTGAATGAGTGTAGATTTAATGCTTAAATTGAACAAAATAAATAAAATCATATTATGCAAGACTCTAGCCAGCATTATATTGTTCCAATTCAATGAGTTCAATAAATTGGGTATTGAATCTACATGCATATAATATTCTATTTATCACCTATCCAAACAAGAACGGTTTCCAGTTAAAGAAAGAATCTATTTTCATTGACGCGCCTATAGTGTAACGCTAACATTAGCACGCTTTACGTAAAAACTTACGAAATTTGTACTTACGCATTTTTTTAGTGAAACGCCTTTACGTAAAAAAATTGTACGTAAGTAAAAACTTACGCAAATCTTAGGCGTAAGTATGTTAGTAAATTGCTGCCCTGCAACTTGGTTTATATGATAGATTAAGCTTTATACACTTATACACCAACATTCCGTAAGTTATCTGGATAGCTTTCTCATATGAAATAATCCAAAGTCCCTGTCGGGATTCGAACCTACAGCGGTGAGGGACAAGTAGTTTGCAGTCAACGACCTTAACCACTCGGCCACATATGCCCCTGTTTTATATGATAGATTAAGCTTTATACACTTTACATACTATTAAAACTTGGCACCTAAATCTAAAGATGCTATTCCATAATAATAATTATAAAGGATACAATATATCCTGCTGGCTGCCATGATTTGTGGAGTGCCGGAACAAAACACACAAAGTAAAACACAGCAAATACTATGAGGACAATCCAGGCTGCTATCTGTAGAGGGTGTGGGGGTAATGTCCAACCATTGTCACGACTTTTCTCCTCCTTGTACGACTCTACATCTTTTACACCCATCTGAAAAAATAATAAAAATTTGTTCATTCTATAGAGTTCTGAATATTGTTTTATTTGGAACATTATGCTAAAATATTATATATTTCATTATTTGCTATGTTTTAATTATCAACAGTCATTCACTCATGACTACATGTATTTCATGTTCTTGGGATTTTTTTGTCGTTGTTTTTTATAATAGAGCATACACATATTGATAATATTATTATGTCATGGTTCAGAACTGTTCACTATTTAGGGGAGAAAATGTGTAAGCGGCCAGATAGCTCAGTTGGTAGAGCCGCGGTGTGGTATTCCAAGGTCCCAGGTTTGAGCCCTGGTCAGGCTGCACATTATTTTCACCCTGTGACAGTTATAAAAAATTCAATTCAACATTAATGATATGATCAGCCTCATCATGAGTTAGTTATTGCCTGTCCTGTTCCAATTGCATTCTGCCTTGTTTAAAGATATCCTTATATTACAGAATTTGGCTTTATCCTTGGGTTCAAAATAAGGTTCTTTCCATTTCCTCATTTGATATGAATGTTGCGTTAGCTTAATAGGTAGAGCGTTGGACTGTCTTCAAATGGAGCAAACCAGATTTGATTCCGTGACAGACTGTACAGGTTACTTTCATCGTGATTGATCATGAAATCCTTCCTACTGCCATTTGGAGAAGTAAATGGGAAGACACATAATAAGTACTGGTAAACTACTTGGATGGAAAGATATCTAGCTGGTGGCTGTCTTTACTGTGGTAAATTCAAAGTGGCTTACTGTCGAGATCCTGAGGGTAAACTACCACCACCATTACTTCCCGAGTTTATTATATAGCATAAATACTTCTTAAAATATATCCAGGAGATTTCCAAGAATCTAAATTTAAATTCAAGCTCCTGCTGTGATGAACGATCAGACAGACTAAAATTGACGAATAAATATGTTTATAACATGTCACTAGATCTAATACCGTAATATTACACTTGTATTTCTTACTTTTTAGACCGGGGTTTGTACACGAGCTCTTGCAGAAGTATTAATTCTCAACGAAAATGCCGAAAAACATCCATTTTCCTACTATCTGTCAAACACTATGCGCCATTTTGAATCCAAGGTGATTATGTCAATAATCAATATTGTATAAATACGCGTGTTTACATGTACTTTAAACAAAAGTAAAACCGGCAAATAATGTCTTGTAATACAAATATTAATATATTACGGATGTTAATGGTCTATTACATATTTTACTTGACGAGATTAAGTTGCAATAAGCAAGTATATAAGAACTATTTTCATTCTGAACATCAGATAACAATATTAATCTAATACGTGCACCTGCTCTAAAAATCCTGTACCGTACTATATCCAATAAAGGAACATAGCTTAAGCTATTTAACAAGTACTTCAAGTTTAGTCAAATATTTTTAGATAAAATTTTGAGAGAAAATGTACAAATGCTCTAAGAAAAATAAAAGATTTAAGAATCCAGTTATAATTAACATATTGTGTGCAGTGAATGACTGATTTTGCAGAATTTATCACAATATTGCTAATCCATGACTAACGCTGGAAGGGCTATTTTGCCTATTTGACCTGTTTTTGGTAAATTACATAGATTTTAAGTGCCATTTGCAATATGTTAATACTTTATTAAATATTTTGAATTTTTAAGTGGCATACCTCGATCTAGATTAATACTAATTTTCATTAAAAAAAATTAAAAATGTATTTAAAATTTAAATATTGTCAAGTGAACCTGGGACCAAAAATATGCATGTTACAAAAACCATACTGTATATGTTATTTTTTGTCCCAGATTGAAGAAAGAAAGTAATTTACACATTGCAAACAGCAGTGAGCAATTAAATTCCACAAAAATTATTCAAAATTGGACAGATATGCTAAATTAGCCCTAATTGCATTAATGAATTGTGAAAGTTTTTACTTTTCCCTGAGACAAAAAGTATAAAGTATATTTCTGGTTCCAGTTTTTTTTTCTAAAATCTTACTATACTTTTCTCAAAGTAGATTTTCTTGAAATGATTTCGGCTCATCTGGGGCATCCAGCTTTAAGTGCATTTTCAAGATTTTCATGAAAATAAGCATGAATTTGGAGGCTAGCAGCTTTAACATTGCAGATGACAAAATTGAACAAAATCCAAAGTTAAAGATATGTATAAAATATGTGCCGAACACCTCTATATATAATCAGCAAATAAGAACTCCTTACCACTAGGCAGATGTCTAAAGACAGACTATTTCGGTTTCTTTTTAAATAATCCTAAAATATAAGTGCAAATGATGTGCTAGAGACCACAATCCTGTCAACAAAGACCAATTTTACCTACTTTTCAATACTTGTCTATAATAGTTTACAAATGGTGTCTGACTGTCCAAATAAGTATTCAATTGTTCTTAAAAGAAACTTTCAATGGTCAAGTTTTATGCAAAAAAAAAAAGTTTCATGCAGTTATAAAAATTGAGCTCATTAGTCTTTATTTATAACTTAAGTTACCTCCCTTGATACTATATTTTCTGATATAAATATTATTATGTTAATCTAGCTAAGCTAACTGTTGACAAAGTATCATAGATAGGTCAATCTATTGGACTTTATCCAGATCACAAAGAATTATGTCAAGCTGTTTATCAGTAGAGTACACCTAACTGTTGGGCACTGCCATAATATTACTATTTCTAGGTTACTTGTTCTTATATTTAGACAAAATGAATGCAGTTTGCTTCTGAGGGCTTACTTTTTTCCAGATATTTATACATGTACATCACTTCAGCAGGTATCATGCTCGTACTTCACTTCAGTGTCCTTATTTTCTGGTCTTTCTGAATCATTGATTCCAGCACTTTTAAGTGTTGAAAATTGAGTAATGCTCAAGCTGGTGCTAGGGGCCATTTTTCCAGATATTAGTTAATAGTTGTAGTTTTAAAGTAGGTTAATTCATTATCCAGAAACCTAAAATTTAAATAGCATTTCATCCGGCTCCAAATATGACATCATGAGGGGAATGGTGGCCTAGTGGTAAAGGTGTCTTGCCACTCAACCCAGGGATCATGGGTTCGAGCCCAAATTGGGTCACAACCATGTTTCTTAATATGACAGTACTGGTTGGTTCCAGGAAGCAGACTCAAGAGTGATTAATATAAGTTGAAAGAACTTGTTTCGCAATTGAGCTTAAAGAAATATGTTTAAACCAATATGAACAAACTTGATATAAAACTAAATATCTTAGCTACAGGCCATGAGGTGTAGGAACATATTTTGCCCCTGTGACTGGAAAATTCAATAAACCAGAAATATTTGGAAAACTTTCGTAGAGCTTCATGCAAGAAGTATAATAGACAAGTTTTCTTTCAATTTAGCTCAATGTTAGAGGTAAAACTGAATGGGAAGTTGACAACCCTCACTATTTGTCACTATTAGCACTTTGTGCTTGTAGTATGTTTTCCATATCTTAGAACATACTATAGCTAGTCTATAATGTAACCTATCTGGAATTATCTGTCAGTAGTTGACAAGCTACACTTGTTGATCAAATAATTCTATTACTAGCCTTGTAAATAAACTGTATATATATATAATTATGTATATCGAACTTTGCTATTACACTTGACATTATTATATAGTTACAACAATACAACAGTGCTCAGGTGAGTTTAAAATGTCCGGTTTATAGGGCGATCTGGAGTAGATAGGGACTGGTTAGATCTGGAGTAGATAGGGACTGGTTAGATCTGGAGTAGATAGGGACTGGTTAAGGTCTTTACCCATCAAGGGATGTCACTATGGACGCCTATAGAGGCCACAAAGTACTCTTTAAGTGGCGGCATGGCTGAGTGGTTAACATTTTGGACTAGTAATCTAATGATTGCTAGCGGCATGGTTCATGACCCATCAGGGGCAAGTTCTTGTTTCCTTGAGAAAGAAACTTAACACTCATTGCTCAGTACTGGCTGGTTCCAGGAACAGATTGGAAAGTGTGTCTTCTTACGCAATCAAACCAAAATAAATTCTTTATAAACCGAAGTACACATTGCAAAAGAAAAACAAAACAAAAAGTTCATAGATTGAAATAGATTTATTATGGACAAATTTATTGCATAGATATAATTAAGTGATCGCAAATCAATATTGAAAGATTAATTTCAATTTCAGACTTGCATAATATATATAATATATAAAAGAACATAGTTATAGTTAGAACAAAAAAGACAAAAATAAGGGAAAAAAAGACTAGCATAAACTAACTAGAAAATACAAATAAAGTATAATGTGACATTTACTCTAAGCCAGAAATGGGTAAAAGCATTTTCATTTATAGAATAAACTAAAAATAAAAGAAAAACTTAAATGAAAAGCTCTTCGGATTTGTTCATTTTTTTTTTTGCCTTTATTTTGTTCAACTTCCAAAAATCAATTTCTTATTTTCTGCAATGTGCCATATACCAAGATGCTGATTTAATTTTTAAACTGCTATTTTTATTTTTTAAAAAACAACAAAAAAAACCACTCTTAAATAAAAGCAGGAACAAAAACCCAAACAAACTCAGAATAGAAATTAGTTAAACAAAGCAGGATATATTTAAATATTTAAGAAGCAAATTAAGATTAAAATATTACAAGCAACTCAAAATCGTAAACAAAACAAACTTTTTGTCCAATTATTATTAAGTCAAAAATTGGAATGATCATTGTTTAAATTAAGGTTCAAAATAAGATAACAATTGATTGATAAATCTATTTGACAATTCAACAGGCTAGTATTTATCACAAAACTTAGATAATTAAAGGCACTTGGCCAAATTTGTAAAGTTTAATTCAGGTACAATTATATAGATTTGAGTTGTCTCCCTTTAACCAGCATTACACTTATTACACCTAAAAAATGAAAACACAGTAAAGGAAACATTTAACCAACTTGCATCAGGTAAATAGATTTAAACATAATAAAATTTCAACTTCCAGAGCACAAATAACATACAAATAAAATTTGTTCCCACCAATTAAACTGAAAGAGAACTTTTTCTAAGGCACTGCCTTCGTTCACAATCATTATCAACATTGTCATGTGAAAAAGAATGGTTCCTTCTTTTTATTATCTTTTAATAACACGTTGTTTCAATGATATTAACCCTTAGAGAATATCATACTTTACTTCAATAAATTATTTCTTATATACATTGCATTTATATAATGAAGTATTTCCCGTCGTTCTAAACATTTTTAAAACCCTGTATTTACGCAGGAACCATCATATCTTTATATTTACGCTGGAATCATGATATCTTTAAATTTACGCTGGACAAATTTTCTTTAAAAGAGGTTCATTTTCACATGACAAGTTATATTAAACAAATATACATCATATTAATATCAGAACAAAGATTTAACTACCATATATAATTTTTCTACCATGTGGAATGTTCATGTATGCATAAAATGGCAAAAAAGCCATGTAAAGTTTTAAAAAAACACATTATATATGTATTTCTAACTTGCATCATATTTACAATCATATAATATATATATATATATAAATATATAAACAAACATAACTATATATCCATCCCATCTGGCATCAGCACCATTATATTTTTTTCTTTTCCCTAAAGTTACGAAATAGCCAACAAAGTTTTTTTTAATTTTTACAACATTCAATATTTCCCTGCAAAATCCCCTACCGTTAAATTTGCATCTAACAAAATTCCCTTTATATCAAGAAAATACTAAAATTACAAGTCATTAATTTTTGCCAAAAGATTATTTCAAGAGATTGTTTGTTGTTTTTGTTGTTGTTTTACAACTAATTATATAAAAAATATAATTATCGCCAAATAAAAAAAAAAAATAAAAAAAAAATAATACAAAATCAGTAAACCATATTACAAAATGTTACTTCGAATAATTTGACTCCATCTTTTTAATCTTAATTTAAGATCACAAAAATTCTGTTTTCTCATTATTCAAATTTCTGTCAACAAATTAAAAAGATATATCTAGGTACATAAACACAACATTTATGTTTGACTGAGTGACTTATGCCTAGCAACAAATATTACTGCCTACAGCATATTTGCTGTCTATACTTGAATGGTAAATATAAACAATGTTTTTATATCAAATTTGCATAAAAGCCTAAGGCACATGTCGCAGTAGTTAGAAAATCAACAGAAATATTATTATTACATCAATAAGGAAGAGCTTTCTAAATAATCAAAAACTTCAGAAAGAATGATCTTGTCAAATAATGAAAATGTCTTCGATGTGTCATAAAAATATCCATCTAATATAAAAATCTTTCTTGGAAGACAGTATTTTTTCTCTGGCAAAAATTGCACACAACAACATACAACATCTAAACTATACTGCAAATTTCTTTTCAATTCTTAATGGTAGTTTAATATAAACTTTAGAACCATATTAATGACTTTGTTCAAGATTTACATCTTCTTATATTTGGTTATCAACGATTTATATTACAATATATCTTCATCTAAGTGCAGTAACTGGTCAACTCCTTCTATATTTAATAGGAGTTAACCAGTTATTGCACTAAGGTGACAAATTATACATTTCCATACTGATATAGGTCTCTCAAAAAAAAAGACCAGTTTCCGTCGCATTTATCTACTTTACTACCTGATTACTTTATTTACAAAACAGTAACATATAAATCTGTACATTATTGGAAGACAATGATTTGTTTGTTTTTTTCGTGCTACAGATTATAATTTGTATAATCCCTCTATATTACATAATATATTACAGACCCTTCTACATTGATAGTAGCTAATTAAGAAAAAATTAATACACATTTTTGTAATTAACTATTATTTTTATTTACATGAAAATAAGCTATTTAACATAATTCTACAATAATTGCACTTTTCAGAAATGATAATGAAAAGCAATGGTTCAAATGTTAAATTTTTTTTATAATAAATGCAAAAAAAACAAAAACAAAAAATGGCAGAAAATGAAAATGTTACATATACATGAAAAACACCTAATGGCGAAATCCACTTTTTAATGAAATACAATTATAGAACAATGTTAGAAAGTGATACATAACAACAAATGATGAAAGTTCGTGTTTGTTAACAAAGCACCTTATTGTCATTGAAAAATTGCACTTTTATATTATGATATAGTTATACATGTCAACAGTAGTGTGCAAATGCAGCAAAATCTAAAGTTGCAATAAATTTAAACATTATCTTAATTTTATCATCAGTAAAATTCAATTCTGAAAACTTGGTTTAATTTCACGATGATTTAACAATTTAAGCAAAGCCTTATTGGATTACAAAATTTATATATACATAAAATTACAAGTATTACTATGTTTTCAAATAACAGATTATAATGTAAACATTTTTGCACTATTTTCAATTCTTTATACAAAGGCACTAATATTGGCTTGGATTTTTGTCATTTACAAAAATTTTCTAAAAAATATAACAATTTATGTACACGAATATAAAATTTATAGGAAAAAAAATAATTGGGGAAGACCTTCTTGGACCCTGAAATTTACATATCAATTTATAAATCAATTGAATAAATGCTGGAATGATATAACATGTAAAGAAAATAAACATTGATCAACAATGTTGTTCTGGAAGATTTGTTCCCGTCCCATCCTGGAAGACTGGTACCGATAAAACTGGTCCCTTCAATACATCTCACTTGGTCCCGCTTTTTTTCAACTCACAACATTGTAACAACTTTTGGCAGGAAATTTAACAGAAATGTTAATTTGAAAAAAGAAGTCCTTTTCACTATAAAAGAGTTCCTGGCATCTTTTCCTTACACACTTTTTAAAAAAAATGTCTTTGTTCAATATTTAACACATTAAAAATACCTCATTCCAATGATTCACTGAATTAAAAAGTTCATAAATGTCATCACTTGATATGTACCATACAGTTCAATTTTTTTAATATAAATGTTGTTTTTCATGTTGAATCATTGTGGACTTACAGTCAAACTCTCGTTCACAGAACTGGCAAACATACACCTTAGTTTTTTCTGTTTCTTTCACTGCATCTTGTTTTTGAGGATTAGGTTCCTCTGATTCAGAGCTCTCCTTCTTTGGAGTCTCATTCACAGTAGAGTCTGGTTCCCCTGCTGTTTGGTTCTCTGCAGCATCGCCACTATCTTCATTAAATGCTTTAACAATGTTGCGTTTATGAGTATTGCTTTGTCGGCGTAGGGATCTTAACATTTCCCTGTCAACGGGTGTACCAGGAAAATGAACTTGAACATGATTAACAAGATCGTCCTCCTTACTGCAACTGTAGGAACAGTACATGCATCTACTTTTGCCTGGTGTCTCGTGTTGCTGAAGATGATTTCCAAGTTCATCTTTTGAAGGTGTGCTGAACGGGCATTTCTCACATTTATGATCAGTATCATTACCGTCACTGCTGTCACTGTCAAGGTCATTTGTACTTGATGATGTAAGAAATATCTGTGGTCCAATCACATCAGAACTTCTCTTCATTAACATTTCCATCTCTTCTAGTGAATCACTATCAGAGTAACTGTCGTTGTGGACTTTCAAGTGAAGCTGCAGCAATGCTTGACGGTCACTGCTGTAATCACATTTCGTACATGCATACTCACGACCTGATGAGTGCATTGATGTGTGGGCAACGAGTAGATTCTTGTTTGGACTGCTATATGGACATTTAGGACATCTGTGCTTTACTCCGCTGCTACGTTCTGTCAATGATAGTCGGATCATCTCCTTTTCTTTCTTGTGTAGTTTGATATGTTCGTTTAATGAGGTAATATTGTTGATACTGTATGAACATTCAGAGCAGCTGTAACGAGCTTGAATACAATGAAGCTTCTTGTGGTACGAGTATGTGTTCACATTGTCAGACCTGAATGGACACATCTTGCATGAGTATATTTTCTCACCTTTCTTATTTTTCCTCGGTGGTGATGAAGATTTTTGTTCTTCAGAGGCAAGTGGGCTTTCAGGGAAATCAATAGCAGGTACACTATTTACACTGTCAACATTATTCTGTCCATCCAACACATATTCCCTATTGAGGAATACTATATCACCAGGAGTAGGATTGTAATCCTTCTCGTGCACATGGACTCGACGATGCTGGCAAATCAGGTTAAGCCTGTCTGTGCTCCAGTCACAATAATCACATTTGTATTTGCGATTCAGACCATGCATCTGTAAATGACATTTGTAACTTTTCAACGCTTGACATTTGTATGGACACTTGTTGCATGAGTAGCGTACCTTTTCCTCAGAACTTGCAGCCTTCTGTGATATTAGAAGTTCCACATTTTCATCAATGGTTTTAGCTGAACCCTCAGAAGGTGGATATGCAATCTCTTTACCAACTTTCATCAGCATAAGATCGTAATCCTCATGATTCTTATTGAGCAAGTTTGACGTCAATGGGGCAGATTCAAAGTCTTTTTCTTGGAAATGAAGTCTGCGATGCTGGGAGATAAGGTTTACCCTGTCAAGACTGTAGCTACAGAAGTCACATTTAAACTTGTACTCTGAACCATGGAGACGGCAATGCTTCTTAAATTCAGCATGACTGTTACTGCTATAAGGGCAATCCTGGCACTTAAAATTCCTGAACTGAATTTCGCTGTCAAAGGCACCTTCTTCATTCAAATTCCTTTCAGCTATTCTCTCAAGACCTATTTCACCAATAGTATCTCTCAACTCTTCTTCCATCATGGCAGCTTCCTCATCATCTTCAACATCAGGAACATCTTCATCCATTTTTTCATAACCATCATATTCAGTGTCAACTTTGTCTGTATCCATGAAATTCTCTGTTTCCATTGGTTCATTATCATCAGGGAACTTCTCTATTACTCTATACATTTCACTAAATGGATCAAGAGTGATATCAACAACTTGGTCTCTGGCTGGAGGTTTTGACTGATGAAAGTGGACATGTTCTTCTAGTTCACTTGTAGCTTTAGTGCTGAATGTACAAAGCTGGCAAGCGTAAGGACTGCGATTGATATGGTTCAAACGGTGATTCAAAATTCTTGTCTTGCTTGATGTGTAGAATGGACAAACTGAACATCTGAAGCAAATATTATCCTTTGTCAGTTTATGTTGTACTCTGTCTGTCTCATTTGCTCTGTTGGCAAATCTATTGGCATATTCGTGATCTTCAAAAGACTCTTCTGCTGTAGAATCATCTTCAACACCAGATGAAGATCCCATGGGCATGTAGCGTGTGTTGTGTAGTTTAGCATGAAAACGTAGGAAATTGTACTGATCAACACTGTAATCGCATAGCTGACATTCGTATTTCCCATTATAACTATGTTTTTCCACATGAATATTCAATTTTTCTTTCAGCGATGTTTTGTATGGGCATTTTGAACAAGAGAATGTTGGAATATTCTTCATGCTGTTATTACTAGTGTTTCCTGACTCTCTGCTGTTGTTAATCTCTGCTGGAAAGTCATCAATAAGAACAGATGTTCTCGGAGAATTGATGAGGATGAAGTTTGGCTCCTTGGGATGAATGTTTTCTAGATGATTTTGGATATGTTTGAAATTGTCTACACTGTAATCACACTGATGACAATTGTATTTATTGTTCTGTCCATGTTGCAGACTATGGTTTGCTGTATTGGCTGCATGAACACTGATATACAAGCATTTCAAGCACTTATAATGTTTCCTTCCGTCTAGACTGCATACTTGTATAGGTGTACCTTTAAAGATTACCTCTTCTTGTAACATTAATATTGGTTTCTCTCCTCTAGCAGAGAACTCTGACAATGCTCCGGTTTCGAGCAAACTACGGCCCTCAAATTCTTGTTCTACATAATTGCCCTGGATATTATTGTTAACTGAATCACCTGCAACATTATCTTCTCCCATTTCAAAATCATCAATAATGTTGTTATTGTTGTCCTCACTGTGTGAGCTTAGAGTAATCTTCTCTTCAAGAGTACCTTGCCATTTTGTAGGATGTGTTCCCTTCATGTGTTGGTAAAGGAGATTCAGCCTATCAATGCTGTAGTCACAATATCTGCATGTGTGTTTACAATTGCTGCCATGGTGTTCGATATGTCTTAAATACGTCACAGCATTTGGTGCAGTGAATGAACATTTTGTGCATTGAAAAGATCTAGACTTTTTCTGAATTCCTGTACCAGCACTAGCACTCTTTCTTGCCCTCATTACAGCTAGCTGATGAGGAGACAGTTGTCCTTGGTTACTGAAATCCTGACTGTTGCTTGAAATAGACAGTTGACTTGGAGAAGTTTGTGTATGACTTGTCTCAGGTTTTGGTGCTAAAGGGATGTACTTTCTTACCAAACTTTGAGAAGCAGCAGCTTGAGCCTGGAGTTGAGTCTGGATCTGTTGCTGTATCTGTGGCTGCTGGCGAGCCATGAACTGATGATACACTTGGTATTCTCTCTGTCTCTCTCGAACTATTTGTTCAAGCTGGGACCCTTTTGATGGAGCTTGCCTAGCAGCAATATCGCCTGCTTCCTGTGCTTTCAGCTGGTTTGGATGCAGAGACTGAGAATGTTGGTATAGTGCTACAACGTTTGGAAATGTTGCCGAACACCACTCACAAGGAAGGTTCATACCTCCAATATCTGCTGCTTTGTTGTTATTGTTGTTTACAATGTTGTTGTTGTTATTGGATGCAATTTGGCCCTTTCTTTCTAATTGGCTTGTTGGAGTTGATGAGCGCCCATTCATTGAAGCAGGTAACTTTGAAAAGTCCATAGCACTATCTGTATTCTCAAATCCACTTTCGTAACCATCAACATTGTTGTTCTCTTCAGCACCAGACACACTCTTAGAGTCATCTCCATTAATTTCTCTTTCTTCAAGCTCTTCCATTTCCATCAGTTCTGTGGCAGTGACATTGCCGTCTGCTTCCGAGCATTCAGCAGGATTATAATCTGGATGAAGCCTCATATGCTGAAGCAGGAGAGTTTTACTGAACACATTGTAGTCACAGAACATGCACTGGTAGGTATCTGAACCACGTGGTATATGCATTGCAGCATGAACATCAAGGCCATTCTTTGTGAAACATACAAATGGACACCTGTCACAACGGAACTGCTTGACTGGTTTTCTACGATTTTTCAAGTGAACTGTTCTTGTTGACACTTCACCAGGAACTGGTGTAGAGGTACGGGAATTACTCTGCGACTCTTCAGCATTATGCGAACGTTTATGATGCAAGAAGGAAGACAAATCATTTCCATGGTATCTACATTTGGAACACTTGTACTTTGCACTTTCATTCTTTGGTGACGAAATTGCACTATCTTCTGATTCTTCCATCATGCTACCATGAATACGTAGATGAAGGTCAAAGGCATTCTTTTTGTAGGAGTTATAAGGACACTGCGGACACATGTACAGTGTAGACTTATTCTCATCATCACTATCATCTCCAATTTCCATAACTTGATCATTACTATTGTCAGCTTCTTCTCCACTGTCCAAGCTATCTGTGTTGAAATGCCCATAAGTTTTCATATGCTTCTTCAAGTCACACTTCCATCTAGTGCTGTAGCCACACATGGTGCAAGAGAATGGTTTGTTTTCAGAGTGTAGAACAGAATGTCTGCGAAGCTCTGCCTGGTTGCTACCAATAAATGGGCATTCCAAGCAATGATGCATGCCCTGATTAACAAGACTGCGGAAAACTGGTTGTTTTGCTGCATTCAATTGAGCCTGTAACTCGGCTGCTGAGCCCTGGATGAGATCAAGTCCCTCCGGATGATCTTGCCCACCAAAAGCCATGGTAAAATTAGGAGTTGAAGTCTTACTACTGCTACTACTGTTTGAGGAATTTCCAGCATGCATGCTTGGACTTATCATTGCAGGACTAAGGGAGTTAGAACGTTGTTGCCCAGGGAACACAGGTTGGTTTGGACTAGATTTCTGGAGATGAAGAGGTGATTGCTGTTGTTGCTGGCTACCTGGAAGAACTGTTACATTTGGAGGAGCCATTTTCTTCAATTTTGTGGTATCAATGACATCATGGACTGTTCCACCTCCACATCTTCGAAGATGTTTAACAACATCCCATTTCCATTTACTCTTGTAGCTGCATCGTGGGCAATGGAATGGCTTTTCGTTTGAATGGTTTTTCATATGCTGTGATATTTCAGACGGCCATCTTGCACGATACTCGCATACTGAACACTTGTATGGTAACAAAACATCAGACTTTCCACATTTACCATTTGGATCAACTGGTCTTTGTGGAGTGGTTTCTTCCTCTAGTGGTTTGCCATAGTGCAACCTTTGTTTAAGAGCTTCATTTACATTTTTCTTTGGAGTTTGATTTTCAACATTTTCCATATTTGAAAGGTATGATTCCTCCATGGCATTTCTTTCTCTCTTCATCTCACTTACTTTCAATAGAGGCTCTGAAAAGGCAGCTCTATTTTGGACTGGTATCTTCAGATTTGGTGGGGTCTCAAGTTGGCTCATCTCTCGTCTCTGACGCACCTGTCTCTCCAAAAGTTCACGGTAGAAATCTTCTGTTTCTTGTAACTCAGAATCAGAAAGACGCCTCTTCTTCAAAGGTGGTGCTTCTTCATCAAGGATATAATTTGTAACAGACAAACTAGCTTCAAGTAAGGCAGCAGAGTTCTTAAGAGCATCCAATGGTGTGGAAGTCCCAAGTGTGGTAGATGTGGATGGGAGAACACCGCCCCCTTCACGTCGTTTATATGGGTTTGGAAGAGAACTATGACTTTTCTCAAAATGTTTCACAAGGTCCCATTTCCATTTGTAGGTTGATGCACAGACCATGCATACGAATGGTCGCTCCTCTGAATGTGAAACTGCATGCTTCTGAAGTTCTGCAGGCCACTTAGCAACAAAGTTACACATACTGCATTTAAGCTGTTTTGGTTCATTTGATAGCAACTCTTGTGAAGACAGTCCAGATATAGAATCAAGTGGCATTTTAAGCAAGTGGTATGTCTGCTGCAATCCATGTGGAATCTTCTGAATAGCTTCCTTGTGTTCTTGAATCTTCTCTGAATGACAATCAAGAAAATGTTTGTTCAAGTCATCAACACCATTGAAGTGTGCCTGGCATTCTGCACACTTAAAAGCCCTCTTGTTCATGTGAAGGGACATGTGTGCACTGAAGTCCACCAAACTTTTTGCAACAAAACTGCATTTATTACAACGGAGAATTGATGAACCATCCATATCAGCTTGCATTTCTTGGCCCTGTTTCATTGCTGCAGCAATCTGATTATTTGCCTGAGAAACCATCATTGCTAGAGGCATGTCTTGAAGACTGTCACTTTCACTATTTGTATCAGTTTGCCAAGAAGGTTCTGCTTTAATATCAATTTTCTTAGGCATCCAAGATGGAGATGATCTGGACTCCTGTTTCTTGGAGAAATCCAGAGGCTTAGAAAAGTCTAATGGTTCAGACTGCTGGTTTTGCTGGAACAATGCTTTGTCTAACATTCTATTCTTTTCTGCCTTTTGGTTTTGTTTTAAAGAATCAATCATCTGTCTTATTTCGTGGTGGCTTTCTGGTGTACGTGTTCTTTGACCTAGATGATTAGACATGGATGGAGATGGGCTGTCATACATTCCAGAATTTCCATTTGTTCCACCAATAAATGGCCCTATCTGTCTTGGCATTACAACGTTTGAAAGGGATGGTGATGGCGAAGGTGATAATTTTTCAGATGATACTGAATGAACACTTGTTGGTGTGCTTCGATTCTTCAGCTGGTTAGCTGGTGGGGCTTGCGCTGGACCGTAGACAACATTAGGAGCAGCTGGTGGAGGAGGCTGACCACCATATTTAGCCTTGAATCTAGAGAACAGGGTATAATTCTGCAATGTGGCTGGAGGTTTAGTAAGATCAGGTATTTCACCATAATGTTTCTCCTTCCAATGTTTATTGAGAGACTTTCTCCACTTATACACATTACCACATTTCGAACATGCATATTTTACGCCAACATCGTCAACAACTTCATAGTATTTCAATGGGTCAACTTCTTGTCTAATTCTTTTCTTCTTTTCAACTGGTGCTCCTGTAGTATTTACTGTCCCATCAGGAGCAGACGACAGAGTTACCATATCGTCTTCATCTTCTTCATCAACAAAACCGTCATCGTCCACATCATCCTCACCATTTGCATGTTCATTTGTTGAGCTACCCTCCCTATTACTCATGTTATCTCTCATTTCTCTAAGTTCTCTTTCGGTTAAACTACTGTCCAAGTCTGATTCACCTTCTTTACCACTAAAATGAAGTTTGCGGTGGCGAGGAAGCTTCTGTTTATATTTAGTAGCATAATCACAAATGTCACATTCATATATCATCATATCTGGGTGGTGATGATCTTTCTGGTGCTGTAAATACTCCTTTGCATTGCTTGAGCTATAATCACATTCAGCACATACATATGTTCTGTTCTGAATATTTCCACTTCGGCAAAGTGAGGTTACATCCGATCCACTTGTATCAAGTAAATCACTAACTTCATTATCTTCTGCTATGACAAGGCGATTTTCATCGTCTTGTTCATCATCTTTGTTCACAAGAACTATTTCTTCTTTATGCCCATTCACTTTCTCCAGAACTAAATTTTCAGTAGATGGTCTTCTTTTACCCTTACCAGAACTAGTCTGTCCATTATCAGAATCTGTTGATGGCTTTCTAGGAGCTAAAGCCAAACTACTTAATAGCTCGTGTGAAATTTGTTCACCTTCCATATTCTGTCCTTCTGTACTTTCTCTTTCAACACTATTGTTTTGTAAAATATTATCACCTTCACTTTTTTTAATACTCTCTTCTGTTTCACTTGCAGTTTTCAACTCTGTTGAATCTTTATCAGTATTTTCCAAATTCTGATCCTTTGATTTTTGATCTTCTGCTGAATTTCCTGTAGCAGACGACTTCCTGCGTAGGCTATTTTTTCGTGTTACAGCTTTATCTTCACTATTTTCCTCAGCATGAGCATGTAAACGATGGTTCGAGAATTCACGTACATCTGTTGTAGTAAATCGGCACTGTTTACAGATTCTGGCACGACCAGCACGCTTTATGCCACTGTCATTTGGAGACCCATCCTCATCTTGTTTAACACCATCAGACATTGTGTTGCTATACTAACACAGCTAGATATCTCCTGAAAATACACACAAAAAAGAACATTTTGAATAATGTGAAATGAAACTTAAATCACTGAAATTCATAAAAACAGCAAAAGGAATACAATTTCATTAAAGGGAAGTAACTCATTTAAGCTTATCACTGACAGTAAACAATGGTAAATTTCATTACCTCCCTTTAAACATCAACTAATATGTTCCTTCATTAAAGAAAGTTTTATCAATGAAATATTACATAATAAAAAAAAGACAACAAAAAAACATTAGTTGTGAAATGAAGTGTAGCATTGAAATAAGAAAGAATCAGACATAATTATAAACAAATTTACTGAACAAATATTTTAAGAAATAAGATAGCCCACTTCCTGTTTACTTAACATCTTCTACAAATATTTTGTTGTCAAATAGAAGAATTCATTACTAGGAGATATATCTTGATAACTAACTATTCATGCCAGTAGTTTAAAGGAAGTGATCCTCATAATGGCCAATGAAGAAGCAGTCACGAGAACAATATGTCAATTGCTGTTATTTTGTTTGCATTTTCAAACCGATTTCATATACATGTATAAGAATTAAAGAATATTTCATAAACTGCTTATTCATTATTTAAAAAAAAATAAAAAAAAGATAAAAATCTGAAAATTACAAGGCACACAACTATTTCACAATATTTTAATTTTTCATTTCACAATATTTCAATTTTTCATTTAATTCCAATCTTACATAATATTCTTCCACCATTCAAAAGAACAACAAAAAGCCAGAAAAAGAGAACAATTCTGTTTCTAAAA
Source organism: Ruditapes philippinarum (assembly GCF_026571515.1). NCBI lineage: Eukaryota > Metazoa > Mollusca > Bivalvia > Venerida > Veneridae > Ruditapes > Ruditapes philippinarum. The sequence continues at coordinate 368,949 of NW_026861864.1, read as the reverse complement.
ACCTTACCATTCTTTAAAATTTAATCATCCATTTATTTAATATTCAGCTGTAAATTAACTAATTATAAAATTTCCAATATCTCCAATTATTCAATTCAATTGTCATATCATCACATCAATTTGTAAATAATCAAAGTTCAATTAAAACTTTTTTTCAATTAATCATCATCATAATTGCTGAATCAAATTCACTTTATTTTTTTTTTAATTCATAATCTGTGTACAAATTTTATTCCCCAAAAGTATTCCGTCATAAACAATAAACAAACTCAATAAAAGTGATGTTAAAAGTTCTAGAAGTTAAACCAGCCTTTTTCAGCAGACGATTTATTCAAGCTGTTTTCAAGTAGCCAATCAGGTTTAAGGTTTGTGCCACAGAGGCCCTTTTCTAAGTTTGTCAGACGAATCACGTTAATTGATTTCACCTGTTGTCACATCCCATACCTAGGTAACGTAAGCTTTCTGTCAAACGTAAAAAACAGGAGTGTTTATATGTTTTTTATCTTTCTTAGTCACATAGCCGGCAATCACTGCCTGTCATAAATCAACGTCTCTACAAAATTGGTTCTTAATTTTCGTATATGTAAGATCGGTGGACCATAAAAGAATCCTGTGTGCGTATAACAATTTTTGTCAACATTAATTATTCATGCAAAACAGTATGCCAGTATCACAGTAATCTAAAAGGATATCCCTACATGCCCATGCCTAAATTTAGGAATTAATGACATTTTCGTAGAAAGTAATTATTTCAGTTTAAATTTTCCATATGGAGATGACATCTGTAAAAAGAAATGCTCCATTAATTAAAATCATACAAGTGGATAATCCCCAACCAATAAAATCCGAGCCTGATAATGAACAGCCAAAAAAAAAGAGTATAAATCAACAGCAAGCATCTTTTAAGGAAATTGAAAATCGCATAAAAAGTTTAATAAACTTTCAAAACCAACCTTGACACAGCATGAAAGCTGTAAGCTGGAGAGAATCATCTCCTAGCAACTAATCAACTATGTAAGGAATTATCTGATTAAATCTGCACAAAAATCAACAGATTATTTTCCGTGTGACTGTTAAAAACACACCTGAGCTAGACAACAAGAAATCCCATCCTATTTCTCTCACGCCCTATTCCTTCACACTAACAACTGTCACAAAATCTGTCTGTTACTTTCCTAGAGAGTCTATTTGGCAAGAAGAATGTCCCCTGAAGCTATTAGGTACTCTGTTAAAGTCACAATATTTCTTTTATTCGATAGGCAAGTCATGCTTTGTGTACCATGAAATACAATCTTTCAAGCCATATATCTGACACGGCTTTAGAAACCGTGGGATGTTATTCCAAAAGTAAAGATGATAATGTATACAATACATACACAAAAAGAGACAGCCACGATATAGAAATTACTTTTACGCTTATGCTTTTCAGGAAGAATAATTTAACAGATCGTTTGAAAAAAACACATATGCCAATGCCTTTTAAAATTGAAATTGTATTTTTTTTGCAGTATAAGGAAGGAAAATCAGACTTTTAACTAAAGTATTAAGTTTTGATATATCAGGACATCTCCGTCTTTAAAATTCTATGTGAAATGAAAGGAAGCACAAACAACTTAATCCTGTCATCTGTTACAAATGATGCTATTATGTAAAAAGAAACTATATACTGTAAGATGATAAACGATTTTTTTTTTTTACAAAAACATAACTACATTGCTAAAGAAGAAAACATTAAAAATCAAAAGATTGAAGTTTCCTACTCGGTAAGTTATTTTACATTCCTAAGATCAAACCGCGGTAATTGGCGACTGAAAGTCACCTATATTGTAGAATCATAACCATCAATTTAAGAACATTAAGTTGCTATTAGATGAAGGCAACGATTGTAAAACATGACTCGCCTAAGGCCATATCCGTGTTCAGGAATCAGTAAATACACTGCCAAATTGTTCGTTTTATCAACGTCTTGTGAACTCAGGCATGGAAATAACATCAGAATATAAAATATACCTGATCGAGAGGTGACTGTCACAACTTTCCCAAATATGGAAATTTGATACACTCGAGTTTACATAATGTGAAAAAAAAACAATGTTTCATTAAAATATATAAAAAACTCAGTAAAAGTAGAATTATAACGAGACTTCAACTGATTAAAAAAAAAATTCCTTATAAAATATTTTACAATATCATTTACTAAAATAAGCGAACAGGAATTTAAAATCTTTTAACTTTTTAAAAATTCTTTATTACAATGCGGCAGTTGGAGTGGTAGTTTGATACCTGCGTAATAATATATTCTTAATGCCACAGCTTTTATCTGCAGATCAATTCCTTCGCCTTTAAAACTGTTGAGATTTTCTTCTTATCAACACTGCCAAGAGACATTTTCCCACTGATGACTTGTGATTCATTTTGTACTTAAGACAGTATAGCAGGAAGGAAACCCTTTCAGCCCATAAATTCCAATAATGCTTGAGTACCCAGGTAATTCTAAACAAACAAAATAATCTGTGAACAGTTCTTCAACCGCGATATGGCTACATCGCTGTAGAACCAGTCAACCCTTTTGTGTGCAACAAATGAAATATAATCAGGGAACCATTCCAAATTGGGAAATCTTGCTCCTAGTCACGAGAAGCTTTTCATTTTTTTAATAAATACCTCTACTGTGTACCAGTCTGAATTTTGGCACTTTAATCTGTGTCACTAAGCGTCCCCCAGCTATTCATCTCCGAATTAAGTCCTCGCCCTATTGTAAGCATGAATTATTCCACTCGAATTCCGACCGGGCAGAAATACAATACATCTTTTGAAAAATGGAGACCATTTATGTTTGCACTGGTTAGGTTTTCGAGTTTAACATTTCAAGCCTCAAAGACCACAGAGGTATCAAATCTTAAATGTGGAATTTATGATCGGAATTGAAATGAAATATAATGTACAGTCATGAAAGCACGAATTTAATTTCAGCAAAAAAAAAAAATCAGGTAACTGCACCTACTTGTAAAGCTAAATATGGAAAGTGATCTCTTATAAAAACTGGGTACTTCTTAAAATACAGTATTAAATCAAAACAACTTAGGATATAGAAAAGATTAGAACCCTCTGTAATAGAGAACTCCTTAAGCATGCTGATTTTAAATTAGAGGAAGATTTTTAAGACCACCAGATAAACTATCTACTATAATGCAATGACCCTTAATTACCGACATATTTCAATCTGTCAGTCTTTTAAACATCAGGGAAAAAAAACATCAGAGAAAATCTTAAATAAAGAAATAACCACAAAAGGACAGGAGACTATTTTAAGTACAAAGGTCATCCTTGGCGCACCAACATAAAAATGTTATAACAATGAAGAACTAGCATCGCCCTACGGCAAATTTACAATTTTTGCTCCGTCACTTCTTTGAATAACTGAGCACTCGACTTCCAAAAATTCTTAATTACTATGCCTGGTCGCCAAAAAAAGAAGAACTCTTCAAAAATGCTTCATTGTCACTGAAAAATACCTGGTTGCCATGTTTAAAGTGTGACTAGAAGTCATGCAAATTCACTGCGTTCTACAATAGTTATCTGTCACTGTAAATCTAAACGCCCTGACTGAGATTCCATTATACTGTCAAAAGGTGACAACAATAAATAGTACAACGCAGTATCACTGCCAAATACGGAGAGGCCCCGCCATTTGACATCCCAACAAATAATGCTTCCCATTTATGTTGTAAAAGATGTAAAAATAATTTATTTTAATTATAATACAAAATGCGAGCGGAAGTGTAATAACTGAAGTCTCAATATAAGCAAGACATAATTATATATATTTGACATATTAGTTCATTCTCAGACACCATAAAAATAGTTTTTAAATCTTTTTTTTTTTTGCAATTTCTTAGAAATTGGTACAAATAGGTTCAACAAAATCTACATGAATTATGCGGCAGATTTCCTACCATAAAAAAAGTAATTATATTTTACATTAATTAGAACTCAGTGCAGAAAAGTTAACTGTACACCTTATTAGACAAGCATGTGCAATAGAAAAAAAAAATATTGATTTCTAAAGTCAATATATTTAAATCACATACATACATGTTTACAATTAGCTAAAACATGCTTTTTACCCAACTGACAGACATGTATAAATTTAATTCTGCCTTGAATTATTTAACTATTTAACAGACATAAAAAAACCCTCATAATTATATTCACACCAGAGTGACATTTTTTACTTTTATCATTATTCATTATAATTTCGATCATTCCACAATTAACTGACTACAGACGAGACATCATCATAGACCCCCCTTCCAGAACCTAAGACCACAGATGAGAGAACCCAGGACCACAGACAAGACCATCATATTACCCCCCTTCCAGAACCTCAAACTCTTATGTTGATTACTAAGGTGACATGAAGATCTAAAGAGCTTGTACAATGGCCCCCAGGTAGTATCATGTCTCGGACTTTATGGGAAAGGTAAACTTTTGGTAGTACGACTGACAGCGGAAAGATCTAAAAGTATAATAACCTGCAAGAATAATTGGTCATGTCTAACAACAAGTGCCTGCGGGGCATTTAATATGGAGAAATCAACAAGACAACAGTCAGGCACATCTTCATGACAGAAATACACACCTGGGTTTCTTCATAAAATATTCTTAATGACAGTAATTAACATATTCCCAGAAACAATATACTTATAAATTGTAATAGTCTAAATGAGATATTATTCTATATAATAAAGAGAGGAAAATTATGAAGAGAGAAAAAAAAAACAACCAATGAAGAATCTGTCCATCTGTTGCTATGCCGGTGTAACAGATAATCATACTGTCTATTAGAAATTCATTGCAAATTTTCTACAAGTTAAAGATTTTTCAGTTTTTTGCTTATTATTGTAGGCAATTAGAATTCACCTTGATCAGCAAACAGCTGACAGGTTCTATATTAGCATATTTTATACAGTTTTATACAATATTCCTACAATAAAATATGATCTTATATGATCAATAGGTTTCATTATAATGTTGCTATCATAATTTATAAGCTTTTCCTAGAGAATGATAATAACTAATTTATCATCAGAATTTCAAAACTTGGGTTATTTTTGTTGTTGTTTCCATGAACCTGTAGAAGAGTTTACAATAAAAACAATATGTAATCCCTTTTGAGTAAATGCTACTTACGCTTTTTGGTAATTAATGATTTTGTTTGATTTTTTTTTTACCTGATAATTGCAAATATTGAAGAAGTGTTCTTATTTTCCTAACCCTAAACCGACTGGAACCAAAAGTGTTAAGCCTTTGCCGTGCAGTCTGAACATGCTCTACACTGTTGGCAGCGCAATTTTTAAAAAAAAAATTTTTTGATATTGAAATCCCTTGAACTTTGAATGGACTGTTCCAAATTAAAAGCTGGACAGATCCATGATAGAAATATAGCAGGTTAAGTGTTAAAAGAGAGGCAGAGTGATTAAATATTCTTTCTCAGCTAACACAATGCTATGAGATGACAGTCATGTCTTCTCCATCGAAAAAAAAAAAATAGAGACAAAAAAACAAAAGCGACATGAATGTTGGGAAACGTTCCAATACTGTCTATATATAGCCTGGTAGAAAAATGTGGCCATAGACATGCCTTATTTGCCATATCAGGTAAACTGTTTGATACACCTGTAATTAACTTTGCCGTGACAGGCACAGCTATCGCGATGATCAATCAAAAACCTCTATTCCATTCCACATCGCCTATGTCACTGGCTAAGATCTTGCCGTATAAAGTTGCCTGGAGGGAAATTCTATTAATCTTTCGAACATTAAAGTGGCATGACAACTCTTTACCTGTAGAGTTCAGTACTACATTACTCAGGTAAAGGTCACTGTCATTTGACTGGTTTTGGACATTTTTATATTCCCCCACCAACCACATGAACCAGACTGGTCTTTTGATTTTTAGATCTTTTGATTTTTTTTCTCCCCTCAGTTATAAGCAGGGGAAAGAAGAAATCTAGAAATGTTCAGTATGGTATGGAAAAAGTACTATAACTGTTATGCATAACATTTTGACACATTTCACAAGATAAAAATCTTGAAATAGCTACAGGCTATTAGATGTTCCATCTAAATGGGTTTGGGAATGATCTGTCAATATAAAATCAGATGTCATCTGGTAATGGACAAAAACTTCCTATTCAGTTATTATTCATACCAAAAAAAAAAAATGTTCTACCTGTTTCGGCAAAGAAATGTACCTGTCTTGAAATATTAAAGGGCAATACTAGTGTCTATGTTAAAATATCTTCTCCTATTTCTTTTTTACCATGAGTCAGAAAAGTAAAACATATCTGAAGGGCACCAAAATTTTATTTTGTTTGCAAGTTAAATGTTTCATTAGTTAAATATGTAATAACTAGCACTTCAAAAAATGAAAATTATTAATACAATGAAAAAAACCCTCAGCTTTTCAAGATGTGTTAAATAACTCAGACTGTATCACAAATTTCCTTATAACAATAATGGCATAAAAATAAAAATGTCTAGAACCAACCAACCTGTTGAAAAGGCATCCTGTATTTGAATATATGCAAATTACATGGAATTATAAATCTATCCTTCCAAATTTGTGCGTCTGCTCCCATACAAAGCAACACTAATGCATTCAAATGAAGACACTAGAAGAATTAGGCACTCACAAAATATGTGACTTGAATAAATTATTCCTTCATTTAAATAATATTCCACAGTTCCAATGTTTTGAGCAGGAGATTAAAGTGCTACATCTACCTGTCTCAACTTGGTTATGTGACAAACAGGTAGATTTTTGGAGATTTTATACTCTTAAGAAAATAATTACAGGAAATGAAGTGTCTTGAGGAAATGTCAGGCAGTAATTATGAAAACAATTATATCAATATATGAAAATCAGATAATCAAGGTGGTCAATTAAAGTCTTAATTAAGAGAAGTTTGAAATTATCTTATCACCAGGCACCAATCATCAGACCACTGTAGGGGTTTTATGGGAAACAATAAAAAGTTTATCTTGATTTAAAGATTTTATGATGATTCTCTTTTCTTTTATTTATCAGAATCATTATAAATCAGGGGAAATGAGTAATTTATCTAATTTTATCAAAACTATATTTTGAAAGTTTTAATACACTGACTGTAAAATTTCATTAGCCTTAAAATACACCAAAAAGACAACATTTGGTTTTTTTTATATTTGTGATGATAAAAAAGGTACATTGCAAAATTTCATTCATTATTTTGTAAACATTTACTTAAACAAACAAAAAATAAACAATACAGTTTTTTTGTTTATTTTCATTTTGTCATTATTATACTTTAAAGTGATGTTGATAATGACTTATTTATTTCCTCATTATGTTGGAAAATGGAGGGGGAACTAAATGACAGCCTGGTGGGTTTTTTTTAATAATATTTACAACATTTAGTAGTTAGCATTTTTCTTTTCAAAATGATTTATTAGAATCTCATAATTTTGAAATGAAGATTTATATGAATTAATGTAAAACTCCATTAATTTATGATTATAATATAGTAAGAGTAAGTCAGGGTAGAAATATAGTGGTAAAATTATAAACTTATCTATATTCAGCATGAATTATGCTTAGTACGGAAACGTATAGCGACCACCCCTATATGTTAGTTAAAACAGAATTTTTGACAATTTATTTAATACATACTATATACCTAACCAATTTTTATAAACTTACTTGATCTGAAATATTTATCTAGTAATATCTAAGCCCGTGCATGTTGGTAAAAACAGAATTTAAAACAATTTATTTAACACACGATATATACATTGTATTTGACCAATATTTACATTGTTATTTGATCTTGAATATATATCATTTAGTACTCAATCTGCTGTTAATATTGCTGGATTCAAATTTATGTGACATTTTTCTGTTCATTTATATGTATTAGTTATATATATTGAGGTTTTTAATTGGCATACCTCATTATAAAATATAATATAACATATTTTACAATTTATATTTGATAATGAGGACCGAAAAATCTCGCACAATAGAAAGCTTTTTTAAAGATTATATATGAAACATTTGATTGAGGCTTTTTGTATTCCAAAGATTAAGGAATGTTTAAATAATTGTGCTTCAGATAGTGTTACAAGATAAAGATTATATAAAAAGACAAACTCCGTTAGTTGTTAATAAGCATAAAATAAGCTAGTGAAGTAGTACTTGATGTAAATTAGTTATCATAGAAACCATTATATTTTTGTAGGATATATAATACATAGAGCTTAAAACGATAACTTCCGACAAATTTACCATTTCAAATGTATGTACAGAGGATGTTACATAATAAATATTATATAAAAAGGCATATTCGACCAGTTGATGTTATTATAGGAACATAGATCCAAAAGCTTTAGCGATATTTCATCTTATATGATGTGTGACACGAGAAAAAGTCAAGACATTTGTATTTGATAAAGGAAACAATTTAATCAAGTTATATTGTAAATCATATATAATACGTATTGTTTTGTAATCTATCGTACGTTACTTAAGAAATAATATATCTCAAACAGTGATTTTATCGCTCAATAACATCACTGTTTGGAGTTCGGATGCGAGGAATTATATCACGAGGGCGTAGCCCGAGTGATATAATGATGCGCATCCGAACGACAAACAGTGATGTTATCAAGCGATAAAATCACTGATTTGGATATATTATTTCGATTCTAACACGACATCAACAAATAAATGTTTCCGTACTTGATAGTTAAGCAAAATTGCGCCTGATTTGTTTCAGTACTTATTTTCAGCGCGTCGGATTTTTAATGGTTACGTCACGTGTATAATGATTCTGTCACATGTCTAAATATAGAACGTCAAACTGTGCATCTGTTGTATAATAACACACACTTTCTGTTCTTCTATGTTCAATAGGGAAAAATGCGGGTCGTGTTAGAATATCTTATAATGCAAGATAAACTACTTTTAACCTTTTGATAAAACACTTACATCTTTTTAAATATGTAATTCTTTCCTCAAATCATATTTGCATATAACAAACATACTATAAAACTGGAAAAAAAGTCATTTTATATGTATCATTTAGGGATGGTCGCTATACGTTTCCGTAGCTTAGAGTGTCACAATTGGATTGTCAGTACATGTATCTATGCATTTTCTTTATCTTTTAAGTAATTTTTCATCAGTTGGGTTAATATTTAACTTAAAAAAAAAGAAAAGAAGACCTGTTGACTGGTCCACAGTTATGCAGCTTTAAGTGATAAATTATGCCATTGTTATAATTCACACTTATATATGATTTATGATAACTACTGAAAGTGTAAATTCAATTTGGCAATATCTTATATTGCAGAAAGGTATGTGCACACTTGGATATATATCTGACACTTAAGTCACAGTAAATCTAGGCCAAAAAGACTTTTCTTATAATAAAACTGAATCAAACAATTGATAACATTTAATTAAAGGTATTTCCGAAATAAGACATGTGAAAGGAAGTACAACATTGTGACGGTATTTTATGATTCCAGACCACATAAGGAAATAAAGTGATGCTAATATTCATTGATGCCCTGGAGAAGATACTCCCTGACTTTATTACAGTTTAAGTATTCCTCTACAGCCGTTATAAAGCAGATGACATATTGGCGACAATGTTATGGCCGGAGATTTTTATGGCCCTGACACTGAGAGTTTTAGTACTGGACGACTAATGGCATTTTTTGACATGTGCAATGAATAAAAAGCTCTGCAAAAATACTATTTATGACAAATAGTTTCATAATTGCCTATGCAAATGTTGTTATTTTTTTGTAAGCTATATCGAAACAATCTAAAATGGATAAATTTACACTCTTTTTTTTTTGCAATATCCTTTAAATTTGCGAGATCAAAAAGATTTTTTTCCTTCAAATTCATAGTCAACATATTTATTTAAGTGGTAGGAAAAAAGTATATGTACAGAATTTCTACTTGATATAAGCATTTTTCACTACCAAAACTTAGACTTTAAATCAGTAAAATTATTGGAGAAAATTTTTTTTTGTCAGATTAAGTTATACAATGTACTGGCACTGTAAAATGTCATATAGCGACTGGTGGAGAAAAATCTCAGGTAACACTTCCTGTATTATTTCAGGCAGGAGAGAACCCAGAGTAGAACCGCTGACCTTCAGTAAGCTGGGTCAACAGCTTCCTCCAAAGTCCCTGGCTGGATTCCAAGGCGGGATTCCAACCCACAGCAATGACAGGCAAGTAATTTGAAGAGTCAGTGACCATATAAACCTTCAGTCAGAGAGGCATATACAACTATTAAAACCTAATCTAAGTGTACTCTACTCATCAACATAACATATATGAAAATTACAACACAAGCCATTTTAAAATATATACAGTGCAGTGCTATTAATCTGATATCATGAAAATGTCATGAAAATATTGATTATAAATTTCTAAAATTACACAAAATGCATGAATTTACCAATCTGTATACATTGTATATCTAGTTTAGACAAATCATTAACTGGAACATATAAACTTACTGAAGTTTATCCAAAAATGGAAAGAATAAATGCAAAAATGGAAGACAGAGTGAACAAATGCATGAATTTATCAATCTGTATATTTATATTTAAGACAAATAATTAACTGGAACATATAAACTTATTTAAAATAATAAGTTTTCAAAAAATGAAAAGAATGAATGCAACAAAAGACAAGTGTGAACAGAGGAAACTACCCCACCTCCCCCTCCCCCAATAAACAATAAGCAAGAAAAGAAAATATAAAAAAATGATTTAGCACACATCAAAAATCCCTATAAAAACACTATCCAATCAACAATATAATTTTCATTACCTCAAATACAAAAAATAACAACAAAAAAAACATAAAAACCATAATTAAAATCTATTACCTTAATAAATGCCATGATGATCAGATTAAACTTGGGGAGAGAAAATACAAATTGCCTTCAACTATGCAAAGTCTCCTATAATCAGTGATGCATCCTCATTCCTCAAGTGTACAAAAATCTAAAAATTTCATCTATCAACGCAAGTCAATAAATATACCTGTACACGAAATTGTCAAAACTGCTAAAGAAAATTGCCACAAGCAAAATCATCAAAGTACATACCTTCACACAAAAATCTCTAGCTATTCAATGTCAACAGGTAATTTTCTGCAATTCCACAAGCTTTTGCCCATATATTGGCAGTGTTTTCTATAGATCTACCTGTCTGATTATCCCCTCCATTTAACCAATGCAAAAACGTTTTATCTTATGTTAAATCCAAAATCTCACAATACCCTGATTTACCTATTTAGTACACTTTACCTGCAAACCTGAAGTGTCTACAACTTATTTACACAGGTAGAACAAATTTTTGGAACAGCTTAAAGCCTGTAATTGGCATTCTTAGACATGATTACCTAAAAGCTTTATATGGGGTACAATAAATTTGGAACAAGTCTGACAATAAACCTGCAAGTACCCCTACAGTGGTATAGACTGGTTTCTTATAGTGTCATTCATTCCATTGTAAACACCTAAACAAATATGCCAGAGATAAGGTTTTATGAGAAAGTTTGGATTATTTTGGATGACAATTTTTATTGTAGTGAGACGAGAATTTTTGGCATTATAATTTTACCAGGGAAGACTTTCATGTGCAATTTTCCTTATTATCTCCCAAAGTATAGCATTTATTGAAATCTTTAAATTGGTGGTGGACTGAAATATGGTTATATAAATCTCTGCTTAAATAATAATTCTGAACGAAGAAAGGTTATGCTTAACTCGGCCCATTTTCATAATGATCTTTTCTTTTTATATCTCATGATTTTCTTTAAATATCTAGCTTTTTGCTAGAGTCCTCATTTCTGTTACTCATGCACAAAAAGAAACCATGCAAGAAAAACCCATTGGCATGTCTGTTAGAAGCTTGTGAATATCTATTTAAACAAAATCAACATAACTATGTATGCATGAAAAAAAACCCCCAAAAAAACAAGCAGTCAAAAGAAATGAGAGGAGCTGTGTGGCCTATAGTGGTTAAGGTGTCTGCCTTTCAACCAAGGGATTGTGGGTACGAGACCTACTCTGGCAACGACCGTGTTTCTACCCAACTGACACCAGTAATGATTAGTGTGAAAGACATTCATATAAGCTTGAAGCTTTTTAATCACAAATGGGCTAAAATAAATATGTTAAAACTGAATGTAAACCTATGAAATAAAAAAAAATGAACAAAAAAAGCAATTAAATCTCTGACATAATTCAGACATAACCAATAATTATTGAAAAACAACAAGACAAATAAACAATTGCTAGCACTGCCTGATCAAAGAGTTGATAAAGAAATAAGTATTTGATAAAAGAAGAAAATGTCTATAGTTTTTGCCTGAAGCATTTATCATAAGAGATAAATTAATTTCATATTGCCAATTTCAATTTAATATTGCCAATGTTAAATGTTATACATCAAGAGTCCTGCAAATTTTATATGAATTAAAATAAATAAAATAATTTATGTTCCTGATATAGAAATTATGACATATTCGTGACTTCTTGGTTCATATGAATAAAGATACAAAACATCTATTGCCGAAACCACACCCAAGAACGTTTAAACAACCACAAGTTTTAGAGCAATATTTCTGAATAAGGATGTGTAGCATATAATCACTGAAAGTTCTGTTTTTGTTGAAAACAGATACGATAAAAAGAAACAAATTGTTCCAAAAATTGCTGTCATGAACAATGAAGTGGCGTTAATCTTTATTCAAAAAGAAACTTTTATTACACTTTCAGGACAGATCCTGAATGTTCACAAATTTTTCTGTAAAAACAAAACGAAAGAAGGATTTTCCTTTTTACGACACTGAACAAAAACAGAATTGTCATTTCGAAATTCCTGTAAACATGACAAAGTACAGGACAGAGACACTTGAAAGAAGAAATTTCATGGCACTGTAAAGAATAAAAAGGCGAAACCACAAAATGATGTTCAGAACGTTCATAAATGAGTTTCAGGAAGTGCAGATCTTGTATTATGTTACGCATCAGTTTATTACTTATAAAATGCTTAAGCTTATGGTATTTCCTATCTGTATAACACATAACACATATCATAATACTTGGAATTTTGTTCTTTATAATCCAGTTTTATGCCTTTAAGTATTTTTTTTTCCCCTTTCTTTTCTTTAGAAGAAGTGTCAGTAATAATTGACTAAGTGGTCATCCTTTAAATGGAAATATTTTCTGTTACTTATTAAAGGATCAGAGAATATTAATTTACATAACTTCTAAACATAGTAACTCGATATCATTACATTTTGCAAAAGGTCTTGAAGAGTAACAAAACTGTGATGATTTGGATAATTTAAGAAATGTAAGGACATAAACTGTTGTTGACAAAGGGCCGTAACTCTAAAAATTTTTATAATCAAAAAAGCAATCAATGTAATGCATGGTCAAATGTGTAAGTATGAGACCTATAACATGATTTACAAAGATTTCCTACACGATAACAGCATGACCAACCTTTCCAAAGCATACCAGTTAATGGCAGCATTACCGAATGATTAAGGTGTCAAACTAGTATTTTAAGGATTGCAGGCTGTGTAGGTTCAAATCCCATCAGAGGCAAGCCGTTGTTTTGATGAGCAAAGAACTTTACACTTAATGCTTACTACAATTTTGAAACAAGTCTGTTAATAATTTCGGATATTTCAAGATCATATACTGTAACACCGAGAAGTACAAGAGATTACAGGTCTTTAATTCTGTCACATTCCGTCCAGTGCCGGACAACTTAGGAGCCTAACAATTCCAGTGACCCTCACATTTGCAGTTTATAAAGTTAAACTGAACACCAGCAAACTATTGCCAACAGCAGTGTTGGCCTTAATGTGTTGATCTTGGTCTGCACTGGTCAGATGGGTAAAAATCTGTTGCTGCTTGAGCAGTTCTTTAACAGCCGCAGTTGTTGAGGTTCATGTTGTGAATCATGATTTTGGGTATTTTGCTTTTTGGCACAGATTTTATAAGTAATTTCAATGATATGCCAGGATACAGATTATCTTACAGAGTGTAACAGGATTTTATTATCATTACTAACATACATTTCTCCTCATGTACCAGTGATGGAGGGTGGTCAAGGGAATAGAATGTATCAAGACCCAATAAACAAGCCATTCTTAGCACAATTTGTGACCACTCGTTTTACCTATACCACTAGGCACCAGTACCCTGCAGGTATGTCCATGCCATTTGATCATGGTCTGCACTGTTCAGTCAGAACTTTGTACTGAAAATTTCCCTAAATATGATGAATGGTTTCGTCCAGAATGAAAAATGGTCAAGTCCATTTAGGGAAAAGTTTAAAAAAACTTTCAACCTCTTCAAATCTAAAGCTTGCTTTTAACCTGTTTCTGCCATAATAAAATTATGAAACAATGGCCGCATATTTTTTTTATTGTAAATGAACAATTGACATTGTAATATTTATATTTTATCTTTACACTTTCTGTATACATGCTGAAAAAAATTATCAATTAAACTACACACATTATATAACTGTAAAGAGACATCCACTTATCAAAGTACACGCAAGTCAATTTAAACTTCTGTAGGACTAACTATATAATTCAATCAAATGTACACATTGTCAAATATGATGTACTTTCTGCAAACCGCACACACCTATACACCCCCACTTTATTTTATTTAACCAAATTAAATACACCCCTGCCATTACAATGTGTATCAAATAACAATTTCAGTAAACATAGTAAAGTAGAAAATACCTGCACCATAATTCTTCTTTTTTGCCCAAATCCTCTCATCAAAATAAGACATAAACCTATTGAAAAGCTCCAAATAAAGTGAGAACTATAAGGCAGCAGTACATCTATAAATAACTCAAAATCAATCATCCATGAATCATTCAATAGCCATAAAAAAAGTTCTCAAAACTTCTATTAAATCGAATTTTATCAGAAAATCTCCTTACCTGTAATTTTCAGGTTTATATAAACCTCTGTCACATCTCTTCACAGTCTTTGATTTTATGAGAATTACAACAAAACTGTATACCCCACTCAACCCTCTTTATCATAGAGCTGTCCTTCCAAAATCTCTACACACAATTATCTGGAGATTTAATTCTACCCTAAAGAAATTTTTCCGACTAACTCTCCTCGTGAAGTTCCCCATTCAAGTGTTGTCAATTGAAAACCACCTGATAATGCCTGGGGTTCCTTTACACAGGTAACTATCCAAAGACAGATCTATTTATAGAAACCTTAAACCAATTTACCTGTTGAATTCCATCTTTACTATCTACGCCTCAAAGCACACAAACTTGAAAAAAAAAAGTTCCGTGTGACAGGTAAAGAAAATGTAGGCATTCCTTTTTAAACTTGCAAATTCCACTTAAATTAAAGAAAAGAGATGTCTTTAATATATCTTGATAATCAATCTTGTAAAAGTAATAAATTAATTCATCGTGAAGTTCTAGCACACAAAAATATGCATATAGACTTGTCTGCCATTTTAGAAGTTTGTTAATTTGCATATTTTACTGTAAAGGAAGTTAATTCATTTTCTTTCACAGTTTTACATCAATTTCAACTCCAGCGAAAAAAACATAAAAAGAAGAAGAAAAAAACAATATAAAAACTAAAACGAAACCCTTTTATTAATGAATAATTATTGAAGATTCATCAATGTAAAGATGACTTAATAAGTAAACTAAGCAAAGATAGAGTAAAAACAAATTTGTAGAATATATACATCTCATATATTGAAATTAAACTAGGTTACAGCCAAATGCTACATTAACATCTCCCACCCAATATGCTTGATAGATGCTGACTTAAATAGGTGGAAAAGGGGAATAACTTTTGTAGCAAAAAAAAAATGTATTAAGAGAAAATGTCTGTGTCTGAGAAATTGTAAGACCGAAAACTGTGCAATCAATAGAATCAACAGATTTTAAATCAGGTTGCAATAAACTTTTGATTGTCCCAATTACATGGTGTAAACTAAGAAAGGGGCACAACTATCTTAAAATGCAATAAAGAGTTACAAAACTTGTATTGGTCTACTGAACTTGCTTGAAACCCTTCATGTAAAATACGCCATTTCAAGAGAATATCTGTTCTAGTTTCAGAGATGTCAAAGAAAAAGTAAATTTCAGGATATTTTCCTATTTAAAAAGGGACACAACTCTATCAAAAACCAATAAAGATTCATGATTAGCTTGCTAGTAACCCTGTTAGTGAATATCTGATCTGATTTCAGAGACATTCAAGTTATAATTAAAATATCTTGTGTGTTACCTTCATGTATACCTACAGTTTAAAACAAATATTTTAAAATTCAAGATCATTTTCTACCCAAAAATGGGGCATAACTCTGTTTAAATACAAGGAGGAATTGTAGAACTTGGCCTGATGAGCTTGCTTTTCACCTTTCATAAATATATTCTGAAGTTTCAATTCCAGATTCAGAGATAAATGTTAATTTACAGATTTCTTTCAGTACTAAAGGGTCATAACTTTGTTGAAATGCAATAAATATCTATAAAACTATATGTAAACTATGTTTCAAGAGAACGTCTGACATGGTAACTGAAATATTTATGTCAAGACAACTTTCAGGACATTTTCTAAGGAAAAAGGGGCCTAACCTTGCCAAAATGCAATGAAGAGTTTTGAAATTGGCATGACAAATATTATGATAACCCTCTATATATGTTTCAAAACCTAAATTATTTGTTTCAGATATATCAAAATAAGTATAAGTTTGAAAACAGGGGCTTTAACTTTGGCAAAATCCAAAGAAGAGTTATGGCACTTGGCTCATTTCTCTTATGACCCTAAATACCTGAACTGGTTCAAAAGATTTACAATCAGGATGGAACCGAACAAACTGATTCCAGTAATGTAACCCCCCTCGCCCCATGCCCGGCAACAATGTGTGATGGAATCGACAGCCAGGCTGAATTCAGCAATATTTAGACCCTGTTACATTTAAATTTACCTTCTCTATGTCAATATCAAAATTAACCAAAACAACTTGCATGAGTATTAAAGCAAATATTTATGGAATATATAGGGAATAAAACATTAAATCTATTGGTCACAAATTTATAGCAGCCCAGCAGTGATACAGGTGGATTCAGTCTTTTAATCCTTTTTTTGTAGTTTCATACATTAAGTATAAGCATCACCTTTATTGGCAAGTTTCCAAATTTGGAACTAATTACATTTCAGCTGGCAGCTCCATTTACAATGCCGTTCTTATAAAGGTGACCTAGAGGTAAATGTCCCCCATTACCTGCCGAAAATTATTGACAAAACTCCGGTACTCTAGAGGTCGAGAAATTCCTCAAGTGTAAATTTTATGATCCAGCACACCTTATACTGCGGTACCAGCAGTGATTTATCAGAAACTCTCCGTCCTATATAAAATTACCTGAGGGCCTAAGTACATGTTCTACCTGAACGAGTCGTATCAAATTTCGGTCTGACACTAGCAGTATCAGGGAATATCTTAACACATTAAATAATCACGGGAATTCATGCATGATGTACCTATATTTGGAGAAGATGAATTAAATCCGGGAAAAATTCATAGACATGCAGACGAAAGTTGTAAATTGAATTGGTAAGGTCTGAAGCTACAAAATATGCATGGAGATAATTTCCCATACCTTCTTTTCAAATAGATGAAATGTACAAGTCTGTAAAAAAAATTCTAATTTTCTATACTGGTACACACTTGTTGAATATGATGTACTTTAATAACATTTTAATTTTTGCCTTATTCACCTTTGCATAGTAAAATCCGCCCTAATTAAGCTTCAACCGTGATGGAATGCTATACCAGAATGCTAATATTAGACACCCAGTAAATTAATTTTCAGGACAGACTGCCTATATTATTTTGGTTGCAGGCTTGCCTCTATATTATATTGGCGGCATAGGCTATTCATCCTTAAAGCTGCATGCCGTCAGATGAGCCAAAATATTTGAAGAAAATCAACCTTTAGAAAAATGACCTAAGATTTTAAGAAAAGTAAAAATATTCACAATTCTAGAAAAAATTTACAAGTTACATACAATAAATGACTGATTTTGAAGTATTTATCACAATATTAATTTTCTACTGTGTGACTATCTCTGCAATTTGCACTGTGTAAATTACTGTCTTTGTTCACTTGACAATATTTGACTTTTGAATACTTAATCTGAATCTGGAGACATGCTTCTTTAAAGCTATCATTCACACAGATAAAAGCATGCAATATCTAAAAACAGATAAAATTTAAATATTTCACAAGACTTAAGTCCATACCCAATAGGATTGCATCATTCTTTTAAATCATTTTATCATACTCTTTCAAAAAACCCAAAGTACATCTCTGCATTTTGTTTTCATCATCCACTGAAAACCCCTTATAAATTTTTATGAGTATAAGTTTATCATTTAGATAATTTTAACCAAAAAGTGAACAAACAATTCCCCAAGTTCATCAGTAATAATTTTAGGAATCAAGATATTGTTTATTTGTATTGACATTAAAAAAATCTTTTTTTTTTTTACATCTGCACATTGCATACTTCTATTAATGTACATACAAGATAACACTATCAACTGTGCTCCAATTACTTTTGTGGAAAAATTATTTCATTTACTTCTTTAATATTTTGATATCATTATATTGATATACTTGGGAACAGGATATATATCTAAAAATAGTTTCACTAAGTCAGACTTTAATTAAAAACAATCAACTTTGTGTTCAAACTCGTACATTACACAACATTATTAAAATAAATAAAAAAAACAACAACACTGCAACAAACTATCTTTAACTAGAGAAACATTATTCAGTACAATTTACCCTGAGGTTAAGTTCAATATTTTTCAGTGATTTATTATTATACTATAGGTGATTCTATGCTAATTCACCATCAAAGTTTAACAAGTTTAAATTAAACAACTGACTTGTCAACTGCTACAGGGGACAGTTCTGTGTTAGCTGAGAGAAAATCTTAAATTTCTGTTTCCTTAAAGTGACATCATATCATAATCTTTAAGGCTTATATAATTTTGACACATTTCTTTCATCACAAATTTAAATTATTGTTTTTTAACCACCCTCATACCATGGTAGATATTTTGAATGGACTTAATTGTCCATCTTTAATTTGGACGAATTGTTTTGAGGGAAAATTAAAAAAAAATAAATCACACTGACTGAATGGCAAAACAGTGCAGACCATGATCAGACTGCACAGAATGTGCCAGTTGATCTTGGTCTGCACTGGTCACATAATATTATGTAGATTCAGTCCCCCCCCCCCGAACAATTAAAAAAATATATATATATTATATATATAGCCATTTAACATAGTAATTCATTCACAAACCACCTAATTAATTTCTTTTGACAAAATACCTACTTATATTTTAAACCCTTTACCTGTTTCAGCCTTCAACTCAGCCAGGTCAGCTTGCACATCCATGCAGTCTGACCAGGCTCTATATACTGTAAGCACTTTGATACTGAAAATCTCTTAAACTTGTAATGGATTGAGTAAGTGTTTCAAATTTAAAGGAGGACAAATCAATTACAAAAATCCAGCATGTCAATGGTTCACACATTTCTCGCCTCTCTGTTTTTTATCTGTCAATTATTCAATGTACTTGCAATGTTCTTACCACTAAAAAGAAAAACAACTTATTATTAAAATGTAATTTATCATATGAAAACGCTAACCAAATAAAACCTAATACACTACAATTAATACATACAAGCAAATTCAAATTAATAAAAAAATAAAAATAAAATACATATTGTTGAAGTCATACCATTCTAGTTCTTCAAAATGCCAGTTAAAAATTGCTGGTCAGCTGTTCAACACACTGATAGAAAAAAAAACACACACACACTCTTTACAACTGTTTAAAAACACTCCAAAAGAAGAGGAAACAAATAATGAAACTTTCTCACAAAAATTCTGAAAACAATTGCCCCCTAAATGTCACTGAAGAACATTGAATGAAGCTAAGCAGTAGATTCCCAAAGAGTTAAATGACAAAGACTAAATTGGGCATTTCCTGTCACTGATGGCCAGGAATAGGACATCCTTCATGCACTTGAAAACATCTAAATCCTTGTAAATACCATATATGGTCAATCCCAATTTTTATGCGATGATTTTTATTTCGTTTTGTTAGGGACAATCTGACATCCTACTAAAGCAGCTGGGATAAATTATGTAGCGTGCACCACACAAAAAAGACTCTTCTGATATTTGATTTTCTCTGATTCCATTATTTCAGTACGGCAGGAAGCTTTCACCGGAAATGCCAAAGTTAAAGAGGAAGTCAATGCTACTTCTGTTGTATAAAGAATTAACTCTCAGAAAATAATAGCCATATCATTTCATCTGCCTAAATCATACTTTTTGGTATGTCTATATAATTCTGCTGGCAAAAATTTCATCTGCCTAAATTAAAATTTTTGTATGTCTATATAATTATGCTGGCCAAAGGGAAGAATTTACTTTTGGATAGTTATAAAATTAAATTTATTGCTCTTATTTTAAGACAAAAGTTGAAAATAATTCCTCTTTTTTGTATATGATAATATATGAAAGATAAAAACATGGGAAGGACACAGCTTGAAAAACATTTTTTTTTTTTCAGCATACAAATAATACGCCATTGTATGTCAGTTAAAATATTAATTATCAAGGAAATGATTACAGTTTCACAATTCAAATCCATTGCCCAGAATGTATCTGCGTTTATTTAAAACCCTTAAAGTGCTGGAACCAAAAGTGTTAAGCCTTTGCCACCAGTATAGAGCTAGGCCAGCCTGCACATCCGTGCAGTCTGACCAGGCTCTATACTGTTGGCTGACCAACTTTAAATATTCAAATTGATATCGCTAAAATTGATAATGGACAGTCCCAAAATGGAACTGGGACAAGTCCATTTAAAATATTCAGCATGTTCAGGGTTAATATTTCTTCTCATGTGAAGAAGTTGTCCTCCTCCTCCAATAATAATATCATTTACTCTGCATTACTCCAATTACCATTTTAAATACATAAATTTATCAGATACAAATCTGTACAACACAATACACTTTCAAAAGGGAAAAATGTAGAAGGCAGGTCGCTTTCGCCACTTAACTGTCGACTTCATTTGAACTCTGATGCTTCAACTTCAACATAATCTTATATATATATATTGACTTATATGATACAAAATCACTGCTAAGTTTGAATGAAGTTTTTATAACAGTTAAGTAGAGGAAAGAGGGGGTAGAGGCAAGTTCCACAAGGATGGGGGATTATAGTGATTATAGGAAGGTTGAGCATGATATCGACTTTGATTCCATCTACATGTTTAAGTTACAGATTGTAATAGAGTAACAACTGTATCTTTACAAAGTTCAAAATCTTTAGTCAACATTTTTTTTTTAAAAGTATTGTAGTGTTGTAAATCAGAACAAAACCTCAAAGATATCAGATAGTTGAATAACAGAAATTGATTTCAGTAATAAGAATCAATTCTTTGAAGCACTGTTATATAATTAAAACTGTTAAAAAACTTCAGTGAGTTAATGACAGTAGAATTATTTAAACCTTATCATAAAATAATTTCAAACATTCAATCTGTACTGACATTTAATTTTCTCTTAAGAAATTATGCAATGTAATATAATATCAGCTTAGATACCTGCTTATAATCCAAAATCACAAAATGATTCCAGCCAAACAAGGCACATTTATAACTTCCCAGTCATATTTTTCCTTATATCACTCTCGCTCTCTTCCACAAGCTGGTATGTCTTGAAGGCTCTCTACATAAAGCTTCTCCTTGATTCAATTATAGACTGTTATAACAAGACAACTTTGGAATAGGATAATTGTTGGAATTATGTTCCTTGATAACACAGTTATGTTATTAAGTGTCTATTGTTAACAGAGGTCTTGTAAATTTCTGTAACAAAGTGTCATATGTCTGTTAAGAGGTCTATGAGTATTTAAATACAGGAAATTTAGGATTATCTTTAAACAGAAAGCCTGCAGAGCTTGGGGAAAAAAATCCCCTAAGAGTTAGTAATTGTTGAATAACAATGTCTCTTTAGGCAGAATTGTTTGTTTCTTTTTCAAAGTGCAAGAGGTATTTCCTGGCCTTAAGTTGCTAACCTCTTTTAAGTTCCTTTGGAAGCAAATAAAGATTATAAAGATAAAGAAAAGTGGAAAAATCAGAGAAGAAGGAAAGAAAAACACTATCTTTAACAATCATGTCTCTATAAGGAATACCACTGAAGGATTTTTTTTTACATAGCTTGACAGTTGACAATTAAAGATTTTAGATTTTTGTAACAATTTTAGCATTGGACTGGATCACTGTAATTTCAGATAATTTACAAATTATTTTCAAATTAACCCAACAATTGCTAAGAATTTTAACACATTTAACTCAAATCTGGCAAAAAATTAATTTTCAATTTAATTCTCAGCATACTTCTTTCCTTTTTTTTGTATTTTTTTTGGTTTCAGTGTAAGGATTTCACATATTTTATGATTAAGGGGTTTTTGGGGCCTCAATTGCGCTCCTTTAATGCCAAATATTTAAACAACAACAACAACAGCTTTCCTCTTTTAAGTATATAGTTAAGTTGTTTATTAAAGGTTAATATAAAAAACTCTATATAGTGTAAAAGTAAGGCTAAATGTTTTCAAATGCGTCAAGTTACCATGAGTGTAGGCGAGCTAAAAGTTAAAATTTACTTGAAACTTATTTAATAACTGTCTTCAAAGTCACTCTCGATAAACAATGTATACATACAAGACATGAAAGTTTTAAAACAAACAAGACGACTTTTAAAGACATATTTACACAATGGCACCGTACTATAAAAGGATTACAGCCTGTAAGATGATGGATTCCGCAAACTCAAGTGGCGTGTACTTTGATCCAGTCGTGACTCAATTGTGCCATTGTCGATGACAATTGAGAGACAGGATGTACTTAGGAAATAACTGACACTGTGGAAGCCAACAGATAACAAATCAGTTTCATCAAGCTTACGTAGGTACTTAAGGCATTACAGTACCAGTAAAGAGCTCCTTATTATGAACTCTTTATAGTAAAAATCTGTAGCGAAATTGTTCATAAGTGATGATAAATTGTTTTTGACGGAACTGCGACAAAGAGACACTTTAAGAGACAATGTTTTCACGCTTGTTTACAGCAAAAACTCTGTGCACGCTAGTTTGATATTTATGCACTGTGTGACTTTCCATTCTTGACCAAGATCTGTTTTCGCCTATACTAAGGTGCCCCCATTTAAATGTAGTAAACACTTTTCGTCTGTCGGTGCCCCCATTTAAATGAAGTAAACAATAATAGAGTTAATTGCAAAAAGGCTTTATTCGAGCAGTAAAAATATCTTAAAATATTTGAAGAACATTTATAATCTTGCTGCTTTAATAATTAAACTTTAGCTTAATGAAGCAAGGCCTTGGTTTAATATACTGAGAGAAAATCTCTGTTAACAAAGCTATCTATTTTGCAATGACTTTGGCACTCTGTTTAATATATTTCTGCATATTAATACAAAATTGTACATATTAACTTAAAAATTCCTTAAAGCTGCATGCCTCCAGATGAGCCAAAATATTTCAAGAAACTCAGACTTGGGGAAAAATATACTCAGATTGTAAGAAAAGTAAAAATATCCAAGATTTAATAAAAAATTTATATCAGTTCTTATGTGCGATAAATGACTGATTTTGCAGTATTTATTACCATATTTCTACTGCGTTACTAACGCAGTAAAGGCTATTTTTGTATATTTTGACCTTTTTTTTTTTTTTTATAATTTACGTAGATCGTAAGTGCAGTTTGCAATGTGTAAATTACTTTCATTGTTCACTTCACAATATTTTATTTTTAAATACATTTTCAAAACTTTCATGAAAAATTAGCATGAATCTGGAGGTGTTCTGCTTTAAGGCTAAGCCCTTCATCATACCTGAATACAATGTTAGAGTGAAAATCAACTAGCTCAACAGCCAAGAAACTTCTCTCAAATCTTTGCAAGACATTACAAAGTGTCTTTAAACACATCTAATCAAAACCCATTGTAAATGAATTGATACATTTGTCTGTAACAGTGCTATCAAATTGTCTATAATTGGTCCTGAATTAGGAAATGCTACACTTTAATGATTGCAGGGCATTTTACCATTGATTACTTATCTATGTATATTTGCCAATTTACTTATCTTATAATAGGCACTTCAAAAGAATTTTCCTACAGTGCAGCTTCAGGACAAATAATTGCTTAGGGTTTGAAGTTGTATCTGTAATTGAACAATTAGTGGTGTAAAGGGACAGAGGGCCCTTTGTTCTACTTAATCACTTAATCCCTATTATCCATCAGATAACCAAACTTCCTCAAATTTGGAAATGACTCCTTCGAATAATTTATCCTATGAAAATATAGCATATTTCATATTGTTATAGACTTAATTTCCTTTCCCCTTTCTCAAAACATTTCATAATTAAACGTAAGTGCTGCTGGACAAATTATTGAACCATGTAATTTTCATGATCAAATTATATATTATAGACATTAGACATAATTATTTATGTCTGATTACAAGTTATGAGATTGGTAATAATCATGTCTATTCTATTGTAATAATACCAAGGTTTGCACTGGTCTTTTAAAGTGCTTGAAAATAACCTGTGCTTTGAATATTGCTAGAATTGAGGGTGTCTTTGAAAAGGTACTAATAAAGGACTCAATTAAAAAACAAATCGTTTAAAGACAGCCGATTCTTGTAGAAATCACAGCAGTCATTATATTATAGACATAAGACATATTTATTTATGTCTGATTACAAGACAAGTTGTCATAACTTACATTTATATCATGAGCAGAGTCTACTGTATTGAAGTAAAATTTAATTCATGTAAGGCGTCGACAGGCGGTAGGATTTGGTTGTACAGCAACCAATACCGGCGTCATAATTGAGGAAACATGGTTAATAAATCTGGATCGCTTCCTCATATCAAAGAATCTGAAGCCAACAGCGGGATTCGAACCCCAGAGTTGAATGGCTGATTATAAGAATTTCAATCTTGAATTACATGAAATTACCAAATCTTGAATAACATGAAATTAGCAAACGATATTTCAAATTTTCAAAGCAAATGTAAGGATCACAAACAAGAAATATAAAACAAAAATAGAAATAAAACAATAATATAATAGGATGCATTTCTGTCAGCCACTTTAAACCCAAAATGACTCAAATTCCATGAAACAAATGTATTAAGAAGATCTTTTGTTAATTAAAGAGAGGAAGTTTAAACATTATTTGTTTGAAGGAACAGTTTCTATAGAGAAGAATGCAATGTTTCTAAATTTTCTGACTGGTTACTGTTACAAATACCCAATTGCCATGCAAGATCACAATCTATCGACAGAGAACAAGGCATTGTTCTATGTGAATGACTTTGAAATTACAATATTCCTTAACATAAAGGTAAAGAAAGGCAATTTACAAACTAACTTCTCATGTATCCGATTTCAGTTTTGGCATCTAATTTGTAAGTTTCCTTAATAGCTAGTTTTAACTGTACCAGTTAGTTTAAGGCATGTGAAAACCCAGGATTCATTTTTGTTTCAATTAAAAGTCTTGTTGATTATTTGAACTTAAAATATTACTCAGCAAATGAATAACATTTAATGCATAAATTAATGCAAAGTGATTGTTATTTATGGGGCACTCATTTTTGAGGATTTCGTGTAAAGGTCAATCCATGAATATAAGATCCAACGAAATTTCACTTTGGCTGCAGTAAGATTATTTTGCATTTGATCTTTCAGAAAAATAGACAGTCCATGAATATAAAAACCCAAAAAAATGTTCTTATGACAAAACCACAAACTTCCATGCCCACGGAATTAATATCTGTATAAATGAACAATTTGCTGTCCGATAAAGGAATCAAGCCAGCCAATTGTTTTAATAATCTATTTCAAAAGCTTGTACATCTAAAATGCAAACAGAATTTTCCCAAAGAAAAAATAGTCTGTCAAAGAAAAGTGACATGAATTTTTTACTTTATCAGAAAAGCAAATATTTAACAAAGAGACTAAAAATAAAACTCCATTTCAGTTTTGTTCTTCTCTATTTTTTCTTTGTAATTCTTTGAGTAATTCAATCTATAAATTTTTATTATTAAATCAAACTGCTAAAATGTTTGTTTGTCTAGTTTTCATGCTGGCTTCAACACATTTTATATCTTTGTTATTTACTCCACCAAACTTGCCTGATGATTGAACCTTACTGATCCAATGCTCTTATTATTGAGTTAAACATAACATATTAAAACAAAAACCAAAAAAGAGAAAAATTTGTAAAAATTTTGCATTTTTAAACCTTTATAAAAAAAATTATCTATCAATTAAGGGCATTTTATTAATATATTATATACCGTTTTCACCAAGTATGAACCTAAACCTTAAAAGTTTAAAAGAAATCTTCCTGCTTAGCAACAAGTATGCAAATAGGCCTTCATTTTAAAGGAACAAAACTTGTACAATTATCATAAGAAACCATCTTTGTCGTTTTCATATTCCCATCACTCTACAGTGACTGATTGTTTACCTTAAACAAAAGCTTTTATTCTTCTACCATATACAAAGTTGTTTACAATGCAAACAGTTTCTGTAATAAATTTACCAACAGTTCTGATTTTGTCTTTAAAACTAATAGGGGCATTTTTCCACCAATTTCTTTTATCGGATTTTTATAAGACTTAAGAAAACGATGCCTTGTGTGTACTTTAGGACATGGACATTTATAAGAACATATATGGTACTCAAGAGCATTAAATGGTATTGAAAATCTTTTTTAAACCCGGAGATTGGAACAAATTTATCCTCTGTCAATTTACTTAAGTACTATAATGTGTCAGACTGGAACAGCCATTTTCACAAAATTGTTTTGTTAATGACCATCACCTACTGTGTCACATTAAAAGATAGCAGTTAACTAAACGGGGCATGTAGGCATCAACATTTTGGACATTTAATTACCCCACTATTGTCATCCTAGTCTAGTATATCTCAACATGGCATGAACCCTGAAAGTTCATTTTATACATTAATATACTAAAACTATTTCTATCAGCACTGTAAGTGTTATTGTTTGGGATGATAGGACATTCCTTGGCAAAAAAATTTTTTCGTGGTCAATCTCATTTATGCTCATACTTAAGGTATCTAACACCAAGACAGCTTCTATTGCTTTAACAAAATATTGAATTATTGTTAGGAAGTCACATGACAGGCTTAAGAATTTCCTACTCATGAAGAAAGTTACAAGTTTAAAAGAACTTGCAACAATTTCATCAAAGTTTGAGTAAACAATGCAGAAAATAAGATAATGGGTTTTTGGCAAGTTATACATATAATTATTACATAATTTTTTATTATGTAAACATATAATATTTGTGACCAAATGCTACACAACATATGAGTCAAGAGCACACATAGAGCACAATTTTGTTATCAGAATATAAAAATATATAAGTTCCAGGACCTGAGAAAAATGTAATAAATCAATTGCTAAATGTCTGTAGTGACAGCTTTTTGAGGGGAAACTCGGTGACGGATTGGTTTTAGTCTATAACAATGTATTTGTCTACATGTATATTATACAATGTATGTCAAGTTATTGTAACAAATAGATGCATATAAATAGTAGAGGGGAACATTCTTGAAGAGAGGTGAACATACTTAACCAGAGGGGAACATACTTGGTAAGAGGCGACAAATATCTGGCGACAGTAAACTTAAAGTTTTTCAGGTATGCCATAAAAAGCATTGGACTATTGACCGTTCAGACTGAAAAAGCAATTTCAAACAAGCCACACTGCAACATACATGTAATGGTCACCATTTGCCAAGGACCATATTAACTTTGTATTAAGTCTTTATAAAAAAGCTTGCAAATTCCATTTTCAAAAACTGTGATTTAAAATAATGTTACAAGTATTAAAACTTATCTCCTTGTGTAACTTTTCGTTTTAAATATTGACCAAATAAGTGGTCATCTTAAACAGGTTGTACTGTACTTTAAGTGGTCATCTAAAACAGGTTATACAGTATTTCAAACAAGGTAGAAATACATTTTATGCTGACTGTAAAAGGTAATAAGTTATTAATTTACCAGCTGCAATTTAAGCTGCATGTAAAGGTGCTATTAGTTCCCCCTCCTTTATGCTAGAGGTAACATACATTACCTAGTGATTTATCATGTTTCCCTGTCTTAAGGCACACTACAACGTTTATTAGCAGGTCTTATAGGAAAGGTATGTAAGAAAACTGCGACTTAAAATATCAACTTCACTCTCGTTACCATTTTTTTTAGGAGAAATATGTTCCTATGATTAGCATTATGATTCATTTGAAGGACAAAAAATTTAAATGATGACGACTGTTACTATCACAAATCTCATGAAATTGTATGCAGGGATTGAATGTGATAAAAATATAACCTGCAACATTAAATATTTCAAGAGATAATACAAAATTAAAAACATAGATTTATACAAAATTAAATCACAAATTTATACAATTAATCTTCATAATTATAAAGCAGTAAAGTTAAAAATAATGCACTTTAAAACAAACGTTACCATGAAAATAGAATCAAATTATTATGAAAAAAACAAAAAAACAACAACAAAAACAACATAAACAACATACCAACAGAGTTTCCATACTGAATAAAAGCATCCCTTAATGCCATGAATGGTGGAGCAGAAATGACCACGAAGAAATTTTTTTTTAAAGGAACAAACTGGTACAGTGTGGAACTTGTCATCAGATTTAATGATATAGTATAGAGATAATAGAGTCCAATGATTCTATGTAAAGATAAAGGTGTTTGTTTTGTTGGAGATATATCTGACTAACATACCTTATACAAGGTACAAGTAGAATCCACACCACAGCAACCTCAAGACTACAACAAATCTCCCTATCAAACCACCAATATATATATTATGTACTAGTCCAAACTTGTGTTATTTTGTTTTAGATTCCATCTTCTTATTCTAAATCAAAATGACTGATGGTTGTATTTGAGTAATTATGATAAGATTAAATTGTTGTCAGCGCGATTGATTTATTTGAAAACACATAAAAAATATAACTTAATTGAGATATGTATCATTTAAAAAATCATAGACAGTGCTGCTGCTGCTGATGTTTTTGATGATGATATTGATGATGATGTTGATGATAATGACGTTGATGATGATAATGTTGTTGTTGATAATGATATAAGTGATGATTATGTTGGTAATGATGATGTTGATTATGCTGATGATGTTGATGATTGATGTTGGTGATGTTTATGTTGATTATGCTGCTGCTGATGATGATGATGATGAATGATGCTGCTGATGACGATGCTGATGAAGATCATGATGATGCTACTTATACTGTATAAAAATAATTATCATGATTTACACAGTTTATAAATGAACAAATAAAGTTTATGAGGCTGTAACAACCTAATGTATACAGTTATTTAGAAGGATAGGGGTAAAAATACATCAATTCTGTGATGATGATGATGATGATGATGATGGTAGTAGAGACGATGATGGTGGTAATGATGATGTTGATGATAAATGTGAAAATGATGATGATAATGATTATGTATTAATGATGCTAATGATGATGATAATGAAGATGATGATAATTTAGGTGAAAAATATAATGAAAGTTTTAATGATTGTAGTGATGATGATGATAATGATGATGAATATGATAAATATGATATGATGATGATAAAGGTGAAGATGATGAAATTGATAAATGTCTTTGTTGATGTTAATAAAAATGCTAGTATTTTCATTCAACACTATAATTTATCATATGAAAATGTAGCAAATGTTGTAACATGTAAGGAATGTTGAATGTAAAAACTACAATCATGATTATTAAGATGCTGGTGACCAGATTTCTGTAACTTAAATTATTATATTATATTACATTAACTTAGAGATTCCCAATTTTATCATTATTATCTATATATTATATCTTAATATAGATAAATATAAGCTGGGCCATTTAAAATGTTTCACCGCTACAAGGCACCCCTTCTATAATCATTATCTTATCACACAGAAATATTCTACCCATGTTCAACTTCTCATGTGAAACTTGGAGTTTGAACTTCCATAGTTCAATAATCTATGTACATTCAGTGCATTAATCAGGTACAGTATTATTTACATCATATAATTTGACACAGAGCATGTTCCATCTTTCTGGTATAGAAAATCTGCATTTCGAGCTTTACTACTTAATATATAGCCAGAAGACTTAAATTTTAGACTGAATATTGCTAGTGTTAGTGAAACATTTTAAAACTTAAAATAATGAATGACACTGATCAAATTCCATTTGTGGCACATCATTATCTGTGTTACAGCACCATTCGTAGTTAAGCACCCTTTCTGATACAGCACCATTTTGTGGTACAGCACCATTTGTAGTACAGCACCATTTGTAGTACAGCACCATTTGTGGTACAGCACCATTTGTAGTATAGCACCATTTGTGGTACTGCACCATTTGTGTTAAACAACCATTTGTGGTACTGCACCATTTGTGGAACTGCACCATTTGTGGTACTGCACCATTTGTGGTACTGCATCATTTGTGGTACTGCACCATTTGTGGTACAGCACCATTTGTAGTACAGCACCATTTGTGGTATAGCACCATTTGTGGTACAGCACCATTTGTGGTACAGCACCATTTGTGGTACAGCACATTTGTGTACATTTGTAGTACAGCACCATTTGTGGTATAGCACCATTTGTGCACCATTTGCTACAGCACCATTTGTTAAGGTACAGCACCATTTGTAGTACAGGTACAGCACCATTTGTGGTATCAGCACCATTTGTGTACAGCACCATTTGTGGTACAGCACCATTTGTGGTACATACCATTTGTGGTACAGCACCATTTGTAGTACAGCACCATTTGTGGTATCAGCACCATTTGTGGTACAGCACCATTTGTGGTATAGCACCATTTGTGGTACAGCACCATTTGTGGTATAGCACCATTTATGGTACAGCACCATTTGTAGTACAGCACCATTTGTGGTATCAGCACCATTTTGTGGTATCAGCACCATTTTGTGGTATCAGCACCATTTTGTGGTACAGTACCATTTGTAGTACAGCACCATTTGTGGTATAGCACCATTTGTGGTACAGCACCATTTGTGGTATAGCACCATTTGTGGTATCAGCACCATTTTGTGGTATCAGCACCATTTGTGGTATCAGCACCATTTGTAGTACAGCACCATTTGTAGTACAGCACCATTTGTGGTACAGCACCATTTGTGGTACAGCACCATTTGTGGTACAGCACCATTTGTAGTACAGCACCATTTGTGGTATCAGCACCATTTGTGGTATCAGCACCATTTTGTGGTATCAGCACCATTTGTGGTACAGCTTCATCAAAGGTACAGCACCATTTGTGTTACAGCACCATTTGTGGTACTGCATCATTTGTGGTACAGCAACATTTGTGGTACAGCTTCATCAAAGGTACTGCGCCATTTGTGGTACAGCACCATTTGTGGTACAGCACCATTTGTGGTACAGCACCATTTGTGAAACAGCACCATTTGTGGTACTGCACCAGTTGCGGAACAGCAACAAAGGTGATTCAGTACTATCAGTGGTACAGCACTATTGGTGATTAACATCATGCCAGGCATATAGATAATGCTGCTACTCCAAACAATGTACAAACAACACCTGAAGTCAGTTTTAACAGACAGAATATATCTATATTGCTCAAATTTCCCCATGCAAAAACATATTTACAGTTAAAACTTTGGAGAAAAGATTAACACAATAAAATACCTGGAAGTCCTGAAATGCCTCTCTTGTCCTGATAAGCACTTCTAAAACAATATCATGGGTAAAGATAATTTCAGGCAAGTCACAAATTTTCTGTCCTCTAAAGCAATAAGTCATGCAGAGGAATGCAAACAAAAAAAATCTGGGATTGTCAAAGTGGTAAAAAACTCTAAAAGGGAAAACCCATTGAAATTAATAACCCCCCTTTTTTGGATCACTTTTATTTTTTGAGCCTTTTCTTATAATTTAAATAAACGAATTTACAAGATGACCTAAATTAATTCCGATATGAATAACTACTTTCCCCCAGGTAACATTGTCTATTGAAAAATCAACAGCCTGGATTTTAAGGAATATTTGTCACAACAAGATCCCAAATCCAGTGATTATTAAGCCCTTGTCTTAGGTAACGCAGTAAAACAGGTTTTCAAAATTTCTAAAGGTGAAAAACTTTTTGGAGAACGCCCCAGCTCTTATCTGTATTGTTTTAAATACAGGCAGTTTGCATGACAAAATTTTAATGTATTGCCCAGGAAGCCATTTAAAATTTTTATTATAACACAAAAGAATAAAATATTTTAACATTTAAATTTTCCTTTAAATAGGGAAAGATAGGTGCAAATAATAAACAACTTTTCACCAAAACAAAATATAGTCTAAAAATAAAAGGAAAACATTTTTTTACCAAAATTTTCATGTAAATCGGATCTGAACTTGGTCTATAAGGATCATTATCCGAAATCAGTCCATATATGTATTTATAGGTTACAGGAAATGTATTTTACTAATGATAAAATTTCTCATGAATACCAGTATGTTCTATTAATTTTCTCTAAGATGGAAGTTTTCTTCCTTTTTTTTTTAAATATTTCAAAAAAGTATCAATGTATCAATCATTTGATGCACAACCACCTGAAAGCATTCACATGTGCTTATACTATCGTTCAATTTCTTTTACATAGCTATAATTGTTTATTGGAAATAAAATGACATCTGTTTCACATCCTCTACTTCAAAATGAAAGTTATAATTTATCGAAAATCATATCAATTTAAAAGAGTATGATTGTGCGTCTAAATGATAGTTCCAATGAAATTTTAAATTGAAAGTTAAATATTAAGGTTTTAAAGATGATGCCTCAAGATGAGCCCCCCACCCCCCCCCCCCCCAAAAAAAACCCCAAAAAACTTTGAGAAAAATGTACTAATACTAAAAAAAAATTAAAAATATTAACAAATCAATTAATGATTTACAATATAATTATGATATTATGCACTGAAAGACTGATTTTACAGTATTTACCACTATATTTCTACTTTGTGACATAACACAGTAACAGCTTTTTTTGCATATCTTTTTACTTTTAAAAATATTTGTTCATTAAAGTGGATTTAAAGTGCGGTTTAATTGCAATGTGTAAATTGCTTCTTTGTTCTCTTGATAATATACTTTTTAATACAATTTCAAAATTTTCATGAAAATTAGCATGAATATGGAGGCATGCTGCTTTAAAGATACAGGATTTTAAAAGACATTATTATAAAGTAACTATGACACAAAGTTTAAAAAGACAAGGTTTAAAGATGAAGGGGGACAAGGTATGTACTGTTAAACCTGTACATAAAGACCAGTTTGGAAAAAATAGAATAAGTCTGTACGTTCTTGACAGACTGTCTGTAAAAATAAGTAATTCTGCACCATAACTATTGTCAATACAAAATGAAAGGATAACTTCTGGCATTTAATACATTGGTCTTCCTTTATCTATGAACTTATGGTAAATAATTTTTTATTTACGGGGAATTTAGAAACGAAATGAACAATCAATATATCGTCAATGAAATGACTTGCAATTTACAGGTTATAAAATATGAAAAATTAATCTTGATACTATTCTAAAATCATATAATTTGACATCAGAAAATCATCACTGAAAAGTAATTAAAAGTAAAAAAAAGATAATAACATTGGGTACAATGTCGGGGCCCCCAAAATTTCTTTTTTGTGAAAATTTTATCTTTTAACAGAGTTTAAGGGCACGTCAGGGGACAAAAAAATTAGCTCGGGGAAAAAACAGTTAGAAAGCATCACTGCCGTACTTTATATCTACCCCATATAAAATCCCCCTTACTTGTCATTTAAAACCTTTTGGCCAAAAAATATTAGATAAACTAATTTATTTCCCAAAATATGCAGACTTTTAAACAATACCCCCTTTCCCAAAATTGATTTTGGGTCAGGGGGGTTTTTCGGAAAGTTTTTTCCCCTGAAATCATGGCAGTGAGTCACATTGAATTTACCAGAGCACAGTCCGGCCACTGCATCGTTCATGCAGCAGGCTGTCAAGCATAGTTGCCTTCACTTTTGCAAGGAATTTAAAATTTTCTGAAACGTGAAAAGGGCAGGGGTACGGGCCCGAATGACGGGAAAAAAAGTCTACATGATAAATTTAAATTTCACAATAAAGGGCCTAGTGCGGGCAGGGCAAGAGTCCAAACCCCGTTTTTGCCCTCCCCGATTCCCCAGCCCCTTTTTCCTTCCCTATACAGGAACCCGGGATGGTTTTTTCAAAATTATGAAGCGCAGTCAGTCAAATCCCTTATGTTTTGGGTTTTATGACACAATAAATTTTAACTTAAAAGTTTTCATATGCTTACAGGAACAAAATTCCTAACATTTGCAACTGGAAAAAGGTCCAGGGACTTGAATATGCACCCCTAGGAGCGAAGTGGTATCTTAAAGGAACTAAAATCTAAACAATTACAAGTTCGAGAAATCAAGGAACATGTGAAAGCTAGATTTAAAATACCACCCTGGAAGCCAAGTACTATCTTAACTTTTGAGCCCCTTATCAGGGAAGTACCAGTGTAACCACAGTTAAAGTCTCGGAGTTTGGACCGTCGGTTATCTATGACTGATGTACAATTTAATTTTCATAACTGTATCAAGATTCAAACAAGGGAAGGGCTTCTCTATTCAAAAACCTAGAGAATTTGATAAGATAAATATACCTCATTCCTGTGACAGACATACCTTAAACACCCATCAAACCTTTCTATATTACAGGCATGCCAGGTTAAACACCATTAAACTCTTCTATATGACAGACATGCCTTAAACACCATAAAACCCTTCTATATACTTCATTTCTGGTACAGAATACATAAAATTCACAAAAATGAACTTTATTCCTGTGACAGACATATCTTAAACACCATTGAACCATTATATATTCCTCATTCCTGTGACAGACATACCTTAAACTCTATAAAACCCTTCTATATACTTCATTTCTGGTACAGAATACCTTAAACACCATTAAACTCTTATATATACCTCATTCATTTGACAGGCATACCTTGAACACCATCAAACCCTTATATATACCTCATTCCTGTGACAGACAATTACCTTAAACACCATTAAACCCTTATATATACCTCATTCCTGTGACAGACATACCTTAAACACCATTAAACCCTTATATATACCTCATTCCTGTGACAGACATACCTTGAACACCATCAAACCCTTATATATACCTCATTCCTGTGACAGACATACCTTGAACACCATTAAACCCTTATATATACCTCATTCCTGTGACAGACATACCTTAAACACCATTAAACCCTTATATATACCTCATTCCTGTGACAGGCATACCTTGAACACCATTTAACCCTTATATACCTCATTCCTGTGACAGGTACTTAAATATAATTATATACCTCATTCCTGTGACAGGAATACCTTAAACACCATTAAACTCTTATAATAAAACACCAATCAAACCCTTTTATATGTATCTCATGCCAGGTACTTATATTATACATGTCACTTTATTCATTAACTTAAAGTTGCCAACAGCAGGTTGAAGGTAATTATAGTAAAAAATTAAGAAAATTTAGGCTTTCTTCATTTAATTATCTAATTTTCTTTATAATTATTAAAAATTTAAAACATTGTACTTTTCTGTTAATAATTCAGAATTATGCTAACTGTATGAAAAATCAAGTCACCTGTCTTAAACATGTACTGTTTTGCTTTAATTAAGTATGATTTATGAGTGAATAAAAAAACAAAAACCTGAACAATTTAAAACATTAAAAACATTCATTTTCAGATCTTTTTTTTTCATATCTTTTCTTTAAAAAACTTAAAAAGGAACTAATTTAATTAAAAAATCGAGCACAAAAATGGCTTACAGATCTATGTATTGGATTGTATGAAAATTCATTAACTTGTATAAAGACACCTAATTTAGCTCAATTTTGATGTGAATCATGATAAAACTGCATGGTGCTTCCACATCAGATCTACACGCTTTCAAGTGTGTGGGAAAACCTTCAAATTTCTCTCAATTTTCACATATCCTAGATCCTTTTAAAAGACCGAATATAGAATCGCTGTAAAATTACCTAAACTTCTCATCCATGAAAATGCCATAAACGTACAAGGTACATTGATAATTCGAAGCTGCTTTCGTTAACAATTGCCCCCTTTATGAAACCCGATTTGGGAAAGGAAATTTTGGAATTTTTGGCATTTTGGTTGAAGTTTTGCGGCCCGGGCCAGGTAAACAAATAAAAAACAAAGAAAGGGGAAAAAACCCATCAAAAAAATTCAAAATTTAAAAACCCTTTTTAGTCCATATAAAAGGGGAGAATATTAAACCCAAAAAAGGGGTTTTTCTTTGTAGTTTTTTTTTCTGAAACTTTCTCGGGGTGAAATTTGTAAATTTTGCAAAAACCTAAAGGGGTTTTCGGGTTTTTGGAATTTGAAAAAAATTTTAGCGCATCAAACAAAAGGAAATGACTTAAAGGGGAAAGGGTTTTCCTCCTTTTTAGATGGTTTAACACAATAGCGTATTTTTTTTCAAAACTTTTGATTTTGGGGTTTAAAGATTTTTGAGGGGTAAACCATATACGGAATTTTTTATTTTATTGAAGGAAAAACAAATTGGGAATGGTTTTAAGTATCTCATGTTTTTCTCTGATTTTCAGAGATCAGGGTGATATTAAGAAAAGTTTAAACTATGTGCAGCCCAAAATATATCAATTTATCATTGCGCAGTAGTAATATATACTTGGGGAAAAAAATTTACTACTTGGAAAGATAAAGCTATCATTTCATCTATTGTTTATTAAATTGAATGATTTTTACAAGATATTAAATACCAATGGAATGTTGACATATAACCAGTAACTTCTCCATAAGTACCAGCTTTTTAACATTAATTAAAATATTTAAAGCTGCATACCTCCAGGTTAGCAAAAATATTTAAACTTGAGAAAAATGTTCTAAGATTTTAAGAAAAGTAAAAAGATTCAAATTTTCAAGTAATAATTTATAGTTTTTGAGCCATGAGAGACTAATTGTGACATTTATTACCATAGTATTTATCACCATAATTCTACTGCCAGACTAAATGCAATAATGGATATTTTTGCATATTTTGACCTCTTTTTGGTAATTTAAGTGGATTGTAAGTGCCATTTGCAATGTGTAAATTACTCTCTTAGTTCACTTCACAATATTTCACTTTTAAATACATTTTAAAATTTTCATGAAATTAGCATGAATCTGGAGGCATGCTGCTTTCATATCTTCAGTACTAAAAAAATGCTGTGCTCATTATCTACCTCTAGAAAGAGGAACTGTGAGTTCAAGCCTTACTATAACAATAGTCATCATATACATTTGCTGACATCAGCAAGGCAAAGTCTAATACTAAAAACAATCTAAAATGATTTACATAACTAAACATAACACTTGCTTTATATTTATTGTTAACCCTTTATACCTAAATATCTTAGACTAATAAATCATTCATTCTGGACAATATGAGGGACATATTCAAAATCAGTACTGACTGCACAGTGCAGACCATGGTTTTGGTCTGCACTGGTTGCATGGGTCGATAAAGCTGCCAATAGCAGGGATAAGGTGAATAAAATAGGTAAACATACATGTGTCACCAGGTGAGAAAAATGTGCAGCCTGACCAAGACTCTGTACTGGGGCCCTCGAAGTACTGTTCCACAGCTATAGCAGCATTAACCTGGCTGCTAACACATTAGCTCCCCAAAATACTTTGACAATCATATTTCCCCACTATTTTGAAATTTGTCACCAAATTTCTAATGGGTGCTTATATTAACATCATGGTTAAACGATAAGCACTAAATGTCACATGGGGGGAAAGGGGGGGGGGGAGTATGCAGCATGAACAGGACCCAGACCTGGTGGGGGACCCTTGGAATACAGTTCCACAACTCTACCAACTCAGTAACCTGGGCGCTTACACATTTTACGCCTAATTAGTGAACTGTGACACAGATAAAGCTATCCTTCTCATATATGGATTTGATCTATAAATTACAAATACAATTTGATGGCTCAGCATAAAACTGTTCTAGCATATATTAGTATATTCAATATTATCTTTATACATACATTTCTTCAGTTCCATTAATTTCAATATTTAGTTTGCTTTTTCAGCTTTTTTAGTCCCTAATTCATTCAAATTCCTTGTTATTTCTTTTAAGCAAAATCCCTTGTAACAATCTTTATTTGTAACTGAAATACATTTAAAAATTTCGCTAACTCATTGTGACATTTTTCTGGTTTATCTTTTCTTTTTTTGTCTGTAGAACAAAAGTACAAAAGTAATTCTAACAAAAAATATAATGAACAAAATATAAAACAGAAATTTACTCACATAATTTGCAGAAAGCAATTTGCACCAATTGTTCCATTATAAAAGTGACAATGGCATTATCAGGTCTGATATTTACCATGTTTTGGAATAATAATTTGTTACACTGTCTGCCAGTTTGGAATTTTTGTTGTTGGCATCATTATAGATGACAAGACAGCTGTGGAAATGAGGCACCATATAGGGCGCTCTATTATATACTTGGTATGATATTAAGCTTTGACAGAGGTAATGTCACCAGGATGGAGGTAATGTCATGTATTTCAGGATACTTTAGTTCTAATATATTGAATAAAAATTATTTATGTTCACAGTTGTTAAAGTAACTGATGTGGGCAATTCTTTCACTAGAATGCTTATAATAAGTTATATAACATTTCAGGAAGAATATAGTAAAATAACCAACAAGATACAGATAAATCAATCTTCATTCTTAGTTCTAAAGCGCAAAAAAATGCATAGTGCAAAAATGCATACAAAAATTACATTTAAAGCTGCATGCCTCCAGATTAGCCAAAACAATTCAAGAAAATCAACTTTGAGAAAAACGATTTAAGATTTTGATAAAATGTAAATATATTCGACATTCAAGTAAAGATTAATATGTTATATGCAATTAATGACTGATTTTGCATTATTTATCACCAAATTTCTACTGTGCGACTATACAAAGTAGTAAGGGCTATTTTTGCATACAATGACCTTTATTTTGGTAATTTACTTGGACTGAACATGCCATTTACAATACATTAATCACTTTCTTTGTTCACTTGACAACATTTTATTTATTACTTCACATTTTCAACAAAATTTTTATGAAAATTAGCATGAATCTGCAGGCCTGCTCCTTTAACCTATCATCTGTAGCATGCCTAAACGAGATCAGAAGGTGTAGTATCAAAGTATCAAACTCAATACCTCTGGTATAAAGTCCTCTGTTATAATACATATTATAATCTTTTTCATCTTTTTTAATCTATTTTATGTTTTCTTTTAGTTTCTTTTTTTTTAAATCACCATATGTATATTCTGTATAAAGGTAGGTAACTTTGCTAGCATTTATTCATGCCTTTTCTATCTTAATAGATAAAAGAGTAAATTGTTGTAACATAATTAATTACAACAAATTACAAAAGGCGAATATTGATAACTTTAGCATGTTTGTTTTATCAAACAGGGGAGTAAGAGTCAGTACATTTCAGGTTTATTCAGTATTCGTATTCAGAAGTATAACCGTAATACTAGAACTATTAATTACATTTTATTATCAATCTTGAAAAATCTGCATAACCTTGCAAAATAATATAAAAATCTCATTAGTTCCTAATAATGATCCTAGAAATTCCCTACACTTTATATAAAATAACATTAAAATGTGCATATTTGGTTTTAATAAAAAATAGGATTTTTTTTTAAATTGAGATTTTCTAATAACAGTAGATACAGAATACAATGCAAGATAGCTGCTAAGTCAAAATCAGCAAAAAAAATTCCGAACAAAAAAAAATTCATTTTACTCATGTCCAAATAAAATGTAGTTCAAGAGACCTAATCATTTAAATTTTCCTGGACCTCGTCAGTATAATGATATAAAAGACAACTCCAGTAACATACATGTATTTGCAATCTTTGTAACAATATATCTTTTATATACCTGTGATTTATGGTCTGTCATCTTTCTTCCGTAACAAAAGAAATAAGTCAAAATCAATCTTCCCCGTCTATCGTCGCTGTCGTTCCTTCACCAATAATATCACTTCCAAGATTCACATACAAAATTTGTCAACTGGTCAAAATTTCAAGAATCGTTCTTTCAGATTTTATTTAATTTTTTTCATACTAATCAAGTTCACCATTCAAATATTATGACAAAAGTAATTCAAACAAATGACTGCATTGTTAACAGCTTATAGATAACTGTTGATAAATACATACTAGTGATAAAATCTCAGCTACTGGCTGTTACAATACATTATATCTAACAATTTACCAATAAAATCTCAATTGATCATCCCGACAAAAGCTTAATATATTTTAACTGTTACTTTTCGTTTCAAACACAGTAATCTTCTCCGTGATTCTATGAAAAATTAGCACTAAATATTAATACTTCTTTCTCAGCATTTATTGAGTATAAACATCATTTGTTTTTGTTTTTTTGTGCTAAATGGTGTTTTAAGTCACCAACGCTTTGGATAAGCACTAAAAATTAATACTATTTATTGAGTATAAACAATTCACTTGTGTTTTTTTTGTGTTTGAGGTTGCGTTTTAAGTCACTTATGCTTTTGATGACAACTAAGCAAAATTTTCTAGCTTATACTTGGTGGAGAAGATCTTAGATATAAACCCTCCATGCAAAGTGGGATATCTGCATGGGCCTCACAAAACCTGACTGCTGTATATTGTAAGTCAAATTAGTTTAGACCTTTGAAAAAAAGAAAGTATACATAACTTCCTTCAGCTCATCAAAAATCTGTTACAAATGAAGCAACTTCCCCACTTGACACAACCTGTATTTTCATCCCCACAGAAATTGAGAATGGACAATTTAATCATATTTACCATTTCTCATGTATGTTAAAGAGAAAATTAAGAA
Source organism: Ruditapes philippinarum (assembly GCF_026571515.1). Taxonomy (NCBI): domain Eukaryota; kingdom Metazoa; phylum Mollusca; class Bivalvia; order Venerida; family Veneridae; genus Ruditapes; species Ruditapes philippinarum. The sequence continues at coordinate 327,558 of NW_026861864.1, read as the reverse complement.
TTTCAACACCGAAAGACCGACCCATATGTGAACATATATTCTCCAACCTCAACAGGTCAAGTTTAATGGAAAGTAAACAATTATATGCATGTGGCAAATACTTCATAAATTTTTTTCGGATGTTTAAATTTCATTCAAACAGAGTTTAACCAAAGACCATTATTTTTTCTCATTCAGCTGTGTGTAGAACAGGAAAAAAAAGAATATTTTGTCAAAAGCCTTTTTATACGATGTTTACAAAATTCTTTCAGATCCGTTCGCTTAACCTTCCCTGGTGCCAAAGCATTACATGGTTCATATTATCAAAATGTGCCAATTAAATTTCCTTTCTTGAAATTTTCCATTGTGCTAAACAGACCCGTGTTCTCATTATATTGCTCTAGGTCGGACTACAAGTCTTTTAAGAATTGTAAAATCTTGCTAGACTGTTGAATGTCTTTTGACAAGTCTCATTGTGGACCCTGGTATTATTCTGGATTAGTTACGGAACTTCTATTGTCAAGGTGTTTTAACAGGCAAACCTTGAACTCATGCTCTAACAAACCGTCTGTGGTTAATTTTTCGGGATTTTTGGGATGAAAATGTTAAAATGGCATGCAAAAAAAATAGTTTTCTTTTCTTTTTTGATATTGAAAGGTGCTTTAAGCAAATGTTGGTTGCTAGTTACATAAATATTAAACCCATAACCCAAGTTAATTAAATGGACTTGTCTATCTTTCAGTTTGGACAAAACCATTCATCATTTTTGGGGTTAAAACTTCAAAATATGACTGTACTGACTGTACTGCAAACAGTGCAGACCATGATCAGACGGCATGGATCTTAGTCTGTACTCAGGTCACATGGGTATATTCAGTTGCAGCCATGAGGTTTAACATTAAGGATAATTATATGAAAATTGTTGCAGCAGTATGAAATAGTAGCCATATCAATAAAACTGAAAGTAACCTGACTGACAGTAAAAACTGAATACATACCTTACGAACATTTTTGATGACTAATATTCAAAGATGCATAAAAATCAGCCTGTATTTTGATTGGTATTATTTTGTTTTATTTACAAACGTACAATAAAAACAAACAATAGCATGAAAACACTTTAAAAAAAAATCTATTTTAACATTTCCTTAAACTGTAGAATAATAACCAACAATAGAGTACATATTAAATAAATAGTGACATTTCATATCAAAGAAATGAAATGTCTATTAAATGGGAGGGTTAAAGCGTGATATAAAAATCTGGAATATCTGAATATCATAGATTCTGTATAGGTAATATCAAAACAACAATTACAAAAAGAATCCTATCTGAATGGTAACATGTCATACTTCTTTATTTCTATCTGTGGCGATGACATTTACGCATGTATTTATCATCTATTCCTTATGTCATATAGTGGTTTACTAAACGACCAACCACGCGCTCTTTCCAAACAGAAGCACGTGGGAATGGCCGCAAGTTTAACAGAAAATGTATATACCTTTTACAGGCTAATTTTTTCTTTACCAAAAACCATATTAGGTTGTTGCTTGCATTTATCTTTTTATATCTTTTCCACCTGTCTGACTCATTGAGATAATGTTATGCTCCAGAGGTCGGTTATTTCCCCCGCTGATGCCTATAAGGCGTTTTACATATAGACATGTCTTTTTTTTGTCCTAACATTAAAGTCAAATTAATTTCTTGTTTCTTTGTTTTCGAGTTAAAAGGATCACAGACGTACTTTCTCTCTTGATCGTCTGCTTGGCTATCGAATGCCCCAGTGAACACATAGGTTTTGTATCTTTAATGAGGAATAGATATATCATCAATCTAATAGAGGAAGGTAAAATGCTAGGTAAAACTGTTCGTAAAACTATTTCTAGTTTTTATAGATAATTTCAATATTAATCCATCTTCACGCATTCTAAGAATGATATTTGGAAAATGTAACTGCACCTTTTTTCCTTTAATACAATATGGCTGGAAAAAAACTGAAAGGTGAATTTACTAAAATTCTTTATAAATGCTTGCAGAAGATCAGTAGTATGAAAATTGAACAACAAATTTTTAACATTACATAACTATAGACATACTCCGGGATTAAGAATATTTTGGGTTTTTTTTTCCATCTTATCCCTTTTACAGTTACAGCTTTGAAAATAAGCCCAACATGTTGACTAATCTATTGTGACCAGCAGTGCACCATGAAGCTATAAATGGTAAAAGTTTGTTTGTACCTGGGGGATTAGCTTGGAAAAACCCACAGTTGCTGAGTTCCGGATAACATCTATTAGATGCAAAAGTGTGAAGATTATCTTTATACAAAACTCACTTTTTTAAGAGCTGAAAACATACGTTCAGAATGAAGATTATATTCAAATACTTTTTTTGTACTTTTACAGATATAACTGAGGACATTTGCAGAAAAACTTTGCTTTGGAATCACATTCTTGTAACAATGGCAAGATTAATTTGCCTTCAAAAATATGAAAGAATTCTAATGATCAATCTAATTCAAGTAATTTTTACTTTTCAGTTCAGCTGTTTATCTTAAGTTCCGATTTTTATTGAGTGAAATTACAAAGTCAGGAGAAAAATTCATTGAAAAATAATTCCCCACAAACAGTTCTGATTTCACGGTAAACAACTGTGCATTATTGTCTTGCCAGCCCAGCTATCATAATGATAATTAATTAACATTCAAAAGGTAAAAAAAAACAACACAAGGTAAATAAAAATTCAACTTACAAGACAATATTTCCCTTGTATGAATCGGAAGCATGTTGTCACAGCATTCCTGAACGGCTGTGGCAGCGGAAATGCGACATCAAATGGAAAATATCCCAATACAGGTTTATGCCAATCAATGCACCATATATTCCTAGATCTGCAATATAAAACCAGGTATTGTTCTAAAACACTCTTAACGAATACTTTATTCACTATATAGCCTCAATAACTTGAAGTAAATTCAAAACATTACTATGACAATTTTTCTTTTTTTTTAACCCAATAATTATTAATAGCCTTATTTGTCACTATAACTAACAACAAATCACCTTTTTTCTGTTCTGTACCATCAACTTAATGTTTAAGAAAGAAAGTAAAAAGTGATAATAAAAAAATTAAAACAACATAATTACAGTTAGTTCATTAAGTATAATTATCTTAGCCATAATTATGTGGCCTGACAGTCAAGGTGTGTAAATCTCTCCAGGGACTTGGGTTCGAGCACTATTTGTGTTATGAATGACACCAGTAGTGGTAAGTACAAAATGTTTATTAGATAATGTTTATGCTGCTCAACATTCAGTGCCTAAGAATTAAAATTTAGCTAGCCTTTACCCTGCAGGCACCAACTAAAAACCCTTCCTATTACCAGTGCAGACCATGATCATACTTGGTCTGCACTGTAAACTACACAGTCAGTATTATTGTTCAAATTTTCCCCAAAATTGATGAGTAGTATTACCCTGACTAAAAGATGGCCGCTTATTGGTCCAAGCTCTGGCTAGCAATTGACTTTTGCATCATATCACTGGGCACTTATTGGTTCAAGCTCTGGCCATATAACTGGGCACTTATTGGTCCAAGCTCTGGCTAGTAATTGACTATTGCATCATATCACTGGGCACTTATTGGTCCAAGCTCTGGCTAGCAAGTGACTATTGCATCATATCACTGGGCATTTATCGGTCCAAGCTCTGGCCATATCACTGGGCACTTATAACTTTAAGCTCTGGCCATATCTCTGGGCACTAACTGGTCCGAGCTCTGGCTATATCACTAGCAAGCTCTGGCCATATCACTGGGCACTTATTGGTCAAGCTCTGGCTAGCAATTGATTATCATATCACTGGACACTTATTGGTTCAAGCTCTGACTAGCAATTGACTATCATATCACTGGGCACTTTTTGGTCCAAGCTCTGGCTAGCAATTTACTATCACATCACTGAGCACTTCTTGGTCCAAGCTCTGGCTAGCAATTTACTATCACATCACTGAGCACTTATTGGTCAAACTCTGGCAAGCAATTGACTAACATATCACTGGGCACTTCTTGGTCCAACTCTGGCTAGCAATAGACTATCCTATCACTGGGCACATATTGGTCCAAGCTCTAGCTAGCAATTTACTATCACATCACTGAGCACTTATTGGTCCAAACTCTGGCAAGCAATAGACTATCCTATCATTGGGAACATATTGGTCCAAGCTCTAGCTAGCAATTTACTATCACATCACTGAGCACTTCTTGGTCCAAGCTCTGGCTAGCAATTGACTATTCTATCACTGGGCACTTACTGGTCCAAGCTCTAGCTAGTGATTTACTATCACATCACTGAGCACTTATTGATCCAAGCTCTGGCTAGCAATTGACTATCCTATCACTGGTCACTTATTGGGCCAAGCTCTAGCTAGCAATTTACTATCATATCGCTGAGCTCTTATTGGTTTAAGCTCTGGCTAGCAAACAACTTTTGTATCACTTTGCACTTATTGGTTCAAGCTCTGGCAAGCAATTGACTATCATATCACTTGGCACTGACTGGTCCAAGGTCTGGCTAGCAATTGACTATCACATCACTGAGCACTTATTGCTTCAAGCTCTGACTAGCAATTAGCTATAATATCACTGGGCACTTATTTGTTCAAGCTTTGGCTTGCAACTGACAATCATATAACTGGACACTTATTGGTTCAAGCTCTAACTAGCGATTGACTATCATATCACTGAGCACTTTTTGGTCCAAGCTCTGGCTAGCAATTGACTATCATATCACTGAGCACTTATTGGTCCACATTCTGGCTAGCATTTGACTATCGTATCACTGGGCACTTATTGGTTCAGGCCCTGGCTAGCAATTGACTATCCTATCACTGGGCACATATTAGTCCAAGCTCTGGCTAGCAATTGACTATTATATCACTGGGCACTTATTGGTCCAAGCACTGGCTAGCAATTGTATATATCACTGCGCACTTATTGGTCAAAGCTCTGGCTAGCAATTGACTATCATATCACTGGGCATTTATTGGCTAAAGCTCTGGCTAGCAATTGACTATCATATCACTGGGCATTTATTGGTTAAAGCTCAGGCTAGCAATAGACTATCATATCACTGGGCATTTATTGGCTAAAGCTCTGGCTAGCAATTGTATATCATATCACTGGGCATTTATTGGTCAAAGCTCTGGCTAGCAATTGACTATCATATCACTGGGCATTTATTGGCTAAAGCTCTGGCTAGCAATTGTATATCATATCACTGCACACTTATTGGTCAAAGCTCTGGCTAGCAATTGACTATCATTTCATTGGGCACTTATTGGTCAAAGCTCTGGCTAGCAATTGTATATCATATCACTCTGCATTTATTGGCTAAAGCTCTGGCTAGCAATTGACTATCATATCACTAAGGACTTATTGGTCAAAGCTCCGGCTAGCAATTGACTATCATTTCATTGGGCATTTATTGGTTAAAGCTCAGGCTAGCAATTGACTATCATATCACTGGGCATTTATTGGCTAAAGCTCTGGCTAGCAATTGACTATCATATTACTGGACACTTATTGGTTAGAGCTCTGTCTAACAAGTGACTATCATACCACTGGACACTTATTGGTTCAAGCTCTGACTAGAAATTGACTATCATATTCCTGGACACTTATTGGTTCAAGCTCTGGCTAACAAGTGACTATGATATCACTTGGCACTTATTGGTTCAAGCTCTGTCTAGCAATTGACTATCATATTACTGGACACTTATTGGTTCAAGCTCTGACTAGCAATTGACTATCATATCACAGGGCACTTATTGGTTTAACTCTTGCTAGCAACTGACTAACTAAGTTCAAGTCCTGGCTGGCAACTGACTATCAATTTACTAAGCACTTATTGGTTTAAGCTCTTTTCACTAGGTACATAAGTGCCAGTACTAGCCCAAACAAGTTCTTAAATGATGGTAGCTTAATACTGAAGTCCTTTAAGCTAATGGACTGCTCAAAATTCATGACAGAACAGGCCATTTACAAGAATACAGCAAAAAAGTAAGGGTTCAGATGAAAATAAACCAAACTGATATGTTATCATACCATCAAAGTTTCCACCCTGTAATTCTGTCTCAATATGGAGATGTGAAAATGCTGGAGGGAGGTAAAACACTGCCTTATACACTAAAAGAAAAAAAAGATCTAACATTTAGATATGAAAATACTGAAATTGCTTCACTAAACTTGCCTTAAGAATTGTTTAAAAGTGATGGGAGATCAAAAACAGATTACAAAATTTGAATTTCAAATACAGGAAATAACCCAGAGGAGTTTTCTACAGAACTGAATATGTATATCTACAAAAATCAAAACAGCATTTCCTTTATAGTAACAAAGATCAAAATGGAAGTGATTTTGAAAAAGTTAAGGCATTTTGTGAGATGCAATTAGATTGCAAAATTCAACAGTGTTAAAATTGAGATTTGGGTTAAACAATATTCTATTAAATACTTTATTTACATAAAAGATTAAAAAGGTAGAATTGGAAGCTTCAAAATAAATAAACAATAACAAATAAATAAATAGTACCTACAGCCTTTTCATCTACAATGTATTTTTTGAAAAAGGGTCCTGGCATTAATTGGGAAAATTATGAGACAATTTGGTAAATACAGAAATTTCAAGAACCATATAGATCTACATGACATTTTAGGTTTTCTTAGCATGTGTATGATCATATAACCTGACACATCTTTCAAGAAACAAGTCAACAAAGTTCAATTTTTCTCAAAAGTTGTGACAGTTTGATCTAAAATATTGTCAGTCATATAATGGCAAGCAGCTCACATCCTGTCCAGTGAACCTGTAGCCTGGGACAGTGAAAAAAAGAACTTGGCACTGAAGTGTCAATATTGTACTTTTTTCTACAGCACCAAAATAGAAGTAGGTCTGTTCAAAGTATTGTGAGATTTTATTTTTATGATGGCCCAAGTAAAGCCAAGCTCTGTTGACCTTGACCTTGAAGTTACATATTGAATGGTAAATATTTTTTAGTTTCAGACTTTAATTAGTGTATTTTACATTATGCCCCTCATCTCTTGGAATGATTGCAAACATTATATTACATACAGATTCATTTGAATCCTGTCTTATCTGGTTATAAATGCCATGACACCCAAAATCAGAATTATACCAACAAAGTCAGTCCTGAAATTCTTATCTTCATAAAAAGTTTTGTTACTGCTACATCTCATAGTTTTATGGAATTCAAAATAACTTCATTTAATTTATAATTATCTCCTTCATGTGAACAATTTGTTATTTCTTATCTATAATTACATCCTATGTTTGGAATAGATTGTTATAATTTTTTTCTCTAGAACCAATAAAGCTGTTATTGACATGAGCAAATTAAAGTCACAGATGTGAGTTCTCTATTCTACTGATATATGCAAGACATGATATTCAAATAAAATACTTAAAATTTCTCTCCTGGTATCATGCAAAAGACTTGTTATTCTTTACTTTTTGGACTGGTCCTTTATATAATAAATCAGGATTAAAAGATTACTATAATATTATACCAAAGTGCCACAATAATGTCAAGTTAACAGAGACATAAAAATATATGACTTCCATGCCCATTACATAAAAGTTTTATGTCAACAGACTTAATGAATGATAATGCAGGCAAACAGTATGAGACATTTTTGACATTTGACCTTGTCTGACCTTGAGCTGCACTCAAGTTCTTAAACTGTTTCATTATAATGAAGATTTAAGCAAAATTGAAAATCTCTGAAAAATTCTAAGAAAAACATTTGAATTATTCTATATATAACAAACTGTTATATTTAACAAATTCAATGACCTCTAATTGTGACCTTGACCTTAGTAACTAGACAGTAATAAAATATACAACTGGGACTATGGTAGATATGCCATGAGGAACAGCATTTGGTCCAAGTTCGTAGCCAGGGTGTTCAGTTGAGCTTCTTTGCTAGACAATCAAACTTTTGTTTCATGGGATATTCTTAAAAGTACTCGGATATTAAGCAACCTCTTAAGCCATTTCTCTAAGAGGCAGTCTTGAAGTCAATTCCTCCATTGCTTTATCAAGAGTTTTCATTGCACCTGTAGCTAAGTTTTGTACCTAGTCAAGCTCGATCTTCTTAATAAGTTTCTGCAGTTGTCTTAATTGTCAATAATATGATTGGGTATTTATTGAGTGCTACACTTAAGATAGGAGATGCTGTGTTTGAATTTCTATAAGTTATCACTGTTACATAATTAATTCTATTTCTGCCTATAACAGTTTCGTATATATTTCCCTATCAACACTAAAGTACTGTTTGTTCCCATGTTAACAAGACTAGTAAACTTTCATGTCTGCTGAAATCTCATCTCCTACAATAGGTGTTCTAACCTTTATATCTGAACTTAGAATTAAATTTCTCTTCCATGTTCAGGAAATCCCCTACAGGTGAAAGAAACTATTCTTTTCTGTTATTTAAACGGCAATTTAATTTTGTTAGAAGAAAAGAATCTTCTTGATGAATGGTATATTTGAAACTCATTTACTGGCATAAGATGAAATTGATCCATACTTTGGTCTGTCAGTGATGACAATGATATTCTGGGGGTATCATTTTACACATAGCCTACTTGAAATTCTGCTGCATCATGTTAGAGATAGAAGTTTCCTGAATTATGGTAGAAACTTAAAACCTACCTGCAAGTAAATATTTGCATTTAAGATTTGTATACTAAATTAGGCAATAATAACTTTTTTATTTGACTGTTTTTTTCCCTTCAAACAGACAAATTTAACTTTTTGAGCTGCAAAGTTACAGTAACACACGCAAGCTTTCATTCATATATGTTTGAAGTCTTTAACTTTTAAATCCTTCCATTTTCAGATGAAAACTTTCTAATTAATGTGGAAATTGAGCATTTGTCAATTACTTAAAACAAATCATATATTGAACAAAATTTTCAAGGGTTGATTGCAACACTGTTGTAAGTCCTTTATTTCATATAAGTTACTGCAGTATTGCGGTCGTTACCCTCGAAATGACCACATTTAGTAGAAACATTTTTCCAAAGCAAATTAAAATGTGGATAAATATATGAACATTTTTATTTTTCAAGTCAATACCTCAAATACTCTGTGAGTTATGCCTGGGATAATAATTATGAAAAAACGCTATGGGTAAGGGCAACAACTCAAAAATTATGTAAAAAAATGAGCAAGGAAATTTTTAAATAAGAGCTGTCGGTAGGACAGCAACGCTCGACTATTCTTAGTGCTTGATAGTAAAAAAAATGCTTGATACAGTTACCTCCTCCTGTTTACAGGTTGGGGTCATGATGGTGAACAAGTGTGCAAAGTTTCAAAGCCATATGTCAATGGACTTTGAAAATATTTGAACTATTACAAAAACTTTAACGTAAATTCTAAGTCGAAAAAGGGGCATAATTCTGTCAAAATGCTTGATAGAGTTACCTCCTCCTGTTTACAGGTTGGGGTCATGATGTTGAACAAGTGTGCAAAGTTTCAAAGCCATATGTCAATGGACTTTGAAAATATTTGAACTATTACAAAAACTTTAACGTAAATTCTAAGTCGAAAAAGGGGCATAATTCTGTCAAAATGCTTGATAGAGTTACCTCCTCCTGTCTACAGGTTGGGGTCATGATGGTGAACAAGTGTGCAAAGTTTCAAAGCCATATGTCTAAGGACTTCGAAAATATTTAAACTATTACAAAAACTTTAACGTAAATTGTAAGTCGAAAAAGGGGCATAATTCTGTCAAAATGCTTGATAGAGTTACCTCCTTCTGTTTTACAGATTGGGGTCATGATGTTGAACAAGTGTGCAAAGTTTCAAAGCCATATGTCAATGGACTTTGAAAATATTTGAACTATTACAAAAACTTTAACATAAGTGGTTACGCCGATGCCGACGCTCGGGTGACTGCAATAGCTCTACTTATTCTTATCGAATAGTCGAGCTAAAAAGGACAATAACTCAAACATTTTGCCAAAGTGAGTAATGGTTCTTGAACTTCTTTTCAATGAGATCTATGTACAAATGAAGTTTCAAATTTTCATATAATGTTTTTGATTTTTTTTTCAAAGAGGTTCGCTTCTTTGCGCATTCAGGGTGCAGGACGGTGGAAAAACTTAGGTTCTCTGAAAGGCCTTTAAATGCCGTCAATACTAGAAAGAAACAAATTAAAACCTTGGGTTACAGCCCCCAAAGTCTTGTAAAATAATAAAAAGTATGTGATTATCATTTCTTTTTTTTTAGTACTTGATTCACTGAAGTCAGGACCATTTCCACAATGTTATATTTATGTCAGTATTTTCATAAAGCCTCAGCTTTCACATGTATAAATAGCATGTTATCCTAACGCATCGAGTCCACAACGCCGCTTCAACGAACCGTAAAAAACATGACCAAACCATGCGCGCGACCATGTCAACCCCAGAAATCATAGTTTTCCTGGCGTCGTTGAATAGTCCACACGTGTTACGCTTACTTTCGTTTTCTTATGCAGTTTTTGAGGGTTTGTTTTGTATTTACAGCTCTCGGCTTTTTGTTTGTCGGTAAGTTTGTGAATTGACGTGAAATTATTTTGTTATTTTTATTTCTTATACAGTATTTTTGGCTCTGTCTAGGACGTTGTCCAGACTTTGTTGTTTTTTCAATATGAGCCAGTCCGAAGACGATGTCTCGGTAAATAGGAATTTATCTGTTCAGAATGAAGATGTGTTACATCTTTCTGACGAGAGTCCAGAGTTTTCTGGATTTTCGGAGGACGATGTCCCCGTTAAGAATAAGAGCCGTGGTAAAGGGCCTGGCAGAATTAAAAGTTCAGTGTCAAAAGTTGGTCAAGAGGTCGCGAAAACTGGTAAAAAATCGACCAATGTGGATAAATCTAAGACAACAAAGACCTCTGTTAGTGATAAAAAGGGGACAAAATCAAGGAACGCTAACAAAAGTTTGATTGATTTAAATAAATTATCCTCTGATGATTTAGAGTTGTTACGTAGTAAATTGGGGCTTCCTGCTCCACAGGTTTCTAACACTTTTTCTATGGAACAAAGTGATATGGAAAATGAGTATGTTGATTTGGCCCGAGCACCTAATATGCAAATTGAAGTTGAAAATGATTTTTTAGATAGCGATGACAGTATTGGCCACAGACCTGCAAGGCATGCTAGAAGTCGAGATATGACTAAAAGGCTGATTGATTCAATGTTTGGAGAGGACGATGTGTCCCATGTTAGTGATGATGAAGATTGGGGCTTGCCTAAAATTAAGCAGAGAAATAAAGGTGAGGCAATTTCTTCCTCCTTAGCTAAACTCATTAATACTGCCTGCACCGCACTTTGTGACAGTGATGAACTTTGTGATAAATATCCTGTACCAGCTAACTGTGAGAAGTTGAATCCTCCAATGGTGAACATGGAAATTTGGAAGGTTATGGATAAACGTTCTCGGTCTCATGACCGTCTATTTCAGGATATTCAGTCGTTGTTAGCAGCTGGTATGGTGCCCATTATTAAGCTGGCTAAGATTTTGAAGACCTCTATTTCTGCTAAACCACAGGCTAAACAGTTACTATCTGATTCTTTGTCAATTCTTGGACAAGCACAGTATAACATAAGTATCAGACGTAGATATTTGATTCGTCCATCATTGAACAAGAGGTATAAAAATTTGTGTAACATGTCTGTCCCTATTTCAACCTCTCTTTTTGGTGACGATATTTCTAAAGAGATTAAGCATTGTGAAGTAGGGGTTAATCTGGGAAAGGATTATAACGCACAGTATAATAGGAATTCTTTCAGAGGTCGTTTTTCTAGAGCAAGGCATTTTAACAGAGGAAGAATGACACCTTATCCACAGGTGCGGGGTGGTTATTCCCAGAGAGCTCCCATGAGGAAGGGAACATTTAAGTCTGCCACTGTGACGGCACCCCCAAACGGGGAGAAATAAGTTCGGTAGGTAAAATAAGATACTTTATTCATGCATGGGAAAAGTTTTCTAATGACCCTTGGGTTTTGAGTACTGTTCAGGGTTATTCATTAGAATTTGATGTTTATCCTGTGCAATATTCTTTACCAAAGGAAATCAATTTTAATACAGAAGAAATGAGTATTATAGATTCTGAAGTTGAAGATTTGCTTAAAAAAGGGGCTATTGCACCTTCTGTGGAGGAAAGTGATCAATTTATTTCTAATATTTTTGTAGTGAAAAAGCCAAATGGTAAATATAGACCAATCATTAATCTCAAAGAGTTAAATAATTTTGTTCATTATGAACATTTCAAACAGGAGCATTTCAAAGTAATTTTGGACTTAGTTCAAGAAAATGATTATTTTTGTTCAGTTGATTTACAAGATGCTTACTTTTCCATTCCCATTCATTCAGAGTTCCAAAAATTTCTGAAATTTTATTGGAGAGATTCATTATATGCCTTTGTTTGTTTACCATTTGGTTATAGTGCTGCACCTAGAGTCTTTACCAAATTATTAAAACCTATTTATGCCTGGTTTCGTTCTCAAGCCATCAGATGTGCCTATTATATAGATGATTCTTTAAATATGAACTGTGATAGAGATTTGTGTCTAGAAAATGCAAAGATTATTTGTGACACATTACAGTCTTTAGGCTATGTTATTAATGAGAAAAAATCAAGTTTGGTACCCAGTCATAAAATTGTCTTTTTTGGGTATCTTTTGGATTCAGTTCTTTTTATGGTGTTTTTTGACAGAGGAAAAGATTGAGAAAATACTCTCAAAGGCTAATAATCTCATTCACAGTGAGTTAGTGATTGTTAGAGAGCTTGCTTCATTTATAGGGTCTGTTATAAATGCCTTCCATGCAGTTTTAGAAGCTCCTCTTCATTATAGACAAATGGAAAGATGTAAAATTAATGGATTAGGTAAAAATATGAATTTTGACAATAAAGTGTTTTTGTCCGAAGGTGCAAAATCTGAAATTCGTTGGTGGCTTGAAAATATACGTCTCAAGAATGGTAAGCGAATACGACCTCAAAATATTTCCTTTACGTGTCAAACAGATGCTAGTAAACTTGGCTGGGCTTGTGTTGATGTTTCATCAGGTTCAGTTGCTAATGGTCGTTGGTTAATTTGTGAACAAAGTTTTGCCATAAATTATTTAGAACTTTTAGCTGTTTTTAATGGAATTAAAGCCTTGTATGATAGTTTTAAAAGTTGTCATCTTCAGGTTTTTTCAGACAATGTGACAGCTGTAGCATACATAAATGACATGGGTGGAATGTCTTCCCCCAGTCTTGATAGTTTAGCTATTGATATCTGGAATTGGTGCTTAGAGAGATCTATATTTTTATCAGCTAATTATCTTAAAGGTTCAGAGAATGTACAAGCTGATTATTTTTCTCGACATTTTCGTTCAGAGTCTGCTGAATGGATGTTAAAAAAGGAGATTTTTGATAGAATCTGTTCACAGATGTTCTTTCCAGACATCGATTTATTTGCGTCTAGGTTAAACTGTCAATTGTCAAGGTTTGTGTCATGGTTTCCCCAGCCTGGGGCATTTAGAAATGATGCTTTTTCGTTTCCTTGGTCAAACCTTAAGCCCTATTTGTTTCCACCATTCTCGTTGGTTGGGAGAGTTATCAATAAATTAAAAGATGATAAGGTTAAAAAAGCTATATTGATTATCCCTTTGTGGAGAACACAATTTTGGTTTCCACTTATTATGGATCTTCTAATTTCTGATCCTGTTAGGTTGCCGCGTCACAAGGATCTGATGATTATGCCTCAAGATTCCAGTACAGTGTGTCCAATGGTCCATTCTACAACTTTTGTCGCTCTTCAACTATCAGCAGATATCTCCAGGGTAGAGGATTACTTCCAGAAATTGTTGCCATCATCCTTGGTTCCTGGAAACAAGGAACTCGTAAACAGTATTCCATGGCATGGAAAAGATGGCTGTTTTGGTGTTCACAGAAATGTAAGAATCCCCTTAAAGCAACTGAAATGGAGGTAATATCGTTTTTATATTTTTTGCATCTAGACAAGAAGTCATATTCGGTGCTGAATTCTCACAAGGCTATGTTATTGCAGACTTTGTCATTGTTAGGAAATGATTGGTGTGATTCACCTAATTTGATTAAACGTTTTATGAGAGGGATTTTTATTTTAAAACCGGCGTTACCGAGATACAAGTTCACATGGGATGTGACAATAGTTTTGAAATTGCTTAGTACTTGGTATCCTTTAGAAACTTTAAATTTAAAGTTTTTAACATTAAAAGTTACGGCACTTATAGCGTTGGCATGTGCTCCTAGAGCTCAGACAATTATGTCACTTGATTTGAATTATATGAAGGTACATAATTCTTATTGTGTGTTTTATTTCCCGAATCTATTGAAGACTTCAGTCGTGGGAAAAGAAAATAATTTTTGTGTTAAATTTGAGCATTTTAGGAAAGAAAGTTTGTGTGTATATCATACATTATTATATTATATCAAAGTAACGGAACAGTTGAGACTATCTGATCAATTATTAATTTCATATGTAACATTTAATGCAGTTACATCAAGCACTATTGCTAGATGGCTAAAGACAGTGTTACAATTGTCAGGCATTGATGTTGCCATTTTTAAGGCCCATTCTTTTCGTGGGGCCTCGGTATCGGCAGCAGCAAGAAGTCAGAGATGTTCAATTAAAAATATCTTGAATACAGCTGGTTGGAAATCGGACAATAACTTTTACAAGTTTTATTATAGACCTATTATTGAAAATGAGGATCTGTCTTTTTCTACAGCTGTTTTTTCCTCAAAGTGACAATCTGGATTTATTATTTTTGATGAAATATGAATTTTATATTTTGTTTGATATAAAATATTATGGATTTGTCAGATATTACATTTGTGTTTCTTGATTGGCGTTATGTGTCTTTTCATTTTTCTAATGACATGGAAATATTTGTTGCCGATCTTTAAAGATGCTATTTATACATGTGAAAGCTGAGGCTTTATGAAAATACTGTCCCCCCTCATCCAAGCTTTAGTGATGGATGAGGGGCAGTATTGGAATAAAGCCGGAGGCTGAGCATGTATAAACCCCCCCATTTTTGGGTGCTACAAGTTTTTTCTTTTTCCCTCCCAGTTTATTTTTTATGTACGTCAACAAATTTTTTGGGCTTTGAATTATGATTTCTGGGGTTGACATGGTCGCGCGCATGGTTTGGTCATGTTTTTTACGGTTCGTTGAAGCGGCGTTGTGGACTCGATGCGTTAGGATAACATGCTATTTATACATGCTCAGCCTCCGGCTTTATTCCAATACTGCCCCTCATCCATCACTAAAGCTTGGATGAGGGGGGACATTTTTCCCCATTCACTGGTTAGTAATAAAAAGGAAGAAATGCCATTGAATGACCTTCCAGTACCAATCTTTTACAGAGGTCACCATTTGCTTTTAAGGGGCAAATATAAAAGAATGCTTGTTACATTAGAATGGCATATAAAATAGCTGACTGCAATATGGATCAAAGAGGACAAATAGAGACCAAGTTAGAAGCATTAAAATAATTTACAAAGATGTATAAATAAAACAGAATGAAATTCCCATCTCCAGGAGCAAAATTACTAGAAAAGGTATCAGTTTGACATTTTGCTGCAATTCTATAACGTTTAATTCACTTTTGTTTTATTTGATCTGGAATGACAAATGCTTCCCTTTAAAATTTCACCTGCAAACATTACAGTATTATACTAGTCCCTTTCATTTTTAAGTCCAAACAGATTCCCTATTTACATCTAAAACTAATTCACAGGTATAGCAATATGTTTGAAGGCAAAACTCCAAAGTGGAAAGTGGCTGAATTAATTAGTGTGATTGAGAGAGATTTCTGGAAGTTCCAATAAATATTCTATATTACAAGAGACAATCATTAATTCAACAGTTTATCTATATTTACCATCATTTTATATCACAATAGTTAATGAACTGGTGGGGTACATGGCATTGCTCTATAATTCTTATCATTTAGTCTTGTAAGAGAAATAAATACCAGGTGACACATACAGAATGCTCTCTTACTATATTGCTTTTGTTAACTTAAAAACAAGTGGTCCTACTGACTACATAAATAGTACTCAGGTACAGATGAAACCAAAGGTAAAATAAAACTGCTGTCTTCAGAAAAAATAAATTGTGCCTGTTGTGGCACTTTTTGTAAGTTCGACCAATATATTACACACTTCAAAAGAGAAATTGAGATATTCTGATGACATGCTAGTTCTGTACGAGTTTGGTTACAATTAATTCAAATATGAAATGGCAATCATGCAGATAAGAAATGATGTACAGTTGTAAGAATGAGTGATGGACATAAGGTGGTCATAGCAAACACACCATGTGACCATAACAGTAATCAGGTGAACTTAAAAATTTTCATCCAATTGATTTGTTTATTTAACCAAACCTAAACCCCACGTCCCCAACCCCTGTTTCAGTTGATGGTAGTCCTGTGATTTTTGGGACTGTACTCAGTGAGTATTACCTTTCCTTGTTGACTTTTGTTCTTTTTGATCTTTACTCTTGTTATTTAATAATTTATACATTTTAGTACCATCAGAAAGGAATTAACTTCGTTATAGGGAAAAGCATAAGGTACGAAAGATAAGCGTGGGATTTTATCAGAATTATTCATAGGCAGGTTGTACATCAATTCATGCTTGGCATGTATAAATGAATCCCGATACTTATACAGAATATATCCGTTTGAAATATCGTTTCCAATATTGTTAATCTTCATTCAATCGGAGATCATCTGTGACAAAATGGAATCACTAATTGTTGTTTCAACGGCATATGTATTGATTTCATCAAAATATTCATGAGCTCGAAAAAATAGTTCCGTAGAAAGACTGCAACAGCTGCAGAACTAATATCATCCATGTAGAAATCTATACCATACTGTATACATGGAACAATTATTATATTTCCTTTAAATATCACAGACTTCCTGTCTGTAGTATATGTATGTATTCATTATTACTACTTCATGTCAATTGTTTTAAAGAAGGATCATACATAAAAGCTTTTAGTAAATTTGATGTATTTATCCCCAAGTTTAAAAGTTTGAAAACAATTTTATTTTCGTTAACTGATGCTTATTTAATTCAACACGCACATTTCCTAAAGAAATGTAGAAGTTGCACAAAGATGACTATTTCTTATATATTAAATATAAAGGGCCATAATTCTGCCAAATGATCAAATTACAAAACCCTGACAATATGCATGACGATTGTGCACTTGGTGACAATAGTTCTCTGAAAGATTGTTGAAATCCAATGAGAAATGTAGGAGTTTCACCCGGGATAGTATTTCATTATACATATACATACTTAAAAGAATAAAATTAGTCATAATTCTGTAAAATTATCAAATCACAAAAATTTTATAAACCAGTAATGCTTTTTAGAAAACCTGGTTAAATTTTCTACACCACAAAGTATTCCAAAAAATACTGTATAAGTAAATCAGACAGTTTCCATCAAAATTTATTGTGCGCCGACACATTTTAAGAAACAATAAATAATGTGGAAAAACAGGGGTGTTTGACCATTAGTTGGTGTCTATAGCCTTTTGATGGCATTTCTTTTTACTGTCCTTAAGTAATTGCCATCATTTATATGACGATGTTAACAAGTCAAATATCACAATCCCAGCAAAACTACCCTATCTCCATATACATAGAAACACAATATTGCCTTGTTTGCATATAACCCTATTAATATGACAGACTTGTATACATATTTATGGCTAATACGGTTTTTTTTATGCCTCTACGTTTTCCCCCCATTGTGAGTGATGTTCTTTGTTGGGACTTATAGAAATGAATCAAAAACTTATTTTTATGACCATAACTAGGAATAAATATGGCATTTACGACCTGTCCTACCATAGATTCCTTTGACATTGATGTACAACCGCATATAGAAGGATTCTCTCTCTTTTTTTCACCTGAAGATGTACACCTGTAGAAAAAACCCAGCTGCCAAGGTCATTTAGATATGATTTAAATCATATCACATAAATCAGATAGAAAAAAATATGGCTATAAATATACAGTAAATAGAGAAGTTGAAACAAGTATTTCTAAAATGCTGATGGAAACACTGAACCCCAGAAACACTTATTCAATTTTTATTTGAGCCTTTTTTTTCAAGCAATTGAGGAGCGCATTCATGATGTGAAATAAGAGATATACCCTATCAAATAAAATTACCCAGGGTTCATCTGATTAAGCCTTCATTTTCTAATGGCATTTTTATGACACTATGAATCAAATTTTGTTTATTTTAAAAAAAATAAATAGAAAAAGTCTTTGGACCAATCAGAAAAGAACACTTGATTCAAAATAGTGAAACACTGTGTAATAATTTATGTAATAATTAAGATAATGATAAAATCAGAATTTTTTTTTTCAATTTCTCCAAATTTTACATAATTTATATTATAATTTATTATATATAAATGATGGTCTTGTGTGTAATGTTCCAACTTTCATCATAAAGTACATGTACTTTCTTCTATAAATAGCCCCTGACTTTATTAAGTATTTACTTAAGTATTGTAATTTACATAATTTATTTACAACACCCTAATAACAAGGAAGAAGATTTTGAATTCTGAATAGATATCAAAATCATGATATTACTTGTCTCTACAGATAATCGACAACTTCTCTGCAAATATAAATTTTAATGAATTTACTAATACTTGTCATCAAAAAAGTTAGTAACACCTTTAAAATAAATACCTTCATAAAATAAGTTTTTTTTTTTAATGCATTAACATTTCAGACTTATGATGAAAGTTAACATAAGAGGACTAATCAATTAACATAAGCAGCAGAACAAGGACACAAAGAAAGTGAGGGACTTAAGTTCTAGGGCTTCTGCAGATATTAATGCACAAAAAAGGTGCAAAATCACTATTCTTGCATAAAAGTTTATGTCTGTTTATAATTTTGCATTTCATTATCTATTTTTTGTACATCATGCTTTTCACGTGCAAGTGCTATGTCATTTGACAGTTCTGTTTTGTTAATAAAAAACTTCTGGAGACGTCGCTGATGTAAGCTATTTCTAAATGGCACCCTCAATCAGGCATATTAAAAAATATGCAACAATGACGTGTGCTCATCTCTGCTAA
Source organism: Ruditapes philippinarum (assembly GCF_026571515.1). NCBI lineage: Eukaryota > Metazoa > Mollusca > Bivalvia > Venerida > Veneridae > Ruditapes > Ruditapes philippinarum. The sequence continues at coordinate 308,343 of NW_026861864.1, read as the reverse complement.
TGCATATGTTTGTGTGCAGTTTTAATGCAAGAAAGTGCCATGAATATAAGGTAAATATATGTATCTAAGAAATGTTGAGTATAAAAGTAGTTAACCCTAAACTGCTTTTGCCTTCTTCAACAGTTTTTGTAATAACCGGTTCCATAATTTGAAAAAGTACCTGTTTGCTCTCCCCTGTATACACCCTGACCACACTAGATATATTTATATATATTAAATGGACTTGTCTAACATTACCATTCATCATTTTTGGGCAACATTTCAAATCATTACCAACAGAAACATGCTGAAAACCTGTCACCTGAAAGGCAACATGATACTTTTTCAAATCTTATAATTAAAATGAACTAGACCAGCTATAATAATTTATGAGTATTTAAAATTTTGGTCAAGAACTCATCAAGAAAAACACTTTCCATTTTCACAGCAATATAAGCTACATTAAAGTTTAATACTTATGATTTAAGACTGAATCTTCTTAATATTAAATACATTCCAAAGGAAGAAGAAGAAAAAACAGGAAGATAATCAAATGTGTTCAGTCAAATGTTTTTTGTTGTCTACAAGGAAACAGCAATTTCCAAAAAGTGCAATATTCAAGTTAATATCTTCCTCAACTAAAGTGGGACAGAATGGACCCTTATTAAGCATAGATCTCATCAACAAAAAAGGGAAACATCATAGATCTCATCAACTAAAAGGGAAACATTAAGTCTACACGTTCATAAACTTGAGGAAGCTATCCAACTAGCATATGGAACGTTGGTGGTTCTACTCAGGTGTCCAATCATGCCTGAACTAATGCACGACAGACCTTATCTAAGGTCTTCCTCCATCAGTAAAGCTGGAAAGTACGTGGCCATATGACCTTTACTGTGTTGGTGCCAGGTAAATCCCAACCAAACAAAACTGTCATAAACTTGAGAAGTAAGAAATTTTCTACTTTGGTTTGAACATATTTATTTAAGCTCGATTGCGAAACAAGTTCTTGAACTTATATTAATCACTTTCGAGTCTTCTTCCTGGAACAAACCAGTACTGGTGTCACATGAAGAAACATGGACGTGACCCGATAAGGGCTTGAACCTAAGATCCTTGGGTTGAGAGGCAGACACCTTAACCACTAGGCCACTGCTCCCCCTAAATTTTTCTACTTTAAATCAAGTATTCAAACAATAAGTGAGAATAATAAACTTTGCAGTAGAGGTATTGTTTGTCTGTTACTCTGTAACAGCTGGACTCTTAATTTACTAAGATCTTTTTTTTCTAGACAAGGTAGTTTTCTGTTGGAATATTAAATTGATCTTGGTGCCATATAGAACAGTCGACAGCTGTCGCTTTATCGTCATCATCTTTTTATCAATATTTCCCTGTAAGTCCTGCTTTTAAACCCCCCTTCTTTTCTGGGACAGGTAACATATTGTTAAGTTCTATGATTCCATCCATTTATAATTGTACTATAAGAATGAAACTGATCAATTTTTAGTACAAATGGAACCAGCAGACTGGGTGGGGAACAATTCTTGGTCAACTGATTCCTGTTAATTAATGTCACAGATTGTCCTAGTATTAATTTACATCTTCCAAGATTAAATTCTGGTCACAGAAGGCACATTCCAGGTACCAGCAGTGGAAGGAAAATTTATTCCAATAATCATACTGTTAGTTATGGAAAATATATAAACTATTCACAATCAAGGCATTTTCTCCCATTTTTTTTAAAATAATTTAAGGTTTTGTCTTCATTTGTCTTCATGGCACTATGATTTGAAAATGTGACTTATTGTAGTTTCATTATACAAGGGGTAAGGAAGAACAACTTTTATCAATAGTAAGTGCAGAATGTATGACCTTTTCCAGATTAATTAACAACATTCTGAAAATACTTGTTTCAAACAAAAATATGAAGCAAACATTTAGAGTCAAATCTGTGTTAAGGATCACCTCTAATTATAGATAACCCTGGAAATAAAGACCACTTTTTCATAACCTTTCATTGATTAAATGACAAACGGTTGCCTCTAAATAAAAACCACTTGTGAACAAAGACCACTATTAGTCTCTCACCATTGAGTGGCCTTTGTTCACAAGTTTGACTGTACATATAAACTTGTCTATAAACACACTGGTCCTTAGGACAGGACGAATAAAATGCATGGTCTTTGCTGACAGACAGTCAGTAAAAAAGAATCATTAAGCAGTGTATAAATTATATTGGGAAAATAAAATGCTGATTTCTTAAATGAATTAAAATATTTCTGTGGTTTTATTTGAAGATTGTCTTTCCCAATCTATGTTCACTATTAAGGGGCCAAGATGTGTAGGGAAACTGACAGCTCAGTTGGTAGAGCAGGGTAATGGTATTTTAAGGGTCCTGGGTTCAAGTCCAGGTCAGGCTGCCCATTTTTCTCACCCTGTGTCATTTGTACCATTATTCCAGTCATAGTATTATGAAAAATGAAACTAACTACAAAACATTGTCACATAGTACAACAGTTACTGTTTCTTTTTTCTAATTTTAAACAAATTCTAATGTTTTAGCTGAAAAAAAAATAACAAAAGCATACAAAACAGTGTCATGTAGTGCATTTTTTTCTTTCATTTTCAATAAATTCTGAATTTTTGAACCAAATATCATTAATCAAAAATATATAAATTTAACACACTTCATGAAATGTAATCTCTAGATAAATTAGGTGTAGCCTTAAAAACTTATAGACAATCGTCATATTGCTAAATTTCACAGATTGTCATCATGAAAGTAAAGAAATGATCATCAATTATAGCCGAAGATTGTGGTTTTGTACTTTCTCAACCAAGCCTTACAATGAAAGCAACCTATCAGGAGCATAGGCGGATATGACAGCATATATACCTCTAAGGCATTTTTCGTCACAGCAGACATTAACTGATTTCATTTTCTTAATTTCATACCTTTAATGTAATGCGTGTTTTAGATTTGAAACAAAAATATAGCCGGATTTAGAATCTAACGTACAAGCATGTACCATCACCTATTAAAAAACATACGTAGTAGATAAAAAAGATTAATCGTAATTAAATTTCGAGTTCCTTTTTCTTTTACAGAATTTTGTTTACTTTTCTCTTTGAATAAGCAATTAAGGCAGATTTACCATCATTAAACTTAATAACTTCCCTTGTTAAATATATAGTTTTCTTTCAACTGTTTTTTTTTTAAGTATTAAGTTAATTTAAAAGTACATCTTAGGTAAAGTGTATTTCAAGCGGAACTATTGTCTCTGATTTTGTCCCCTAAAACTGAAGAAATTTATGTTGAATCGTCAGTATTGGTTTTCTCTAGTTAAATATAAAGCATATAAAATTCAAGTTAATTTACAGGATTCAAAAGTTTTGATAAACACTGAACATAAACTATAAAAAAAAAACAACTTTTCTAATAGTTTCTATTTGCCAGCTCTTTACCGATCATCAAAGAAAATTATAAGCCCCTTAAGGAAAGAGAAAGAGCAACGCTAAACTGGTCATAAAACAGTTCATTTACAACATTATCATAAATAAATGTTTCTCTACATCTATAGCATCTTTAACAACATAAATTTTCGATGTTTTCCATCTTCGGGTTAAGGCATGCGGAACAATTCCGCCTAAAGATTCTCTTACAAGGGTGGTACTCTATATATACTAAGTGATGACACTTGTCATATTGCCGAAATAACCTGCAGACCATAAAATACCACGTTTATGGTAAATTACATTTTTTTGTAGATTTCGTAGAGGAACGTATGTGCGATAAAAAGGCATTGAAAAGTATCGAGTTTGGCCAGAAGGCAAATTATTTAGAGAGTAACTTCCTACCACGATTCGGCGCACCTCACATGCGATAAAAAGAAATTATTTTGATGTGAATTTATTAAACATCATAAGATAGTGCTCCAATCATCTTGTCACAAACAAAAGATCAAAGTTGCGGCTACAAGCCACGTGTAAGAGAAATAAATAATTTTCTGCAGCTAGTAATATATTAAAACAGTTACTATAGTCTTTTGTCTATTCTTTTGTTGTTGTTGTTGAGTTTTTTAGTCACATGTAAACACTGTTATGGTTAATATGGTAACTTTACTCATGGATTATTTCTGACACCAGCCAGCACTTGAGTTGAACCACCAAAGTAGATTTGAACCCTCAGCATCAAGGGACAAGTTATTTGAAGTTAACAACCTTAATCACTTGGCCACAGATGCCCTGTGTTTATTCTATAAAAATTCCGTAATACGTTTGTTACAGTGTCCAAATTATCATTAAATTAGAATTATTCAGTATAACCATGGTCCATGTTTGTCCAAATTTAAAATTTCAGTAGCAAGTAAGTTGAAGAGAGAAAAGAATTAATATCAATATAATTGTTAATATTTAAAAAGTTAAAATTTACTATTTCAAAATTGGTCTCTTTCAATTTAAATTATGCAAAGAACTCAAAATGACTCCTATCTTTCATAACTAAATTAACATAGTGCTAATATTTTACAACAGGTTGTATTTCTGTAAACTTTTCAATGACATGATCAAATTCAGTTAGTAAACTGACACCCATATGATAATTCACATAATCATTTTTGAAAGCTCCAAGTATTTCACAGGTTTACTTTTTTTTCATATCATTTCAGCTAAGCCTGATAATAAAAACAACAAAAAAACAAAACAACAACAACCCTAAAACAACACAGCATCTGCATTTTTTGCATGAATTACAGACTTTCTTGTACACAGTCTTACCTTCTCACTGTGACAGACATTGATGTTTTCTTTTACTTAAAGCACTCTGGCACTGGTTGCATGGGAAGTATCTGTTGCCACTAACAGACTAAGGGTTAAAAATGGTGAATTCCAAATCCAAAGCTGGATAAATTCAATGTGTATCAAACAAATATGGTAAGTGCTTAAAACAAGGTGTCTTGGGCTATTTACTGTTAAGGATAACTATAACAACAGTGTGTAGAAGTTGATTGTTATTTGTGGAGAATCTTCAAATAGTGAAATACTGTTATGAAATTGGTGCTTACTCTACAAGTTAAATAAAATAATATATACATTCCATCTAGCAGCCCCAATTATTTATTTATTTTTTGCTGTGATTTTATGTCGCACCAACATATTATATAGGTCATATGGTGACTTTCCAAATTTACTTGTGGAGGTAGACCCTTACGTGCATTATTTCTGGCTCAAATAGGTACCCGAGTAGAACCACCAACATTCTGTAAACTAGCTGTATAGCTGCCCCATATGAAAGAATCCAAAGTCACTGTCGGGATTTGCCACACCTGTAAAGTCAGTACTATGGGGAGTATGGGTTAAAAAAAAAGCTTTTTCCTTTTAAAAACTTCAGATTATTTTAATTATACCTGATTATATTATATATCATTATTATATGATTGATCATTATATATTTTAAATATACCTCATTGTGGACTTCAATCTCCTCATCACCATCAACAGAATATATTTTGTTCCTATCAATCTAGCAGTAAGGATGATTTCCAATATTCATTTACATATTTTAAGTCTGAAACAAACAAAAAATCTGATCATAAATTATAACATTTTATTTTCTAGCCCTATATTAAAGGGGTGAAGCACTTAAAATGGAAAAAATTGCAAAGGATAATAGAGAAATAAGCTAAGAATTGAATTAAAAATCGTTTTTGTTTTTGTACTTTTTGTCTAATTCTTTCCTAGATTTGGGAAGTTTTGGGTCATTATTGCAAATTCCAACATTATTGCAAATTCCAACCTCAGTGGAGTCCCTTTAAAGTATGCAAAAGCTTAACTAATGCATATTGTTATCTTACGTTAAATTTTTCCCAGTTGAGTTTTACTCAATTATGGTGCACTGTATTTACATTTTCAGGTAATTGACAGCAGGTTTTTCATTACATGTATTTTGTTTAATTTCATCAAAGTGAAATTACACTTGATGTAGCAGTGTCTTTTTTTATTAAAAAACATTTAAGTCAGTAGTGACCCCATGGACTTTTCAAATAAAAATCATATTGATAAATGTATGACTACGCTTTCACTCAGAGTCCCTAAAGATGCCACCCATACATATATAATCATATAATGATGATGATAATTTTCTCATAAAAGTCAAAGTGAAGTCCAGTGGAAGATCAGTTTTGATTACTGACAGGGCATTAACTCTTATTTTGAACGATGTAGAACATAATGTATGCAGATTTATGATAAAAGTGATAAAATAGTAACATACTTGGTATTCAATCAACCAAAAACAGATAAATGACCTTAAATAGCCACTAAAAACAATTATTGACTTAATATCACCATAAATAGTCAATTAAAGGGAGCTAACCCTTTATCATGAACAAATAAGGGCATACAGGTTATGTTCTCTTTGTTGTACATAAACTACAGTTATGTAGTGTTAAAAAAATTTTTTTTTAATACATTAAATCTTTTGGTCATTTTATTAAATTTTCAAGTATAAATTTTAAAACTTCACCAAAATAAAGAAGAAAAATTTGAATAAAATATAAAAATAAACCCAGTTGTAAGTCTCAAAATTGCGAAGCAAAATGAGAAAGTAAGAAAAAAAAGTGATGAAATCTGTATAAAATATAGTTAACAGGCACTCTTACACAATTCCAGTCATAATAAACCAGACGTCTGAAAATTTGAGGAATTATTAAAGACAAAGGAAATGCATGATTAGACCAAATAATGGAATGGCTCCATCCTAAAACAAAACAAAGTACCATAAACATTCTGTTAAATATGAAATATAATAGTAAATCTAAAGCATTTTTTTATCAATTTATAAAATAACTTGCTTTGTTCAGAGCAAGTTTTATGAATTCTAATAGTAAAATCAAAACTTAAGCATCAAAAGTGTACAGAGCCGGGTCAGATCGCATTATTCTACAGACACTGGTAGTATAGACAACTGGAATCACTTAAACATGTAAAAAGTTTTGTTTTCTTTAAAAACTTCAATGTGTTTTTTTTATGTTTTCCTTAAATACTAGAGATTGTTTGTTTTTTTTCCTTTTACAAAGTCTTAGTTCTTTCTTTATAGTGACAAAACTTTGACAGATCTGAAAAAAATATTCAGTTTAAAATTTGACATTTTTTCCTTAACTATTTCTAGTTTATCAATTATCAACTGAACATGGTAAGAATAATTCACATATATTTTCAAACAAATTGACAACTAATATTCCAAGCACACAGTACAATTTAGTATATTAATTTTTTGATACTAATTGTTAAAAATACAAAAAATTTGAAATAAAAATTCAAAGAAACACTGCCATCGGCTACTGAACAGTGTGCTTAATTGGTTTATTACAGTCTGGCATCTTGGAGAACAGTGCCAAGACATAATTCCATGGATATACCTGTTTTATATAAAACTTTCAGAAAAATTAATCAGTTGATCACCTCTGTCAGAGCTGTTTGCATTGTTTCGCAATTTTTGATTTAACACCGAAATTCTGAAACTATTTCCAAGACTTCTGTCAAATTATAATATCTTTCTTTAATCTTAACTTCTGTATTGTTTTGTCTTAAATTTTTAATGACCTTTGAAGTATTTTTAAATAAAAACTTTTTATTATGATTTCAATACTTTAAATTTAATAACAGGAATTGGAAAATAGTGTTTGAAGAATTTTGTACTTTTTTTATAAAAAGATCAGAAATTTTTTCACTTCTTCAAAATGTATTATATTTGAAAATTTGGGCAATAACCTTACTTTGAAGAATTAATTATAAAAAAAAAAAATCTGTATTATCAAAAATTTAGATAAATTTTCTAAACTGACCATATATTAAATCTTAATGTGACAAAGTAGTCACCAAAGAAATCACTTCAAATTTGATCATTTTCTCAATTGTTGAAAAAAGCTAAAATTTAAGTTAAAAATAAGAAGACACAGAAGAAATATGTAACACGTTAACGCATGGTGAGCGCTGGATGAAGTTATTTATGCTCTACGAGTTTCTGTTCTATCAAACCTTCGTCAGAATCATAATATAAAGATTGTTAACTTATTTTCATAATCAGTACAATGGCAACATTTATACACTACAAAGAGCATTTCACTCCATGGAAACATTAATATGTTGACCAGTTCACTCTGTAATATATCCACCTATACAGAAAAAGCTGAAGAATGAAATGATGTCAAGCAACAAGTAACAGTGTTTGTTTGTCTGTTTGGTTTTTTTGTTGTTTTTTTCCTGTGCAGAAATAGGGCCCCATGCACAAAGCTAAAAGGTATCTCTTTTCACAAGAGTTTGATAAAAATTCACAGCTGTCAAACTGTAGAAATTGAAAAAAAAATTGCCAATGACTTAAAAATCATGAGAAACATTTAACTATGAGAATTTTTTAATTAATGTGTAAATCATGAACCAAGTATTTTCCATCACATGAATTAGACTTTTCCCCTACTGAACAGCTAAATTTGTATGAAATAGGACTAAATATACAACTAATGGCGGCATTATGGCGCTAATTTTCACAATTCAAACAGTCCTGGACCCATTCCAAAAATGCTTGTAAAAAACACTGAGAAAGTAAGTTAGTAACTTAGTAAAATCTAACAACTGAGAAATGATGAAAAAAGTAGCAACAACATATTAAATCAAATCAGACATAGACCATGTGTGAGCCATTATGAAACATAACTCCATCCTAATATAAAGTGTTACATCTCAGTTTTTAAAGTTTAGGTTGTAAACTAATAAATGTTTCAAGCACCAGTAAAAATAATCAAACTAAATTAACCTTTTTAACATTTCTACTAACAAGAACAATATGAAACTGATAACTGTTTCAGGCACACACTATTCTAGTAGAATTTGAGATCTTTTTTTTGCTTGGGTTTTATGTTGCCCCAACACAGTATAAGTCATATGGGGACTTTCCAGTGTTACTAGTGGAGGAAGACCTCAGGTGCCTCTCTGTACATTATTTCAGGCATGAAAGGGCGTCCAATTTTAATTAGAACCACCAATATAAGCTAACTGGATAGCTTCCTCACATGAAAGAATCCAAATTTCTGTCGGAATTTGAACCCAAAGCAGTAAGGGCCGAGTGGTCAAAGTGAGCGACCTTAATCTAACTCAACCAGTGACTCCCTTCGAGATCTTTGCTAAAATCAGTAAAATGTTGACACACACTTGTAAATCTGATGTGTATTGGAAGAGGATTTTGTTTATAAGGTGTATAGGTCAACTTTGACCAATGTTATGACCTGCTACATGGAAAAACGCAAAATGTATATTACCTGTACATTACCATGACATTAGTGATGAAGATACTTTAGTGATGTTGTGTAAATGATATTTAACTTTCATTTACATATTTGAATTTATCTAAGGGTCTGGATTCTGTATTATTAATCAAACTCTGTATCTTGTAATCAGAGCTGCATCAGTACTTAGGGTGTAGTACTTAAGTACCAGTACCAGTACTTGGCAAATTATGCAGTACCATTACCAGTACCAGTACTAGATTTTAGCGCGATACTGCAGTACCAGTACTTTTTTTGTTGAAGTAATTAAGTACTAGTACCATTACTTTTATATATTCATCAAAGTTCGATTGAACAGTGTCAAACAATAATTGCAAATATTATTCAGCAAAGAAATAAAATCATAATTTACTTTAAAGTTAACATAACATTTTTGCAACTTTATAGTTTTAACATACTTTTTACACAATATTTACAACATATATTCATGTCATATCTAATTGTTTAGTAACCAGTCAACTGTAATACAATGCAAACATCTTTCATTTAAAACACAAGAGTCTTTTGTTGCCTTTCACACCTCTATTCAATTTATACCAAAGTAAATAACAACCTTTTATGGTGCTAACAGTATCACTTTTTTCACTTGAAATGGGATTATTTAGAATAGAAGAAATCAATTAGCGTTTATTTTGCTCTTTTACTAGTAAATACAAAGTAATAAAAGATTTTAATAAGGATATTTTAGGGTAAAGAGTTATTGAGGCCGATTGTCTCAATTTATTTTTTTTTCAAAGTCTTTGGGGCTTTTTAATGATGAATTCTATGAATATTGCAGCAAATTATCTATAGATTTGATAACTTACTTTTTCACAAAAATAAAATATAGTTAATGTAATTTACAGCTTTATTTTATGAGAAAAAATGATGCTTTTTTTTTACCAAAACCAAAAGTACTGCCTAGTAATGCAGTAACAGTACCACTTTTTAAGACAGTAATGCAGTACCAGTAGTAGCAAAATTTTGTAAAAGTAATTCAGTATCAGTACCAGTACTTGCAAAATCGCTGCAGTACGTACTGCAGTACCAGTACCAGTAATGCAGCTCTGCTTGTAATCCTTGTATTCCTGCTAAGTTTAATTGATGATTAGTCTGTATTATTAACTTTGCTTTTTTTGCACACCTGTGAAACCAGCACTTTTGATCTGTCTAGTAAATTAATATCTATATTGCCTTCAACTTTAATATTACATTCAATGTGAAAATCTCATTAATAACATGAAATAGGATCATAAAGCAAATGATTTATTCCAGAAAACACTTTTTTTAGTTAATTTACCTGTCCGTGTTTGACATTTGGCGGGAAAGCACTTCCTGGTTTGGCATAAACACGTGGACAATTTTTAACCAATCATAGCCGGTTACTAGATTCAGTGTGGTACAACAATATGTCTGCGCCCATGGAAAACATGATGTTTTCGTAATTTCTCAAAGTTTTCAGTTTTAAAAAGGCTCTTGAAATCTTTGATACATTTCCAACACAAAAACTTTGTAAAGAGTAATAAAACATTTTTTTTTATTTCATAAATATTGACTCGACGTGGAAAATCTATATTGTAGATCAATTTACTGAGTTAGTATAGCCGATTAAGAATCACATTCATGATTTAGTAATGCCTCTACACGTATTTATGGTAGCTGAATGTACGTTAACATGTTAACAAAAGATACTGTGTCGAAAATTATTTTTAAGAAAAATCAAATGTCACTTTTAAATTTACAGTTTCATGGGCAAAATTTCAGAAGTTGAAACAGTTTTGTTATTTTGGCTGCTTTTGTGGGTTTTTTTTTTTTTTAATTTGAAAATGGGGAAAGGCATGCTCATAGCAACATAAAATCATTAAAAGCTTAATCTGCGAAGAAGACTAGCTATTGGGAAACATCATTCATGGTTTTATCTATTTTCGGTATAACTTGTTATCTTATGCTGTTGGGGTTATTGTCGTCTTGCGGAAATCTTTTAGTGACTGTGTACATGTGTACTAGACAGTACCCACTTAGGCTATGTAACAAGTTATTGTCACATGGTTAGAAAAATGTGCAGTCTGATCGCAATTCAAACCCTGGACCCTCAAGACATCAATCCGCAACTCGACCTACTGAGCTATCCAGTTGGGTTAATTTAATACATCTGCTCCCTTAAATGGTGAACAGTTCCTAACTGTGACATACTCATTGGTAGCTGAAATTTATTTTCTTGTATTTAGAATTAATAGATATATGTTACCTTAGAAAAATCAGTCATAGTCACTTCTATCAAGTAAGACTTTTGATTTCAAGTATGTTATTTGGTTGATATTGTAGATCTTTTCCAGGTGAGAACACTGCAAAAATGGGTGAATTCCGAGTTCATCATGTTAGATTCTTTGAGTGGACACCGAAATCAATACAATGTATGTCATACAATTCATCAAAGCAAAGATTGGCTTTATCAAGGTATGGTTTTAAAATGTTTTAGAAATTAAAGCTAAAATAAAACTGACTAAGCTATAAGATCTGTAATTATTGCCCTGTAACTTTCAAAAGAAAGAAAAAAAGATATACAAGATTATGATCATTTGACATACAGTGTACATAAGATGATAAGAATGTAAAATAGAGACTTAATAAGTTATTGTAATGATTTAATGTTTATTATTGTACAGATGTGATGGAAGTCTTGAACTATGGAGTATAAAGGACGGCTGGTACCAGGAGGAGGTAACTATTATTTTACTTCCTGTCGTGGCTTATTTCTTTAACCCATTAGTTCATGAGCATTTTGTGTCAAATGGCTGTTTTCATTGAAAAGTCTCCTGTTACAAGTTCAAATTTCTATAATACTATAAAAACTGCTTCAACACTAATCAAACTTGGCACAAATGTTGACTGGACCATTGCCCTTGCAACAACATGCTCAGTCTTAAATTTTCTGTTACCATGGCAATGAGGGGACATCTCAAAATTGCCAAAAATCACTATTTTGCGTTGATTTTTTCCATCAAAATTGATTTCAAAGTTCTGCAACTTCTCAATGGATTGAGATAGAGTCAAATGCTTTTCAGTGTTGGTTAAACGTTACCTTATGATCAATCTGGGGTCATTTATAGCCTCGTCCAAAATTTTCTTGGCGATGAGGGGGATTGAGCCCCCCCTTCAAACCCCCCAAACAGAAGGGGGCACATCCCCCTTCTGGCAACCCCCTGATGTATCTTTTGGTGGGGGGGGGGGGGCGCAGAAAAAGTGGTCACTTTTTTAACAACAAGTGTTGGGGGCCTAAATAAGGCATTTTTTCACCATTTGAGACTACAAAAAGGGGGTGTGAAAAAAGGCGTTAAAAGGCGTGTATATCACATAATGGGTTAATAGAGAGATATAGAAACAGGACTTGAGCTGAAATAGTGTTAAAAAGAAATATTTACAGTCTTAGTTTAGAACATTGTAAGCAGTGTAACTGTTGATCTTTTACTATTCAAATGATAAATGATTGCTTGTTTGAAGTATTTGATTCAGTTTCTAATTTATTATTTCATTACCTTTGTTATGCCTGTATAGCACTTTATATGATATTAAAATTCTTTAATTTAATATGGACATATGAAAATAAATTTAAAAACAAAATAAGGTGAGCAAATTAAGCATCTGGGCCTTGATCTTTCAGTTCATTTTAGGAACTTGTTCAATCATTAATTGGTCTCAGGATTCAGTCTTGTATCTAGCATCCAAGGCTATCATTTTAAATTGAAATGAAATTTTATTTTATTATATAAATAAATGATGTCAGAGACAGAACAGAACCTCGGTTTACCGTCACAGCAAAAAAACAAACAATTTTCATTGGTTTAGCCAGTCAATGAATTTAAGATTTTGAATTTACTGGCCAGAATTCCAGTTTTGAATTTATTCTACTACATATTTAACTAAACTTTTCTTAAAATTTACACTGACCCCAACGAACTTACACTGGCCATGGGCCACCAGGCCAGTGTTAAATTTGATGACTGTTTAGCTGTCAAACTAGCATTTTTGGTTTTGATAGGATTAGTCCTACAGCATTGATACATACTAATGTTCCCATCCTAAGAGAATTCTAAAATAAAGGTTTATGAGTAGGCCCTTTATGAATAATTTTATATATCATGTATATATTTTTACTGCAGATTATTCCTGGCATAGAGGATCAGTCTATAGAAGATCTGGTGTGGCAGGGAACCAGATTGTTCACAGCTGGCCTTGATGGTCATATCAGAGAAATAGATCTTGTCAAACTAAATACAAAGGTAGGTAACTGCATCAGTACAGTTTTAATCAATACTATAGAACATTTGTTTAACACATCAGAATACATCATTTTTACAATATTATGATAAAAAAGGGTCACTCAAAACACTTATACCTTATCGCTGTGAGTTTGAATACCATCAGGAACCTTCCCCACATTTTGTTATCATTTAAAGATATCTGAAAGTTATAATGTATGATTTTCATATTGCAGAAATCTTGTCATTCAAATGCTGGACCAGTTTGGTGTTTGGCTTCCAATTCTGCTGGAACCAGGCTTGCGGTAAGTATAAAGTAATGTTTTTAAACATTTTCCTGATTTTTGTTTTCAATGACTTTGATTAAATATAACGCAGAATGCTTGCTTAATTGTCAGTCAGATGGGAGGTTATCGAAAACGAGGCTCGGAAATATGGCGGTCTTTTGAATTTGTGCACAGAAATTTTTTCAAAATATCAAAAATAAAGGATTATAAAGTGTTATTTATAAAGTGATATTAGTAAACAGATGTGTAATCATTAACAATGTCAAGTACAGGTAGCAATAAAAGAGGTAAAGCAACAAACTGTAGCAATCAAACACCAAACAAGGAGACCAGTGAAACGACGGGTGGGGTACTCGGAAAAGGTAACAAAGATAACAGAAGTTCAAATGAGCAAGTGTTAAATCAAGATTTATATTTACCGCCATGCTATCAGCCTTTGAACAACCAACCATCCGAACAATTTCCAAATGGACAATACAGGTATCCGTTCTTAATTCCACCCTTTCCCGCACCCCCGTATCCAGGATCGCAGACATATCAGCATCTACAACCAGCTTCACCCCCGTCAACTGCAACTAACACTGACATGCAAACCAAACTAATAGAACTTGTCAACAAAATGGACTCACGTTTACAATCCATAGAGAAGAGTGTATCTAAATTAAATACAATCCAAAATGATATATCGCACCTTCGAAACGAAGTATCCAGCTTAAAAAGTGAAAATCATGAAATGAAAACACAAATGAACGACATGGAAACTTTTTGTCAGACCATAAGTGACCTGTCAGATAATTTCAATGAACACAAGTATACATGTAGCTCCTCTATAAGTGCCCTACAAAGAGAAAACAAAGATTTAAAAACTGAAGTGCAGCAATTGAACACAATAAGTACACAACTAAATGAACAAGTTTCAAATTTAAGATGTAACGGTATGCGTGATAACCTCCTTTTTATAGGTATAAAAGAAACAAACGATGAAAATTGTGAGGAAAGCCTGCGAAATTTCTTGACTGAACACATCATTAATGAGTATACCGTTAACCCAGACAAAAATATAAACATTGACAATGTTCAGTTCAAATATGTAAACAGAATAGGGGGCGCCAACAGAAATTTAAACAAACCCCGCCCAATCGTTGCAAAATTTGTGAACACAAATGACAGAGATACTATTAAATCAGCCGGAGTCAAATTGAACATGAAAAAGAAAGGTACATATATTAACGAACAATACCCCCCAGAAATCGAGACACGCAGAAGGGAGCTATTTCCAGTATTACGTCGTTACAAACAAAACAAAAATAACAAGTGTTTTATTGTGAGAGATAAATTGTATGTCAACAATAGACTTTATGACCCAGTTACAGATACACTATGTCCTGCTCGCTCCAATTTTAACGGTAATAGCCAACATGTCCCCGAGAGAACAAGCAGACCACGACAACGTTCTCCTAGTTTTCGCACAGCTAGTAACAACAACCCATGGGGAAATATCAACTTTGCAACCCCAAATAGATTCGCTTCGTTAATGAATTGCGATTCACGTGAACAGTCACCTGTGAGGAATAAGCATAAAGCAAATTCCCCATTGGAAGAAGCGTTAAACAAGAGATCACGTGACAATTCTGTATCAGCACGTCTTCAATCAGAGGGGTCACGGAGTCACGGAAACTCCGTGCATATACAGTTAGATGATCAATCTTCATATAACAATACTGTCGCTCAGTCAGCCATGCAGTCGAACAACGCACGATAGGACAGTCAGGGAGAGACTTTTACATGTAATATCTCTACAGAAAATAGTAACAGTTATAATCACGTGAATCAACAGAGTGGTGACACTAATTTAGAATTTGAAAATGACAGAAATAATGAAATGTTCAGAAAAATAAGTATTTTATCTTTAAATGTATGTGGTTTATCATCAAAACAGATATACCCAGAATTTTACGATACTTTGAATAACTTTGACATAATTGGTTTCCAAGAAACAAAAACAGATAGTTTAGATACAGTATGTTTTGAAAATTATAATGTTTACATTAAACATAGAAAAGAAATATCAAAAAGGAAGTCAGGCGGCATTGGCTTAGCTGTAAAATCTAATTTAAAACCATTTGTTCATGTACTCGAGGGTAAAAGTAAACATGTACTCTGGTTCTGCTTGTCAAATAAAATTACTAAAATAGGGTGTAGTATATGTGCCACCCGAAAATTCAGAGTATCGATCGATGATCCTTTTTCTGAAATACAAGACGATATTAATTATTTTTCAAATAGATATACACACGTTTGTATGTTTGGTGATTGGAATAGTAGAACTAAATTATTGCATGACTACACAGATTTAGATTTCGATATTTTTCATGAAAATGGACTGGATGATATTTTTTATGATATTCAGTCAGATATGAACTGTTTCCATGATACAAATGTTTGTCTCAGACGAAATAATCAAGATGTACATGTTAACAATTTTGGGTACAAGTTTATTGATTTTTTACAGTATAATAATATGTATATTTTAAATGGTAGAACTAAGGGAGATTTTCTGGGGTCAGTGACCTGTAAAAATGTGAGCACCGTAGATTATTTTGTGTGTTCGTCAAATGTATTTAGATCTATTGTTGACATGAATGTTCTTGAATACTGTCCATTATTATCAGACGTTCATAATCCTATATCGCTTTCTTTTAAGTTTTTTAATTCTGAGGATCATATACAAAATAAAACCGTATCAAATGAGAATGTTAGATTATGGAACGCCGGAAAGGCAAAAGATTTTGTTAAGAACATCGATACGACCAGAGTAAATGATATAATGAACGCTTTAAACAATATTGAGAATAATGATTCTTTTTCTCCAGATGACTTAAATGATGCAGTGTCAAAAATAGGTGATATTTTTCATGAAAGCGCCTGTAAATCTTTTGGTACATTTAAAACAAAACATAATAAAGAAAGTAACAATTCTGCTTCTAAACATTGGTTTAATAATAAATGTAAAACTACCAGACGTGATTTTCACAGAGCTAAATATTTGTATAAACTGAGGAAAACAAATGAAAACAAAACAAATTTGAAATTTAAAAGTCATGAGTACAAAAATGCATTAAAACAAAGTTATAAAGAATATAAAATACATAACATTGAAAAATTAAGGAAATTGGGTAAATCTAATCCCAAAGAATACTGGAAAATATTGAATGGTAAAAAAGTTTCCAATTGTAGCGCGGACCTTAACGAAGTATACGAATATTTTAAAGATATAAATTTTGATAGTAATGTATATGAAAATGAAAATCCAAATGATATTCATCCGAATGACATATGTGAAGAACTGAATAGGGATTTTACTATAGATGAAATAGAAAACGCTATTAAATCACTTAAGAATAATAAAGCTTGCGGTGTTGATCGTATAGTAAACGAACATATAAAAGAGTCATTCCATATCTTCAAGACCATATATGTTAAACTTTTTAATATTATTTTTAGCAAAAGTTGTATTCCAAAATGTTGGACAATTGGTGTTATAAATCCTATTTACAAAAATAAAGGGGATGCGACTGATCCATCGAATTATAGACCAATTACACTTCTTAGCTGCTTAGGGAAATTGTATACTGCTGTTTTAAATATCCGACTGCAAAAATTTACATCTAATCATGATATTATAAATGAATATCAGGCTGGTTTTAGAAAAGGTTATTCAACTATTGATAACATGTTTGTATTAAATACTCTTGTCGATTTGCTCAGAAATAGTAAAAAGAAATTGTTTTGTGCTTTCATCGATTTAAAATGTGCCTTCGACAAAGTTTGGAGACCAGGTTTATGGTCAAAATTATTGTCATATAATATCAATGGAAAATTTATAAACACAATTAAAAACATATATGAAAATGCAAAGTCATGTGTACGTGTTAATGGTAATATGTCTGATTATTTCATATGTAATATTGGAGTACGTCAAGGTGAAAATCTTTCACCGATTATGTTTTCATTGTATTTAAATGATTTATATGAATATTTTAGTAACAATAATGTTTCCGGTGTAACATGTAACAGTCGCGATTTAGAGGATAGTGCTTTTAACTATGTAAAACTGTTCTTTTTGTTGTACGCAGATGACACTGTAATTTTTGCTGAAACAAAAGATGACTTACAACATGGTTTAAATATTTATAAAAACTATTGTGATACCTGGAAACTTACGCTCAATACAACAAAAACTAAAATTTTGGTTTTTACAAGTGGACGACGCATGTCATATAATTTTACTTACGGAAATGAACTTTTAGAAGTTGTAGACGAGTATAAGTATCTTGGTATTCTTTTCAATAGAAGTGGTTCCTTTTTCAAAGCAAAATTATCTATCGTGAAACAGGGGTCCAAAGCTATGTATAGTCTTATAAAAAAATGTAAAATGTTAGAATTGCCAATTGACATGCAAATAGATTTATTTAACAAAATTGTAAAACCTGTCCTACTGTACGGATGTGAGATATGGGGTTTTGGTAATATTGATTGTATTGAAAGAGTACAGCTTAAATTTTTAAAATATATCCTAGGTTTAAAGTCAAGTACACCAAATTGTATGATGTATGGTGAAACTGGTGTTAAACCACTATCTATTGAAATTAAATGTAGAATTATATCATATTGGTCAGACTTAGTCATACCACAACAGAACAAGTTACCGTGTTTGATATATCGTATTTTGTTAAATAATTTTAATAACTCCCAGACTGTATCTAGATTAAGATTTCAGTGGATAAAATTTGTTCAGAATATTTTGTATGAATGTGGTCTGTATAACATTTGGCATAACCATGAATTTCATAACCATAAATGGTTAACGATGTCAGTCAAACAAAAATTATCAGATTTATTTTTAAATGAGTGGTATTCTGATATTGAGAATTCTAGTAAATGTATAAATTATAGATTATTCAAACATAATTTTTGTTTTGAAACATATCTTGTAAAAACTCCATCAAACTTTTTACAATACATGATAAAATTTAGAACAAGAAATAACAAATTGCCAGTAGAAACCGGAAGCTGGAACAACATCGAACTTAACAGGCGTGTCTGTACACTGTGTGATAGATCAATTGGTGATGAATTTCATTATATTTTTGAGTGTCCTTGTTTTGATAACAGCAGGAAACGTTTTTTGAAACATAACTATTTACAGAAACATAATATACATTCTATTGATCTTTTTATGAACACTGATGTTAACATTCCAGATTACAAAAAACTTTGTTTATTTATTAAAGAAATTATATTAAGATTCAAATGAGCCAAAAATTGTATAAATTGTATGCTGTGGAGAACCCTATTGAAGTATTTGTTTTAATACTGACTCTCCCGCAATATTTATGTTAACAATTTATATATCATGTTATTTTGATACTGTCTGATTCTGAAGCCTCATTTATTTATTATGTAATTGTATTTTTACCTCATGTTGTCATGTTTGTATGATCTGAGTGAATAAAAAAAATAAATTGAAATTGATGGACACAGTAATTGTTATCTCATTAACAAATTGAAAGGGGGACAGGCATTTGTAATCTTATAACAGTGATCAAACATTCCACAAAGAAAAGTATGTTTTTAGGTGATCTGTTTCGAAGAAAAGGTTGAGCTATTATGATTGTTATTGGCATTGTCATTGTCATGCAAACACTTTAATGTAGCCCTTTATTCAAACATTTTATATCAATACAAGGTGCTGTTGTAAGACAAGGCGCATAATTCTGAAAGCTAATTTTTCAGGGTAATATTACCCCTTTAGCTTTGATTTTTGTCAAAATTGCTTAATAAGTAGAATGATTTTAAAACTATGAAAGGTATCAACATGAAATTTTTAATACTTTTATTTCATGAATATTATGACAATGCAAAGTTGTAAGGCAAGGGACATTATCCTGAGTTATTTCCCTTTTTAACTGAAAATGTTTATGAAAATTGGTTATTTAGACAAGAATGAATAAGAGGTCTTGTCCAAGTTTTTTTTTAGTTGAATGGTATATACATGTAAAATCAAAGCCATCATTGATAATTGGCCTTCCCATTCAGTAAATGTAATTTTTAAATGTTTCAACAGTTAGAATGTAAATATCATGATGTTGATACTATTTTATTGTAGGCTGGTACAGAAGATGGATGTGTTGTGTTGTTGGATACAGAATATAATGTTCTAGAATACCTGACCAGGTTTGACTCTCAGGACAGTAAGTACATCCACACAAAATTCTTGCTAATAGCTTGTGCTTTGAGATGTCAAAGGTCTAAAATAAGATTTAAACTAAAATCCTATACATACTGTTTTAATGCTCCCAAAATGTTTACCCCACCCCCCATTTCCAGAACTCTTACTGTGTCTCATAGCACCCTTATTTTGAAAAAATTAAAAAATACAGAGAGCTATAATTGCACTCACCCAGGCCAGTCATTGGTGTCACACATTGGGTAAGTTTTTGCATGCTAGTTGCTATCTCCAAAACTTCTGAAAGGAATGGATTGAAACTTCACACACTTACTTGAGAGCATAATAGCATTTCACTACCTAAGACACATAACTTTTACATGGATTTTCACAGAATTATGGCCTTATTTAAACTTTTTATACAAATTCTACATAATCCAGTCTCGTGTTTTACTATCAAGCACTGAGATGAGTCAAGCACACTCTCCTGCATACAGCTATTTACTGATATCTTAGATTTCTACCCTTTTGTAGGATTCTGGGTTGATTGAGGCAAGGTCATAGAAGTCAAAAAAAGAATTTTCTAGTTTTCACATGGAAGGCCATGCTTTTTGCTCAATCACCACTGGGAAGCAAGCATTGATATTACTGATATTTTTTGTGTTGTTGCTTCTTTTTTCTACGGGATTTATGATATTTAGAAATATGGGCATTAAACTTTGACCATAGTTATAAGAATTTTAATTGAAGAAAGGCAGGGCAGTATTTTATTTTCTATAAATATAACAGAATATTGTTTATAGTATTATTTAGTGTTTTGAATTAACATTGTATGTATATTTAGGTCGTATATTATGTATATCTTGGCATTCTGGAGAAGATCTAATCGTGACAGGTGGAATTGATAACATCAGAATATGGAGTGTATCGTCAGGTAAAGCCATGCAGCGCCTCACGGTGGCAAGAACTGACAAGAATAAAGAAACAGTCATCTGGTCTGTGATCTGTTTAAGGTAATGTGGAATGTTCAGTCTGGTTGAGTTTTGTTTGTCAGTTTTTACGCTCAACCAATATATTTCCCATAGGGAAAGCTGTTGTATTCACCTTTGTGTCAGCTTTACCAACGCACTTTGGTTTAAACATATTTATTTAAGCTTGATTGTGAAACAAGTTCTTGCAACTTATATTAATCACTTTCGAGTCCCCTTCCTGGAACCAACCAGTACTGGTGTCATATGAAGAAACATGGTCGTGACCCAAGTAGGCCAACACACTTTGGTTTCTGCATTCAAGTTTGAAATTTCCAAAACTGCTGAAAGGAATGGGTTGAAACCTCTGTGATTATCTAACATGATGGACTCTAAGTAAACTTTTTACAGAGTTATGCCTTTTTTTCTGTCAAGCACTGAAAGTAGATGACTCCCATTTTCCCCACAACAGGTATGTTTTTTTTATTTCCCGGGGAAAGGGAATACAAGGTTTGGGATCATTGATTTTCTATCATTATTTAAATTTTCCCGGGATGAAATATTTCCCAAACTCTAAACAAAAATTTTGGAAATTGGAAGTTTAAATTATGTTTTTCTCTAACGGGTCCAATAAACCTAAATTTATAATTTCAATTTTATTTATTTTAAGCTGTCAAATTTTAAAACAAAATTCCCTGAATGTATTTAGGGAAATTTTAGGGGACCGCCAAAAATTTTTTTAAAATCAAACTTTTTTTTGCTCATAAAATTTTCGCTCTTTTAAATTTTAAAGTAAATCTTAAACCAAAGGGAAGTATTTTTTTGAAAATTTGTGTTTCGGTTTTGTCCCCCTTAATGTAAAAAATATAAAAACATTTAAAAATATTATAATCATGATCTTTATAGGATAATTTCAATTTTGATATAAAACTGTCATAGTGTAATCTTAACCTTATCATATATTTTTTTCTATTCTCAAATAAATAATGAGAAAATATAAAATTCATGTTGGTATTGTATAATGATGTCACAATACCAAGTTGAGATGTTTCTATATATTTGTGATTTGCAATTATATTTCTAACAAAAATTAAAGGTCTGATATATAATTAAACTGTCTTGATATAAGATTTAATACTGACTTTGTAAAATTATAGACTTTAATTGAATATAGGAATTTTTCAAGCTACCCTTAAATGTCATCCCAAAAGTTTCATCTTATTTCCTCATAATACTTTGACTGTTTGAAAAAAAAAGTGGGACACAACACTTTTGGTTAAGGTTTTGCATGTAACTTGATAAAAAATCTCTTTATTTACTGACAGAATGTGGTTGAAACTTCATACAAGTATTCTAAATTATAATTGTACATAATTATCTAAGACTTTGATTTGCACCGAATTATTTCTTCATATTTCTCGGACAAGGTATTTTGAATCTTTACACGTCTTAATGATCATAATTTATGTTATTTATCAAGACACGTAACTGTATCACAGGTTCTTACTGAATTATTCCCCTTTGTGAATTAAAAAAATTCCTGTATATGCTTTCTTCTATTATCAAGCACTGAGATTAGTTGAGTGTACTGTCTGACTGACTGCTTTTATTATGTAATCTTTTAATTTGCAGAATTATTTATCAAATCATCCTACTAGTACATGCAAGTTTTCTCTTCTCTTCATTTTCTTAGTTATCACTATACCTTCAACAATGGAACACATGATTTAAAGGATCTCCACTGAGGTCCAAATGCCTAAAAATGAAAAATTTGAAATTCTAGATGAACAAGGGCACTAAGTACGCAAAAGATTATTAAACTATATACTTAGAATTAAATTACGTTCTCTTTTCTTCTGTAATTTTCAGCCCAATTTGAGTTAAAAGCATTTAAATGCTGTTGAATTTTGGGTCATTTTACAAAATTAGTGATTATCCGGGAAAAATGGAGGGGAGTTTGGGAAAATTTTTTACACTTTTTTTAATTTTAATTTAAAAGCCCTACATTAAATTTTTACAAAATCTTGAGAAAAAAAATTTCCAGCCCTTCAGTGCGCCCCTTTTAAAGAAAAATTTTTTAAAACTTTTTTGTTTTTGCGGGAAATGTTATTATTTGAAGATAATTTTCAGTGATATGACAATTGTGAGTGGAGATTCACGAGGAAAAACAAGTTTTTGGAATGGACGACAGGGCACATTGATAAAGGTAATATAGTGAATAATGTAGCTATTGTGCTATATTTTTGTGATAAACATTGTTTTTATATTTTCTCCTTTTTAAGCTCACCTGAGCTAGCTCAGGGTAAGCTTTTAGGATCATTGAATGTCCGGGCTCTGTTGTCTGTCCACATTTGTTTGTTAACACTCTAGTGGTCACATTTTTGCCTCAATCATCATCAAACTTTGTCAGGATGCTTGTCTAGGTAATTGCTCGAATGAGTTTAAACATGGGTAATCTCGGATGAAAAACTAGGTCACAGGTGCCTAAAAATAGACAAATCTTGTTAACACTCAAGATGCTACTGTTTTGATCCAAATATTCAGGAAATTGGTCTGAAATTTATAGGTCAAGTTTGAATATGGGTCTCCTGGGGTCAAAAAATAGGTTGCACCTCCCAAATATGGACAAACTTTGTTATTACTCTAGAGTAGTGCTCACATTTTTGACTCAATTGGCATCAAACTTGGTCAGGATAATTGTCTAGGTAATTCCTGGATGAGTTAGAACCCCAAAATTTGACATCTTTTTTTAAATCTTTTTTTTTATGCACCTTTATTTCTAAGGCTTTTAAAAAACCTTTTTTAAGCCCTTTTAAAATTTTAAAAGTGTGAAATTCATTTTGGGTTTCCCAACGGTGACCTTTTTTTTTTTCCAAATTTAGTTAAATAGGGTTTGCAATTTTCCCTTTTTATGAAAACAGCCATTCTTTAATTTTTTATGCTCCGGGAAATGTTTGTAATCAAGGTCTCTTTATGCCGAAATCACTCAAAATATTTTTAAATGGATTTTGTTGTCTTCCATCTGGCCCAAAACCATTAAATCATTTTTTAAAAAAATTTTTCAAAAAAATGTATTTGGCCTACCCTGCAAAACAAGCAGACCTTTAATCTTTTGCCATTCATGGCCAGAAACGGGGTTTGAAAGGGATAGATTGCCCAAAGGGCCAAAGATTTTAAAAAATAAAAATTTTCAATGCCAGAAAGGCCGATTTTTTTTTAAAAGGTTGTTTTTAAATCCGTCACTACTTTTTTGATTCAAAATCCTGCCCAGGGTTTTTTGGAAAATTTTTCATGTGAGGAAGTTTATAAAGCATTGGGGGTCCCTCTTAAAGGGCCTGAAATAATCCGTGGGACATCTAAAGGTTATTTGCCCCTTTTAAATGCTGGAAAGCCGCCTTTTCGACTTTTTAAAAAGTGGGTTTTTGGAAAAACGTTAAACTCAACAAAAAAACAACACAAAAAAAACTCTTGAATGAAATATAAAAAAAAGTATCTGACATTTGATATCAAATTCATAGAATAAAAAAAAAACACCCCAGTCAGCTGTTATCTGGTTGTGAAAAAAACCACCCTAGTCGGAACCCTTTACGGGCCCTTTGTTGGATTTGGATGTAAGTTTACATTTTTAATGCTCCTTTTTTATTTTGGGTCGGGTGAAAGGAATTTAATTTTCCAGACAGAATTCTCTGTCAATGTTCTAGACAGGGAGTTCAATGAAGTTCATATTAGTTGTTGTTGATGACATGTTGTTCTTTCACTTCTTAGAGAAACAAAAGTACAGTAATGATAGTTTTATTGTATTTGTTTACTGAAGCTTAAAATCTAGCCAACTGTTAAATTTTGTGCATGTCTATGTTATAGAATTACAGACGTTATTATTGTGGTTTAGTCGGGAAATATTAGTAATAAACAGACATACTTTAGATGTGAATTTTAGGAAAAAAATGAAACTTGTATCATTCTACATTCATTTAGCAATATAATTTAATTGTATATTTATTATTTTATCTAGACTAGATTCATGTAATAAGTCTGTCCTGCTTTGGAACTGTATATACATGTAACAAAAAAAATAATTTTAATATACAAATGAGCTGCGTCATGACAAAACCATCATAGTGTGTTTGCGACCAGCATGCTGTTCGCTTACCAACCCTTTTACAAGTAGAGAAAATAATAGCCAACAGCATGGATCCTGATCAGACTGGTCTGGATCCATGCTGGTAGCAAACCTCATTATGTTGGTTTTGTCGTTACGCGGCTCAAATATAGATCATAAAAAAGAGTAGACTTGTAGGCTTGTTTAGCTCTGTAATATTAATGGAAAATTCTCATTTGTCTGTGCTAGACTTTTAAAAGTTGCGAAATCCCTTTCTGTCTTAAGTACCTCCATACTGGAATTATAATTTCTCATATTCTAGTCTGCTCCAATACAATTTTGGGCTCTCTGGTTTGAAAATATATATAGATGGTCAATTGCTTTATAGTCGAGCCTCTGTTTATAACTGGGGCAAACATTCTTGTAACCCACATTCCAAAATGATTACTATTGTGGCAAAATTTCTGGTTGTAGGACCTTGTTCTTTAGTAGTGGCCAAATTCCTGGTTGCCTGACCTTTGTTCTTTAGTAGTGGCCAAATTCCTGGTTGCCTGACCTTTGTTCTTTAGTAGTGGCCAAATTTCTGGTTGTCAGGACCTTGTTCTTTAAAGTAGTGGCCAAATTCCTGGTTTGCCTGACCTTTTGTTTTAAGTAGTGGCCAAATTCCTGGTTGCCTGAGTAGTGGCCAAAATTCCTGGTTGCCTTGACCTTTGTTTCTTTAGTAATGGCCAAATTCCTGGTTGCCTGAAATTAGTTCTATAGTAATTGCCAAAACCTCTGGTTGCCTGACCTTGTTTTTGTAGTAGTGACAAAATTTCTGTTTGTCTGACCTAGCTCTACAGTAATTTCCAAATTCCTGAACTGTCTGAGCTAGTTCTATAGAACTGACAAAACTCGTGGTTGCCTGACCTAGTTCTATAGAAGTGGCAAAATTCCTGGCTGCCTGGACTAGTTTTATTAGTAATGGCCAAATACCTGGTTGCATGACCTAGGTCTATAAGTAATGGCCAAATTCCTGGTTGCCTGACCCTAGTTTTATAGTAATGGCCAAATTCCTGGTTGCATGACCTAGTTCTATAGTAAATGGCCAAATTCCTGGTTGCCTGACCTAGGTCTATAGTAATGGCCAAATACCTGGTTGCATGACCTAGTTCTATAGTAATGGCCAAATTCCTGGTTGCCTGACCTAGGTCTATAGTAATGGCCAAATTCCTGGTTGCCTGACCTTTGTTCTTTAGTAGTGGCCAAATTTCTGGTTGTAGGACCTTGTTCTTTAGTAGTGGCCAAATTCCTGGTTGCCTGACCTTTGTTCTTTAGTAGTGGCCAAATTCCTGGTTGCCTGAGTAGTGGCCAAATTCCTGGTTGCCTGACCTTTGTTCTTTAGTAATGGCCAAATTCCTGGTTGCCTGAAATAGTTCTATAGTAATTGCCAAAACCTCTGGTTGCCTGACCTTGTTCTGTAGTAGTGACAAAATTTCTGTTTGTCTGACCTAGCTCTACAGTAATTTCCAAATTCCTGACTGTCTGAGCTAGTTCTATAGAACTGACAAAATTCCTGGTTGCATGACCTAGTTCTATAGTAATGGCCAAATACCTGGTTGCATGACCTAGTTCTATAGTAATGTCGAATTCCTGGTTGCCTGACCTAGTTCTATAGTAATGGCCAAATACCTGGTTGCATGACCTAGTTCTATATTAATGGCCAAATTCCTGGTTGCATGACCTAGTTCTATAGTAATGGCCAAATTCCTGGTTGCCTGACCTAGTTCTATAGTAATGGCCAAATTCCTGGTTGCATGACCTAGTTCTATAGTAATGTCGAATTCCTGGTTGCATGACCTAGTTCTATAGTAATGTCGAATTCCTGGTTGCCTGACCTAGTTCTATAGTAATGGCCAAATTCCTGGTTGCATGACCTAGTTCTATAGTAATTGCCAAATTCCTGGTTGTCTGACCTAGTTCTATAGTAATTGCCAAAGTCTGGTTGTCTGATCTAGCTCTTAACTAGTGGCTAGCCTAGATAGTAATGGCCAAATTTCTGGTTGTCTGAACTAGCTCTACTGTAATGTCCAAATTCCAGGTTAACTGACCTAATTCTATAGTAATTGTCAAAATCTTGCTGGCTGACTTAGCTCCATAGTAATGGCCAAATTCCTGATTGCATTACCCAGCTCTACCATAATGTCAAAATTCCTGGTTGCCTGACTTGACTAGTGACAAAAGTTTGGGTTGTTCTAGCTCATTATTAATGGAAAAATTTCTAGGTTGCCCAGCCTAGCTGTATATCAGATGCAAATTTACTTGTACAACAATTATGTATAGAAAGAGCTATGATATTGCTCTTTGCAATTAGTGCATAAAAATTTTCAAAATGATGGAAGATTTGTGTCCAGAGAGGTGGATGATTTTTATTTCGGCACATACTACCATGGGTACAAGTTTTCAGGCATATGCCTGAAGTTCAGGTTTTTTCGAATCCTGAAAGTACTGTTTTTGTCCCCTGCCTTTTCGAAGAAAAAAGGGGGATATAAAAATAGGCTCTGTCCATCCGGCGGACAGCTGTCTGTCCGTCTGTCCAAGCAAACATTTTGGGTTTAGGGGCTATGTAACAGTAAAGAGAACAAAAGAGAACAATAGGTTCATTCCGTGATCAAAGGGTTTATGGGCTAGTAGCCCTTAAGAAAACAAAGAAAATAACAAAAAAAATAGCCCCTAAACCCAAAATGTTGGAAAGTCCGTCCGTCACACTTTCGTGTCCGGTCCTTAACTTTGTCATTTATGAAAGGAATTTGAAATACTTTGGCACAAATGTTTGTTATAATAAGACGATGTGTCATGTGCAACAACCAGACCCCTACCTCCAGGGTCAAGGTCGCACTTGCTCATTCAAGGTTGCCAACATTGTCTTTTTTATCTATGAAGGGATTTTGTAAATACTTGCCATAATTGTTCACAATAATTAGACAATGTCATGCGCAAAAACCAGTCACCTACCTTCAAGGTCAAGGTCACACTTGGAGGTCAAATATTAACATAGTCTGTTACAGGGTATATTTTGTGTCCGGTCCATGACTTTTTCATAGATCATAGGATTTTGAAAATACTTAGCACAAATAGTCACTATAATAAGAGGATTGTGCCCAAGCGCCCAACACCTGTATCCCTACCTAAAACAAGGTCAAGGTCACACTTAGAGGTCAAAAATTAACATAGTCTGTTTATAGGGTATATTTTGTGTCGGATCTAGAACTTCTTCATATTTCAAGGGATTTTTGAAAATAATGGCACAAATAGTCACAATAATAAGACGTTATGTCAAGTACAACACCTGCACCCCTACCTCCAAGGTCAAGGTCACACTTAGAGGTCAAAGGTTAACAGAGTCTGTTATTTGGTATATTTTGTGTCCCATCCATTACTTCTTCATAGATTAAGGGATTTTGAAAATACTTGGCACAAATAGTCACAATGATTAGATGATATGTCATGCATAACATCTGTGTCCCTACCTCCAAGGTCAAGGTCACACTTAGAGGTCAAAGATTTACATAGTCTGTTATAGGGTATATTTTGTGTCCAATCCTTAACTTCTTCATAGTTTAAGGGACTTTGAAAATACTTGGCACAAATAGTCTCAATAATAAGACGTTATGTCATGCACAACACCTGCTCCCCTACCTCCAAGGTCAAGGTCACACTTAGAGGTCAAAGCTTAACATGATAGATTTTTAAATTCTGTGTTTCATTTTATTTTTTTAACAAATTTATTGTTGCATTTGCAGATCTAGCATTGATCATAATTTTGGACTGAATGTCCTGAGATCCGTACCTCAATCTTTTGAAATAGCACAATTTTATGCTTCATATAAAACTTCCCGAGGCGGGGGACGTTGGTAACTCTGTTACAAATTCTTGTTCTATATGAAACCAACTGAAAAAATGCTAAATTCAGGGTTTTCAGATATTTTTAACTTGTACTACTACATGTAGTAACAAGAAGCAAAATTTTCAAACCTATATGTGCCGGTAAAGAGATAAAACTAACTTGATGCTAGGTTAACTTCCTTACAAGCGAGGCACAAAAAATATTTTTCAGAAATCAAACTGCTTTATTGTATGTGCCATATAGAAAATCAGGGCCTCTTAGGCTGGGAATCTTATCTGTCTTAAAAAACTCTGTAACGTAACCACAATGGGTTTTATTGTAGCACGTTCCCTAGTGTGTCATAGTGTCACTTAGTTCTTTACTATCATTTCTTTATTAGCATTCAGTAATAAATATATTGAATTTAAGTCATTATTTAGGTACGATATGTAAATGTCAATTTTACAAGTGCAATGCAATTTTATTTCTTCATCCTTAATATTAAATTTTTTCAGTAAATTGAGCTAAGATTTTACTAACTGTGCGAATATTTCGACACAACATTTTTTTTTTCTGAATAATAATTGAACATAACTGCTGAACATTATCTTTATTGTAAAGGAAATGTCATTGAATTACAGGTATAAGAATTAAATGCAGACATTTTGTTCATTTTATATAAATTGCTATACTCTTAAGGAACACTTATCATGACAAGGTGCTGTTGTCAAAGGGGCATTATTCTGAAGCTATATATTTGGATAATACCTATTTTTAATCCCTTCCGCAAAGCTGGGAGGGGATTATAGGAATGGCCTCCACCTGTCTGTCCATCTGTCTGCCCCTCTGTCGTTCCTTACACTTTCATGTCTGCTTCATTACTTAAAGCCGCTAAATAAAATTTGAAATAACTTGGCACAGGTGATCACCATTATGGATGTGCAGAGCACAAAAATTGGGTTGCTACCCCCAAGGTCAAGGTCACACTTAAAGGTCAAGCGTAAAAATGTCTACATTTTGTGTCTGCTCTATAAATTTTAAACCGCTGAAATTCTTTGTAAATAACTTGGTACAAGTGATCACTATTATGGATGTGCTGAGCACAATAATTGGGTTACTACCCCCAAGGTCAAGGTCACAGTTTAAGGTCAAGTGTTAAAAAGTTTACATTTTGTGTCCGCTCCATAATACATGTATTTAAACAGCTGCATTGCAATGTTTTTTAGATATCTTGGCAGGAATGATCACCATATGACACCATGTGCAGAGCACAACAGTCATATCACTACCCTCAATGTCAGGGTCACACTAAAAAAAATGGTCTAATGTTAAAACATCTATTTCTCATGTTCGCTCAATAGCTTATTGACAATTCAAAGATTTTTAAATTACTTGGTACAAATGACCCCAACCATGACACAACCTGCAGAGCGCAACATCAGATGAGCATTAACACCATATATGATGCTATTGTTAGTCACAAAGTTGGTATGACAGGGTGTCTGTGGCCTAGTGGTTAAGGTTGATGACTTCAATTCACTTATCCCATGTGCGTGTGAATCTCAAAACGGACTTTAGATTCGTTTATGTGAGGAACCTACCCAGCTAGCTTACGAAACGTCATGTGGTTTTACTCAAGTGCCCTGTTGTGTCTGAAATAATGCAAGGAAGGGAACCTAAGGTCTTTCTACAAAAGTTATGCTGGAAAGTCACCATATGACATAGAAAGTCACCATATTACATATACTGTGTTGGTGCGACGTAAAACTGAACCGAGTGGTATGGCAGCTTGACAGCTTTCCTGCTAAGGAGAGGCCAGGCCGCCTACTGTGTGCCCATATGTATTACTGATAAGCCAACACCTAAATAGTCATAAACTTCCATCTGTAAGTAACGAGTGACTTTTGACATCGCTCTGCCACAGAGGCCTGTTTGGATGCGTAAGTCAGTTTTCTATATTATCAATGTGTATGATTTCAGTAAATAATAAAACATCCTAACATGTGTATATACATACTATAATTATAGAGTATACAGAGTCACAAAGCAGATGTATATTGCCTGGCGGTGGATTCGACTGAGAATATTGTGGTGTCTTCAGGTATAGACTCAAGTGTCGTGCAGTTCAACTATATAGCTGCACGTGAAAACAGTGACTGGCGGGATTGGGTGGGAACATTAGTTCACAATCAACATACACATGATGTTCGAGCTATACAAATTATAAACAAATATGTAGTGACAGGAGGTGAGTGACACGTATCTTTTGGAGTTTTTGTCCGTCTTCTCTTCTACAAACTCCGTATCTTTTGGAGTTTTTGTCTGTCTTCTCTTCTACAAACTCCGTATCTTTTGGAGTTTTTGTTCGTCTTCTCTTCTATAAACTCGTTAATTTGAAATTCGCTAAGTTTAGTCTCAGAATGCGGAAAGTATTAAAGTTGACTTTTGTTATTGATACATATGAATAAAAAGCCTGATATTTAATTTAGAAGAACACATGTTTCCTATCAGCTCATTTTGAAAGGTTATGTTTTAGAAACAAATTATTTTAATGTCAACTTATATTTGAAATGTGCATTATTAACTTTGTAAGGAAACATGTGAATCTTTTTTATTAATATTCAAAAGACTTGAGACGCATTAGGAGTACTTTTTTATTTTATTTATGCCAGTCAACTCTTCATTGAGGAAATGTCAAAAGTCATGTATTTTACATATTTTTTGTCATTCATAGAGCTTTGCTAACAAATATGCTGTTTAATAAGGAGTTCAGAAGCACTTTAAATATTTTTCCTCCTATATAAATTAAAGAAATGGGAGAAAATTGTCATACTAAAAATGTGGGTTTTTTTATGTTCAACCTGCAATCTCAATTGATTTGTCTGTACCACATTTCAAATATAGTGATTTGAATAAAATGCTTTTTTTTATTTTTTTGTTATACCCCCAAAAACGAAGTTTGGGGGGGTATATAGGAGTCACTCGGTGGTCGGTCGGTCGGTTGGTAGGTCGGGCGGTCGGTCGGTCGGTCCAGACGTCCGTTGCATTTTCCTTGTCCGGAGCATAACTTGAAAACTAATAGTTGGAATTCAATATAAATACATACAATGGTCAAGCACATTGAGAGGAAGTGCAGTGCACAAGAACCATAACTCTATCTTGACTAATTACAGAGTTATCGCCCTTTGTTACTTTTCCTTGTCCGGGGCATAACTTGAAAACTAATAGTTGGAATTCAATATAACTACATTCAATGGTCAAGCACATTGAGGGGAAGTGCAGTGCACAAGAACCATAACTCTATCTTGACTAATTACAGAGTTATTGCCCTTTGTTACTTTTCCTTGTCCGGGGCATAACTTGAAAACTACTGGTTGGAATTCAAAACAACTTCATACAATTGTCAAACACAATAAGGGGAAGTGTAGTGCACAAGAACCATAACTCTATCTAAAGTTATTACAGAGTTATTGCCCTTTGTTGCTTTTCCATTGCTTTTTTTTTGTCCGTTGCATTTTCCTTGTCCGGAGCATAACTTGAAGACTAATTTTTGGAATTCAATATAACTACATACAATGGTCAAGCACATTGAGAGGAAGTGCAGTGCGTAAGAAACATAACTCTATCTTGACTAATTATAGAGTTATTGCCCTTTGTTACTTTTCCTTGTCCGTGGCATAACTTGAAAACTACTGGTTGGAATTCAAAACAACTTCATACAATTGTCAAACACAATAAGGGGAAGTGCAGTGCACAAGAACCATAACTCTATCTAAAGTTATTACAGAGTTATTGCCCTTTGTTGCTTTTCCATTGCTTTTTTTTTTGTCCGTTGCATTTTCCTTGTCCGGAGCATAACTTGAAGACTAATTTTTGGAATTCAATATAACTACATACAATGGTCAAGCACATTGAGAGGAAGTGCAGTGCGTAAGAAATATAACTCTATCTTGACTAATTATAGAGTTATTGCCCTTTGTTACTTTTCCTTGTCCGTGGCATAACTTGAAAACTACTTGTTGGAATTCAAAACAACTTCATACAATTGTCAAACACAATAAGGGGAAGTGCAGTGCACAAGAACCATAACTCTATCCAAAGTAATTACAGAGTCATTGCCCTTTGATGCTTTTCCATTGCCTTTTTTTTTGTCCGGACCATAACTTGAAGACTAATGGTTGGAATTCAATATAACTACATACAATGGTCAAGCACATTGAGAGGAAGTGCAGTGCATAAGAACCATAACTCTATCTAAAGTAATTACAGAGTTATTGCCCTTTATTACTTTTCCATTGCTTTCTTTTGTCCAGACCTTAACTTATATGAAGACTAATTGTTGGAATTCATTATAACTTCATACAATGGTCCAGCACATTGAGAGAAAGTGCAGTGCACAAGAACCATAACTCCATCTTGATTTATTACAGAGTTACTGCCCTTTGTTTCTTTTCCTTGTCCAGAGCATAACTTTAAAACTACTGGTTGGAATTCAAAACAACTTCATACAATGGTCAAGCACAATAAGGGGAAGTGCAGTGCACAAGAACCATAACTCCATCTTGACTAATTACAGAGTTATTGCCCTTTGTTTCTTTTCCATTGCTTTCTTTTGTCCGGACCATAACTTGAAGACTTATTGTTGGAATTCATTATAACTTCATACAATGGTCAAGCACATTGAGAGGAAGTGCTGTGCATATGAACTTTTATATTGCCCTTTGTTACTTTTCCTTGTCCAGAGCATAACTTGAAAACTACTGTTTGGAATTCAGTACAACTTCATACAGTTGTCAAGGACATTAAAAGGAAGTGCAGTGCACAAGAGCCATAACTCCATTTTGACAAAATACAGAGTTACTGCCCTTTGATACTTTTCCTTGTCCAGAGCATAACTTAAAACGTACTGGTTGGAATTCAAAACAACTTCATACAATGGTCAAGCACAATAAGAGGAAGTGCATTGCACAAGAACTATAACTCTATCTTCAGTATTTATAGAGTTATTGCCCTTTGTTCTTTTTCTTTGTCTTTCTGGACTTATTACAGAGTAATTCAATTAAACTTCATCAATGGCCAACCACATTCAAAGGAAATGCAACATATATGAACAACAATTATCTTTAATTGCCCACAACCATAACTCTATGTTTAAATTCTTTTAAAAGGTATTCTGTTACTAGTAACATCCTCATTTCCGAAGCAGACTTGTGGGGGTATTAATCACATTTAGTGATAGTTCTAGTTTAATTTTTTTTTCATAAAAGGTTGTTGCACTATACATATGAGCCGCGTCACAACAAAACCAACATAATGGGTTTGTGACCAGCATGGATCCAGACCAGCCTGCGCAATCGCACAGTCTGATCAAGATCCATGCTGTTCGCTATCAGTTTCTCTACTTGAAATAGAGTTGGTAAGCGAACAGCATGGATCCTGATCAGACTGTGCGGATGCGCAGACTGGTCTGAATCCATGCTGGTTGCAAACCCACTATGTTGGTTTTGTCGTGACGTGGCTCATATTGGTTTTAATTCTTTGAATTATTTCGAGACGTGGAAGTATAAAGTACCCTGAGCTTTTCCATCCTGGTTTATCACTGAAAGATCTGTTAGTTTATGGGTTTTATAAAACAAAAGAAAAACAAATCTCTAAAATTTCCAGATTTATGATAATTTACCTTACATTGTGATGCAATTCTGTTATGATTAGTGTTTCATTTCAATTATTTTGCTGATTTAAAAGACAAAATTTCTATAAGAAGGATAAAATAGAGATACGGGTCATCTTTCTTGAAGATCTTTAAAATCGTTTTATCAATGTCCATCCTGTATTTATTGCATTAAGATGTGAATGATTGCCTGAAAAATTTCAAAATCTCAATTTTATTTCCAGGTATCATAGATTTGATAGACATATTATTATTACTACCCCATTTATCTATAATACCTTGATAAATTAAAATCCCCATATAATAAAGTTGGTTTTACTCAACCAGTTTTATTCAATACAGCCTCTCTTAGGTCATCATTTATTTCTATTGCACATTCAATAAAGTGAAAAATAGAAGCAACCTATTAGCAGTTTATCTATAATACTTCAATGTTAAAATCCTCGTATAATACAGTTGATTTTATTTTGTCGGTTTTACTCATTCATCATTTATTTTCTATTTGAATATTCATTATTTTGAAAGAATTCCTTTCACTATAGAAAATAATGCATTGTTGTGGCATATTGAAAGAAGGAAATGACATGTACACTTAGCATCACGTTTTGTACACAAATGTAGTTCTCAGTCACTTTGATGCACAATTTACAAGGTGAAGATCATTTTATATATAGGTCAGGGTGTACTAATACATGTAGATGCACGTAAAATTCTGTAAGTCATTGAAACAAACTTACATGACCTCTAGCAAAATTGAAAGACATTTAACATTAATGTTAGAATAGTCTGTGAGACAGTCATTTTATCGCTATCAATTAGAGCTTTTACATTGTATTGATTTATCCGCTTGTAACTTTAAAATATGAACATATTGACAGAATAGCAGACGCAGACTTTGCCACTAGCAGACGACAAAGTCAAATAAGTGTCCTCTATGGAGATATGAAATAATGTGATTTATAGAAGACAGCCTTGAAATCCGAGAAGTTTCTTCTGTAATCTTGTATACATTGTTACTTTATTATCCATTAAATAGACTAGACCAAGACGTCATTCTCTCAAAAGATAAAAAAAAAAATCCAACAAACATTGAAGCTTTCAAATATCTGCAGAACCGTGCAGAAATTGAATTTAATCATTACTTGAGTAGTTTTTATAAAGGTATAGCTTGGTCATTAACAAGGCAAAATTCAATGTATTAGTGCATCAAGTAGTAAAATAATTGTGATACTTTTATTCAGATTTTAGATGTAAATTCAAAGTTATATGATTTTATAAAGGTCAACAAGAACATGCGTGAAGTTCTTTAAAAGGACATGTAAAACAAAAAAAGATATTTAAATAAACCCATTTAGTATTATTTGGTTTTCCTAGATATATAATTAAAATTCCAACTTTCGCATCTAACGGATGCTTATTGTCTCATTTTACTATCATTATAAATATAGAATTGACTTTAATATACATTCATTTATATGTTTCAGTCACATTTATGTGATAGTTATATATCAAAAATAGAAGATAAACTGGCTCTTTTGCTTTCCTTAGTTGAATTTTCAGTTCAGTAATAAATAGTTTCCAGTTTAATACTTTGATTTTTTTATTTGATTTTTTTTAAAACCATTTGGGGCTAGTAAATATTGCCATAAGGTACAGCCAGAATGGCTCATGGCTTCTAGACTGCAGTGAAAAAAGATTTTCCTAATGTAAACAAAGTAGTATTTTGACTGCCATACAAAATACTAATTCACTCTAATTGTACTTATTGCCAAAAGGCAACAGAAGAAAAAGATCGTTCAGGTAATTGACCAATAAGTAACTTTTTGGATACTATAAAATGTGCACCAAAATTAAAAAGCTTTTGAAATATAAAATTAATAGCATTTATAAGGCATTATGGACCTCTTTTAACATCTGTAGCTTTGTCAAGGCAACCTTGGGTAGCACCTAGGGACTATGGTTTCTTTCATGTGAGGAAGCTATGCAGCTAGTTTATATTTGGTGGTTCTACTCAGGTGCCTTTTAGGCCTGAAATAATGCACGGAAGGGCACCTGAGGTCTTCCTTCACCAGTAAAGCTGGAAATTCGCCATATGACCTACACTGTGTTGATGTCATGTAAAACCAAACAAAGAAAAAAAAAGTTTAATTACAAACCAAGTTTGTTGAAATTCACAAATATACTATTTGTATTTGTACTTAACACTTTATTTGACAGGTGTAGATACAAATTTGATACAGTTTAATTTGTCAAGTATTGGTAGTGATGTAGGACATAAAAGACATTCATCAGAAAACAAATGGAAGCGTATAACTCCTGTCCCACAGGTAAACATCATTATAATTGAGCCGCGTCACGACAAAAGCAACACAATGCGTTTGCGACCAGCATGGATCCAGACCAGCCTGCGCATCCGCGCAGTCTGATCAGGATCCATGCTGTTCGCTTACCAACCCTATTACAAGAAGAGAAACTGATAGCGAACAGCATGGATCCTGATCAGACTGCGCGGATGTGCAGGCTGGTCTGAATCCATGCTGGTCGCAAACGCATTATGTTGGTTTTGTCCTGATGCGGCTCATATATTTCAGTTGTTGTCTCCAAATTACCTGTTACAGATCTTTGGCCACCATTATGGAGATAGCGCTGCTGGAAAGAAGCCAGTGAGTGAGGCTAAAAACAGTGTTTGGAGCACCACACTAAATACATGTACTGTATTCTGGTATAATACCAATAAGGCGCCTTTTTGACCACCAAAAATGCATTTTAAAATGGCTAATCCAACTCACCAATTTATATATGATTATAAATGAAAAAAGTGAAATTCACTGAAAAAAGCTACATTTTTCTTCTTGAGACCATGTTGTCTGTCAAGTATCAAGGGGTACTGCTCCAACACTGTAGTGAGTTAAATCTGAAGCTTTTTGATCTGTTTAGTTTCCATATAAACTAATATAACGGTATGGAAGCCTCTTAGGCTTATTATAAGGGGTCATAATATCAAATTTGTAACTTTTCTTCCTACATGACAAATGACATTTAATGCATGGAATGCAATTAATGTGATACAAGAAGGTATATATGATAGAGCCTGCATCACTTATTGCATAAGCAGACGAATATCTTGGAATTGTTAAACTAACGTTTAATTGCCAAATAGATGTCTAAGTGTGCCTTAAACTTGTTGGTTCCTGCACTAATAATGATGACATATCTACATGTAACATAAACAGTGTCTATGTAACCTGAAGCTAAATAAAATAACAATACATCTTAGTAGCAAGTAGATTACAGTAAGTGATAAATCTAAATGCTAATTAAACCCACTTGTGGCTGAGGGGTTGCCTTTAAAGCGTTTAGGCATCAGAATTGCAGTCACCGTTTATCTCTGTATGATTGTAAGAGGCGACTAAATAGAATCGAATAACTGGATTCTATCATAGACTAATGAGTCTATGCATCTCTTAGCTCTAGCCAGTGAGGTGAGATGGTTTTGATCCCTAGTATTGTTTTGAAGTTCGT
The DNA here is from genome assembly GCF_026571515.1 of Ruditapes philippinarum. NCBI lineage: Eukaryota > Metazoa > Mollusca > Bivalvia > Venerida > Veneridae > Ruditapes > Ruditapes philippinarum. The sequence goes on along the minus strand of NW_026861864.1, from coordinate 270,144 downwards.
TATACCAAAGGTTAACCAAAACCGTCTTTCCTGTTTATGTGCCATATGACCTATCCTGTGTTTGTGTGCTGTAAAACCTTATAAACAAACAAACAAATCTAAAGCTTGCCTATGTGATATGTGGAAATGCTTGGCTATGCTTACTTAAACAATGTATTAAGGATCAAAAATGCCCTGTTCATAGGTTATTGTTTACATAGACTCATGTAGGAAAATAACACTTCTTTACAAGAAATACAAGGCATACTAATTACAAGTAGCAATGCTTTTAGGTAAATTATACCCCTGAAGTAAAATAAGCCCGGACCTGGTTTAAATAAAGTTTCAAACGGCCTTGCATTATGTGCAATTAATTTATGGATTTTGTTAAATTAACAGTACCATACCAAACGGCTTAAGAACTATGCATCTTTGGCTCTACAGGGAGTTATTTTTGTTTTATTCTTTGCTTAATTATTGTTAGATATTATAATTATCAATTTTTATTTGTAGAAATCACTAGTTAAAGTTGCGGGAGATGTGAATGTAATACTTTTACAGTACACTTACCATATAGAGGTTTGGAGATTAGGATTTACACAAAATACTGGTAAGTTGTTTTAAACTCACCTAAGCACACAGTGCTCAGAGGTTAGCTTTTGTGAAGGCGGAAGTGTTGGTCGTCTGTCATCCGTCGTTATCCACAATTTATTTAAACAAGATCTTCCTAAACAACAGGATGGAGTTTGAACAAACTTCATAGGGATGGTCCTTATTTTGTTGTTGTTTTTGTTTTATGTACACTTGGCGCAGGATTTACCATATTTCCGAGACTTTCAGCATTTTTTCGGGTCTGCTAATTGAAGCCATATAGGGAACGTCTTCTTCATGCCAATCACCGTAAGTTCTAATCTTCGCTGTTTGTTGGAAATGAAGTTCTATAATACATTCAAGGCATCTGTATTTCTTTACAACTACCGTTTGCAGGACCTCACACTCCCATTAGTAATGACAGCTTAAAAACATGAAATTAAAATTTGAAGCTCGTATATAAACTGAGAATGGAAAAAATCTCCAAATGATTAAATAGAATTATGCCCAGAATAAAATTGAAAAACAAATTTTCTGTTTCGGTAACCCTCAGTTGAGTCCCTTTAATAAATACATAAATAATAAGGTTCTGCAAGTCATTTCATTTTTTTAATGTTTCAAATTTTGCCATATATAAGTCACAGAAATTGATATTTTTTATTGTACATTTTTGTTTCATGTCATTATCAGTTATGACCAGTATTTCAGTTATGTATTCATTGCATTGGTTTCCTATAGAATCATATGTGAATGTGAATGACACCGGTCATTGTCAACTGTCAATAAACTGTCAATGTATTAATGAATTGAAAATGAATATTTCCACGTATTTTGTTACGCAAGTATTCCAATAACAGCATTAGCATGTCTAGTACATATGTTTGAAATAGAATAACATATTAGCAAAGGTATATAATATATAATATTATTTAATTTTATGGTTTAATAAGATGTACAATGAACTGTTGACTTTTCACCTTAAAGTACATATCATTATGTGGATAGATCAGTGCTCAGTTCTGTAAAGGATGATAAAAAGTTTTTCAGTGTACTTTGTAAGGACAAAATACATGTACTGTTAATCTATGGGTCTTGGGGTTTTTTTTCCCTGTTTCTTCCTTGTTTGCCACAACTTAAAAGAATGGGGGCCATATTTCAATACATACAAATATACGTACATACATATATACACACACACATATATATGTACATACGTACATACATATGTATGTACATACATACATAATACATACATACATTCATACTAACATACATATGTACATACCTACATACGTACATACATACATACTTACATACGTATATACATACATACATACATTCGTACATACATACATACATTCGTACATACATACTGTACATACATGCATACGCACTCACGCGCGCGCACACGCACACATACACACACACTAAGTACATACATACGTAACGTACATACATACAAACATACATAACGTACATACATACATTAGGTACATACTTATATACATACGTATATCCTGTTACTCTTGTCCTATCAATAACTAGAGAAGAAATAAGTTGTGCTTTATGATACTTGGTAGGGGCATTTACCATAGCCAGTTGATTACCCCTGTTGATTTTGAGATAATGAATAAGCCTTTGGTTTATGAAATTAGGTAAGGACGATAATTATGGTTCGTAGATGACCCTTACTAGTTTGGGTTCATTGGATCAAAGGCCAGGGTCACAGGGACTAACTCAGCAAAGGGGAATAATAGTTTACAGACTGTTCAGTTTCTCACTGATGTATTCAAAGGGATAAAGCTAGTTTACAGTCTGTTCAGTTTCTAAATGATTAACACAGTCTGAGGAAAGTTAGTTTACAGTCTATTCATATTCTCAATGATTACCTTATAGGAGGAAGAATGATAGATCTAAAGTTATGAATTTGTGAGTGCACATCACTTCTTTTCCTTGACAATATGATGGCCAATTATATTTCTGATACTTTTACTTTACATTATAAATGTTGACCATTGAACTTGTCTTGTTTCAGGTAATAATGGTGATATTCTTCCATTGAGATCAAACCCTATCAAACTCATTCAATTGAAGACAAAAGGTGGTGTGCCTATCTTCTGCAGCAGTATTACCCAGGATGCATCATTTATGTCATACTCTGATTGTGACACACTGAGATTTTACAGTATCACCTTGGTCAGTATTTATGAATACTTGAAAAATTTTAGTTATACGTCCCCATGATAATGATTAAACCCTTTGTCGTACTAATCTGAGGGATTTTGGATCTTTCTGTGGAGTATCCAGTAGCTACAGAATCGGTTTTCTACTCTGATGATTGCACAGAAGAGTCCCAAGGTTTTCCTAAAGCAGTAATGAACTACAATAGACATTGTGTTGTGTACGAAAACCTCAGTCTCCTAGATATGTCTCTTTAGTGGTCTTAAACTTTGGTGGAGAAAATGTCACTGCAATGTAGTTTCCAACTATGATGATTTTTAAACTTTATTATTCTTGATTGATGTCTATATGTAGGGGACATGGGGTTAAGTACTCAAGCTGAATGTTGTTGACATTTTCTCTTTTATATATGACTGGTGTATAATCACTGACAAATGTGCCAGTTCAGGGAGCATCCATCCCTTCAGCTAAATTTCTTGTATTGTTTTGCTTACTATATTGATAAATACACTTTCAGGAGAACTTGACGGATATACAGCCTGGTGTAAGTATGAAGAAAATCACTCCCGCTACAGACAGTCCACCAGATGGCGCTCATTGTATGTGCTTCACCTCGGATAAGACACGTCTTGTCACCGTAACGTCCTCATCATGCGTACAGATCTGCTCCATTCAGCCAGCCTCAATATCCGTGGAGCATACATTTCCACAGCTGTCTGGTAAACTTATCAATTTGTTAGTGTTACATGTAATTTAAAGTAATGGAGTGATATACATAATACAGAAATAGCATTCTTTGTCGCGAAAGGTGCATGAGAATAATTTTCAATTGCTTTTACAAACAAGTTTTTAAAAATACAGATATTCAATTAGCCATATACATCATCAATGACTAAAGTGGCAAGTAATAAAAAGTCAGGAATCATAACTACATCTATGTCCAAAATTTATCTGTTATACATCTGTAATAATTATGCGATATTGACTATGATTAATGCTCAAACATTGGACAAGATCACCTGTTTATTAGGTCAAGGTCGTTAAGGTTAAAAATAGATTTTCCTACATTTTAGCTTTGTCAGTGTCATTGACAGCATTTGTCATGTTTGACCGATTTCTTTGCCATTGTTTTGTTTTGTTTCTCGTCTGTGAAACTTGAAATTCTATGGAATAGATAAGAATTAATTATTTTGAGAATTGTTTTGTATTGTAGAAAGTCTACATTTGTTAGATGTGAGTAAGGATGACCAGTTTGCAGCTGTTGCCGATCATGATTGCAACGTGCATGTTTACAATCTCAATTCTATACAGGTATTGTATGAGATCTGATTATAAATCACCCTATCTTTTACATCGTGTATCTGATCACATACAAGTAAGCAGATGGGACCATATATCTACTGTTAAAGTTTATATTGGGATTTCAGGCCATTGTCCTCTGAAACAAGAAACAAAACAAGTTTTCACTTTGTTAAAGCAACATAATGCCTATCCAAGAGGAAGTTAGGAGTGTTCTGCCATTGTCCTCTTAAACAAAACAAGTTTTCACTTTATTAAAGTTACATAATGCCCATCCAAGAGGAAGTTAGGAGTGTTCAGGAAAAAATAAACAGGAAAAGTGTGTTTGAAACGGTATTCAGTTCATTGACCCACCTTAATGTCTGACATGAACTTCCAGCTTCCAGTTTTGTAACTGTTATCAATGATTTTTTGGCAAAACTTAAACGAGAATTTAAAGTTGGAACATAAGAGTCTGGCCAGACTGCATGATTGTGCTATCTGTGGTAAAGAATGTTCATTCAATTTTTAGTTAATTGTGGAAAAATTATGCACAGTTTGAGTTCATATGCGCAAAAATATAATCCAGACGACCAGTAAGCTTGAAATATAAATAACAATGTATTTGTAATTATACTTCTACATTAAAAAAAAAGAATACAATGAAGTAATATAAAGTCTTAGCCTATACAATGAAGTCACATAAAGTCCTAGTCTATACAATGAAGTCACATAAAGTCCTAGTCTATACAATGAAATCCTGGCCTACACAATAAAGTCACATAAAGGAAGTCACATAAAGTCCTTGCCTTTAAAATGAAGTCACATAAAGTCCTAGCCTTTACAATGAATTCATATAAAGTCTTGCCTTTACAATGAAGTCACATAAAGTCCTTGCCTTTACAATGAAGTCACATAAAGTCCTTGCCTTTAAAATGAAGTCACATAAAGTCCTAGCCTTTACAATGAAGTCACATAAAGTCCTTGCCTTTAAAATGAAGTCACATAAAGTCCTTGCCTTTACAATGAAGTCACATAAAGTCCTTGCCTTTAAAATGAAGTCACATAAAGTCCTAGCCTTTACAATGAATTCATATAAAGTCTTGCCTTTACAATGAAGTCACATAAAGTCCTAATCTATACAAGGACTAATTAGACAGGCTAGTTAGACACATGGATGTAGCCAACAACAATATCCAGAATAAACCTAACAATAAACCAAACAAATACAATTCATTTGATAAATTTGTCATATGTTTTGGTCAACAGTGTAGAGAACATAACATATATAAAAAAAAGATTTAAAATTTCTTTGTTATTGTTTTGCTGGACATGTGGAGAGGTTGATTTATAAGTGAATGTATTTATATTTCAGCATGTATGTAGTGTACCTAGACAAGGTCATCAGGTGTCGGCACTCAGTTTCAGTCCCGACAGTAAGATGGTAGTAATGGCATACACCAATCAAAAGGTATATAGTATATTTGATACAGCATTGATTATTAGGGTGCTTTAAATCGTAAATTGATTACATTGTGTCATTATAAACGATATAAAATGAAAGGAACATAGAAGGAAAAAGGCCTGGACACATAAGAAAATACATTACAAGCGGTATCTCGTTAAAACCGATCTTGTTATCAGTGGAGTAGACTGTACTTGCTTATCATTACAAAATGCAGTTATAAGACAAGGGGCATATTTTGAAAGCTACATTTTCGAGTTTTTTGCCCCTTTTTACCAAATACTGCCTTTTATACAGAATGATTTGAAAACTATGAAAGGTATAAACATGAAACTTTAAATACTTGTTTATCATGACAAGAGGCACAGTTGTTTGACAAAGGGCATTATTCTGAAAGCTATATTTTAGAGTTATGCCCCTGTTCAAGTTAAACTTTTTTTGCCAAAATTGCTCATCAAGTAGAATGATTCAAAAATTGTGAAAGATATTAACAGGAAATTTGGAATACTTAATAATGTACAGTTGAAAGACAAGGGGCATTATCCTGAAAGCAATATTTTTCAGAGTTATATTCCTTAAAAGCTTAGACACCATTTTGTTTTAAGCTCACCTGTCACAAAGAGACATGGTGAGCTTTTGTGATCGCTTTTCGTCCGTTGTTCGTAAACTTTTACTTCAAACAACATCTCCTCATAAACCACTGAGCCAATTTCATCCAAACTTCACAGGAATGTTCCCTTCGTGGTCACCTTTCAAAATTGTTCAAAGAATTTAATTCCATGCAGAACTCTGATTGCCATGGCAACCAAAAGAAAACATTAAAAAAATCTTCTTTTAAAAGCCCAAACAGCTAGAGCTTAGATATTTTGCATGAAACATCTTCTAGTGGGTGTCTCCCAAGTATGTCCAAATAAAAGCCCTTGGGTCAAAATTGGCTCTGCCCCAGGGGGTCATTGTTTTTCCATATATGTGTACTGGCATGCGAGCAGTTTCCGTACAAAAATCGTAGTTACTTAATCATTATTTTTTATTACGCTCACTCACCAAAATTTGAATGTTACACATCAATATTCGGCTCGTCACACAAATCATGGAAATTCCATCATGTTCTAAACATAGAATAACCCTTAGTTATGAGGCCTCATATGGGGTACCGAAATTATCCATTATTTTGTATGAAGAGAAGTAGTTCCCGTACATAAAATTTAACCCATTATAATTATACAATTTTATTATATCGGACCTATTTTTTCATTTATAATTGTTGAACAGACCATTTTCTAAGAGATAAATAGATGTAATTCAGAAAATAGAAAGTAGACTAAACGCGTGTATGTATTACCCGGTACCGTTACCCCCAACGCATTCACATGCGATGGCATGCTTGTATGCATGATATTTTACGCATCAAAGCCATAAAATTATTTTATATAGTAATATTGGTCAAAATTCTGATAATTAAACAAGTTTTCATCGCATTGCCTTCTTATCTGTAAACAGGTGGTATTAGTAGAAAACTCTTTAACATGCCTCACGTGTAAGTATGTTTGCGCATGCGCGCAAAGACGGAATTCCCCCAGATAAAACAGGGTCACGTTTTGACAACGCACCTGTGAAAGTGATTTAAAATGAGACTTTTTATACGTACTGCCGAACTGACACTTAGATTTTGTTTCGTTTATGTATCTGCTTGATTTGAAATGAATTTTTGAAGAATGCATGTAAAAATCAAGCGTTTAAATGAAAAATACGGGTACTGCTTCTGTACGGGAACTGCTCGCATGCCAGTATAGGAAAATATTAAAAAATCGTCTTTTAAAAAACCCAAAGAGCAAGAGCTTTGGTGGGGGCATTGATTTTCTTTATATGTATATATTAAGAACTAATGTTTTTAAACATACACTATTTCAGATACAAATATGAACTTTGTGATATCAGTTTAAGATTTAAATTTTATATCTGCTTTTGTCTATAGTTTACAATATTACTTGTTCCTTGTTATTGAGAGTTTCATTATACAGGTGAGCGATTTCAGGGCCATCATGGCCCTCTTGTTTAAACAAAGATGGTTATTGATAGTTGTTGCCCTTAACAGACCAGAGTTAACACCACATGTGTCTCTTGTTGTCTTTTTATTTAAGTCTACAGGCAACTTATTTTATTTGTGAAAATTTGTATATGAAATCCAATTTTCCTCTCACTAAGTTTTTGATATTTTTTTTTAATTAAATTACCTGTACATGTATTACCTGTACATATATGATGTATCTGATGAACATCAAAACTGTTATTACTTTTACAGATATTTGAATTCGATGTAAACCAAATGGAGTTTTCTGATTGGACGAAGAAACACAGTCAAAGTTTCATGAATGCATGGTTAAAAAGAAAATCAAAGATCACAAAGATCTCTTACAACCCAAACAATCACAATCAGCTGTTTTTACATGATGAACAGCTGTTTTGTATACTAGATAAAACTCAGGTAAATTTTACTTCTTTTTTTTAAAATCCATGTTAATTCCTTTAATCTGTACATATAGGGTGCTTAATGTTCATCAAGAAGGCTTAGCAGTGTCAGCTGGGATAATGTCCTATATATATATCTCCACATTCTAATTCTAGTTCACTTGTACTAAAAATTTAATCTAGGTTGAAAGGTTATTGCAAATATTAATTAATGCATATGCATATAAAATATTGTTAGACATATGCCATATATAGTTCTTTCATACATAATTTAGCTTTACTATTTCGAGTATGCATATTAGGCATGTCCTTGAACTGGTTTATGAAAACAACTACTGTAGGTTAATGTAATGTCCTTAGAGTATTTTCAATTAAATTTATTGAGTAACTAGATCTTGTTGATATACTAGAATAGACCACTTCTGTTACTGCATTGCTCAAAGGACCATTATAACTGGTAAGCATTAAGTATTGAAATAACTGATCAGTTTAAAGCATGGGCTTACCAATTGTTTCCATGCTTTATGCTAACTTGTTGTTTCCATGCTGACTGTTTACCAGTTGTTTCCATGTTTAGTGTTTACCATTTGTTTCCATGCTTAGGGTTTACCAGTTGTTTGCATGCTTAGTGTTTACCAGTTCTTTCCATGCTGAGTGTTTACCAGTTGTTCTCATGCTGAGTGTTTACTAGTAGTTTCCATGCTTAGTGCTTACCAGTTGTTTCCATGCTTAGTGCTTACCAGTTGTTTCCATGCTTAGTGTTTACTAGTTGTTTCCATGCTTAGTGTTTACCAGTTGTTTCCATGCTTAGTGTTTACCTGTTGTTTCCATGCTTAGTGTTTACCAGTTGTTTCCATGCTTAGTGTTTACCAGTTGTTTCCATGCTGAGTGTTTACCAGTTGTTTCCATGCTAAGTGTTTACCAGTTGTTTCCATGCTTAGTGCTTACCAGTTGTTTCCATGCTTAGTGTTTACCTTTTGTTTCCATGCTTAGGGTTTAACAGTTGTTTCCATGCATAGTGTTTACCAGTTGTTTCCATGCTTAGTGTTTACCAGTTGTTTCCAGGCTTAGAGCAAACAAATGGTAAGTATAAAGCACGGAAACAAAATGATTTCTAGGAAACAAATTTTGTCTTGTTGCGTTTGGTAGAGACACAGTCACATGACAGTCAAAAGAAAGTGGTAAGAAGGGATAGAAATGCTAAAAAAAAGGGTGTAAATTTGTGTGCTTTTCCACAGCTTCATTCAAAGCCACAGCATTCTGTTCATTTATTGGGAGTTTTTTTATTTAGATTAAAAAAAACCTGACAACTTCATTATTTTACAAATATATGATAATAAAACTGTTATTGTATATTGTCACATTGAACTTTTACATAGACTTACAAAATATATTTGCACAATAAGTGCCATTTAAAAATTTGAAATCACATGTGCGACTTTTCCTGTCAGTAATATGTAAAATAAGATAAAAAAATAATTAAAAATTCTTGCAGAACTTTCCACACATCAAAAGAAGCTTTGAAGAGTTGAAACTGGAGAAGACCACAGCCTTTCATATTTGTATGAAATATAAGGTGAGAATGTATACTTTTATCATTTTTGTGTGGAATATAAGGTGAGAATGTATGCTTAAATTATATTTGTACAAAATAAAAGGTGAGAATGTATGCTTTAATCATATTTGTATGAAATATAAGGTGATAATGTTCGCTTTATTCATATTTGTATAAAATATAAGGTGAGAAAGTATGCTTTAAACAAACTTGTATGAAATATAAGGTGAGAAAGTATGCTTTAATCATATTTGTATGAAATATAAGGTGAGAATGTATGCTTTAATCATATTGTATGAAATATAAGGTGAGAAAGTATGCTTTAAACATACCTGTATGAAATATAAGGTGAGAAAGTATGCTTTAATCATATTTGTATGAAATATAAGGTGAGAATGTATGTTTTAATAATATTTGTATGAAATATAAGGTGAGAAGGTACCCTTTGATCATATTTGTATGAAATATAAGGTGAGAATGTACGCTTAAATCATATTTGTATGAAATGTAAGGTGAAAATGTATGCTTTAAACATACTTGTATGAAATATAAGGTGAGAATGTATGCTTTTATCATATTCAGACATTTTGGTTTATCAGTGTGTCTTTTCATGTTTTTGGGAAGATTCTCAAACAGTAAGTTTCTAGTATTTCATCTTCGTAAATGTTCAACTTCATAATGAGGCTTGGCATGACGGGGTGATTTAGGATGGCTACTTGTTTACACTTGCCACTTGCTAGTGTAAGTTAAAATACTGTCATGGAGGATTATTTCTTCTGACATAGGAGTAAGATAACAAAATGATTTTGGTTCTACTAAATCTTGAATGAAGTACTACATGTAAGTCTTCTTCTGCCAGTTACTCATGGATAGTGAAAGTAAGATCAAACCTGTGATAAGTCATACATTAGTCCCCTTTGGCCAAATGAAATAAGTGTTTGAATCTAAGTATGATGGATTCTTCCATGTGACTGTGCTGCCAACTGAGGATTTTATCCTTGTGACTATAGATTTTGTAGTGAAATGTGATAATTTGAATTTGTGGTCTTTCACCAGTTAAAGATGCATGCCTCCAGAGAAATTTAAGAGAATGAAATTTTAGACAAATGTACTAAGATTTTGAGAAAAGTAAAAAGATTCAAGGTTCAGGTTATAATTTACATGTTCTGTGTGATTAATGGCTGATTTTGCAGTATTTATCACCATAAATCTACTGCATGACTAATGGAGTAAGGGCTATTTTTTGCATGTTTTGATGAAAACATTTTCATGAAAATTAGCATTAATCTGGAGGCATGCTGCTTTAAGGTAGGAAAAGACTTCAGTTAAAGTTGTGCCTAACATTTTCAGATAGAATTAATTTCAGTAGATTATAAGCATGCACTTTCAATAATAAAAAGATTATTTATTTTATTTGCTTAGTGATGTAGTCCATGTGTATGAATCCAAAATATAATTACATGTATGTTGTTTTTCCTATATTTCAGTTTTTGTTTCACCTGGAAGTTTTACCCGACAACTGGCTTGTGGCGGTAGAGAGACCACAGTTAGATTTGTACAGTTCACTACCTGAAGCCTTGAAAAGAAAGAAATTTGGAACTTGATTATCTCTCTTTTATTTAGTTGTTTGTTTTATTAGTGAAGTTGGCCAAGGGAGACAAATAAGTTTGTTAAGGGGGAATAACTTATTTTTGACTTCTACACAAAAAAGTGTGCTAGACTGCCTGCCATTGTATGTAAATTGTTTCAAAATAAACAAATATAAATAAGATTTTTAACTAAGTTTTTCTTTTTTTAATTATGTTCCATGTCCATATCTATAAAGAAATTAAACAGAAAGTACATGGTATCTTGAGGTGTAAAATAAAATAGAATTAACAAATAGAACAGTTTACTCAGGGTTTTAACTTATGATCAAAGACTTCAGTCAGTGACATGTTTCAGTTGTGAATCACTTACCAATAACAGCATCCTGTCACAAAACCTCCAAAATTTCTAAAATTGACTAGTCCTCCAGCCATTTTTGGAACTTAACATTATTATTTTAGGGGACATCATGATAAAAATTTGAAGTAAGTCGGTCAGATGCAAATCATTTGCGGTTCCAGCAGATTAAATGTTGTGAACTAACTAAAAACTTTAATCTTGATGTCCTAACATTAATAATGGACAGTCCCAAATTCCCAAATATTGAAGTTGGGCGAGTTTATTTTTGTCAGTAGTTCTACTCAGATTCCCATTTGTGCTTGAAATAATGCTCTGAAAGACACCTTAGGTCTTCCTCCAGCAGTAAAGCCTGATTGTGGCCATATGACAAATACTGTGTTGGTGTGACAACCAAGAAAAAACAAAACAATTAACCATAAATTTTCAATCTCTTTTATTAAATATTCTATGAAACATTAGATAAGTTGTTTTTATATAAGTAGCCCAGCATTGATAATGTTTAAAATGTTTTTATAAGATACAAATAATGAGGCATTTGACACATTTATGTTTATTCCATGTCAAGCAGATGGTGCCATTTGAATTTAGCAGGTCACAGTCATTGCAACCGTACCATGATGAAAGTAGTACAATGTATTTCTCCTGAGCAGTGTTTCTGATGAATAATTTTTAATTCAATCCACATTATTAAATATTCTTTTGAAACTTGATGCCTACAGTTATATCTGTCATTGTATTGCATAGTTTGGTTTCCTGCATCTCCTTTAGTGTTAAGATGTTTGTTTTGTTCGGTTATAAATATTTGTACCAATAAACTTATTGGTAAATATCCTTCTAGACTCGTATGTACTGAAGGTCCCTTAACTTCAGCTGGTTATTATATATATATTAGTAATATATAAACCTAGACTTGTATACTGTTTGGTTATAAGCCTAAGCTCTAATTCTGTTAAAGTTACATACATAGGCTCATTTATGTTTGGTTATAAACCTAAGCTCTGATGCTGTTTTTTATAAATCTAGGCTCATTTACTTTTTGGTTATAAGCCTAAGCTCTAATACTGTTAAAGTTACATACATAGGTTCATATACTGTTTGGTTATAAACCTAAGCACTAATACTGTTTTAGTTACAACATACCTAGGTTCATATACTGTATGGTTATAAACGTAAGCTCTAATACTGTTTTGTTATAAACCTAGGCTTATATACTGTTTGGTTATAAACCTAAGCTCTGATACTGTTTTTTATAAACCTAGGCTCATTTACTGTATGGTTATAAGCCTTAGCTCTAATACTGTTTTGTTATAAACCTAGGCTTATATACTGTTTGGTTATAAACCGAAGCTCTGATACTGTTTTGTTATAAACCTAAACTTGTATACTGTTTGGTTATAAACCTAAGCTCTGATACTGTTTTTTATAAACCTAGGCTCATTTACTGTTTGGTTATAAGCCTTAGCTCTAATACTGTTTAAGTTATAAACCTAGGCTCATATACTGTTTGGTTTTAAACCTAAGCTATAATACTGTTTGAGTTACAAACCACAAACCTAGGTTCATATACTGTTTTAGTTATAAACCTAAGCTCATACTGTTTGGTTATAAACGTCAGCTCTAATACTGTTTGAGTTACAAACCTCAGCTCTAATACTGTTTGGTTATAAACCTCAGCTCTAATACTGTTTGGTTATAAACCTCAGCTCTAATACTGTTTGGTTATAAACCTCAGCTCTAATACTGTTTGGTTATAAACCTCAGCTCTAATACTGTTTGGTTATAAACCTCAGCTCTAATACTGTTTGGTTATAAACCTCAGCTCTAATACTGTTTGGTTATAAAGTACAGATTGGTTATAGGGCTACACTGTTGTGCCTACTGGATTTAAATCTAGAATACTTACTTAACCAATTGTTTATAGCCCTATTTATTACCTTCTGTTACTGCTTGGTTATATAGAGGATATTTGTTTAGTTCAGTGTAAGATCGGAATATATTACACCGAGTGAGCACCAAAAGGTATATTTCAGGATAAAAATATATTTTGATCTTACATTAAGCTAAACAAATTTTCTTTTTATTATATGCAAAGAAACATTTAAAAAGACATTTTAACCTAGTACTAAATGAAAAGGGCGCCAAATAATAATACAACGTGACGTCATTTATGACGTCACGTCATTAAGTTGGTTTCCAGTACTGTGAACACTTGTATTTCACTGAAACAACCTAACGGGCTCAAATATTCAAAACAGTGAAATTATCAAATTGATAATTTCACTGATATATTTCTATAAACCACAGAAAAACATGTAATAAAAAATTATATTTCTGTTAATCTATGAATCTGTACACTGAAATAATACAGTGTTAAACAGGTGTTACTGACCACCTCCAAATAAAGATCAGTCTTTAAATAGAGGCCACTCCTTGACACCCCATCTTTTTGATTAAGCATAACAGAGCAACCTTAAAATAAAGACCACTTGACTTAAAAGTACATATTGGATCTCTCATTCGGATGGTCTGTATTCACAAGTTCGACTGTATATTGTACTGTCAGCAGATGTTTTTGCGCTGGTTAACTGAAGTCATCAGAAATAGTGCATAAAACTTTTCATCATAAGTTGAGGTAAATCTAGCTACAAAAAAGAGTTTTAGCAAGAAATTGAAACAATTCTGTGTATTGCGGATGTTGAATTCTAGGTATAATATATGATGTAACAGCCCGACGTGCATTAATTTGTTTTGTAAATATTTTCACCATTTCTGCATTAATAACTGCTTTTTTACACGCAGTTTCACTCTCATTTGCATGAAATTAAATATCAAGTATTTATACACACTCCTTTATAGACCCAAATGAATAATATCAATTTCAGTTTAAGTGAATTTAATTAAAAACAAATTATTTATGATGAGAAATGTTTCCACTTTTGGCAAAAAATAGGAAGCTGATTTTATCAAGATTAATTAGTCAATATGGCCTTGAAAGAGATATTTTACTTAAAAGTTGTCAAGGTTATTATTACCTTGTTTTGCTCTGTTTATAAATAATTTCTTACAATATGCAGTTAACCATTAGAATTTAATTTGATAAAATGTTTTAAGTTCATTGGGTATGCAGTACACACCTATAGAGGAAATCTCTGCCACGTGTACAAGGAGTATCTTTATATAAACATGCACACAATGATCTGAGTGCCAGTTAATTCAGCCATTTAGTCCAGATTCTGTTCAGATAGTCCGCTTCTTCCTTCTTCACGTTGAAATGACAGTGGAAGAAAAATGTTACACATATATTGACAAACATATGCCATGCCTAGCACTTCAACAGGTAAATTTGAAATGATCATAGTGTTGACATGCCTGGCTTACGGTGACGTTTCGTCCGTTGACGAGCCCCTCTGTTTTTTCTTGCCAGATATGATACTTGGGCAAGGTACTAGTTTGTCGGGCATTTTATTACATGCATAAACAAATCTATCCTTGGTAACCCAGGCTATTAACCATATACTGGTATTAAATTTAGTATATACGTAATGTGTACTGTAAGTCTGTACAAACTGTACAAACATAAAACGTTATCAGTTTTAAATGGACTTGTCTTTGAATATTTCTAAACTATCAAAATTATTGGGGTGCCACCCTATAACATTTAAACCATATGTTTATATAGAAATTGTAAGAGTACTTATGACACAAGTATTTCATCACATTTTGTTTCCTTCTGATATATAACATGTTATTTCAAGTAAACATGTAGACAGTACTTTTATTGCCAGTTGTTTTCTTCATAACAAGCATAGAAATCTCAGATAAATGCAGACATAATATAGATCCATTATCCAGCTTGGATACAGTGAGTAGACAAATAATGGTCACTGTAATTATTTATTCTCAGATGGAAAATGTTTACTTCAGAAATATCACATGTCTCTACATGATAACGGTACAGAAATATTTTTGGTTGAGTCATTAATGATTAAAGGTGCACGCCTCCGGATGTGTGGATTTTTTTTTTTTAAATCAACCTTGAGAAAAATGTACTAAGATTTTGAGAAAAGTAAATATATTCATAAGTCAAGTAATAATTTGCATATAATATGCAATTAATGACTGATTTTGCAGTATTTATCACCATATTTCTACTGGGTGACTAATGCAGTTAGATACTCTGACTTATTTTTGGTAATTTTCATAGATTTTAAGTGCTAATTGAAATGTGTAAATTACTTTCTTTGTTCACTTGACAATATTTTACTTTTAAAACATTTTAAGAAATTTTCGTGAAAATTACCATGAATCTGGGGGCATGCTGCTTTAATTAATCTGTGAAGATCTGGAGGCATAACATCAGTTATTTATGGGATACTTTTCTTCCGTATCAGACTGGCGTTTTCGTTAGTTTTACCCATGCCGGAATTTTCATCTGGCATGGGGGTGCCGGATGTGTCGCGTGCTGTACAATGGAATGTTGAGAATGATGTAATTTTACCATTATGAATGAAGTTGTTTAAGAAAATAGTTACGGGTGTAATAACATAAATTTCCATGGAAAATTGTTTTATCAAGGTAGAGTTTAAAATATGATGGAATATGGTAGAATATGCAAAAAAATAGTTGATATTTGTTTGCGGTTCAGATTGGAATATCTGTCTCTCGGCAAGCCTCGTTACTGCCCCCTCTGGACAGTTATTTTGATTGAACCGCAAACATATGTCAACTATTTTTTCTTACCAACATATGACAGATATTATTAATCTGGCATATGACTAAATATGACTAACATAATGACTAAAACAGTATAATTATGTAACTTCTGTATGCAAGTTATTGTGTCTGTTGTTTACAGGTTGTCAATACTTTCTCAATCTGTCTGAATTTTTAACCAAAGTTGATGATTAAACTTTATTCCCTGATAAACAATCGTTCAACATGATGACAGAGATCTCCAGTTTCTTTTATAAACTGTGGAAAAAACAAGATAGCTGATTTTTTCAGATTTTTTTTTTGGGTTTACCTATTTTTATATGCCTGAAAGGTTTACATATTTTTATATGCCTGAAAGAATTTCTTCTACCAAATAGGGATATGAGGCCATCTTACTGTAAACAGAACAATAGAGTTCATTCCGTAACAAGAGAGTAAGGGGCCATTGGCCCTCTATTAAACAATAGAAAATAACAAAAGAAATGGCCTCTTGTTCCATTTCGGCCGTCCGTTAGCAATTTGGTTTCCGGAGCAAGGATGATTGTCAATATTGAGTTGAAGACCCCTTTAATTTTTGGGTCACAGGGTCAAAAGTCAAGGTCACTATAACCTTAAAACTGAAAACAGTTTTCGCTCAATAACTTAAGTATTAATCAACCTACAGCTGTAAAATTCTATAGGATGAACAGCCCTGTCCAATACATGACCCCTATTGATTTTAGGGTCATAAGGTCAAAGCTCAGCGTCACAATGACCTTAACACTGAAAATCGTGATTTCTGGAGCATAACACAAGTTCCATTGGGCTTACAGTGTTCAAACTTCATAGAATGATTGCCTATTTTGAATAAAAGATCCATATCTATATTGGGGTCACAAGGTCAAAGGTCAACATCAAATGACCTAAATGTTGTTAACAGTTTTACAACTGTCAAACTTCATAGGATGATCACTTATATTGAGTACATTAATTATATATGCCCTTAAAAATTTGCTTATATTATGTTATACCCCGGGCATCTTTCCGTCCATCTGTCGTAGCATTTTTACTTACAAGACAACAACTTGATGGTGGTGCTTTGGAAACAGCAACTGTATATTGCTTTTTGAAGGAGCATTCTGAATGGAATCTTTTATCTCTACTTTGTTTTCCAAAATTATTCATATGAAATATTCTCTTGTCTTACAAATGCTTCATCCTTACTAAAAAAAAACACTTTTGGGCATATAATGCTCCGCCTAGCGGTGCTTTTGTTTGTTTTACTTGACTGTATGTTAGTCTCTTTGTTCTAGCAAAGGTTAAAGTTGTTGACTTGATATCATTTTCAACTGACTGCTGCAGGGACTATCTTGTGAGGAAGCTGTCCAACTGCAAAATTTTTTTACGAAAGATAAAGTGGTCTTACTCCCATCCTTGCTTGTGCCTAAAATAATGCACATATGGGGCCCTTGATGTCTTCTTCCACCAATCAAGCTAGAAAGTTGCCTTATGACATAACATACATTAGCTGGGTCACTTAAAACCCAAGCATATATATGATACAAGGTACAATGTCCAAAAAGTGTGGGCAAGGTAATTGTACGGGCAAGGTAAATATAACACAAGTAAAAATTACATGTCTAATCTATGGTAATAATATCAGCGTTTGTGCAGGTCTTTTAAAGCACTTGAAAACAACCTGTGCCTTGAAAATTGCTGCAATTGAGGATGTCTTTGAAAAAAGTGCTAATAAAAGACTTGATTTTAAAAAAACATTGAAGACGGTTGATTCTTATAAAAATCACAGTAGTCAACAATTGTCTTAAAAGCTCTTGAAAAGTGCTTGAATTAAGTTCATGGCATCTGTTTGAACCCTGTAATTTACGCACAAATGTCATTTCTTGGCTAGACAAATTAAATATATTCCAACCATTAACGGATCTTATAAATTCAATTAGTAACATCGCCACCTGCTGTTAAAATTTGTCCAAATAACACGATATTGTTCACCATCTTACTGAACTGGCATCTTCGTCTTTAATTTCCAACTTCGACATTGTTTTCTGTTCATAGAAATACATGTACATGAGCAGCACAGCAGACAGTTTTTCAAGGGTTTAATAATAAATTTTGTCATATCTGCATAATTGTCATATGGGCAAATTGTCTTTCACTGCATCAAGAACCGGAGTCTCTCCAGAACAGATATGTGGTATAAAGGCATGTATTTTATCCCTTAAGAAAACACTTGTGACAGTTTCTATGACACAACATACAAGTTTCCTTGACAGCAGTTTGTTTGGCACCAACATTATTTCTGTCATATGCCGCAAAAGCAGGAAAGATTATTTTAGTTATTAACTTCAGGTATTACAATTAAAAGCAACACCAGTGGTTAAAATCACCTCACCTGCTGAAAGCTAAGAGATGCCTACACTCCAGAATTTCGAACCCATTTAGTTGCCTCTTACACAGGGATAAATGGTGGCAGCAATTCTGAAGCCTCAACCCTCAAAGGCAACCCCTCAGTCACAAAGGTATCGACAGCAGTTTAAATTTTAACATATGTTATGACTTATAATGATTTTTTAGCTGAAGGACAACAGTTTTAATGTTGTGTAACATATTCTGTGAATTAAGGACAACAGTTTTGAGGCTAAATGAATGCAGGACAACAGTTTTTGTTCTGTTCGACATAAGGCTATATTATCAACAGTTTTGAGGTTGTATAACATGAATATTGGACAAGTTTTTGAGGCTGAATCAAATGGATGCAGGACAACAGTCTTGAGTCTATGACATGAATATAGGAGAACAGTTTTTAGTCAATATGACATGAACGTAAGAAAATAGTTTTGAAGATGTACAACATGAATATAGACAACATTTGGAGGGGATTATAAAAATAAGCAACACATTTGGCGATGTTTTAACTTTATAAGCATTACAGTGAAAAATACATGAAAACATGTATTGTTTGTTTTTAATGATTGGGGGATCATTACCCAATCATGTGGCCATCATTTACCCAGTAATAACATACAACTATATATCAACAATTTGTTCAAACAGCAGGTTTTTCTTTAAAAAAAAAAAAGAAGACTATTACCCCTCACATGCAAAGTTTAGACTGTAACTTTATCTTCTCCTTACAAGTAAACTAAAACTATTTCTCCTTGCATGCAAGTTTATAACTATCACCCTCACATGCAATGTGAGACCTTATTTCATTTCACAGGCAAGTTTAGACCGTAAACTTTGCATGCAACATTAATTTTTTCTAAATCATTTTTTTTCTTTATATTATCATTGTTTAATTATTAAGCATCTGCATAATTCTAAAATGGACAACTGGTGTATGCAAATTTTAATTTTTAAAAATCTATCCAACAAAGGTAGTGTTATGTTTAAATTTATCTCAATACTTGAAGGCAAAAAATACTTTAAGACTGAAAAAAAAATTAAATTATTGAATATTTTCAGAAAGAAGACCAACAGGATAGTAATATATTTTTTATACATGAAAATCTTGCCAAGATCTTACTGTAAAACTGTCCCCTTACTTTATATATAAGTACAGTGTCTCTTTTAAAAAAACACTAATTGCTAGTGACTAATTGACATTAAGACAGCATTCTTTAAGAGCCCGTCTAGACATTATAAAATTTATGTTTCTTGACCTTGACATCATTTTTTCCCTTACAAAAAAAAAAACAATATTGAAGAAAGCACATAAAATGGCCTTTTCATTTTACATCTTATCAAATTTTACATCTTATTCAATTTTACATCTTATTCATAAAACATAACAGCATTTTGTATGTATAACTGACTGGTTTTTTTAAGATTAATATTTTATAAATATTGGAATATACAAGTTCAAAGAAAGAAAGAAAATATTAAAGTTAAGATATTTTTTGACAATAAAACCATTGTTTTCAACATTCCATTCATTTGAACAGTGCCAAGTATCAAATAAAACAATAAAATGTAAAGTGACGTCTTTGTCAACAAGTTCATTAGTTTATCAAATAATACCAGTAACCACGCCTGTTAAAACATTAAATAAAATATCAAAAACATTCAATATATAAACATTCATTGCAGATGTCCATTTTAGAAATATAACATTGCTAAAACTTGGGTGGAGAGATTAAAAAGCCTTAATATAATCTTTGTACATTTTTTTGTTGTAGAATAAAAAAAAAACATTGTCATATGTAACAGTCACTAACCATAATTCTTATTTACAAATAATAACTTTTTTCTTATTCTTCATACCACAAAAAAAGAATCATGTTATCCATATCTCTTAGCATAAAACGAAGCAAAATTTCAAAACCAACCTCTGAATGTTTGAAACAATAATGCTATAGTCACAATAAATGTATGTTCCAGTTCTGATTCAAAATGTATATAAACCCTTCACTTTCTGTATTTCTGAAAAAGGAGTCAGGACCTGTCCATTTAGCATTTTTGGATTTGTCAGTTATTATTTTTGGGGGTTTAAAGTTTGAACTTGTTTAGCCAACAGTATAGAGCCTGGTCAGACTGCACAGATGTGTAGGCTAGCTTGGCTCTATACTGGTGGCGAAGGCTAAGCAGTTTCCACCCAGAAGGTTAAACGTTCAATAAACATACTGCTTTTATTAATAAAAGAAATTACATTCTGTTTTGTTTTATTGGTTTACATTTTGTATGTCAGTTATCATACAAAGATTTTCAAAGAAATTTGAACATACATTAATGAAACGAATATTTTTTGGGAATTTTTTTTTTTAGAAATATAGTTGATAAATTGAAATTGATTTTTCATTGAGGATTGAACAGTTGAAATTTTTACTTTTTTGTACAGAACGGCAACCTGCAAATAAAATGACTATAGAATGAGGGTCAACATTCAGAGGTCAGTGTTATATTAGTCAACATAAATTGACACAAATTTAAAAAGCTCAACTTAAAAAACACTATATTTCATTTCTGATTCCTTTCATGTATCTCTTTGACTTATCTTCTGATCTTTTACCCTTGTAATATTTATATATCTGGCAAAAGTATGTCTTAATGTCCGTCTTAAATAATATAAATAAACAAAAAACTTCAGTTGGATTTTGATAATCGAATAATTCTTTGAGCAAGTACTTAATATAGACCAACCTGTATTTCAAAAAATCAAAGCATCTTTGGAACATATTCTTACATTTGTCTTCAGTAACACAATACTCAAGCACTCCAAAATATGACAAGCTGTGTTTTATTTATACTCCAAAATGACAAATAAACATGGAATTATCAACTAATGACTTATTCTGCAAACTATGTCTGCATTTATTTTGGTTTCAAACCAATAAGCATATACTACTAAATGACATAAAAAAAAATGTGTAAGCGAAAAAATACATGACTATCAGTTCTCATGGAAACAAAGTCAGCAAATAGGAGCAAAAATAATGATGTAACATGTATAGTGTGAATATCACATATGGACTGCAATATGTCTGACAAAAAAAAAAGAGAGAGAAAATAATGGAACTTTTTTTTCACACTTATGAAAAAAAAAAACGTTCAGATTTACATGCTGCAATTTTTGGTGGGTAAAGTATTAGAGTTAGCAAACATACAATTTTTTTTAATATAAAGAGTTAAAGCATGGAAGCGCCTTAGTACGAGTTATCATACAAAATCATTACACTGCTCTGAAAGTATAACGTTGCACATAGCGTAACAATGCGAAATAGCTTGTGTCACTGGCATACATAAAGTCAACGTTTGTTTTCTCCATTCATCTACTGTTTTTTTCCAGGCTATTAAATTTCTAGAAGTGTACAAAAAGGTTTATTACTCATAGACGACATAGCGTTAAACAAGTCTGTTAAACAAGTCCGCTAGGGTTTTTATTTTTTGTTAAATTAAGTGAGTAATTTGGTCATTTGGAAACTTGAAAACATTCGAGTCCAGTGACATGTTGATAAATGGTTGCTATTATACAATAGTAAGTAAGAAAGAATGATTCACTTAATTTACTAGAAGTTTTTTTGTTGTTTTTTTTTTCAGTGTAGGCAATTCATGCTATAAAGCATAATTTTGACTGAAAATCACAAATTTTTTTTTTTTTTAAAAATCACACTTCTTAAAATTTACACTTAATTTTATCAATAAAATGATTCGCAAAATAAGAGAAATATCGTCGGACTATTATGTTATTGACACTTTTAAGAAATGGATTATAATAAATATAGGTCTACAGTTACAAGTCTGTGATCACTGAAACTTCAAGAAATCAACATAAATGCTCATCAAATAACAAGAAAAAAAAACATAACATGATCACCATCATGGTTAACATCGTATAGACATCAAAAATAAGAAAGAAAACAAAAATAAATAATTGCGTATATAATATTAATCAAGAAAACCTGCCCATTTCTAATGCAATTTTGCAAAGAAATTTAACAATTTACTACTACATGAACTATGTGGCATAACGGTTGCTATGGTGATTGCTTCATGGTAAAAAATAATCAGTGTTTCAGTAACAAAATTGCTTACTGTTCCTATTTTTTTCCCCAGTCTTATTTTGATGATAGAAAGCTATTTTGAGTAAAATAAATGTAATAGTAATTTCCTAGAATTTTACATCATAATTAGAGATATTTTATAAGAAATTATTCTAATATTTCTGTGAATTGACTTATAATATACCAATTTTAAAATACTGCTTCACCTGTTTTGAAGATTTTCTTAGTCTAAACTAAACAAAATTCAGTTTTAGTATATACAGAAAAGTTGTTGAAAAAAGTAATTTATGTTTTAATACGGGAGGATCCAACCCTTGCTTTATTATGTGATTAAAGACTGATCCATCCTTTGGTTTATTTTATGTTTTCCAATATTCTACTTTTTTCTGGCATTGCCTCTTAAAGAGAACCATTGTTGAAGCTAGACATTGAATACAAAAGCATTTTGTATGCACTGGTTACTCACCACCTTGAACTTACCTACAAGGTTAAGCATTTGAGCTGCCTCATGACAAAACCAACATAGTGGGTTTGCGACCAGCATGGATCCAGACCAGCCTGCTCATCCGCACAGTCTGATCAGGATCAATGCTGTTCGCTTACCAACTCTATTACAAGTGGAGAATCCGACAGCGAACAGCATGGATCCTGATCAGACTGCGCGGATGCGCAGGCTGGTCTGGATCCATGCTGGTCGCAAACGCACTATGTTGATTTTGTCGTGACGCGGCTCATTTTAATATTTAAATGTACCATCTATGTATTATATTCTAAATAGGTAACATTAAAACAGACTTTTAATTAACCAATCAACTTGTAATAAGAAAAACATGTTTAACAACTATAATGCCCAAGCTATGTGAATTCATCACATAATTTAAATATTGTATTTCAACAAGAATTTCTGAAAAAATGGAACAATTTCAGTAACAAACAAAATGTTTATCCACACCTATAATAATAGAATTGTTTATTCTAACTTTTAAGATAACGTAATTTTAAGTTATCTAATTATTATTCTATTCTATCTTATTGTTTTTTTAGCTATCTTATTGTTAATTTAACTATGTTATTATTTTAGCTTGTTATTTTATTATTATTCTATCTTACTGTTATTTTAGCTATCTTGGTGATTTTCCTGCTTGTATAACAGACTCCAATAAAGGGCCTCTTCCCAATTGAAATTTTATTAAATCAGTATTTTTATCCTAATAATTCTAACTTACTTGTTTTTTTTAGCTAAATTAGTTAATTTTAGTATTATTTTTCAAATTACTAATATGTTATAGCTCTTCCGATTTAAGTGAGAAAAATCAGTTTAAGCTTTATTATTGTTATTTTAGCTAAATTAACTTATTGTTATTGTAGCTACATGTACTTATTGTTATGAAAATGAAATACGGTATATATAAATAAAAGTAATGTTTTGCAACTTTTAATCTTAACTCTTGTAACTGAGGCTTTTTTTTTATGATTTTCACCATTAAAGCAAAAGTAATTTTTACTGGTAATCTTTAATAGTACAATTAAAGCTACAAATTACATCTTGTTTTAAAGCATCATACCTATTGTAATGAATTCCTGATGTGATTTTTATATACAGTATTACAAATAAAGAAGAAATATCCCACAAATTGTTTCATGAATTAAAAAATTATATATAATGATGAAGTATAAATTGCTATGCTTACTGGTGGATTTAACACCAATAAAAGAAACAGTAACTGATAATAAATAAAGTATGTATTTACTTTAAATTGACTCCATAATCATCAATAGCCTAGGGAAAAAAATGTATCATTGACTTATTCATGACAAATGCCTTTGTTGTATACAGTTAACTATGTGTTAAAGACCACCTCCAAACCAATTCCACTCCTTGACACCCCTTCACTAATTAAACAGAACAGAGTAACCTTCAAATAAAGTTTATTTTACTAGAAAGTTTGTATTTGGATTTTCTTCTTGGGATGGCCCTTGTCCACAGGTTTGACTGTATAATGACCAAATTTGATAAAGATCTGCTTGCAAAATACGTCTGTATCATTTACCTTTAGACCTCTTACAGTAACTGTTAAATGTGTGAATAATAGCTAATATAGCTGCTATGTTGGACAAGACAATATTCTGTAGCAATTCAGATCTTGAAATTTGTGAAACCAACAATGGGCAGTTCAACATTGAAAGCAGGACAATTTCATTGCACATATTTAGCAGTGTGTTTGCAACATATGCTTATTCCTGCTCAAATTATTGATAAGACAAGAATTTTACACTAAGCCAACATGACCTTGCCCTTTCGTCTATCTACCTCTAAAATTACATGGGTCATCTATTGGTTGCGCAATGTCCCCACTAAGTTTGGCATACCTAGGCATATTGTTTCTCCAGTTACTGATCAGACTAAGGTAGAAAGCTTAATGTCTCTGTGACCTTGACATTCACCTCATGACCTAACATCAATATAGGTCACTATCCAGCTAAAGTCAATGCCACTTGGAAATTTCACAAAACTACATTTATTCCTTCTGAAGTTATTGATCAGACAAAGATTTTACAAAAAAGTATCACTGTGACCTTGACCTTGGATCTAAAATGACCTCAAATCAATGAAGGGTTATCTACAGGTCATTGGCAGTGTTAAAACCAAGTTTCAAAAACCTTGCCTTATTCCTACTTACTTTATTGATCAGACATGGTTGATCACTATGACCTTGACCATTGACCTAAAAGTCCCAAATCAATAGAGATAATCTACCTGTCATAAGCAATTTCCTCACATAGTTTCACAAAGTTAGGTTTTATTATTTCTCAAGTTATTGAAAGGACAAGGATTTTACACTAAATGTCACTGTGACCTTGACTTTTGACCTTTTAGTCTCAAAATCAATGAGGGCCATCCACTTGCAATCAGAATTGTCCCTACTTAGTTTCACAAACCTAACCTTTTGTCTTCTCAAGTTATTAAGCAGCCGACAAAGCTCTTACAGTGTAACTATGACCTTGACATTAAACCCAATGATCTCAAGATAACTCTACTGCCCAAAACCATTCTGTTCATAATTACAACAACTAAATGTATAATAACAAAATCATTAACAGATCTTTGTTGTAATCATATAAATATTCATTACCATATGTCCTTTTACAGTTTTTTAATGTTGTCTCTAGTGTTATGAAACCTATATAATGGTGACCCTGGAAAAAACAAATGTCTGAACCAAGTGCACTAAGAAATCAGTATAAAAGAGTCTATAAAACATATCAGAATAGACAATTTTCTGAGATGATAATGCAAGGTAGTAAACATTATTTGTAATTTGTTTTGTAATATTCGTAGGCTACTGAATAAAGCAGTGTAGATAAATGCAAGGAGTTTGTGAAATTGCAGTAACAATTTGTCATTTTTTGGAATATAGAAATTAGCAGCATGCTACATGAGAGCAAGGTATTTACAGCTCCTCTCAGTTCCCCCGGACTCACATTGAAAAGCTGGAGAAAATATTTAACTTCCTAAACCTCAATATGTTATAACCCGACTATAACATCAGTATAAACGCTGGACCAGTCTATACAACTATTATAACCTGGCTATAACATCAGACTAGTCTATACAACTATTATAACCTGGTTATAACATCAGTATACAAGCTGTACCAGTCTATACTTCAAGGCAGTCCGATCTTCATATTCGACTGCTTTATTTTGATATTGAGTACTGTCATACCTTAAAGTTACGCTAACAATGAACTGTTCTAATATTAAAGCAAGAAAAGTCGATTAAACAAATTCAGCATAGTCAAGGCTAATTAATATCTACAACTCTGTTTTATTTCTTTCCTTTCATTTCAAAATAAATAAAATCAAGAAATAAATTGGCATGGCCTTACGATAACAAAAACCAAGCCAAACAATTACATGTAGATTTTGCCTACATTTTCTTACAACCAATGACAAGTTTTTAGCCTCTTATAAAGCTGACAAAAAAGGTAAAGGGAAAAAAAGGCCTATTCAATAGTTCAACAGCTATCACATGACCAATGACATTTCATTATTTATATCACATGATCAGCTTTTTAACCAATCAAAAGTTCTGTAAGCATTCATATCACATTGAATATATTGAACCAGACTGTGAATTTGAGCATGAATGTGACTGTGACATACTGTGTCTATAAATAGATATTTTGATTGCTACAAAAAACTTGGTTTATAGATACTGTTAGTTGTATAGAAACAGCTATAAGAGGAATAATACTAAACAACTCAAGTAAACTACATAAACATTTTGTTTTTCTGTATGTGACATAATTCATTCACAAAAAGTTAATAACCTTATTGTAATTATCATGTTTATATTTAGTTTTCAGTGCCTGACAAATAATCTGTTTCTTTGTCAAAGCATACAGAGCTTAAAATTACCATGTTTGATGATACCAGGTATATTCACTTTTTTTTTAAAGTTGCCGGTATATAATGCTATGATATAGACCAAAATTTTAAACAAGATTCGGATGTTTTATTTTTATTATAAATAATATGAGTATTTATCACAGTCAAAATATCCCCAAGTTCACAGCCCCTCAGCATCAACAACAAATTCAAAGCTATATTGGCACCCATTTTACAAACGAAAATACGAATTGTATCACACAAAAGTTTGCCCTAATGTTTTCAGGTCAATATTTTGATCACATTTCACTGAAAATCTATTACACACCAAGTTAATGTGGATGATTACTTTCCTTCTGTATATATACATTTATGATGTGAAATTTTAAAGTCGCCGTCCAGTATGCGCAAAAAAAAAAAAAATGTAAAAGGGGGGAATCACATTTGAACTGTTAGAAGTGTCTTGATAATAACCAAGCAACCTTTTAAGGTCCTCAAATTAAATAAATCACTAGTCATCCATGATATATCTTATAATTTACTCCAATCTTGTAAAATTCACACAGCCTCTGAGGCGAAAGTTCATCCATCACTCTATCATCTAACAGCACTCATAGTGACGTTTTCACATTTTACACATCCACGATGTCAGCACACTATCATACATTACTGTCCATTTGCGGACTAACTTTATTATAATCACTAGAACACACACCTGTGTAATCAGGTGGTTCGTCTGTCTGTTCATTTGGTGAAACACTATCACTGACAGTTCTAGGTTTTCTGCCGGCTGAATTTGTAGACAAAGTCCTATTGTGTGATTTTGTCACAGTCTTTTTTTGCACATCTTTGTGCCCATTCGCGGATGATGAAGAATTAGAAACATTTGAAGACATGCTATAACATCTCAACATCCTCGGACAACCGTTTGAGTCTCTCACTATTCTGGTAGGGGGCTTTCCTAAATTTTCTAAACTGGCAGAGTTAGAGTAATAAGGGGGTGGGCTTTCTCTATCATGTACTGTCTTATTAGGAGGAGGCCGAAATAGCTGATCAATATATCGACTACGTATTATATGTTTTTGACTTTCAATATAACCCTCTTCTCCATCTTTGGAGATAGGGATTTGTGGCGGTAGGTCTAACATAGTGTCAGTTTGTACGGAACGTACTCGCACTTGATGCTCTTGAACTTGTGAGATCTGATGCTCGAGAAGTTTCTCTTGACTTGTAGAAGGCGTAGTTACTGGAACATATACTACCTGAAATCATAAAATGGTACAAATTTTAATTTTTATAAAATATCAGACCAACTAATACCTAACGTAGACTTATGCTTCATCATTGTCATACAGTCTAAACAGATAACAGTGTCTACAATAAGCAATGGAAAATTGCAAATATTAAATCCATTATAAATTGTCTGATTGTCAAGTGTTCTGTTACAAATACGAAAATATTTATAGCTTTAAAATGAATAAACAAAACAAAAAGGAGAGAAAATCCATTATTTTGTCAAGATTTAAACTTACAAACGACCTTCAGTTTTGATTGCTTTGATATTGCCATAGGAGTACTAGACCATTGGAATTTTATAAAATTAAAGAAACAGATAAACTGGTCTCACACACTGAGGCAACATCTTCTCAGAACTTTTAGATACCAATAACACTTTAAAATGACTTTCAGTCTGACAAATATGGAATACAGAAGAGCTAGACGCACTTAAATTTTTCAAATAGAATAAAAGATTAGATTAGTCTGGAAGATCCAATCCCCCAGGAGTCTGAGAAAATTTATAAATTCCGCACACAAATAATGTATGACTGAAGTAAAAGAAAAATGTTAAGGTTCATATGACATACTGATTCCATATTTCTATACTTCAGAACATAATATAGGTAATACAACAGGGACTTGTTCTTCTACACTCTGACTGGATAAATTCTTACTTTGTTTTAGACTTACATCACTGGCAAAAATACCATAAACTTACGGTCATTGTCACTGACCGTATGAATATGGCATTGCACTTTTATATTAAAAACTTGAGGACATTGGCTCTGACCAATGAATCTGCACTTTTCAAAGACTTCCAAGGAAACTTGCATCAACAACATGATTATTTACTTCCGTAGACTAAAGGTCACTAACGGTCACTACTTTCCTAGACTTAAGGTCACTGACACTGACCTGTATAACCACAGAACATTGGTCTGACAGTGACTAGCTGTAACCACATAATATTGTTCTTTTGGTTACAGGTATCACCAAGGATATTAAAGATACGACCAATTATACCAGGAAATTTTAAGTCACTATCCAGGTACTGTTTAAGTTGGGAATATAATCAGTCAATTTTCATAATCATTTACAAGTGATGTCAGTCAAGTTTTAGCTTGTAACCAAAAGTAGTTTTTTTTCACATACAGCAGATTCTTGGCAATATAATCAATCAAAATGTATTGTTCTATATATAGAATTGTCACACAAAAATAACAACACAACCAAATAACAACTTATACAAAATTCTTCCCCACCCGCAAGACAAAGAAGTCTGCCCAAATCAAAAATAAATATTCATGGGGTAAACAATATACAAAGAGCAGTCACCTAGATATTATTATAAAAATGTTCTGCAAAAGTTACCTCCCTTTATAAGCAAAAAACAAAACAAAACAAAAAATATCTGATTTGACATGCAGAAAATTCAAGTTAAAAGTGTAAATAGCACTTTTATTAACAGAAAAGGCTGTAAAACTCTTTGTCTAATAGGTTAAATTATTTTGCAGGTTGCAGATGAAGTTACTTAAACAGAGAAAAAGATCAGCCAAGGTGAAGGTCACATGACTTGTTGTCAGTCTGTGTACTCTGTAATGCAATTGTACTCTGTAATGCCTGTGTTAAATATTTCAAAATCTTATTGTCAGGAATAATTTTATATAAATAATTAAGCTTTGAAATATGGGGGAAAAAAACTGATTGCTTTAGCCTTAAGCCCGCTGTCTGATCATGGTCTGCACTTTTTCACTATTCAGTTAGTACTAAGTTCAAATTTCCCCTAAAAATAATGAATGGTTTTGTCCAGATTGAAGGATGGACAAGTCCATTTAAGATATTTAGCTTGGCAAGAGTTTAATATTGATCGTCTATTATGTAATAGTTGTGATTCTCTGTACAGATATAAGTTACAATTTGAATTGTTTGTTATATGTTTTTATCCATGTTTTAAATGTCTACATGTATAGATTAGACTTAAACAAAGAATTTAGATTCTAAACTGTATTTAACCAACATTATATAGCCTACATAAATGTAATACCATGACCTAAGAAAAGTATGCTTGTTTAATGTTTGTACAGATATGATAAATTCATCAGTGAAGTATTGTCTTGTCAGACAGTGTAAGGTTGTCTGAGTGTTACACAGTGTGTCATATATCAATGTCATTTATCAACACTCTACGTATGACATCATAGCATGATAATGTGATTAACCACTTGTATACATGTAAAACCTGCTCGATTTTCCTGAACCTTTTACACTGACAAAAGCCGTATATTTCCAAAACAGTTTGAAACAAAATTGGTGAGAGTAATAATTTTACAGAGAAATCAATAAAATCAAAATTATAACTATACACGTGTGTGTAATTTATTATCCAGAGAGATTAAAAAACGTTGCCTAAATTTAAAAAAAAAATCTTTTTTTACGTTTTACAGTCGGAAAAAAAAAATTGTACAAACCTTAGCTTGCCAGTGTAAACCCATCATTTATTTAAGTATTTTTGGTCTGTTACACAAATAATACAACATATTAGTTTAATTTTAAACTCAAGTGTATTTAAATCAAATGTCAATTTACAAAATTCACTACTGAATCCCAGCACTATAAATGTTGGAAATATTCCAAATTTAACAAAAACACCATAAATCACAAACAGTATAAATGTAAACAAATAATCAACAAGTCACTAAACGAAATTTTCATCCTTTACTTAAGTGTCCTTGATCGTCATGTGGCTACAGTTTTTGTCTGAATCCGTATTTTCATACATAGTATGAATATGTTACGCAAGTCCACTTATAAATAGATTACTAACTTCCCTGTAATACAATTATACAAAGCACTATGATATGTTAACACACACCTTGCTTATGTACTCAGTTGTACAGATACACTATCTGTGCAATTTAACTATCAATAGCACTCGATTCACCGTCCATACTGTCTGAGATTTTCAATGTATTCAAACGAAAAAAATTCCTGAACAACTAATATCCACGATATCATTGTAATAAAGTATATCTTACATAAAATGTATAAATAAAACGTAAATTAAATATCTGTTTGAATTAAACATGCACGATAGATTTCTGACCAATATCTGTAAGTATATAACGCACCTATGTCTTATATAGTATTATTGGTTATTTGTTTTTCCCCCATGGAAAGAATGTCTGACTCTGTAAATCTACTCTCCACATTGTAAATAATTTGTCTAGTGGAATATCAAATGTACTAATTACTGTCTACACACAATGTATAGGATAGAACTCGTCTATGTACCGTAAACAACTGCGTAAAATATTTGCTATAATAAACGCCCCATTTTACAAATTTTGATATTTCAACGGCTTCTGTTGTAGTTGAATTTAGAACTTAGTCATAAAATCGAGAAATACTTCACTTTTAATGACTAAGAAATCATAGCCCGCTGACAAACCATTAGCTCCACTGACCACTGTAAACCCCACAAACATGCCATTAAAAAAAAATATTTGGTAAACATAACTGTACCATACATATTGGTATGATAAATTTATACCCTGCTACTTAAGGAGCTAACCTATGGAAACCAATGGTTGAATAGCATTAAAATACAAACATTTTTTCCATGAATTAAACCTAATCTAGGAGACAGAGCCGGATGATTTTAACCAGCCAATGGCCGAAGCTTTACAAAACGAACTTATTTTCCTTTTCAATATTTATGCACTTGAAAAAAATTTCCTGTTAGCTGACTATCTAGAGGATTTTTTCTATCAAATTATAATGGTGTTTTCCGGTTTCAAATAATGTCTAGACGGTACACACCTAAATGACATGCGCAATATGGAAAACAAAAAAAAAATGTGGCGATTTACATAAAACCATTTGATGATTATTTTCCGTGACAAGGAACTCATTTTGAGATAGTTATCAATATTATCCACTGTGTTTATTGTTTGCACACTGCAGAAAGCATTCAGATTGCCGTGATTACAAAAACAGCTCGGCAATTACAAAAACACCTCGCTTTTAAACAAGTTGACTTTTCTATAATAGAATACAGTTCAACCTATCCAGCTAATACAAAACAGTATCACAAAACTTGTTATTCAGCCCAAGTCTGGATTCAAAAGATTTCATTTCTTTCTCTCTCTTTTTTTTTTTTCTTTTCATTATGAAAGAACAAAATTGTTCTGTATTATAAATAAAAAATCCAAGTGTTTATTAAAATATTTGTGCTGTTGAACATGTCTGCACTGTCATTTAAATGAAAGTTTAATAATATAGAAATATTTAATCTAAGTACACCAGACATTTTCATTATCAAAATATTGAATGAAACCTTTCTAGTAATTGTACAGAATTATATAAAACTGTTCCAAAAACATTCTCAATCTGTCAGCAAGACCGATTATTTACAGCTTATTTGTTCCTCCCAATCTTCATACATAAAATAATAATAAAATTCAGAGGATTGAACAAGCAACCTTGACTTCACACAAAAGCCATAAAATTATTTAATAAGAGCTCTCGGCTCGACAGCCTGCATGGACATTCTTAGTGCTTGATAGTAAAACAATAGTCTGGAAAATGTTCAAAAATGCCAATAATTCTCTCAAAATCCATGTTAGAGTTATGGGCCTCGGGTAGTATTACCTCATTATGCTCAAAGGTGCCCGTCGCGTGACCTGGACCCCCACCCCCCAACCCCACACTACAACCCCCCATATTTTCAAAAATAAAAAATGATCATCTGAAACCTGTAAAACACTATCCAATATGCATATTATAATTTAGTAATAAATTAACAATAGAATTTTATATTTTTGTTGGAAACTATTATTTGATTGTAATATGCATATTGGATAGTGTTTTACAGGTTTCAGATGATCATTTTTTATTTTTGAAAATATGGGGGGTTGTAGTGTGGGGTTGGGGGGTGGGGGTCCAGGTCACGCGACGGGCACCTTTGATTATGCTCTCAAATAGGTGTGTGAAGTTACAACATATTCCCTTACAGTAGTTTTGCAAAAACCATCTTGCACACAAAAACTTAACCTAAGTGTGACTCAGACGCCTAAGTGAGTATAATTAAGCTCTTCCTATCAATGAACAACATATTCCCTTACAGTAGTTTTGCAAAAACCATCTTGCACGCAAAAACTTAACCTAAGTGTGACTCGGACGCCTAAGTGAGTATAATTAAGCTCTTCCTATCAATGAACAACATATTCCCTTACAGTAGTTTTGCAAAAACCATCTTGCACGCAAAAACTTAACCTAAGTGTGACTCGGACGCCTAAGTGAGTATAATAGCTCTCCCTATCAATGAACAACATATTCCCTTACAGTAGTTTTGCAAAAACCATCTTGCACACAAAAACTTAACTTAAGTGTGACTCGGACGCCTAAGTGAGTATAATAGCTCTCCCTATCAATGAACAACATATTCTCTTACAGTAGTTTTGCAAAAACCATCTTGCACGCAAAAACTTAACTTAAGTGTGACTCAGACGCCTAAGTGAGTATAATTAAGCTCTTCCTATCAATGAACAACATATTCCCTTACAGTAGTTTTGCAAACACCATCTTGCACGCAAAAACTTAACAGAAGTGTGACTTGGACGCCTAAGTGAGTATAATTAAGCTCTTCCTATCAATGAATAATTCTTTGAATTTTCAAGCAAATCAAAACAATTTGCTGTCAGTTTAATTTATTATCAAGGTATCTGTCACCTATATCTTTGACCTACATGCAGAACCCCCACCTCTGTCATCATGGCAATGTAACTTAAAGAACCACAGAATTTAGCACGCCTACAAACTGACGCAACTTCAAAACAAACAAAAACTACTGCCGTATGAGCCATAATTACAAGATTACAGAAATTCTAATATTAACTTATAATTCAGGAAAATAAATCACATTATTTACATGTTAACCGAATTATAACCAAAGATAAATTTGTCCTCTCGAAATCCTCGTGGTCTGCTTGCAGATACGAAAGAAAACTGATGACTTACAGTTCACTTATCATTTGTAATATAGCATTTAATACTGACACACTTAAACTTTAGTTCTTGGTTAGTTCATTACATCATAAAATAATATACAGTCATGCATATTTTGTCCTCTTATATTACAATCATCTACCGAGGCCGCGCTTTTTTACTTATATTTTAATATGTTTAAAGCCGCAGGGTGTAACTAATTCGTCTGCTGCAGATACTTAAATTGTGAAGACTGTAAACAGTGCTTACCCAGGTATCATATAAGGAAACATGGTAGTAGAACTCAAATAAGAGGTCTGAAACCCAAGATTTCTTGGCCAGGAAGCAGAAACTTTAATCACGAGACCACCACTTGCCCTTGTATTGTTTAATAAGGAGATCTTATTCTAAGTAGCGTTGAATTATATTTCTGCACAGTAAGTTGAATTATATTTCTGCGCAGTAAACTAACCAGTAGGCCTGGTGGTGTTTTTTTCCGCTCTATCATGCAGCTCTACGTCTGCTAGTGAATTCCAAATTTGCATTTGAATTGTAAAAACTACCAATTGTAAAATTATGTTGCATCTATATACATGTATTAAACATTTGATTTAATATATACATATTTTAAGCTTACAATTTTACTTCTCATATAATAATTTATAATATAATTATTGCATATTTATAGCAATTCTCTATTCATTGGATAATCCTGACGTTCATATGCTCTACATACACAGCTGCTGTCAATTTAAAGAGTTTTTTTCCCCCTCAAATAAAGTGATTTTGCTGTACTATTAATTCATTATAAAAAAAATTTTTGACAAGTTATATGGCCATATATAAATGGTTGTTTGAAATATAACCCTCGCCATACAAACAACTGTTTACATACAGCCATATAAACTGTCCAAAAATCTTTAAAAATAATAATACACAAGAGCACAACAGGTATGCATTATCAATTTCGTACAAAAAGATGTATGTATGATAAATTTTGTTTTGTTTTAAATCTATTAACATTGTTTCAGACAAGACTGTTGTTTTACTATATTTGAGCCACGTCATGACAAAACCAACATAATGGGTTTGCGACCAGCATGGTTCCAGACCAGCCTGCGCATACGCGCAGTCTGATCAGGATCCATGCTGTTCGCTTACCAACCCTATTACAAGTAGAGAAACTGATTGCGAACAGCATGGATCCTGATCAGACTGCGCGGATGTGCAGGCTGGTCTGGATCATTGCAGGTCGCAAACCCACTACGTTAGTTTTGTCGTGACGCGGCTCATTTAATGACCTCATTTTTATTTTTAGTTTTCAAGTCTAGACAGCCCAAGTGATCTTTGCACTACAAAAACTTATTGTCTTAAATCTGAATAACAAAGTTCTATCTTTTCTCTAAATAAAACTGCACTGAACTTTTAACTTAGTCAGACAAAAGAAAAATAAATCAAGATGTAAATAAATTTACATAAAATGTATTGTCTTTCCCCTTTGCTAGATTTCAAGTAAATGAGGTATAAAATTGAGTACAATAATCAACATCTTCATTGAGATGCCACCTACTTAAAATATGTTAGGCCATCATTAGTATGTCTGATTTATTTCTACAGACAATCAGGTTATATATGTATATACATCAAAGGTTTTGTTCTCTCCTCATAAAATAATAATTACCCATGATATTTGAAAACTTGTGTTTTCATAAAGTTTCAACATTGGTCAATTAAACTCGCAACAAAGTCTGGCATGTATCAGTTATGATGCAACCCTTTCATCTTAAGTATTAAATTCCATTTGTGTTATTATCTTAAAAATTAAATTTACAATGCTTTTAAGCTAATTAATGAAAACTATTAGCTTATTCTCTGATGTTGTGAGTTATACGTCTCAAGTTGAAAACCAATTTAAAATATGCATCCTAGTCATTCATGTTGAAACAAATAAACGTAAAAAAATATTTTTACAATGTAGCAAATTATTCACCTTTTGCAAATTAACCAGCCAACAAGTCTACCTGGTGAATCTGAGATTGAATAAAATTGTATGACAAACCAGTATGAAGCTGTGTAAGAATGTTTAACTAACCAGTCTGAAGCTGTATAATAAACCAGTCTTAAGCTGTACAATAACAACCAGTCTTAAGCTGAATAACAAACCAGTCTAACTGTATAACAAACCAGTCTGAAGCTCTTAAAACAAACCAGCTGTATAACAAATTAGTCTAAACCTGTGTAACAAACCAGTCTAAAGTTGTTCAACATAAACAAAACTGCAGCTGTACAACTTAAATCAGCATAAAGCTGTATATCATTAACCAGTCTGAAGCTGTAAATAGTTAATAAGTCTACAGCTGTATTGCATTAACCAGTCTGTAGCCACATAACATTAACCAGTCCGAAACTGTATAGCATTATTCAGTCTGAAGCTGTATTGCATTACCACATTACATTTACAGGTCTGAAACTGTATAAGCATTATTATGCCTAAAGCTGTATTGCATTAAAAAGTCTGAAGCCACATAACATTTACCAGTCTGACGTTATAAAACATAAACCAGTCTGAAGTTGCAGAATATAAACCAGTCTGAAGTTGCAGAATATAAACCAGTCTGAAGCTGTAAAACCTAAACCAGTCCGTAGTTGTGTAACATTAACCAGTCTGTAGCCACATAACATTTACCAGTCTGAAGCTGTAAAACATAAACCAGTCTGAAGTTGCAGAACATTTACCAGTCTGAAGTTGTAAAACATAAACCAGTCTGAAGTTGCAGAACATTTACCAGTCTGAAGCTGTAAAACATAAACCAGTCTGAAGTTGCAGAACATAAACCAGTCTGAAGCTGTAAAACATAAACCAGTCTGAAGATGTATAACATTAGCCAGTCAAGCATCATTCAGTCAGAAGTTGCATTGCATTAACCAGCCTGTAACCACATAACATTTACCAGTCTGAAGCTGTAAAATATAAACCAGTCTGAAGTTGCAGAACATAATCCAGTCTGAGCTGTAAAACATAAACCAGTCTGAAGTTTCAGAACATAAACCAGTCTGAAGCTGAAAAACATAAACCAGTCTGAAGCTGAAAAACATAAACCAGTCTGAAGCTGTAAAACATTAACAAGTCCGTAGCCAAACTCCTCACAGTGATTACCTCCCTTGGCAGAATTGTAATCACTGCCTTCAAAGACGTCACATGATGATGAAAGTCACATGACGTAACGTCGAAATTCAAATGTAAATATCGACCGTTACAAAGAAAATCTAACGTTATTTTTCTCTTTCTGTTTTATTTTTAACTTTTAGTGCCTACGTTCGATATAGTTTATCAAAAAATTATCGAAAGTATACAAAATAACGAAAAATAAATTCAAAAGCTAAAAAATATAAAATATCAAAATATCGTCTCGGTAGAAAATAATCTCATAATTTTTAAAATTATTTCTAAATATTCATATTATTTATTTATTTATTCATAAACATTGTTAAATAAATGAGAGAAAACATATCTGATAGATAAAAGCAGTAGATAAAACAATTTTTGAAAAAATGTAGTATATCAGAAATTCTGATATATTGGGACCTTGGTGGCAGAGATCTAAGCCGAAGAATTAAGGGGAGATCACTGCGTGGAGATTGGTCCGTAGCTGTACAACATTTACCAGTCTAAAACTATGATATAACCCGATAACTCTGTTCTTATACCATATACCAGACAGAGACTTTATGAAAAACAAGAAATATGCCTGCACAATGAACATGAGAGGGAACAAGCTGACAAAATGAAGCATTAGACAAAAATATTTGTAGAAATAACTTCTTCTACAAAAGCTTATTGCTCATCCATTGAAAACTTCTTGTTGATTTATGAAATGACTCAGACAGTTACTTGGTGGATTGATAAATTTGTTTATTTGAAATTTCTAGCATGTAACTGTCTCAGATGACTCTAGGAGACATTATTTTACGACTTAAGAAGCCAAGGTGATCATTTGCATTCATTCTGATTTTTCAGTTTATTCCCAAACAATCCTCCATGGGATACGAACAGCGTATATTACAGTTTATATAGACAAAAACAATTGTACTATGTCTAAGTTTTATAAAACTTCACGACAAAGTTATGTAGATAGCTTCTCTCAAAGGTCTGCTTAGACTTCCAAATGAACTGTAAAGCCGTAAAACTTCCTTAATCATATAACTATGTCAAATCATATTTCATAATCAATTTTAATATACAGTCTTTATGGACTACGTCAATTTTCTGGTATTATTCAGCATCAGATCCGTGCATCTTTATTTCATTAGAGAGGGCTTATATCAAGATCCAAAAATAACAAGAGCTGTTCTAGGAGCAGTATGATTGTCTGGATAGTCAACACATTGAAGCAGCATGCGGCAAGATGAGTAAAATACATTTGTAAAAGAAAACCCTTGTTTAAAAAGGTTTTTTGTTCAAGAAATACACATGTATGAATAAATATTCAATTTTCCAATTTTACATGCGGAGGAAGACCTCAGGTGCCCTTCTGGGGCATTATTTCAGACATGAACGGGTACCCGTGTAGAACCAGACTTTCCGCAAGATGATAGCTTGAAAGTTGCTTTCCATAACATGAAAGAACCCAAAGTCTGAGCAGGGATTCAAACCCATAGCAGTGAGTGGCAAGTTGTTTGAAGTCAATGACCTTAACCACTCAGCCACGGATGCCCCATATTCATAATATAACGTAATAATGTGACTATATTATGAAAAATATGACCATATTACTGTTATAATCAGAGAAATTGTGCATATTTTCACTCGTTACAGAATGATTTTATAGATAGTGAGTGTCTTATGTTAAGTTCAATCACTTGCTTTGTAAAACTGACAATGATACAATACTAATACTTATAAGAAAACAGTTCATAACTTTTTAAAAACTAAGTCTGATGAAATTGCCGCTTTTAAGAACAGTATATAATTAACAGTGTATAACTTATTTATAATGTTTATAAATGTAGCTAACTTATTAATGTAACACACACTACACAAAACATGCTATTATTTCACAATCATATTTGGAAATCACTTTTTGCATATGAGACAACCATTTAAATGCGTTATGACCAAATTTATATAATTTATATAATTATATCCCACAAGGACAAGTTTACTTTGTATATAATTAATGCAAACACCTGTCAAAATAGGTAAAATGTTGTAAACATTCATTTTACCTGTACTTTATAAATTCTGTTCATGTGCCAGTACTTAATTTATAATTCCCATGGTCCTATTAAATATTTCTGTAAATAATTTACAAAATTGTATTCTCTGAAGATAGAGCCTTTATTGTCTGCTATATTAACATAATGTTATAATTGTTTGCTTTGTTATAAGAA
Organism: Ruditapes philippinarum; assembly: GCF_026571515.1. Lineage (NCBI taxonomy): Eukaryota > Metazoa > Mollusca > Bivalvia > Venerida > Veneridae > Ruditapes > Ruditapes philippinarum. The sequence continues at coordinate 230,423 of NW_026861864.1, read as the reverse complement.
TATAATGTAATTGTTTGCTTGTTATATGAATAAATTGATACTGCTTGCTTTGTTATATGAATATAATGTCCATGCTTGCTTTGTTATATGAATATTGTGTTATTGTTTGCTTGCTATATGAATAAAATGCTACTGCTTGCTTTGTTAAATGAATTTAGTGTTATTGTTTGCTTTTTTATATGAATATTCTGCTATTGTTTGCTTATTATATGAACAAAATGTTATTGCTTGCTTTGTTATATGAATAATCTGTTACTCATTGCTTTTTTACATGAATATATTGTAATGGCTTGCTTTGTTACATGAATATTACTTAACTGCTTGCTTTGTTACAATTATGAATATACTGTTATTGCTTGCTTTGTTATGTGCATTTTTTGTTTATTGTTTTGCTGTATGAATAAACCATTATACTTGCTTTGTTACATGAATATATAGTTTCTGCTTGCTTTGTTATATGAATATACATTTACTACTTGATTTGTTATATAAACATATACTTCAATATTGATTTTGTTCTCTATATCTTGTCCTTCTACATGTGACCTTGACCTTAGCAAAAGGGCCAGACAAGATGCTTCATACAGGCTTATTACTCCTGGTTCCAGGGGGGCTAAGGGGTCAGCATAAGAGGATGTTTTGTCGCATGTGCATAAGTGTAAATTTGCTTTCTTATATGAAAGGTAAATAGTCTGATTTTAAATAGAGACTGATCAAAAATATAGCTTGGTTACCTCTATGTACGTCTATGTACTATTACTAGAAGGCTTTTCAGAAAGTTAAGACTAGAGAATAAAGTTTTGTCTCCAGGTTACTCATAACTAATGTCACATTAAATCAACAAAATATTAAGACTATGACATGAAAATATGACCTCTGAGGCACTAACATGATCTGTGTGACCTCAAGTATCTGATCAATGGAATGTGACCTCAAAATATCTGAATGAGCAACTTCAAAATAAATTATGCAGGGCATAATGATCAACATGACTTAATCACACTAAACTTGACACATAAATAAATGATCCAAACGAAACTGTATTAACAAGATTTTCCTTTGTTCTATGCCAGTGACTTTGTTTTTGAAACTAGATGACCTCTTTTAGACTTTGACCTGGAAATCACCAATTCAAACAACAATGCAACACACTTAGTTGCAAGTGTCAGTAAGATTATAAATTATCCTTATACAATACCCAGTGACCTTATTTCAAGATCAGTATTATTCAAACTTGACATAAATAATCAAAGCAAGAAACAGACAAATGCCTGACCCTTAAAACACTTATATTCTTAGCATACCCCCATTATTTCACTGAATGAATGACAAGGATATGTATGACCAGACACAAATATCCACATACTATTATATTGTCATCACCTGAGGTTCTGGCATTTGCACACAACAGGTTTTCTAAATAAGCTACAAAGTCTTGGACTGGACAGAACCATCATTTCACAAACATATTATGACATTGTAGGTACAAGTGTGACCTTTACCTTCAGCTGGAGACCTGAGGTCAAGGTTATAAGCTCAAACTCAGATTTCAGGTATCTGATTGGTCAGAAACTGTCACATAATGTGCACTGACCAATGAAAATAACAAGATTTGAGACAGATATAAGAAAAATAAGTTTTATAACCTTTGACACTGATTCCCAAGCTTGAAATCCTCATCATGTCCAACACATTTATGCCAAGGAACTTTAAAATCCATCTAGGGGTGACAAAATTATTGACTGGAAATCGCTATAAATGCACTTTTATGAAAGTCAAATCATGACCTTCAATAACATGAGAATGACCTTGACATTTGACCTTCAGACATGATTTTTATGTAAACACATCATCATCATGTTCAACACAGTTATTTTTAAATCCATTCAGGAATGACAGAATTGTTGACCAGAAATGACTATCAAAGCACTTTTGTGAAAACGTGATGTCATGACTTTTAATGTTAATGTGTGACCTTGACTTTTGAGCAAGAGACCTCATTGTGGAAACAGTATCTTGTCATGACAAGCAAAATTATGCAAAGTTATTGTCAGACTGACATTGACCTACAAATGCATGTTGCATCTGCATGTATCACACATTTATGCAAAATTATTTCCAAATCCATCCATGTGTAACAAAGTTATGGACCAGACAAAAAATGGACAGACAGATCAACTAGGGTTTGCTCTAAAAATTAACAAAGTAATAAATGTAGAAGCTTTCAGACTACAAAGATCAACTAGTCTCCCTTTATCACTACTGGCACTAAGTTTTACAGAATCGATGACACAGGCTGTATGAAAGTAAAAATATGTAGACATTTGACAAATTGGGTTATGAACTCATTGCAAGATAAACTACTCTTCGGTCAGGCTAAGGAAAACAAGGCATTATTATATGAGCCGCGCCATGACAAAACCAACATAATGGGTTTGCAACCAGCATGGATCCAGACCAGCCTGCGCATCCGCGCAGTCTGATCAGGATCCATGCTGTTCGCTATCCGTTTCTCTACTTGTTATAGGATTTGTAAGCGAACAGCATGTATCTTGATCAGACTGCGCGGATGCCCAAGCTGGTCTGGATCCATGCTGGTCGCAAACCCACTATGTTGGTTTTGTCATGATACGGCTCATATAATGATCGTACAGTTGTAATTTCTCACCTCGGAGACTTGTGACTCTGGTCGTAGCTGACTATGTTCTAATCTCTCTCTACTCCGTCTACGACGCCGCCACATTCGAGATCGTAGAGGACACGGGCTTACCACACAAATGATGATGAAAAGTCCGGGCATTAAAACTATGCTTATAATAACAGCAAAAGCTTTAATCAGGTCAACATTTGTTGTGGAGGCTGAAAATAGAAAACAAAACATGTTTACTCTTTAGTCTTTTGTTAGTTATTTTTGTCTTTTTCACACTTACACCTCTAATGGTTGTATGACAACTTCACGGAGAAATAAACCTGCTGTGTATAATTTTCGGCTCATTCCTTAGTTGAAAAATATGCCTACAATTGCCTAACTAGGTATCTTTCTCAAATGAAAGACTTTAACTTTCTTGGCAGGATTCAAACTTTAGATAAGAGTATGGGGCATGTTTTATCGAGCATTTAAAATATGATTACTGGCAATCAATTCCAGTCATGTATTTAGAAAAACAAGCAATTATCATAGTATTGCAAGCAATCCATAAGTCCCCTACCGGATAGAACCCCATCAGCATTCTGAAGGGCCATTGGCCATTCACTAATGTGTAAATTTTTCTCTATTTTAAGTAAATTTGTTGGAAATGTTCTTTAAAAGTGATCACAGGAAAAAGTTTTTATGAACAGACAGACAGACGAACTGAAGGACACTCTAAAGTTAATATTTGAAACATCCCTGTTACCAAAATATAACATTTTAAAAAGCAAAATTCTTAAAGAGGAGATAACTCTGGAATTAAAGATGCAATTTCATAAAAAGTTTCAGCTCTTTTTGACTAGTCACAAATATTGTTATATTTGCCATGTTTTAAGCCTATTTGTTGCCAAGGCAACCAATATTTTTTCAAAATAGGGGGAACTGATAAGACCTGCATAATCTCAAGATTGCCATCTACCCATTTGTCAAGTTTCATAAAAATATTTCCAGTACTTTTTGAGTTACCACTGGATTCAGTTTATGTGTAAAATTTGCCATATTTTCAGTCTATGTGTTGCCATAGCAACCAGAATTTTCAACATAGGAAGAAAAGAAAAAGACGTGTATAATCTCCAGACTGCCATCTACACATATTACAAATTTCATAAAAATATTTCTATTACTTTTTGCGTAAACACTGGATCCAGTTTATGTGTAAAAATTGCCATATTTTCAGTCTATTTGTTGCCATAGCAACCAGAATTTTCAACAAAGGACGAAAAGAAAAAGACGTGCATAATCTCCATACTGCCATCTATCCATATATCAAGTTTCATAAAAATATTTCCAGTACTTTTAGCGTTATCACTGGATCCAGTTTATGTGTAAAATTTGCCATATTTTCAGCCTATTTGTTGCCATAGCAACCAGAATTTTGAACATAGGAAGAAAGGAAAAAGACGTGCATAATCTCCATACTGCCATCTATCCATATATCAAGTTTCATAAAAATATTTCCAGTACTTTTTGCGTTATCACTGGATCCAGTTTATGTGTAAAATTTGCCATATTTTCAGCCTATTTGTTGCCATAGCAACCAGAATTTTCAACATAGGAAGAAAAGAAAAAGACGTGCATAATCTCCATACTGCCATCTATCCATATATCAAGTTTCATAAAAATATTTTCAGGACTTTTCAAGTTATCGCGGGATCCAGTTTTGTGGACGGACGGACTGACGGACTGACAGACAGACGGACGGACAGACGGACAGACGGACGGACAGACGGACGGAGGGTAAACCTAAAGTCCCCTCCGGTAAACCGGTAGGGGACTAATAATACCTTTAGAAGGTAGTACATGTAGGAAGAACTAGAATATCAAGGAATAAACATACATATACAACTATTTTTGATGCAAGAGAAAATTGCCCCTTCCCATACAAGTTCTTTTTATTATAGGTAATTAGCTGAGTGAATGCTTGAACCAGGAATGCCAGGTCAACAGACAAATATTTTTTTGACACATAGAATATATAGAGACAGACAGAGACAAAAATTGTTATGCCAATCAGGGTGGAAGGGGTATAAAAATTCTTCTATACAGATACTCAAGTAAAAACTCTTGTAACAGCTATTGTATGCTTTAAAATACCAGTTAATAAGACAAAAATCTGGGTACTATAACATGACCTTTCAAATGCCAGGAATCATAATAATTATAACAGATTCTGACAGGCTGACTGCATTATTAGTGTCAGAGAATTCACAATTCTTTCTCTGTCTTCAGGGCTTTCCACTGCCTAATTGAAATAATAGCTAAAGCATTCTACCACTGGCAAATATCGAAATTCCTCCAGAATTCCTGCTCGGCATTCCAAGCACAGTGGACCATTACTTTTTGGCACTATTTTACTTAAGACACAATGGAATTTTTCTTACAAAGTACACTTCACCCTCGTAGTTAACATAAAGCTTAAACATTTATTTCTAAAGTGTCTAAAGTAGCCCATAAAGTTTTTTTTACCCATTATTACCATCCTTCAAAAAGAAAGAAAAATAATTTCCATCTGATAATGACAGCAAATTCAAACCTTTTAATTTCATCAAGGCTAGGTATAATTTTATTTTTCCCTGTAGAAGCATTATCAGACATTTATCATCATTGAAAATTATGAGAACTAAATTTTTAATGTTAAAAAAAGGACTTTTCTATCATAGGGTGTGACGAAACGAACTACTTATATGTACACTCTGAATAAATTAATAGTGCAGAGAGCATTATAGTGTCAGACTGCATAGATAATAAGGCGGTAATAAGGCGGAACTGTCTATAATCACAGTCAGGGACATGGCACACACATTAATAATTACCAATGTTCAAAAACAGATGCACTTACCAAACAATTTGGTCATAATTTACGACAATTTTAAAATAACAACTAGATTTAAACAAAAATTAAAATATGCCAGACACACAGGTATACTTATTATGTCTGACTTACTTATTTTTCATCAGTCAATCAAGCGTGTCAGTGTATCATGTAGAAAGTAGCACATCATTAATTGAGCTGCTTCACGACAAAACCAACATAATGGGTTTGCGACCAGCATGGATCCAGACCAGCCTGCGCTGTTTGCTATCAGTTTCTCTACTTGTTATAGGGTCTGTAAGCGAACAGCATGGATCCTGATCAGACTGCACCGATGCGCAGGCTGGTCTGGATCCATGCTGGTCGCAAACCCTCTATGTTGGTTTTGTCATGACGCGGCTCAATTTATTTAACTGCATCAAAAATTGCTCTAGCTGAACAGTTTAAGCAGAATTGAAATTCTTATAAATAATACAATTATCACTACTGTAGACAAGTTACCACCCTTAAGTGTTTCAAGTGAAATGCGAAAACATCTATGCTTAGTAACAAATAATCAATTAACCAGTATTATCAAAAAAAAATAAAAAAATTTCATATCTTAATTTCAACGAAATATTTTTCATTGGGACACTGCCATTCAAAATATCTTCATTTTTGCTATAGACAATTACAGTTCCGAGACTTTTTTCTCCATGTCCCTACCTCTACAAAATCAACAATTTACATTATGTACGAACCAGAAATGCTGTCTTTTCATATACAAATTTCATTTAAGCAAAAATAAAAAAATGAGCCACAAGTCTTTGCATTTTTCAGTGAATCACCGACTGTTACCACATCAGGAGGACAAAAACTACAGCTGAATTATGAATTTATAGAGCGTACATGTTTATATACTTGGCTGACATTCAATTATTTGCACAGTGTTTTAATTCATTGGGTTTACTATCTAGTCTGGTTTCTCTAGACATAACAAGCTTAAGCTTTACCACGCTATATTCATATAATGGATTTGCCCTCTTTTTTAAATAACCATTTCAAGCCCTCTAGTGGCAACTGATTCTGAAACACGTGTGACACGTGCAGGCCGAAATCCAATGTACTGTCTGATTATTGTCAGCAGTGTTTGCTATTCAGTCAGTATACTTATAATGAAATTGTCCTTAAAATGATGAAAGGTTTTGTCCAGAATGAAAATATAAGATATTAAGCATATTATCACGAGTTAATCTGCAAGTATCTACTGCAATATTTTAGTAAATTTTATATAAAAATGTTAACATTAAGGAGCCTGGAAGTACAGTCCAGCCTGGCTCTATACTGGTTTATTGTAGCCTGCACTGGCATTCAGTGTATACAAACATGGCACTTTGCCAACATTCACTTATAATTTTTAAATGGCTTATTATGTAAATCATACACGTTTCATGACAAGCTACATCTTATTTGCATGATTTAGAAGATTTTCAAACTTAAGTCTTCCTTTATAATTATATTTCCTATTCATTCTCAACAAACTCTACCTCTTACGACAACTCAGTGTCAGACTGCATACCTTAAAAAGTTCAAAATGTATATCTAAATATACATACAAGACATATAAATATACTATTTATACTGTTGAAAAGTGGCATAAATACAACACGTTTCTGACAGAATATGTCATCTGAAGTATAAATACAATCAGACAGACAATACTTTGTCGTTAACAATACTGTCACAAGAAACTTTAAGTGTGAACTAGTAGTATTTAAGCTTGCCTACTACCAAAGTCTGAAAACCAACACTAGCATCACATCAGACTTGCCTGCTTACAGCGCCCCCTGGGTGACCTGAAACACTGTGGGATCACCATGTGCACCAAAATACCCCAATGTACTCTAAATGATGCATAACTGTAGTTGATGTATATGCACAAGAATCATTTGTCATAAAATTGACAACTCTATGGTGACACTCTACGGCTTTTGTAGTATATCCAGGTATTTCTTATATCCAGTTTATGTTTACAGCATCCCTTATACATGTTTCACTACTCTACAACTATTTCATTATTTACTGCATTTGTAGCAAGATATTGATTTTAAGTTAGCAGTAAAAGGTAGTTTGAAACTTTTTTGGCCAACACTGTGGACAAGGATCTTTGCTTGGCAACACCAGAAGAAATCAGTATTGTCACTTTGATCATAATATACCTGATGCTTTGCAACTGCAGCATGAACCCTGCAAAAATGCCATAGATGCCGTCTAGTCATGGTCCACAAGCACAATGAACACACAGAAGAATCCAAACCCATACAGTCACATATAAATGCTATCAGACAACCCTAGAAATGACCTATAAACACCTTTAGGAGTAATTGTCAGTCGATTTTAGCAACTTTGCCAAGATAAAAGCTGCTAGGATTTCTGGTACAACTATGCATTTTCTGACAAAAACACCAGTTTAGGTTACGGCAAGAAAGTTATGTCAGTGTGAAGTCAGGATGAAGGACAGGGCATGGTAATAGAAGCAGACAGAATAGTCTCGATAAACGTCTACCATACACAAAATTAACCCGCATAAATGTCATAGTCCCCTTGAGTAAACAGTCACCCTTTACAGGATATTCCCAAATGAGAGAATATTTAAATATTGATGGACAGATGCTAACTTTTTTAGCACTTAAGTGAAGTCAATCATGCAGTAGACAGTTCCACTTAGCACTACATGCCTCTAACATTCCTCAAATATTTATAAGAAACCGTCTATTCTTGACAGTGTGATACCTAATTTAGTTAAGAAGTACATTATTAAGATAGTTGGTGTTGGGAAAGGTTCCCAGTCATGCCCAGTCCGGTTAGTACGATACTACTTTCTAATACAACCTACCACTTTCCACACATTTAGTTTTGTTCATTACAAGTTTTTGTCAAGAAAATCGCTCCAAGCCTCAAAATAATTATTTTTACAGATTGTGAAAGTGTTAAGAATAACAGATTATCTTTGTTTGACTGATGTAATTAATAATAGATTCAGGCCTGACATTCCTACAACTTGCGTGCTAAATAGACTGAAAGAACTTTTAAATCTCCTTACACATCATCATATATTTAAACTTTTTTCTGACTGCCAGCCTAAAAATAGGTGAATTGTGAGAAATAAAAAATAAAATTACCCTGTAAAAAAACTTTTCATGATAATTTATAATCACAGCATAATTATGTGGCAAACATAAATGGGCCATAACTCTGTCATGCAAAATTGCGGTATATTTTAAGAGATCTACTGACTGACAGACAGACATCAGACAGACATTGAAAGGAGCCTGTCAGGTGAGCTGAAATAAAATTATTATTTGCTTAGAGCTTAGTTCCTGAAGAAGAATACAGTAGCATGAAAATCCTGAGCTGTGAACATTGCTGTATTTTCTATTAAAGGGAGAGAATCATATTTCCAGATATGACTTGCAAATGAACTCAGAGGATGTCACAACAGAATAATCAAAGGGAGATAATTACATTTCCAGACAAGATTTGTAATTACATAATTATAGAAGAAAACGATGACACAGCAGAATAATTAAAGGGAGACAATCAATTCCCATACAATAATTGTACACACATATAGAAGAAAACGATGACACAGCAGAATAATTAAAGGGAGACAATTATATTTCCAGACAAGAATTGTACACACATATAGAAGACAATGATGACACAGCAGAATAGTTAAGGGGAGACAATCATATTTCCAGACAAGACTTGTAAATACATATAGAAGATAACGATGACACAGCAGAATAATTAAAGGGAGACAATTCTATTCCCAGACAAGAATTGTACACACATATAGAAGACAACGATGACACAGTAGAATAATTAAAGGGAGACAATTCTATTCCCAGACAAGAATTGTACACACAAGAATTGTACACACATATAGAAGACAACGATGACACAGCAGAATAGTTAAGGGGAGACAATCATATTTCCAGACAAGACTTGTACACACATATAGAAGACAACGATGACACAGTAGAATAATTAAAGGGAGACAATTATATTTCCAGGCAAGACTTGTAAATACATGTAGAAGATAACGATGACACAGCAGAATAATTAAAGGGAGACAATTATATTTCCAGGCAAGACTTGTACACACATATAGAAGACAACGATGACACAGTAGAATAATTAAAGGGAGACAATTATATTTCCAGGCAAGACTTGTAAATACATATAGAAGATAACGATGACACAGCAGAATAATTAAAGGGAGACAATTCTATTCCCATACAATAATTGTACACACATATAGAAGACAACGATGACACAGTAGAATAATTAAAGGGAGACAATTCTATTCCCAGACAATAATTGTTCACACATATAGAAGATAACGATGACACAGCAGAATAATTAAAGGGAGACAATTATATTTCCAGGCAAGACTTGTAAATACATATAGAAGACAATGATGACACAGCAGAATAGTTAAGGGGGGACAATCATATTTCCAGACAAGACTTGTAAATACATATAGAAGATAACGATGACACAGCAGAATAATTAAAGGGAGACAATCAATTCCCATACAAGAATTGTACACACATATAGAAAAAAACGATGACACAGTAGAATAATTAAAGGGAGACAATCAATTCCCATACAAGAATTGTACACACATATAGAAGACAACGATGACACAGCAGAATAATTAAAGGGAGACAATCAATTCCCATACAATAATTGTACACACATATAGAAGACAACGATGACACAGCAGAATAATTAAAGGGAGACAATTATATTTCCAGACAAGAACTGTAAATAAATAATCAGACAAATAAATCAAAAACATTCATTATTAGCAAAAAAGATATCCAAAAAAGTTTCATATTGTAACTTGGAAAAAAAAAATCTACTTTAGCGACAATAACCAGGTCTTATTTCAGTAGCTACCTTACAAAAATCTTGACATAACCAGTCTGACACAAACTTCAAGAAAAGAGCAAAATAAATATGCATGCATCAATCTGCTTTATAGAATTGTCTCGGAATGCTTTCAGCATGGGAAGTTATCAGCTTCAAACCATGTTAGGTTTTGGCTACACAAGACGAAAATACTAGATTGATTTTCCCCAAAGCCAGACAAGGAAATTGAATAAAAATGATGATTCACAGCACAGTTTGTCAGTTAGCATCTATTTCTAAACAAGGTTTTGCAAATTAACCAGAGATTCTTATTAAAGAGACTGTCTATGAAAGTTTAATTGATTCCAGAAACAACATGCCTATACCATTAGTATTTAATGAGGGGAACAATATCCAAAGCACAATAATTGGAAACATTGCCATATAAGGAGGCAGCATAAAAAAACCTAGTAAAAAGTAGATGCATGCATGATGACAATGTCATTTACTTTAAAGTGCATATACACTTTGTACTTGTAAAGGAAACATCGCTATATAAATCATGTAAATATCAAAAAGGCATCTAGCTGCTTGCTTTCAATGACAATGCTTTGCAACAGTTGAAAACCCAACATGATCTCCTTGCCTGCAGCACTGCTTTATTAAGTATAATCCTGCAACAGTCTGCAAATAGATGTTATCCGGAACTCGGAAAATCTGGGTTTTTCCAAGCTAATCCCCCGGTATAAACAAACTTTTACTGTTATAGCTTCACGTACACTACCGATCACAATAGAATAGTTAAACTGTTGCGCTTTATTTTCGAACTGTAACTTTATAGCCCCAAATTAGCTGGGAAAACCCAAAAATATTCTTAATATCATTACTTATTCTAATACATTCTGCTATTTAGAACTACAAACGCCCAACTGTGCTGTAGATAATTGCCAAATAATAATTACATAAAATACAAACCTAGCAAATTTGTATATATATACGAGAAAGGCTCTGAACTACATGTCTGGACCTGTTACGCACATAATAGTACTATCTTTACAACATGCACTGACTTCCAGGCCACATAAACAGGCTTTCAATTTTTCATTTTGTAATATAATTTGTAGATAATTTATGAAATTGTATTTATGCAAACATTATAAACATTATGGTGAAGAAAAAACTAGTAAAGACAGATTTTTTCAAAATTTAAACAACCAAAATATCTACAACAATGTTTCTCACTGTAATTTCTAAAATCTCAAAAAGCTATGGATTTTATTGATCATGTACTGTAACGGGTTGGTAACGTTTTGTGCCTGTAAGGAAACATTACAGACAATTTACTTAACATATAAGCCCTAGGCAAAACTCATAACAAATGCTATATTTTACAAGGTTATTCAGTCAATTCCTCCCAATTATCCATGTCTAGACAGGGGCAACGTTATTCAATTTTCATCAAGCTGTTTAGTTGTCAACATCATGACTTTCTTTACCCACAGAGCTTCTTTATTTCTCTTTGTCACATTCACTGAACTTGAATTTTTCAACAAAAAAACGCAGAAAGACGTTTTCAGCAGACAAAATTCCTTTCAAAAGCCTCCTGAATTGAGTAAACAAAAGCAGTTTTTTGAAATGACGTTGGTTCTGTTTGAAGTCCTGTTTTTTAAGAATTTTCTTAAAGAAGCTTAAGACTATATCAATATTGGTAAAATGGCATTTTTTTTTTTTGCTTCCAGACATAGATAAATAAAGCCAAGTCAAATCTATAGGGCAAACTTGTTTTTCAAGAACGTCAGTATCAACTTCAAAACAACAAGTATTGAATGTATACAATTGTTGCTTGCTTTCATAGGTGTCGAAATAACAATCATTTCTGCAAGTCATAAAGGGTTATATAAAATTTTCATTGATTTAGGTATATAATTGGGAAAAATACATGTGAACTACAAGCAAACCCAGGTGACTGTGCCACACTTAATTTGTGTCATGCTGTCACTTGTTAATTAAAGAAGTTTTCTATTGTAAATATCTAAACTTCAGTTTAGGCCTGAGTGCAACAGATGCTTTGTTGGACAGACTGGCAATAAATATTATGTTGAGACAGCAGTGACAACATTCTGTTGTACAAATGAAACGCGGAGAAAAAAAGGAGCCTTAAAATAAGTTGCGTTAAACTGCAGTAGATCTGTTAGATATCATTGCAGTTCTGCTGCTCACAATCAATTAATCTTCAGAAGAATGTCAAACTGTCCCCAACCACTAGCTACCACAATAGATATGCAAGCTGCTGCCACAGTACAAACACAATGTTTGCATCAATATGATTCTTGTTATTATAATACAACCATCAATCACGTAATGGCATAGCTATCCCATAATGCTTAGCAAATCTATCCCACAATGCATACCACCATAATCCATCATAATAATGTTTGAGTATTTGCTTTTGCAAAACATGGATGAAAGAACCTGACATTACGATGTTGCTCTATTTTTTAGACATAATAGTAACAATCCCTATCTACTTAATACGGTTTTGATGATATAACAAGGTTCTTATACAATAAATGATCTAAAATCTTCATCATGTTTCACAACATTCAGACTATGGCCTGTTCAAATATCTTCAATTTCATTGTTTGATTCAGTTGCCCCTCCAAACTCGAGTATGTACCTATCTGTTTTGAAATGCACTTGCCCTAAAACATCTTAAGAAGGTCAACAACTCAAGTTTTTCTCTGCTTGTACATAGACTTGTTCCTTACATAATAACTATGTACTTAGTATATGCTTAATCAATCTACATCACCTTTGATATCAAGTCCATATGCTTGCCTACTCCACCCTTCCACCACTTAATGTTGTTGTGAATGAAAATAACATCATAACTGTCTTTGACCTTGAGAAAAAAAATGTCTTTGACTTTGAGAAATTGATACACATAGGAAATACTTAGTAAAACAAGAAAGTATCCACTGGACAAAGATGCCCCCGCATTTCACTGTTTTGTCAGCCTTTGGACAACAAAGCAATTGACACACAAGGCAAATTTTTTTGGCATCGCTCTCCACACATTTTCTCCAACGGGTATTCAAGTGGGGGCATAAAAAAGAACAACTGAATTATTTGTATGAACAAATATATTGTAATATCTATTATATTATAGTGCTCGAGCAGGCATTTTATAAACCAAATGCAGACACTGTTGCATGGTTCATGACACCATCCCCAAGGTAACATCTTTAAAAAGGGGGAGCTAAAATGTGTATAAAAAGTGACCATGATGCTGAAACAAGACCTTGTGATAAAAAATTTGCTGTTTACTTCATTACATTACCAGACTATATTGATTTGTGTGAAATAAGTCTGAAAAACAAAACTTGTTTTTCACTTAAAACAATAGTTCTATTACTACTCCCATTAATTCTATTGCCAAGCCCTATGTCCATTTTTTCATTAATTATAGCACTTGGAGAACACAGGTCTGTAGAAATGCTTTAACATATTCTGACTGTCAGACAAGAACACCAAATGCTATCTCTCACGTTGTGCATTTATGTGCATGAAAATTCAACATGCATTTATCTTTCAAATCTTGGGATAAACACAGGCATCTGCGGTGCCTTATCATTAGGTGCAAAGATAAACAGCCAGTGTGACCCCTAACCTTTCATTTATCATTATCTTGTATCAAATTATACTTGTCTATCCTAAAATCAAACAGTCTGTCAGCCTGTGCACAGTATGCCAAATAATACAATAATGCACTACATGCATGAACATATGGACAGGGCAGAAAATTACAATCTAGACTGGCAGTCTCACTGCTGTAAATTAGATAATATTCACAACATTTACATTATAATTTGTGTTAACAAAGTGAGAAAACAAGTCTGGTAAATGTAACTGAAGAACCTGTCAAACTTGGCTATTGTAATTAACTTGGACCTCTGAAAACAGGAATAAACTCAAGTGTTTAAAGGCTGCATCAACAAGCATATTGTCACCCCTTTAGTTAGTCCAACTAATTGTACTGCACAACAAGATATTGTGCTATTTTGTGACTGGGTAAAAGCAAGATTCTGACCCAGAACGAAAATATCTCAGAATCTAGCTTTGGCATGTCAATATATTTAGTCTACCCTTTAGTTTGCAGTAATGGGTCAACTCCTATTAAATTATTTAAGTGTGACCTTGTTTCCAACTATGGTTGCATTGCCTAGTATAAATCCTACATATGTGTTTATATCCTACATATGTGTATACATCCTATATATGTGTATATATCCTATATATATGTGTGTATATATCCTATATATGTGCATATATCCTATATATGTGTACATATACTATATATATGTGTGTATATCCTACATATGTGTATATATCCTATATATGTGTATATATCTTACATATGTGTATATATCTTACATATGTGTATATATCCTATATATGTGTATATATATCCTACATATGTGTATATATCCTATATATGTATATATCCTATATATGTGTATATATCCTACATATGTGTATATATCCTACGTATTTGTATATATCCTATATATGTGTATATATCCTATATATACATGTATATATCCAACATATGTATATATATCCTGTGTGTATATCCTACATATGTGTATATCCTATATATGTGTATATATTCTATATATGTGTATATATATATCCTACATATGTGTATATATCCTATATATATGAAAATATATCCTATATATGTGTATATATTCTATATATGTGTATATATATATATATATATATATCCTACATATGTGTATATATCCTATATATATGAATATATATCCTACATATGTGTATATATCCTATATATGTGTATATATTCTATATATGTGTATATATATATCCTACATATGTGTATATATCCTATATATATGTATATATATCCTATATATGTGTATATATCCTAAATATGTGTATATATGTATATAGATCGTATATATCACATTATGACTTGTACTTAATTGCAAAATGATAACCTCAATTATTATTCCTGCCTTATACTCAAGGACCAACAAGTTCACTACCAACTTCTCAACAAGTAAAACAAATGTAAACAAAAGTCAGTAAGTACATTTCACATGGTATAAAAATGAATGCAGGTACATTAATGACTATGGGAATATCTTTTGGAACATTTTCCATGGTAAGAAAAATGTTCCATGGTAAATAAATGACTGTGGGTACAGTTCCCATAGTAAACAATGACTGCAAATAAATGTTTCTGGGTATATCTTTAGGTACATGGGCAGAGTACATTTATTTCTCTTGAAACATTGACTGTGGGTCTCTTAGTGAACAATGACTATTGGTTCATTTCCCTTGGTGAACAATGACTGTGGGTACATTTCCCTTGGTTAACAATGACTGTGGGTACATTTCCCTGGGTAAACAATGACTGTGGGTATATTTCCCTTGATGAACAATGACTGTGGGTAAATAGTCCTTGGTGAACAATGGCAGTGGGTACATTTCCCTTGATTAACAATTACTTTGAGTACATTTCCCTGGGTAAACAATGACTGTGGGTACATTTCCCTTGGTAAACAATGACAATTATTTGGTACATTTTTTCCATAGCAAATGCATACGTTTAGGTGTACATTCCATTGTAAGCAAATGTTAGTTGGTACATATTATCCAAGTTAAAAAAATGTCTGTGGGTACAATCAGAAAGAAGAAAATCTATTTTCCTGTGAAGTTTACCAGAGTACAGTAAGTGCATTTTCTGTCTATACAGTAACAAATATTGTTTTGATGGAAATAAATATGATCTCTCTGAGTCAGCTGCAGCTACTGCAGCAACATATGTCAAATATTTTGTTAAATGCAACTGCATTAAGATATCTTACATTCTGTTTTTGTTTTCTTTGAAATAGGAATAGTATTCCTTTGTACCATATATGAGCTATGGGATTCTATTATAGGTATAGATAAGTAACAATATTAAGAGCACCTGCTAAACTACAGCCTGAATAATGTAGAATTTTCTAAGTACAAAAAGGGCAAGAAATTATGTCAAAACACATGTAAGTTAAGGGCCTTGGACAGTGACCTGCTATAGAGCTGTCATGTAAGTATATAAAGTTTAAACCCATTCCCTCACGTAGTTTTGAAGATACCGAAGTTTCAACCCATTCCCTGCATTCAAAATCCTCCCATATTTGTCATTTCTTTAGAATTTTTTTTGTTTTTTGTTGTTTTTTTTCCTCTTTTTTTTTTTTTGCTTTTTTTATGCAGCGGTGTATGACTTAATTATTCATATTTTCACTTTTTTTTTCTTCTTTTTTTTTTGCCAATATAAGCAGACAAACAGATTAACTGGGCATGTAAAAATCTTATGCATCAGTAAAATTATATGTTGTATACTGTATATCAATATTTTATAAACAAGGAGACCAGTCAATCATGCATCCTGCGCAAACACATATGTACACAAAAAACAACAAGAGAAAATAAATGCACGTGGCTAGACAATTACGCAACTAAAATGATGTGTTCAATAATTCAGAAACACTTACAGAAATGCATTTGATCACACAGCTGCTTGGTGTATCTATATATGAGCCGCATCATGACAAAACCAACATAGTGGGTTTGCGACCAGCATGGATCCAGACCAGCCTGCGCATCATGCTGTTCGCTTACAAACCCTATTACAAGTAGAGAAACTGATAGCAAACAGCATGGATCCTGATCAGACTGCGCGGATGCGCAGGCTGGTGTGGATCCATGCTGGTCGCAAACCCATTATGTTGGTTTTGTCATGACGTGGCTCATATATGCATGAATTTTGTGTGAAAATTGAAATATTACTTTATCCATATCTTCTGCCATGCATTCAAATTGACAGCTGAGAAATTTTAATGACCCTTCTTTTTTATCACAATACTTTGCAGTTTAAATTTTCTTACTGTCTTCTCATAAACAGCTGCATTTTGATGAATGTTCATGTATGTGATGCAATTTCTGTAGAGAATGTCGGCGAAGAAATATTTCTTCCCTTTCATTGAAATTTTGTGCATATTAATCAAAAGACGTGAGAAATGTATTTGTATTCAATCTTAAAAAAAGTTTCAACATTCAAATGTTAGTAAAATATTGTGTTAAAGCTTCAATTTAAAAGTTTTCTTCAGTCTACATCAACAAGGAAATGTTCAGGAATGACATGTAACTGTTTGGTATAAGACTGCTAAAAGACAAGTCTAGGTTAATAAATGATCATTTATTGTAAAGTTAAGTGCTCTAGCAACCTTGTATCAAGATTTATGCACCAGGATATTTTTGCACTGACTGGAATAGTGGGGACTTTTTGACTTTTTTCGATTTTCAAAACCCCTTGTAAAGACCATGCACTGTGGGCAGAGTAGGCCAGTAAAGTCCCAGCTATAAACCTAGTATCCCTGGCCATTTTCACCTTGAAACAAAACTATAGATTTCTTCAGCAGTGCTGGAACAGATTGAAGGTTTTCTTTGATTTGATTGGGTTAAATGGCGCACCAACACAATTTAGGTCGCCCAAATAGGAAAGATGATTTCGGCTAACCTTAGGTGTTACTAACTAAAAGCAAAACCAGGGGTCACAATCAACTCAACTGTTGGAGCTGAGAAATGCATAATAGACTCTAGTAATTCAGTCACCTCTTTTGATAAAACTAAGCTCATTTCCTCTGGTATCCCCACCAGCTTTAACTAATAGGTCATTCTGGGCACAGCTAGTACAACCAACCTACAGTTAGTTAACGAGATGGCCTCATAACGTCCTATGGCAACAAATGTTATATAATTCAAAGTACATTATGTAATTAAATTCAACAAATCAGTCACTGGGGCCTTTTTCATAAATAATTTATATCCGTAAAACATAAAATTTGAAAATTCATGCCAGCTAATATTTAGTTATTTACAGTATCAATATCATATTTTAACGATTTAAACAAGAATATTTCCCAGGTAAATCACCTGTATTTAGAAACTAGACTTTAATTTATGCAATATCATTGTTTATTTAAATCCATTTGTCCTTGATGACTCGTCTCCAGCGTGACATTATCCTTGCATATCATTTCCAGGCAGCCGTTTTTATATTGTTTACTTAATAAAATCCTTCCCTACCCATAACATGTTTATTCTTGTGAAAATATCCCAGCTCACAAAAGATGAATAGTGTCTGCAGTAGCTGAGTTTATGCAATATTAGATTATTTATGCTGAATACTGACAATAATAGATAGCAGAAATGTCTGGAGCATCTTGTCAAAAGACCAATAAATCCTCCAGCAAAAAATCATTTGAGCCGCGTCATGACAAAACCAACATAATGGGTTTGCGACCAACATGTATCCAGACCAGCCTGCCCATCCGCGCAGTCTGATCAGGATCCATGCTGTTCGCTTATAAACCCTATAACAAGTAGAGAAACTGATAGCTAACAGCATGGATCCTGATCAGACTGTGCGGATGCGCAGGCTGGTCTGGATCCATGCTGGTCGCAAACGCACTATGTTGGTTTTGTCATGACGCGGCTCATTTGCATTTTCTCAAATTGTGCATTCAGGTAAAATTTTAAAATTCACATTTTCTTCTCTGTTTTTTTTTTCCCTCATTATTTTTTTTTCCATAATGTACTCTTAGATGCTTACTAATTATTCAAATGATCAGAGGTATGCATAAGATGATGGTCCATTAGAAGCCTTACTTGGCTAATTGGACCTGTCCTGCTTAAATACAGTCAACTGTTCCAAGGCCATAATTAACCCTGAACATGCAGGTTCAATTTGTTATGTTTAAACTTCAATTTTTTTTTGTCTGTAACTCAGTGGAGTTCCTTTAATATTGCAGGTTTGAAAGCCCACTAATCAGGAGCCAAAATCTTAGATAGACAATACAGAAAACATTTATTTTTTATGTAATAAAACACTGTTATAGCGTGTTTACGCTAAAGACTTGTAAATGTCAGAATATAATCTTTGAGTGTATGTCTAATAGTTAGCCAAATGAAAATGTCAAAAAGTAATTTGAATATGAATCTTATGTACATCAATAAAAGGACAGGAAACATGGCAATCCCATGAAACCAGAGCCATCACAAGTGGGAGGCCACGCTGCTTTATAAGCTTTACTGGGTCAAGGTCATTCAAAAAGTTTCTGACCAGAAACCTGATTTGTGTGACAGTAACCCACATGAACAAATGAAGACCTGTCTGCCTGCCCGCCCTCAATTTACCAATTTAAATAACCAGGATTTTCAAAATTGAAAATCAGTTAAAAACATCAATGACATGATGACTGTTAACATGCTATTTAAAGTTGTAAAGCACTTTAAAGTCAATATTGTGTTTTATGTTTTCATCATATTTTTGTATTTTATGCTTAAACGGGTGGCATCAACTAGCGTTTTTTTTATTCCAAGAGGAGTTTAAAAAATATCTGTATACTTACACTGAGAAGCACCGGTGCTCTGAAATAAGGGGGGACAACTCTGTTCATCTGACTGGTCAGCACACTCAAATTTACCGTTACACAACTGCACATCGGACAGGCATAGACGGTCATCACAGATATGAACACATGAAGCTGAAAAATACAAAACAACACATGATAATATAATACGATATTACGTTAGACATATTACAACATGTTGCATCATATCATGGGGTTCTGTCGCATCAAATTATAAAGTTTAAGAAAAGATCTTTTCATTGATTGCTTAACCGCTGTAACATGTGTTTCTTCATTTTCAAAACAGCTATATATTACATAAAGAAAGGCAAATCGCTTAAAGACAAGAGCACTGCATATGGTGTTAACGCTCATCTGTTAAAAGTTAATAGGGGGCATAACTCTAAAAAATATTGCTTTCAGAATTATGCCCAATGTCCCTTGTCATGATAACGCAAGTATTCCGAGTTTCATGTTGATATTTTTGAAATGTTTGAAAATTAGGCTACATTTTTGCACAACAACAACGATGAGGCCACAGTGATCATTTTAGCTCAACTTTTTCTTCAAAACAGACAAGCTAAAAACTGTAAAAGCACTTCTCATGGCTTTTTAGACTACTTCAGCATACTCAAACAATACAAACAAAACATATTCAACCAAGTGGTACCGTGATCAGAAAACCTTTTTTTAAAATGAACACATCATTCAAACTTTTTGAGGAGTACTGATTCTGCAGACCAAAATTAATCCTCTACAGTGGACTTCCCAGTACCATTAATATAAAATCCTACATGTTTAAATTGTAACTTTACATCAAAGGTCTAAAAACAGTCTAGTTCTAATGTGACAATATCAATACATTCTCATAACTTTTACAGACCATAGTCTACGGAATTCGCTTTTGAAGTTTAATTTTGTTATAATTTTCAAATATACAAATATTGACAAATATTTCAAACAACTTTGATGTTCTTTTTGAAGTCAGACAAAATTAATGGCATTAATTCTTGTAAGAGCAAGCCAAGATCAAAAGTTTTAGACTGCTGACAACCAGCAAATTCAAGCCCTGAGAGCTGGCAACAAGCAAGCTTTGATATACAATACCAGCAAGTCCTAATTAAAAGTCCTGATGCAGCAAGAAGATGTAGCTTAAAGGAAGCACTAATCAAGAGCCGCCAGTTAGTCCAAGATCAAAAGACAAGAGATGTAGCTTAAAGCAAGTCAAAATATCAGAAACTAAGAGAGCTAGCCACTAGTTAGCCAAAAGATAAGACACAGAGATCTAGCTTAAAGCAAGTCCTAATCAAGAATCTAGTAAAGCTAGCCACCAGTTAGTCCAAGATTAAAAGACAGAAATCTAGCTTAAAGCAAGTCCTAATCAAGAGTCTCAGAGAGCTACTCACCAGTTAGCAAAAGATCAAGAGAAAGAGATCTAGCTTAAACCATGTCCTAATCAAGAGTCTAAAGAAGCAAGCCACCAGTTAGTCCAAGATTAAAAGACAGAGATATAGCTTCAAGCAAGTCAAAATATCAAGAGACTAAGAGAGCTAGCCACTAGTAAGCCCGAAGATCAACAGACAGAAATATAGCTTCAAGCAAATCCTAATCAAGAGTCTAAGAGAGCTAGCCACTAGTCAGCCAAAGATCAAGACATGGAGATCTAGCTTAAAGCAAGTCCTTACCAAGAGTCTAAGAGAGCTAGCCACCAGTTAGCCAAAGAACAAGACACAGAGATCTAGCTTAAAGCAAGTCCTAATCAAGAATCTAATAGAGCTAGCCACCAGTTAGCCCAAGAAAGATCAAGACATGGAGATCTAGCTTAAAGCAAGTCCTTACCAAGAGTCTAAGAGAGCTAGCCACCAGTTAGCCAAAGAACAAGACACAGAGATCTAGCTTATTTAAGCAAGTCCTAATCAAGAATCTAATAGAGCTAGCCAATAGTTAGCCCAAGAAAGATCAAGGCATGGAGATGCTTAAAGCAAGTCCTAGTCAAGAGTCTAAGAAAGCTAGCTACCAGTTAGCCAATGATCAAGACATGGAGATCTAGCTTAAAGCAAGCCCTAATCAAGAGTCTAAGAGAGCTAGCCACCAGTTAGCTAAAGATCAATACTCAGAGATCTAGCTTAAAGCAAGTCCTAATCAAGAGTCTAAGAGAGCTAGCTAGCCACCAGTTAGCCAAAGATCAAGACACAGAGATCTAGCTAAAGGCAAGCCCTAATCAAGAGTCTAAGAGAGCTAGCTAGCCACCAGTTAGCCAAAGATCAAGACACAAAGATCTAGCTAAAATCAAGTCCTAATCAAGAGACTAAATGAGCTTAGCTACCAGTCAGCCTTGATCAAAAGAGAGAGAGAGATGTAGCTTAAAGTTAATCCAAATATCAAGAGACTAAGAGAGCTAGCCACTAGTTAGCCCAAGGTCAAGACACAGAGATCTTGCTTAAAGCAAGTCCTAATCAAGAGACCAAAAGAGCTTAGCTACCAGTCAGCTTTGATCAAGAGACTTAGAGACCTAGCTACAAGCAAGCCCTGAAAGAGCAATGGCAACCAGCAAGCCCTGATCAGGAGTATGAGAGTGTTAGCAACTGGCAAGCCTGATGCAGGATTGTTGTCATTGGTGCAGTCAAATTACAAGAATATATTCCAAATAAGTTGTACATTTCACACAAGCGCAATACATAATTTTACGCTGTATCCATCAGCAATGCCGGTAATAGATGAAAATGCCCTGTAAGACAGTAAACGCTGTTGAGAAATAGATGAAAAAGAAATATTTAGGAAAACCAGGATAGTTTCTTTGATTTTTGGGAAGAAAAAGAATGAAATAGATCATAATTTTGGCATGGCACTATTGATCTTTACAGAGCACTGTAGTTGTTTATAAGTCTTTAGTCTCATAAATGTTTTTTGTACATTCTTGAGAACTTCACTGACCACCATGCTGTAATGAGGATTGACACCTACATTTGAGGCAGATTTTTGGTTTTGTTTGGTTTTACAACGCAGTAACACAATTTAGGTCATATGATGCCAAAGCAGGAAAGATGATTTTGGCTCACCTAAAGTGTTACAAACTTAAAGTCAAAATTACCTCACCTGCTGGACCTAAGACATGCATAGACTCTAGATAAGAAGTAGATTTTGTAATGATTTGAAATTAAAATAAATACAGATTTTTAAAATATTCTTTTTATTTGTTGTAGATATGTCAGTCTTTGCAAAATGAAAGGCTTATGTCTGATTGTCCCTACCTTCTGATGAAAATAAAATGCCCTTGCCAAAACATGTGCAATGTTAGACAAATTGGGGTACCTCATGTAAGATGATACATGTTAATTTTTACTAAATACAACCCAAATACAAGACATTTGAAGTCATGATTATACTCTTTATTGTGTGTATATCAGAACAAGCTGTTTTTAAATAATGTTTAATAGAAAGCTAGGGGAGGTCAATTACATGTTGATATTGGGTAATTACAACTGGGTGTACCTGAGAGCAAAGGAAGTTTCAAACTAAAAGATGCTGAGGGCAAGAGTAATCACAAAGCTATCATAACCCGTACAAAACAAACCCAAGAAGAATACTATAATAAATGAAAGTATAACATTGACACAAGCAGTATCAAGATCAACAAAATTTTTTTTTCTTCACAATAATTTCTCCACGAACGTGCCTTTTGGCAAGAGCAGCTGTACTTCTATCACAGACAGACAGACAGATTTAAGGCAAGACAGCAAAAAAAAGCTAATGTGTGAGTCATTGATAATGAATATTTCATGTGATTGCGAAACCAATGTCTAGCTGATAATGTAAATTAATAAACATGCATTTTCTTGACAGACCTGTGGCAGACTTTAAGCCGGAGATAATTGCTAGGCCTTGTATGTTGTAATAGAGGCATATATAATGACAAAGTCACTTTATCTTAACTAAAATTAAAAAGGCTAGATTATCATTTCATTTAATATTATGAATCATATTTATTGGTCTATTTGATCTCACAAAAACAAATCGCTTGGTTTTTATGTTCAATACCTTTGCAAAATAAATGTTTTATTTTTGATAATTCTAGCTACACTTTCATCATATTGCAATATATTGTATAAGAATAGCATACTGACATCTGATTCTACCTAGGTAACCAAGTAAGACCAAATTCAGCTTCCACCAACCACATCTGATTTACCTATGTGACCAGTTAAGACCAAGCTCAGCTGGCACAAACCACATCTGATTCTACCTAGGTTACCAATTAAGACAAAGTTCAGCTGGCACCGACCACATCTGATTCTACCTAGGTGACCATTTGGACCAAGTTCAGCTGGCACCAACCACATCTGATTCTACCTAGGTAACCAAGTAAGACCAAGTTCAGCTGGCACAGACCCCGACCACATCTGATTCTACCTAGGAGACCAGTTAAGACCAAGTTCAACTGGCACGGACCACATCTGCTTCTACCTAGGAGACCAGTTAAGACTAAGTTCAGCTGGCTGACCATAATTATCTGATTCTACCTAAATGACAAATTATGATCAAATTCAGCTGGCATCAACCATATCTGATTCTGCCTAGGAGACCAGTTATGACCAAGTTCAGCTGGCACCTACCACATCTGATTCTACCTAGGTGACCAGTTAAGACCCAAGTTCAGCTGGTTCACCACATCTGATTCTACCTAAGTGACAAGGTATGACCAAGTTCAGAATGGTATTAACCACATCTTATTATTCTACCTATAAGACCAATTAAGACCAAGTTCAACTGGCACCGACCACATCTGATTCTATCTAGGAGACCAGTTATGACCAAGTTCAGTTGGCACCTAACTGATTCTATACCTAAGAGACATGTTAGGACCACATTCGGCTGGCACCGACCACATCTGATCATGGTCTGCACTATTAAATTAGTCTGTACATATTTAAAATGATGAATTGTTCAAATCTTGTCCAGATTGAAAGATGAACACATCATAATGGTTTCCAGACTGATCTATAAATTGAGATCACATACTATGTGACATAGTTACTAAAGAGAAGGCTTAAGTATTCTCTTTCAAGTTCAATTAACAGAACAGCTTGATTGTAAACATTGACCTTCCGTTATTCGGATGCAAAGCTTTCTATAAACACAAAAGCATTGACATCCCTCATTGGGAACATTATTAGTTATTAATTCTATAAAAAATGACAGCGTTTTTTTCCTTTATATTTCATCTGCATGGAAATGTTTTCCCTTTCAAAAGGCTTAAATATCAAGTTTGTAATAAATACTTCAATAAAATATCAAAATAATTTGATAATTTGTGATAATAACATGTATTAGAATAATATAATAATTTGTGGTAACAACAAGTATCACTTAATAAACTTGCACTGAAAATGACAACCGCAGAAAATCATGTACTCTTCTACTGAAAGCAGCTCATCACTTAAAACAACTGAGCTCTTCAGTACATGCACTATACCCGCCCATTGGCAGATTAAACCTGCCTATGATAAAACGAGGTCTGGAGGGTCAGACAGTTATTAACCCCAGCAATATGAAGTGTCATGAGAAATGATAGAGAGATACAAGGAAAAAAACCTCCCTTGAGGGTTGGTCAAAAAGTTCTATTGACTGGTTCCAATGAAATATTTCATTACCTCCCATGATGAGTTAACAAAAAAAAGGAATAAATTGATTGGTTTCACTGAATTTCTGAGTACCAGTCTCAATAGTGTGGTTTTACAATGGTGATACAATCTTCGAATTGATTTAACAAGTGAATTTCACAATACTCCCTGGGAAAACTGAATCTGCAACTTTTTCTGAAATCTATACCAGTGCAGGGAGGTTAGAGTTATGCAAAATGATTAATTCAAATGGTCATACTTGATTGAAATCATTAATGACAAGATTATCACCTACAAATATCAGACTGGTATGTGTCACTAGATGAAAAGATTATTATTAGTTAATCATTCAGCAAATTTCAAACATTTTCCGAACCTAATACTCATTTAAATAGCAGTAAGTAGACCGAGGATCAAAGTAGACATGGTTTTGAGAGGGTTTTTTTTGTGGCTTCTGCGGGATGTTTTATAGGGACATGTACAGCAAAATCAGTATTATTCTTTGGGAACTTATTTCGTAGATTTCGTGGATAGGTCAATCCACAAATTTAAGATCCAACAAAATTTCATTTTTTGTCTGCTGTATTTAGATTATTTTGTATCCCATTATTTACATTTTACCTTTTGAAAAGATCCTGGCCAAGTGATTAAGGTCGTTGACTTCAAACCACTTGCCCCTCACCGCTGTAGGTTCAAATCCCTACAGAGACTTTGGATTCTTTCATGTGAGGAAGCTATCCGTTAGCTTACGGAACGTCTGTGGTTCTACTCAGGTACCCATTTGTGCCTGAAATAATGCATGGATGGGCACCTGAGGTCTTCCTCCACCAGTAAAGCAGCATGGAATGTTGCCATATGACCTGTACTATGTTGGTGTGACATAAAACCAAATCAAACAAACAAACAAAACCTTTTGGAAAAAATTGACAGTCCACAAATTTAAACACAACAAAAAATGTTCTATGTGACAAAAACATGAAATTTCATGCCCTCGAAATTAAGTGAATTCACAGTATATGTATTAAATGAAAATTAAAAAGGTAATAATTTTGCCAGTTTTTAAACACTGAAAGTTGAACCTAAATATTGCAATTGCAATTAACATTACAGTAAGCAGTACAAACTTTTTACGAAAAAGTTAGCGTAGCATTAATTATTAACTGTCCCTTTATATATATATATACTATATATGTACTATATACACACTATATATATATAAAAGCAGTGTGATACAGCAAGCAGCATGTTTTGTATGTTGGCAGCACCTCAAGTTAGTTAAACATGTTTTGGCTGCCGATGGTATATCTGGCTGATTACCTTGGCTCGGGAATAAATCATGATACTGAGGCTCAATGAATTATCTCACTTCTAAACACCACTTGCACAAATCTAATACATTCAAGTCGAAGTGTATCAACAACTGCCTCTGCTTTCCTTGAATTCCAACATTTTTTTTATACAACTGAAATATACACTGCCAAATATCAGAATACTAACAAACCACGTTATATTAAAAGAATTGTATTGGCCTATCAGCCTGCCAGACTGTGTATCTTCCTTCATGCCAGGGTTAATATTTTGGCCCTATTATTCCATAAAAATTATAATGCTTTTTTGCCAATGGTGATAAATAATATAATATTTTTTTATTTTTTTTCAATGGTAATAAATCATAAAATATTATAGTTCTTTTTTCATCAATGGTAATAAATTATGTAAAATTATTGAAGAAAATTCTGTAAATGACCTTCACCTCTTTCGAATGACCTTCTTAAGCTCCTTCTAACTTGAATAAGAGGGAAAAAACAACTTCTGTTTGGTATATAATAACAGTTACTTAGGATTAATGAAAGGTGTAAGAAAAAAACAAAACAGAATACTGGAATAAAGAAATAATGAAAGAAGACGCATCCATATAATTCTTCATCCAAGGACTATGACCTTGACCCCATTACTGAGGGGCCTTTGCAAAATATCACAACCTAACTGTCATCCCTATTTATTTAAATTGTTTCAACAGAGCAGAGCCATTTACACCTATCTAATGTTCTGGTCTGTCAACATGTCATCTGATCATGGTCTGCATTGTTTGCTTAATTCCATCAGTGAATACTACTATTAATTTTTTATTAAAGGTCATGTCCAGACTGCAAGGTCACATGGCAAATGGAGACAGGCCTCATATGCCCCTCATTGCATTATTTCGCCTCCTGAGTACATTACTACAGATGCTCAGACAGCTAACTGGATAGCTCCCTTACATGAAAAAGTTCGAAGTTCCTAGCAGAATTTGAACCCACAGTGGTGACGGGTAAATAGTTTGAGGTAAATCACCTTAACCAGACAGCCACGGATGCCCCTGCTTGCTTAAGCTCTAGTGCATTATAACTAACATATAAAGGGTGGTAGAAGGGTTAATGTATATTTAAAGCAGCACTGGCCTAATGACCTAATCACCTCAAAATACATTCCATATAAGCAATATTCACATTTTATACATAAAACCGTTGATGACATAATAATATATTGGTACGACAAACAAATCACTTTAATCTTAAAGCATATAATTATATATACTTTCAATGGCTGAATTGGTGTTCAACTGGTAATTATCATGCACCTAAAAGCGTGCATCTTAAATAAAACACAGCTCAAAATAGCTATATATAACTCAGTGCATCTATCCTTGTTATTTAAATTGTTAACCGAGTTTTACACACAAAGGTATTTAACCAGAAAATGATATATTTACAAGACTGACTGTCGGGGGGGGGGGGGGGGTTATTTCAAGGCTGATGTAAAATAGACAGAATAGCTAGATAATATGTAATTATAGCCAGTAAACAATGTTATATAATAAAACTATAGTTGAGATATGGTAAGAAGAGAAAATGACCCCATCTCTCTATATATCATAATTAACCATATACGGCTGTCATTCAATAATATTTATTTGATCAAATCAATGGAACCACATGATGTATTTTCAAAATGTATCAATAAATCATCTGACTCATCCTCAATTATGGCTTGAAGAAAAACATAAAGTCTATATTATTTTCAAAAACTTTTAAAAGTATAAAATTCAAATTTTTGTATTTTTTATTCAAATTTCTTATTTATAAATGAATATTTCAACATAAAATATCTGACTGTTCCAAATTTTTTGCTGACTCGCAACCAAAACCACTTTTCAACTGTTCTTTTTTCTTAAAAGTCTTTTTCTTGTTTTTGCTTTCTCATCAAATGTTTTCAGCTCCAAAACTTCAGAGAAGCATGAAACTATAGGAGCCGCGTCATGACAAAACAAACATAGTGCGTTTGCGACCAGCATGGATCCAGACCAGCCTGCGCATCCGTGCAGTCTGATCAGGATCCATGCTGTTCGCTATTTGTTTCTCTACTTGTAATAAGGTTGGTAAGCGAACAGCATGGATCCTGATCAGACTGCGCGGATGCTGGTCGCAAATGCACTATGTTGGTTTTGTCGTGACGCAGCTCATATAATAATCATTTTCAGAGAAAACAATAAATGTTTATTATACAGACAAACCTATGAGTAAAGGCCACCCAAACATGAGGCCAAACAGACAAGTGGTCATTATTTTGAGGTGTCTCTTTTCTATGTAATTAACAAAGGTTTGTTGAAGAGTGGCCAAATTTACAGGATGATCTTATTCAGAGGTGGTCTTTAAGACAGGTTTAACTGTTGGGTTGTACATCATCACACCAACAGTGTTAAGGTCATATAGTAACTTTCCACCTTTACTGACTTCAAGCTTGCATATATAATTGGGATCCATTTTGATTAAGGTCAAATCAATGCCTTAAATACAATCAAATCAATTAAATTTCTATCAGATAATCACAATGTGATGACTTCAAGGTGACCTTTGCCTTTAAGGGTCACGTGGGGTAAAAAAAAATAAGGCACTAGGTCAATTAATCTTAGGAAGCCAAAACCTGCATTCCGCATATTATTTAATTGTCAAACAATTTTGATTGCCATCAGTTTGTTCAAAAGATAGAACAGACATGAAATTTTGAACTTTTGAATCTGCGCTCCGCACATCATCTCATTACGGTTACTATTTCTGCAGAGTAGTTTCAATTTCCTTCAAAAAGAGTGATCACAAAAATGTTAACAGACAGACAGATGGACAATCAGAGTGCCAAATGCATAACATTATACACCTTAAAAAAATTCTGGTATATAAAAACATATATTGTCTTGTCGTAGAAAATTATTACAACCTATGCTTTAAGGTATGTCATGACAATAAGAAACATTCTGGCCAAGTGTCAGACTCAAAGTGTCTAAGATCTAAGATAATGTGCCAACAAAGGTTTTCCTTTTTCCTTATTATCCATATTGAGACTATGATAACCACTTTGATATCAAAAACAATCACTCAACAAACAAAGAACTTTGATAAGTGTCGTAGAAGAATCAGAGGACAATGAGCCTCATTATGAACTATGATAACCACTATTAATACATCAAATAAAAAAACATTTTTGAAAGAGGAGGATACGAGGACAATGACCGATAACCACTTTAACATCAAAATCTATTTCTCGGCAAAGGATTTTGATAGTTTCAATGAAATACACAAGGAGGACCATTATTTAAATAGCTAATCTGCAGCCATAACAGTCATCGAATTTCACTGGCCCGGTGGCCCATGGCCAGTGAAAATTAATTCGGGTCAGTGTAAATTTAAAGAAAATTTAGTTCAATATAAAGTAGAATAAATTCAAAACTGGAATTCGGGCCAGTAAATTCAAAATCTTAAATTCAATGACTGCAGTAATCTGAATTTGGAACAACTTTTCACCAGTACTCACAAAACATATACATACAGAAATGACATAAAGTAACGATCTCACTTGGAAAATTAGAATTTAAAGCTCTTAACATTTTAAGAAACTCTACAGATATTCAAGATACGTGAATGATATAACCATGTTTAACATGCTAAATGTTTAATTGCATGTAAACAGATGTTTACTTTGAACAAACAGATTATTCAAGGACAGGTATTGTGCATAAACATTTGAAACCTAAGTGCAATGGCGCAATTTTTATGCAAAAGCAATTTATAGTGTAAGTTTAAAGAAATAAATCATGGAAATGGTTTCACTGTTTTTTACCTTGCATCAAGCAGTGAATCTATACCATTTACGTTTGATGTTATCTTAACTCTAAATGGATTTAAAGTATATAATAAAATTTACCTTATAAATACTGCAGCAGTACCTTAGTAATAATCATGTTTAACTGCATATGTTGGGTATAAAAACAAACAATGCATATCAATTTCTAGGAATAAGAAGGCTCTCATTTCAACTTTTGGAGCCTAAATTCCAGCGGATTCTTTTGTCCTGAATGTGTATATCTAAATAAATATTCTCCCAAAAGGTTTTTGGTTTCTTTTGGGTAATCCTTAATGTAAGATACAGTCATCTGATTTATGACATTTAAAATACAAAAAAGCTACTGTCTATTTACTTGTGACCTTTGAACTCCAAAAATGACCCCAACATAACTAGAGCTGTCACAGGAGTGACCAATAATACCCCAATCATCTCTAAGACACAGATATATAGAACCATATCTTATGGTGAGTAATATAAGTCTTTCAAGAAATAAAGAATCTATATCATGGACACAAAATTGTCTGACATCAGACCTTTAAGTGTGACCTTGACCTTCAAAGAAGTGTAACCTTGACCTTGAATGGGAGCATTCTGCACACCATCTTCTTGAGGCCAGATAGACCAATGCCTGTATAGCCTTTATTATGTGTTGAGGGAATAGATATCACTAAATATCACACAAAGTTACCTTAAATTTATTTATAATGACCAGGATGTCAAACAGGTGATCAATCCCAGGAAAAAAATTGTTAGAGTTTTAGAAAATGAACAGTTTTTTCAACACTGATTTGAAATAAAAAAATTTACACCTTTTTTGATAAGAAGTACAAAATGCCATTTTTTTCTGAAATAATCAATAACAATATACTTAAATAGGCTTGAACTGAACCCTGATGGGATTCAAACCCAAAGTGGTGAGAACCTCTGGCAAATGAATTAAAGTCTATAGCATAATAGAAGGCATTCAAATTTATAACAAACACTCTGTGAACTAAAACGTAGGGATATTGACAAAAGTATTCAATCCTGCATTGGATGTATAAATCTTCTTAAATAGATGTACATCATACTTTCCAAGATTCACATGGGGGCCAATGAGGCTGCTCGCAAATAATATTTTCCTTTAATAATTCAAGATGTTACATGTCTCACAGCCTTCCAATCAACGTTATTTTACAGTTTTCAAAAGTACATTTATAAGAAGCCCAATGACTCAGCTATATACAATTTTAGAATAGTTGAGTTCAAATGCAAAATAACAAGATTTAGCAGATAATTATCTGCATATTTCTTGTACAGGCTATTGTGAATTTATGGTACATTAAATCTTTAATCTAGACAACTCAAGATTTTCAGAAACCTTCTTAAGGCCAACCTGTTTTATCTGTTGTTTTTCTTTCTTTTTTAGTTTTTTTTTTTTTTAAATTTAAATTCTAAATTCTAATAATAAAGGCAAATGTTTTGCTAAATGAAACATCTTGTCCTAACTGGAAATTATACCCGTCACATTTCAGAGAAGTTTACATGAAAAATATTACAAGATTTTGACACGATATACGCACAATCACTGTACAGTCAAACCTGGGAACAAAGGACACCTTAGGGTGAAATAAATCATGGTCTTTAACAACAAGTGGTCTTTATTTGGAGATCACTGTATTCTATTATATCAATGTAAGGCTATCAAAAGTGGCCTTTATTTGCAGGGTTATCTTTATTCAGAGGTGGTCTGTTATTTAGAGGTGGTCTGAAAACACAGGTTACTATAACCATTAGGCTGTATATGAAAACATACAGCAAACTTGAATGATTTGTTCACATACAACTTACTCCTAACTATCATTAAGCATGGCCTTAAAATATTGTCAATGCTTGTCAAGTACATTTGGTTATCTTTAAAAGACCTGTGGGCTGTGTCTCTTATGATAATTTTTGGCATGCACTTCATAATAATTGTAAAGAAATAATTGTGTTTCAATTTTTCCATTGAAACTGCATTGTAACAAGACGCTTCACCTGCAGAGAATTGAAAAACTTTGCAAAAATATTTAGGTGGAAAAGAAATTATTAATGAAGTCTTTATAATATGTGTGCAGTTAATGATATAATAGAATTAGGGCTCCAAAAAGTTGCTAGAGCTGACCATCTGAAATGGTAAAGATTTTGAACAATGAAACATTAGTGACCACTATTTTAATGAAATGACCAGACTCTTCAAGGACATTGTTACAAGCTATTATAACAATAAAAGGCCATTACTTTTGAGAAATTTATTAACTAGGCATTGCATGCCAAAGGTTTCATTCTTTACAGGATACCCCTCCTTAATTCCTCAAAAATGTCAGCAAATGCACTTTTAGCCTTAGCCAAGTACATACAAATTTGACCAGGCCTCTCTCCTATAGTTTTTGAACCAAAATGACCTATATATTCAATCTTGACCTAAATTTAATTTTAACTGACATTCTGAGCAATTTTCATTCAAACTTGATTAAAATTGAGATAGTGTTAGCAAGGTTTTCCTATTTGATCTAGTTTTGAACCTAATATGACCCATGTCCACCCTTGTACAAAATATCATTCAGAGATACCAGCAAAGTTTGATGAAGATGCAACTAACATTGTAACTTCTTGAGTGTCAAATGTTTACACCCCTGTGGATAATGGTCAACAAAGAACCCACTAAATCTTGACTATAATTACAACTTGCTCATCAGGTGAGCAAAAAATCCTGCAAAAATGCACTAGTTGAGCAGAACAAAATATGCAATGTGAGATGTACTTAAACATAATACAAACAACAAGAATGTTTTTGTTTTGTTTTTTTAAACAACAACAACAAAAGACCATAATCATATTGTTAATTTTGTAGCTGGCAAAAACTATTTGTACACAAAGACTGAGGCAATTAAATCGCACCAGGCACACCTCCTTATTATAAAGAAATTACCCCCATTTGCATTTTAATAATTACAACGTATATTAATTTCTTAAATTCACAGCATTCTTGCTTAGATGTACAAATGCCATCAAGTGCGCCATTCCAATATTAATATTCATTATATAAAAGGTTTCTAAATTTACCAGTTTAACATCATGATTTGACTGCACTTCACTTGGCAGCTTTACCAGACAACATTTAATATTATATTGTACAATATAATGATCATTTGTACTAAAAATTTGCACACTGCCAGAAAAACATCTTGGTTCTATGCATTGTGCAACACTGTAAATCTGCTGAAATAATTTTGCAAGCCAAATTTGAAGGTGTTGTAGACAAAAAAAGCAACTCTTATAACATGACAATTCTGTGGATTATCAATATCTCTCAAATTCTAGTCCTCAACAATTTTGAATTGAATTAGATGGCATAATTTGTACAGGTATGAGATCAGAAACAGATTGGTACAGGTATGAGATCAGAAACAGATTGGTACAGGTATGAGATCAGAAACAGATTGGTACAGGTATGAGATCAGAAACAGATTGGTACAGGTATGAGGTTAGATTGGTACTGGTATGAGATCAGAAACAGATTGGTACTGTATGAGATCAGAAACAGATTGGTACAGGTATGAGGAGGTATGAGGTCAGAAATAGATTGGTACAGGTATGAGGTCAGAAATAGATTGGTACTGGTATGAGATCAGAAACAGATTGGTACAGGTATGAGGTCAGAAAAGATTGGTACTGGTATGAGATCAGAAACAGATTGGTACAGGTATGTGGTCAGAAACAGATTGGTACAGGTATGTGGTCAGAAACAGATTGGTACAGGTATGAGGTCAGAAACAGATTGGTACTGGTATGAGATCAGAAACAGATTGGTACTGGTATGAGATCAGAAACAGATTGGTACTGGTATGAGATCAGAAACAGATTGGTACAGGTATGAGATCAGAAACAGATTGGTACAGGTATGTGGTCAGAAACAGATTGGTACTGGTATGAGATCAGAAACAGATTGGTACAGGTATGAGATCAGAAACAGATTGGTACAGGTATGTGGTCAGAAACAGATTGGGTACAGGTATGTGGTCAGAAACAGATTGGTACTGGTATGAGGTCAGAAATAGATTGGTACTGGTATGAGGTCAGAAATAGATTGGTACTGGTATGAGATCAGAAACAGATTGGTACTGGTATGAGATCAGAAACAGACTGGTATAGGTATGAGATCAGAAAACAGATTGGTACTGGTATGAGATCAGAAACAGATTGGTACTGGTATGAGATCAGAAACAGATTGGTACAGGTATGTGGTCAGAAACAGATTGGTACAGGTATGTGGTCAGAAACAGATTGGTACTGGTATGAGGTCTGAAATAGATTGGTACTGGTATGAGGTCAGAAATAGATTGGTACTGGTATGAGATCAGAAACAGATTGGTACTGGTATGAGATCAGAAACAGACTGGTATAGGTATGAGATCAGAAACAGATTGGTACTGGTATGAGATCAGAAACAGATTGGTACAGGTATGAGGTCAGAAACAGATTGGTACAGGTATGAGGTCAGAAACAGATTGGTACAGGTATGAGGTCAGAAACAGATTGGTACATGTATGAGGTCAGAAACAGATTGGTACAGGTATGAGGTCAGAAACAGATTGGTACAGGTATGAGGTCAGAAACAGATTGGTACAGATACAAGTCAGACACAGATTCAATCTTTTGTAATGTCCATTATCAAATCTGTCAGGTAAAGGGATAGCCTCAGCCTGCATGGTCAGATTGTAATGGATGTGCAGGCTGGCCTGGGTTTTTACTGGGTGTAAAGGCGGGCAATGGTTAAGAAGTGCACATAGAACAGTTATAGTAGCCACACAGACTGCACAGACTGTTCTATGTACACTGTTCTCATGATCTATCTATCATCTCCAATACAAAGCATGCTTGCATCAAATGTTATCTTTCATTTTCAAGTGCTGTGTGGGTGGATGTAGGGGTTTATAATTAATTACACTGCTAAATGAGGCATCCATGATATAAACAATTATCAAGGTATTTTAAGTATTCTAAACTTAGCCTTGACCTTAAACAGGAAATCCTTTACTTCAAAACACCACTTAGGCACCTGTGTCTTAACCTATTCACACTAAATAAATGACCAACGGTAATGAAGCCACGAAACCTAAATATAGTCAAAATATGAATGTCACGGCACCAACAAAAGAAGCAGGACTAAACTGAAGGTAATTGGAGATTTGCGAGACAAAGCGGGGAGGCGAGACAATGTAACCAGTCTATTTGCAGAGATCTTGTTGTAATCCTTGGAGACTCCTATCATCAAACTACTCAATGTATGGAAGATCTGCATGCTGAAGTAGGATTCAAAATCAATGTGCACACACTCTGTGAACAATCCATTTCCTACTTGGGCTAAGTACATCTCGTCTTTTATCTCTGTACAATCAGGCAAATCTATCAAAACATAACTGGAATACTCTCCAACAGGTTGACAGGAAAAGCAATGCAAGATTAGGAAAAACACTTCAATAATGCAGACCAATGCACAGCAACAAAATATTTTTTACCACTTATACCGTGCCTGATGATCTCCACTGATGTACACATATGCTGTACCGCAACTGACACACCTGAACAATATTCTTTATCACATAGCCACAGTATTTCTTCATTTTTTGTAATGGTGCACTATGTTAATGATATATGGCAAAATTAAATATTCTTACCCATTGTTTTGTTTGTTTTGATTTGGTTTTATTTTCAATCGAACAGTATGGGGTCTTTTTTTTGGGGGGCTTTTCCAGTTTTTACGGGGGTAAAGGGAAGACCTAGGTGCTTTCCGGGGTGCTTTTATTTCAGGGCAGGGAAAGGGCCCCTTTTGAGTGGGAACCCCCAAAAATTTTCCCATAAGCAGCGGGAAATAGTTTTCCCGCTTTAAAAGAACCCAAATCCCTGTGGGGATTTAAAACCCAAAGCATGAGGGGCAAGTGGTTTGAAGTCAACGACCTTAACCACTCGGCCACAGACGCCCTCTTACCCATTTTAACTAGAACTGTCAGTAGGTCAACATGTTTGACTATTCTCAGTGCTTCATAGTAAAGGCAAGCGTCTGGATAATGAAGTTCAAAAAGGGTAATAATTCGGTCAAAATCCATGTTAGAGTTATGGACCTTGAACAGTCACCTCCTTTTATGCTTTGAATTAATAAATGTGTGAAGTTTCAATCCATTCCTTTCAGTAGTTTAGGAGATATCAACTTGCTCCCAAAACCTTAACTAAAGTGTGACACCAACCAATGGTTGAGCACAATAACTCGCTATTTTTCAAAAAAAAAGTAGAGATAAAAAACTGCAGCATAGATTAGATTATATAGCA
This sequence comes from Ruditapes philippinarum, assembly GCF_026571515.1. NCBI lineage: Eukaryota > Metazoa > Mollusca > Bivalvia > Venerida > Veneridae > Ruditapes > Ruditapes philippinarum. The sequence goes on along the minus strand of NW_026861864.1, from coordinate 193,412 downwards.
TCAGTCATGGGTAAATGACAGCCATAATTTGGCATCTGTGACATTATATGATATCAATATGCATGAAGTGTACCAACAAAATTAATCAACAATAACATCAGTTTATCTATATCCATGATACTACCTATATTACCCATATCATGATATCACCACATTGAAAATCACATGAAACTTTTACATGCTCAAACATTGTAAGGCATAAAGCAAAGAGAAAGGCATCATCACGAAGGAACATTGTATAGTACCAATTAAATATGCTGAGGATTGCAACAGTACTATGCAGGGAGAGTTATATGGTATCCAGATATCAATACAAAAATTTTATGGCACTTACACACAGAGAATGATCCTGACAGTTTACATCTTTACATACAAAGTTGAATATCATCACATTGAAGAAACATAAAGTTTGACAGTACTTTGATGTACCAAAATCGCAAAAAATCGAAAATTCAAATTGGATAATCAATCCAAAGCAGTGCATTCAGATATGTCCAAACTCACGTGAAGTTTGTACTATTGAACCTACTCATGTAAGATTGCATGACACGACCATATTGAAGTTTGTATTGCACCTACTCTTGTAACATTGTATGACACCAACATATTGAAGTTTGCATTGCACCTACTCAACTAAGGTTATAAGTAACGTATCATAAGAAGCTAAGTTGTGTAACCACTGTAGCTTTTGGTGTCAAGTCTGAAGTTTTGCAAAAGTTACGGAGGTTAACATGGCAAATTTCATTGTTTCATTATAAATCAGCATAAAAACATAAATAATAGAAGCATGTTCTACATAATTTGACTGTACAACCAACACTGTATATACAGTGATTTTTATTATACATTTTGCACTTTGTAATAATCTGTTCATTTTTACTGTTTTTATTCTGCATGAAACGTTTACTGGGAGATAACATGCATTTTAGACTATTGTCTCTTTTTAAGTGTTGCCATATTTATTCAAGAGCAATTATTCCAGCCAGTATATAAAATTGTACTGGGTGCGGATGTATACATTATGTTTGACATTCTAACAACAATCTATAATCCAGCCAGCTAGACAAAACATGTATGTCAGATCTGAGGATTAACTTGCCAAATTCTTATTATTTTCATTATGCTCACCTGTAATTAAACATATGTTTCAATTTATCTGTACCTAAATTGATGCAATTTCCTTTGATTTTTGCCACACCTTTAAGGCTTAACAGACTTAATCATCTCTAATGATTAGTTAAAAATAGATTTCATGGGAATTTTACGTTTTTTTCTATCCAGTCTCTTTTTCTTTAACAATTGCCTGCAGGAAGCTTCCTATCTCCATACTCAAACACTTTAAATAGCTTTATAATAAATAGCAACTAAGATCTGGTGACACAGTTGTTCCATCCAGTGCCTAAGGTCATTTTATTTATATATGACCTTGACCTCAAAAACTTAAAATGCATTGTTATTTTACATTATGTTAAGCTGCATTAAATATATACAATTTCATATAATTGTATAAGACAATTTTAACTTATTATTCCTTGGAACAAAGTCCCTGTTAAAGAAACATAATTTATGTACTTAAATAGTAAGTGACCTTGACCTCAGTATTTATGTTTTTGTGCACTACTATAGTTTTTATATTGACATTATCTTGTAGTTCATAAGCTTTTTAACAACAGACATGATTTTCACATGACAGGACTGAATTTTTTTTAAGATTAATGTAACATTTGATAAAGGCCTGGATAAATCACTTCAATGCAAAATTTGAAACTCAAATCAGTGTCAAAACACACTATTTATCTTTTCTTGATTGAACTTTGAGTATATTTTTGTAATATCTTATGCAATGTTTCATTTGTGTTTTAAGTGCCCCAGTTGAGCTGTGTAAGAATTTCAAATTTTAAAGGTTTTTGGAATCCATTGGAGTTCCTATAAACGAAACAAAATCCTACAGACAGGAAAAAAAAAACATTTTCAGGGCACCGACCTTGATTTGTATCAATGGTATGAGAACTTGGGCAATGCCACTACTTTTGTTTTTAAAAAAATAGTTAAGAATGCACCATTAACATTAATTACAAGTCCATAAAAAAAAAATGGGGGCTTCGTAAATTATTCAATAATGTCACAATTATCAAATTATTAATATAAGGACGGTTAACATAAATACAAAGTCTGGCCGCTATATTTTTTAGAACGTACGAGGGATTAAAAATTTCATCGCGATAAAACAAAATTAAAACGCAAAATAATATAAAAACCGCTTTCCATCAATGCAAGTAAAAATTGAAGAGGGGGAAAACCAACAGCAGCTCGAGAACTTATTACAGATTGCAATGAATATGAAACCAGAGCTTGCATTAAAGTAAGCTAATGTTCAATTTTGTCTAGCAATTTTTGTACCTTATTATAAGTGCACAGTCTGGGTCCTCTTATTTTTTTAAAGAAATACAAGTTAGTGAACTTAATACTGCTGTAAACAAGTCTGCAAAACATCTTAATTTTCTAAAAGCAGAATGCAACTCCTTCATATTTTCATGTTAAACCAGTTGACAACTTTTTTTACCTGTAGCTTCTATTGTTTGAGTAATAGTTATTTCACCTTTTAATTAACAACAGTAATATTATGTGTACTTGGACCCATTATGCCCCATAAATGCTTTTTTTTTCTTGAAAGCCTTTAAAATTATTTTTGGTGTCTATAATAGTTTCAAAAAGTGACTTATTGGCCAATTACCTAAATCATCTTTTTCTTTTGTTCGCGGCCTTTGGGTAATTAGTTCAGTTATTTAGAATTTTGTATTGAAGTCAAAACACTAATTCGTTTACATTTCGCTATTTATTATTTACCACAAATTTCTATAGGTAACTAGCATCTAATATGCTCTTTAAATGTTTAGATATAAAATTTACGTTTGCCTTTTCTAAAGAAGTAAAGAATTATTCGTTTCTGAGGCACAATGTGTTTTAGCCTGATTGTGAAGACTGAATATACCTATACAACCCGTGCTGCAACCCAAAATCAGGCCCCCCAATTTTTTTGGGCCCTTTTTTGATTTTTTGTTTTCCCTTTCACAAAAATTTTGGATCTTGAAAATTTTTCCTTAAAAAAAAGGGTTTAAATCCTTTGAAATATTTAGCATGGTAAGGCTGAAATAAAGCTTTTGAACAAAAGATGACTGTGCAATATGTATGCATCCCAATTATGGTAACCAACCTTACTTCGCACCTTATCAAAATCTGACTACTGTTTGCAATCAATAGTAATGAAAACCACCAAAACCTTTGACATCAGCATGGAGTCATCACTCTACCATCCACATAAAATAACTATACCCAAAGCATTATCTCTAACCAATTTTGGTAACAGTCACTGTGAACACCTTGACCCTTGACCTTTCACCTACTGACCTTAAAATAAAGATAAGTCATCTACAGGTTATAGCCAACTTCTCCATTGACCCCCATGTGATCCAGGGACTGCAGGGCAGTAATGACTGGACAAGTTTTTTTGTTGACAACGTTACAGTGACCTTGACCTCAGAATCATTGATAGGAGTCCATTTAGTTTCTTTTAGGGAGCAAAAGTACAATAATGAATAATTTTAGTTCAACAGAAAAAATCTGACCAGGAAAAAAAAGAATATTGATGTTAAATCATGAGCCCATAATTTTTTTAAGGAGTGCAAGCATAAATTTTAAGGAAGCTAAATAAACCTTTCTACCCTGGTATCTTTAACCCTACTAGTTTCATCATTTTTGATAAACTATTATTATCAAATCGTCTACTGCATTCCATTTTTAGCTGACCCAGACAGCTATTCATCAAGACGGTGATAAATTACCTGTCTAGTTTACCATATCATATCATAAACTCAAGATACTGACCAACCTTTGTTAAACTGTATCTTCTACCCAACTACTACAAATTTACCATATCTATCTTACTTTAGGAACATACACATGTGTGTACAATCGTTAGCGGGACATTAGTCGTTAAAGGATAATTAAGCTTCTCTAGTTTGAGATAGTGCGTGCATGGGTTTGAGCCATACTTAGGGCATCACTTCTTTAAGTATATACAACACCTGAAATTGTCAGTCCAAAAGGAGAATAAAAAGAAAATGTCTAAACCATTATTTTATATATATCGCGTAGAAAACTTTAATACAAATATTAAGCAATTTATTAATGCAAGTATAAAAGGTTAACCCAAAAATCAAACATTATGGCAGAAACAACATGTTTGTTAAGCTGGCTTGATGACTGACTGACTGGGCTGGTTCGACTGACTGGCGGGCCTGGCCTGAACTGACTAACTGGCTAACAAACCAAGGTGTAACTTTAATCTATCCCTGTGGTCTTAACACCCATGAAAGCAAAAATTCCTTTGGATGACTTTAGGTATAATTACACTCCACTTTATCTTCACTAACAAAACTTCTCAACATGGACTAACAAAAACCAGTGGCAAATGGTGTACAGTTCTATAATCCCAACTTCTCATTGGAAAATGCTATGCCAAGAAACTCAAAAAAATTTCCAATCTCAAACCCTTTAAGTTAAAAACCTTTCTGCAACAAATATTTTTGAGACCTAACAAGATGACTTTATTCACAGTATTGCTCAAAGAGATTTAAACATTTTTCTCTAACCCTGTTTCAACCTGATTTTGTTTTAATTTTTCCTAACAATTCAAAAAAAATCCCTTATCACATCTTCATTATTATATTATTCCGACTGAAGTTAATTTTTATGCTTCAGTTTGATTGAAAACTTAATCAAATTTTCAGAGATGATTTTTCTAATGGAATCTGGAAAAGAAGGATGTTCATTCAACTTTTTGCCAACTGAGAAGTCCTTACTAGTAGGCGCCGGTTATCCAGCAATTTTGGGGAAAGGCCCCTTGCATAAATTGGGAAAAAATATTCAACATTTTGGAACATTTGAGAAACTTTAAGTTTAAATCTATGTTATACCTGACTACTTCTAAATATTTTAACATATCATGTATGATCATACAATCTATAACTTTTTTAAGAAACAAATCAAAACTTTTGTCAAACATTGACACAGATTTTTGTTTAGAAAATTGGGAAAAAAGGGGCTATTTTGGATTGGTAATGAGCCTTTTCTTTTTGACCCTTTGGTGATAAATTGTGAAAAAAAGCCCTGCATGGGTTGGGTTTTCACCGAAGGGAGAAAAGAGTGGAAAATAAACTTATAAATTTTCATTATTTTCCCCTTTTCACAAAGCTGTTTTGTTTTATTTGATATGCAAAATTTTTTTAAAAAATTTAATTATTAAATAATACTTAATTTCACCACATTAAACTAAAACCTTTTTAACATGTTGTGATCTCATGCGAAAATTGATTCCTATACTGCACTCCGTATAATTAATTCTAATTAAAATGGAGTTGTTGCCGTTGACATTAATAAGTCACACAAAATACAATTGTTCTAATAATACTTACAGTTGCTGATAAAACATGCACAGATCAAGAAGGGGGGGGGGGTTAGGGGGTCATGACATCTTGAGATATGGATATGAACTTAAGTTTTTTTTTACCAAAATCAAGCAAAAACTTTTCAAAAAAAATAAAGTCTAAATAAATAATAAAAGTCTCTAAATAAAGAGCTAACTAGTGAAAATCTGCAAAATTTTTACCCCCACCTCTCCAGAAAACACTTTGGAAAACTAGCAAAATGTCAACGCCACTCTGGAACCTTCTCCGATAAAATATTCTTGGATCCGCACATTAAAGGAACACTTTCATTGACTATATTATACAATAAGTGAAGTCATGTTTATATGAAACATTTTCAATGACGCTTCAATTTCAAAACACAACTTACTGTAGTAACTTAATAAAAAAGAACTTTACTTACAGTTATAGTGGTGAAAGTCAAAGTGCACAGTAAATCCACTGGAATGGTTTTGCAACCATATATAAGTAATCTTTACAACATTAAGCTTCGAATGAAAGACTTTTGGGCTTCCTAAATTATATGTATTTGTACAAATTTGTCCTAAGTTCTCGTCACTGTCACTTTTCTCTTTTAACACAACCTCTGGAGGTAAACACTCATCGGAACTGTGATCTGCAGTATGCTCTGTCCGTAAGTTACCGGTTGTCATGGAAGACTGTGACCGGAAGCCAAAAAAACGGGTAAAATTCAGCTCGATAAAATTATTCCGTGGCGCTCTAATATGAAATTCACACTGTCTATATCCTTTTTGTTGATACTGTAGAGAAAGGGCTCGAATCTCGTCCTTGTGAGAGTATGTGAAACTACAAACTGCTGGAAGTAGAAAAAGAAAAAAATGTTTTAGCAACTTGATATTGTATAGAACTATGATTTCATTGCGCAAACTTGTGCGCATGCATGCATCATTTTTTTGTTTTTTTGGTTTGCAAGATAATTACTATTTCCGCTGTGCGAGAAAACATCACTGAAAACAAACAAATAATGTCTGCATAATATCTGGTCATTATTATTATTATCTAATTGTGAAGATGTCATTTAAATTTCAGCAAATTATTACACCTTACAAAACACATGACACAACCAATAATAATTTGTAAAATAAACAATTTAGACTGTATTTGTTTTTTATAAGACGCCATTAATAATACAATAAATCTGATCATAAATCCAGACAAAAGATAATCAAACTTAATTACTTCATGACACAACATTTTCTTCCCCTCTTCTCCAAAAAAACGCAAAAAAAAAACATTATAAAATTGCATGTCTGATTTGCGGAGACCAAACGTAGAAAGATAAGTGCATGTTACGTTTCTTTGTACGACTGCACCAGCCAATAAACAATGATTCAGTTATGCTATTCTTAAACTTTTTATTTTGCCTGTCTGCACAAATATTGGTGTTAAATCTAAAATGCCGTCTTGGACACGAAATTGCAAAGAAGGTTTTGCATTCATTTCCATCTTCAAATTTCCACAGAAATTTGTGTAAAGTTTTCTTTCTTCTTTTTTTTTCATATATTATCAGTCAACGTGTTTTTCTTTATGCACATTCACCCGATTAAATTATTATGAAAATTAACACTATAATAACTTTGTAAATTTTCCATAAACAGCAATGTATCCTATTGCATTTAATGTATTCATGTTGAAAGCTAAGCTTCATTAAAAATTTGTGGTTTTATATTTTAGATGACTTTATTACGCTACTATTATGGATAATTCGGCAGGACCAGAACATTTCGATATCTATCTTTCAAACTGGTTAGTCCAAAAATTCTAATATTTTATAAGGAATCCCATGATTCATATAGCATCATTAATGCAAAATGTCTAAACTACTGTGCAAATCTTACAGAAAAAAAATGGTGAAAAGCACAAATATTTGCTGTCTGGACCTTATATGCTACAACCATATGCAATGTAGTCAAAATATTACTCTGTATGTACCATTATTAGCAAAGTCTTAAACCCCTGACCCAGGTGACTTCTTGTACCGACTACTGAACTTAAATTCTGATAGTCAAATTAAGGGTGCTCATCATGGTTAGTCAAAAAGATTTTCAGAACAAACATGAAATTTTAACAGCCAGCAGTCCACCTAGATGTCACAGAAAAGTCATCTTTGCACTTTATAGAGTTGATACATTGATCCATATATATCAAGATCAAACATCTTATATTAAAGACGGGTTTTGCTTTTCCAATTAATATTGAACTGAACTATTAATTTCATTAATGACCCTGTAAAATGGACTAGTGTGAAGGTATTTTACTATTAGGATGTGCAATGTTAATATTAAGTATTGCAAAATCAGAGTAATAGTGTCATTTGCTTGCGCAGTCATGACTCAGAAGTAGGATTGGCTCTGCCAAAAACAAAATGGTATCATTAGGCAGTGGGTATTTCTCAAATTCTACAAAGATCAAAACAATGAAATAATCAATAGCTGATGAGTATTAAGTGTATGAAATATCTTTGGGTGCATGTCTTAGAGTCAACACCATGTCTGCTTATGTCCAAATGCCAACATTAAGAAAGAAAACAAAGTAAATGTCTGCAAATATTTAGGATAGAAGCTTGAATTGTTAGATAATAATGTCATTTTTTTTTTAAATTTGATTGGGTTTTTAGCCGCACCAATAAAGTATTGGTCATTATGGCCACTTTCCAGCTTTTAACTGGTGGAAGACCTCAAGTGCCACTCTGTGCGTTATTTCAGGCACAAAGGGGCACCTGAGTAGAACCACCGACATTGCATAAGCTTTTGCTATCTGGATAGCTTTCTCACATGAAAGTATCGAAATACGGTATATCAAACTTAGCACCAAGAAAATATTCAAACAGAGCATTTATATGACATTGTAGATGTCATTTTTAAAATGCAGATGCTCAAACTAGAAGACTGAATATGTAAATGTGGCTGAAATTTCCGATTGTCATTTTGAGCCTACTATCCTGTATTGTACAATTTTTAGACCTGTGAGAATGTATGTATTGTAAAAGTCGGAGACTGCTATACATATTTCCCATTTTAACTCTATTGATTGCATTTAATTAAATGTCTAGACATGACTTAACATGATTGGATGATTCTAGAAACTGGAGAAAAAATAGCTTTGATGTCAACAGGTTTTCAGCAGTGTTGTCATAGTTACCTAGTGCTGTGAGATTTTAAGTGGGCAGTAACGAAGTTATAGGTGTTCAAATTACCGGACAAAGTGAAGATATTAATGCATGTGATTGGTCATTCTAATAATTATGATTATGTTGAGTGGCGTATCAATAATGACTTAAAGCTGTATGCCTCCAGATGAACCAAAATATTTCAAGAAAATCAACTTGATAAAAAAAAGTACTGAGATTTTAATTAAAGTAAAAAGATTTAAGGTAAAAGTAATAATTTCCATTTTAAGTGCGATTTATGACTGATTTTGCAGTAAATTTTTACCATACTCTATTTTTGCATATTTTTACCTCTTTCGGGTAAATTACATGGGTTGTAAATGCTGTTTGCAATGTGAAAATTATTTTCTTTGTTTACTTAACAATACTTTACTTTCTAATACATCTTAAAAAATTTCATGAAAATAAGCATGAATCTGGAGGCATGCTGCTTTTACAATCTGTCATTCATTTAGTAATTGATTTACAAATTAATATATTACTGTCTCAAACTCAACCTCTTTAAAATTGCCATATAATATTATGTAAAGAGACATTGTTAGGAGCTTGCAAAATGAATTTTTGTATAGTGTGAATAATTCTGTGATGACTGCTCAAATAGAGAAATATAATTTTCTTCAAGAAACACAAATCAATTACACATCACTAAGTAATATCATCATTGTGCATAGTGAAATAGAAATAATACAACTTCAAAAAGTTAAAATGAAAGTCTGTTAACAAACAATTATTATAATCAAATGCCTTTAAATAATCACTTCTGAAACTTCCCTGCATGACCTGTTTTATAAATAAATTCCACATTTAAAATGATTTACAAAATAAACTATGTATAACCAAAGAAAAAACAACATTTCTACACACCTTGAAATACTGTTTTCTATTCCTTAACATTTTTTTCCATATTTAATGATATATATACAGCAAATATTCCTTGTACAGTACATGCAGTTACAGTATCATATATAGAAAATGATCTCTAATCACTATACCAGACAGATTTAATCTCATTGCACCTATTGACCTTTGTTAATTGGTCAGTCAACTGTCTGGTCAATATATTACCTGAGGCATAAAAACCAGTCTATACCATCATAGATAATTGGTCAAATCTAAAAATAGCACAATCATTTATTTATCAATGTGATTAACCCTTACAAGTGATTTTTTCCTTCTATCAGCAGGGGCTGTTTATATGTGTCTTTGTCTTCCAACACCCCACCCCCTGACCCCACCCAATTTCCCACTTCCAAGATCACACAATTTCCCCATCTACATCAATTTTTTTCCGCTTTTGCAATATAAGATGCAGTTTATTTTTTTACCCAAAACTTTAAAGGAACTCCACTGGGGTCCAAAGGCCTTAAAAGACAAAAAATTTGAATTTCACATTAGCTTGGACATTTAAAACAGAAAAATATGCATTTTTCACTATTAAAATCATTATTCAGGGAAAACAGAGTGAGCGAATGATCACAAGTTATTGGTCTAACCCTACATCAAAAGTAACATTAATTTAGAAAAATTATTTTCAGTCCAGCTATGTAAAAAAACCTCAATGGAGTGAGTCCCTTTAAACAAATTCTACCTGAATGAAAAAAAAAAGCCAGTTAACAAATTTTTTCCAAAATATAAATTTAAATTTTTAAATTAAAATGTTGGGTATTAGGGTTTTAAAAAATTAAAAAATTTAAAAATTTTAGGAGCCAGAATTTGTCTAAGCGTCTCAATTTACCGGGTCCCAGTCAAACCCCTTTCTTGTTACATAGGGCCCCACTTTATCTGAAGTACCCAAAATAATAACTGGGACCCCTTTTTTTTTTCATTATTCATTTTTTAGCATTTTTAAAATTAAAGGGCATGAAAAAGTATTGGGAAAAACTTTTGACCTATTTGCCCCATAATTTTTTTTTATTATTAATTCATTAAAAATTTAAGTGGCGGTGGGGCCGGTGTTTAAAACGGGGTCGATAAAATCAAAGGGATTCTGACGTTGGGTTAAAACCCCTGTCAGGGAAAAACCCCGTTTTTTCCCTGAGCAAGAAATTTTCATTCATTGTTTTAGACGGGTTTTGGTTCCGGGAACGGTTTTGGGAGAGTTTTTTCAAAAAGTTAAATAGCTTGAAACACAATAAAACTAAAAAAAAATTTTATATCCCAAATTTTATTATGCATGTTTATGTTTTAAATTTTAAATTATAAGGGCCCTGAAATCTTTAATCAAAGGATTTTAAACATAAAATTTAACTTTTGCCAATTTAAACACTTAACATATAGCATTTATACTAATACATTGTACATCATGTTACTTTTCCCATTAGATAATGCTGTAACAATGTATTTGATAGAGTTAGTGTTAGACCCATTGGGTTCTAGTTTGTAAATATGTTTTTGGTTGTTGTTTTTATTTAAAAAAAAGTATTTCAATTGTAATTGGTTTTCATGCAACATCAATCTGTTCATATTTACCACAGAGTGGTTTATTTATTTTAGTTGCTTGTTTCCCTGATCAAAGGGTTATATGTCTAAGAAAGGTTTTAAGGCGACTACTCTGAGTCACAATTATAACAAGGCTCCTCGTCCAAATGCTACCAGACAACTCAACTAAAGATCTGCATACAAAGCATAAGAAATTCCCATACTTAATTTGGAGGCATGGTGTCCGTCTACACCAGAAAACAGAAAATAAAACGTCAAGAGGTATAAAAGACATCTAAGAAAAACTGGGGGTTTTCTTTCGGTTAAATTTTTCTTTTTTTCCGAATTTGTTTTCAAAAAGCGTTTAATATTTTAGTCATAAAGTTCTAATTAATAAATATCAGCTGAATTTTTCTTTAATTATGTTCACATAAGGTTTGCCTGACTTTTACCAAGAATTTAAAGGCGCACACATTGCGTTTGAAAACCAATACATATAGATTATTATATGTGAAATAGTGAGACAGAAGAAAAAAGTGGAGATGGAATATTTGTTAAATATTATTGGGGAAATTTGGGGGGATCAATATATACGACTTCTTTGATAATCCTATTGCCAGACGGATACCAGCAAATTCATTTAGCTTATAGACAATCAATTTCTTCTATTGATTTCTAAAATAAATATGTGTATGTGTGTGTGTTTGTCATATGTCTCGACTGGACGAGGCGCCCTCGATTCCTTCCTTAAAATGGTTTCTTCAGCTTTTATTTTTTTGGTTGGGAAAACCAATTCAGTCTGTTTCAAAACTTTGAATGGAAAAGTCCATATATAACTGTTAGTTAAGCTTTTCTTCCCAAAACAGCACCCTGAGAGTTTTTATAGATCCAGTGACGTTCGTTTTCTAAAAATTAGAAACCATTGGGAAACAAAGTGTCCGCTTTACTAATTTACCATAGACCAGAAATTTATTAAGTTATGGAGGGTTTTTCCTTTTTTATTGGGACGACAAATTTTCATTTTAACCCTTAATCAATATAATAACCTTTAATTCTTTTGATTTGACTTTTTATTTTAAAAAAGGGAAAGGCTTATAAAATTTAGAGGGGTACGGGTAAATTTTAGATTTCATGAAACCTTTTTTGTAAAACATTTTGATTTTTAAAAAAGGCTTATCAGCCCTGGGGTCGATTTAAATTAATGGGGTTTGGGGTTGGGGTATAAAATTTTTATAGTTACAGAAAAGGGGCACTTATAAATTTGGGCTTTACAAAAAGGGGAAATTACGGGTTACCTTTTAAAACCCAATAGACTTTTTTGGGGACACTGCATTGGGGAAAATCAAAAACCAAACCTCATAAAAATTTTTTGGTCTTTCCCAAATTTTTAACTATACAAAATACCCAAACATAATCAAAATAAATAAAAAATTTAGCAAAAAATTTTTTTGGAATAAAAACAAAAACCCGGGGAAGGAGAGAAGAAAAGCTTTTAAAATTTTTAAAAAAATTTAATTAAACCCTCAATCCTTAAGGGTAAACTGGTGAAAAACAGTTAGGTTTAAAGGTAAAGGAACACTGATACTGTTAAGGTATGGTTGAAATCCCACCACAGGTTATAATTATGTTTTTTTTCAGCTTCTATTAATAGACTCTGCCACAACCTCTGGTTACAGGAAACAGTCGTCTGGCAAAATTTTAAGTATTTCTATTCTCTTAATCACCAAAACAATGGAGGTTCAATTGTCATGACTGGGAAAAACCAAACACTTTAGGTTTGGTTAGCTCAAGTATAAGTGTGATTATAGTATAAACTGAAGATGGTAAAAGCAGACAAAGCTATGTAAATGAATGGGAAAATATTAAGGCTATTATTTATGAATGTCTACAAGTTACACATCATAAACTTTGCAAATAAGTCTTCATGCAAATGAATTAATATAATGCATGAAATCACAAAAACTGATCATATTTTACTTAAATACATTGTAAAATATACGAGAAAATTTCAACCATTGAATTTTAAAAGTGTGATATTATGAAAACCACAAGGTCAAGGTCAAATCGTTGCTGCTGAAATTTTACTCCATCCCTAAACAAGTTATTCGAGACAATAAGAAAAACAACCTTCCTTCCTGGTCAGACAAAGGGGCAGATTTAACAAATCTGTAAGTACACAAGTAGACAAGTGTTGTGGGTTTTTTTTATCCCAATGTTACATATAAAGAACGGTAAACAAAAATCTCCCATATCTCAACAGGCAGACGACCCACTGCTTCATGTCTGAATATTTGTCTAACCGCAACCAATGTAAACACTGGTTGAGCAAACATCGGGGATATTGCTCAATCATTCATGTGGAGTAACCGTTACTTGCAAAACTAAATCAACTGTCTGAAAAAAACAACCTTTTTTCTTGTTTTTTTTGTTTTGTTCAATTATTGAAACATGAAGATCACCAAAAATATCCCATTGATCTTTAATCAATAGGCAATAGATTCAATCCAGGCATGTTTGTTTTCTTGTTTTCTGTGTTTACAAGCTATAAATGATCTATGAACACAAACTTTAGCTTAAAGAACACGGAGCACATTCTTTATTTTCTGCATGCATTTCCTATCCATCCAGTAAATAGTAACTTAAAAATACCTTTTTACAAATCACAAACTTTACAGTCAAAATCATTAATTACTTCAAACTTAATTCAAATCAATTCGATATTTTGTAGGACTGAATGATTAAAATGTGTGACAAATAGGTTTAGCAACACCTTGAGAAATTGACAGCTTAACAACACATATACGATGTGGGTACACATGTACTTGGAGGTAACTTAAATCTCTCAATTTAACTCTGCATATAAATCAGACAAATATAATGAGCAAAAAATCAACATTCTGAATACATTTGGAAAACAAATGTACCGTAAAATTCCTAATAAACGCCCCTCCCCTAATAAAGGCCCCCCCTAGGCCTTTTGATAAGAAAAACAATCTACTCATCAGTGCTGAACTCATGAGTAAATGCATAAATTATTCAAATCATTCAGAATCCATTTTATTTATAGTATGAACTTTAAAATCTTAACACTTTTTAATGTTATTACCAACACTTGCTAACACTAAATGTATTTACAATGATTTTTTGATTTAGGAAAAACTGTGTTGTAATAATAGCCCCCCTTTTGGAAAATGTTAAGCCCCCGGGGGCGTTTAATAGGAATTTTACGGTATTCTTTATAGGTTAAAACCCTTTATACTGTACCCTTAAGGTCTGGTCGGACAGGACTCTGGATGAATCATCATCATTTTATAAGTAAGGCCATCCTTAAAAAAATGTTCGTTTGCAGTAACGCGACCGACTCACAAAATTTGCCCCTACTCAAATTTTTTTTTCATGGTCAGGATAAAAAAATTATTTTTTTTTGAATCAGAAAATTATGCCTTGTGCTTTGTTTTTGTTCTTTTAAAGGTTAATAGAAGAAATAAAATGTAGGTCTTATTAAATTAGAATAGAATTCAGTTATCAATTTATTAATTGTTACCAGATAAAAAAAGCATATATTGTCCAGCATTTTGAAATTCCATGTTTATTTGGAAGTACAGTTCAATAAAAAAAAAAAAAAAAAATCGACCTACCTACCCATCTTGAAAATTCTAGGTGGGGTAACTGCAAACAAACATTTTTTTAAGGATGGCCTAATATTTCAGAGATTTCCTGACTGAATAGCACAGTGCATGCAGAACATGATCTGATGGCATGGATGTGCAGGCAGTACATGGTCTGCATTAGGTACATGGGTAGATTCATTCAATGCCAGCAGACTTTAACAGTTAAACTACAAAATTTCAGATATCATAACAATTTTACAAAATCTAATCAAGACCTTCAGCAGATACATGCTATGACCTGAAGTTATAGCCAATAACTATTTTAGTAACAAAACCCATGGGCTACAAAAACCAATATTTTAATATTCTGATCCATGGGTTATCTGTCTGATCCATGGGTTATCTTTTTAATCCATGGGTTATCTGTGGCTATCTTATTAATCCACCCCATGGACTTGTCTTTACCACAACCTAAACATCCCATATCCATCTATCCATCTTCTGTTATTATTCCCACCCTTATTTTCCCTCCAACATCACCCAAAATCCCCACACCCTCCTTACCATCAGTTCCAATGATTTCAGTAAAGAACTTGGCTGATAATGAAGTCAAAACCTACATCAGATGAACCTAAGAGAAACTCAAGAACTCTTCAAAAGTGGGTTTTTCCCAAAGTGAATAATCAAGCTTAGATGGGAAAAACCCACATTTGCCAGGTTCCGGATAACATCTATATAATTATACTTAACATTTATTTTCAGTTTTTCTAATTAATCAACATAATGTATACTGATTGGGCTAATCTGACCCAGTTAGTATGTTTGTTTTTGCATTTCCAGTAAAATACCAGGTTACAATGTACATGTCACAACAGTTTTATCTTTCGAAGCTTAGTGATTTCTTGGCTTTACTGGGGCCACTTTTACAGTTGGCTTTGATAGACAATTATACAGGTCAACATTGCAAACAAGGGCCACTAACAGGAAAAGTGTAAACATGGCTTTTCTGATCTATGGCTTAACAGGACAAAGCTTACTTTTCTGATCCATGGTTTACTGGGACGAAGCTTATTTTTTCACCGATGTATGGCTTACGGGGATAATGCTTACTTTATTGATCTATGACTTATTGAGTCAAAGCTTACTTTTCTGATCTATGGTTTATCGGGACAAAGCTTACATTACTGATGTATGGTTTATCGGGACAAAGCTTACTATTCTGATCTATGGTTTATCGGGACATAGCTTACTATTCTGATCTATGGTTTATCGGGACAAAGCTTACTATTCTGATCTATGGTTTATCGGGACATAGCTTACTATTCTGATCTATGGTTTATCGGGACAAAGCTTACTTTTCTGATCTATGGTTTATCGGGACAAAGCTTACTTTTCTGTTCTATGGCTTATCGGGACAAAGCTTACTTTTCTGATCTATGGTTTATCGGGACAAAGCTTACTTTTCTGATCTATGGTTTATTGGGACGAAAGCTTACTTTTCTGATCTATGGTTGATCGGGACAAAGCTTACTTTTCTGATCTATGGTTTATCGGGACAAAGCTTACTTTTCTGATCTATGGTTTATCGGGACAAAGCTTACTTTTCTGATCTATGGCTTATCGGAACATAGCTTATTGTATTGTTCTAATATTTTGACTTATCGGGACAAAGCTCATTTTTCTGATCTATTACTCATTATTTCAAGGTATAATTATGTGGTAAAATTATGAGTTGGTTCTTGAAATAAAGGACAATGATGTCATAATGATACTTTGTCAAGATATATTGATGTATTGCGGTGGCTAGTATTATGCTGCTTCAGGTATGATAGCCACTTACAGACGCTGCCGGCTATCTTCTCCACTAAGTTGCTGTCTGTCTCAAGATGCCGCAAAGCATCAATTCTGTCTTGACAGAGACTTGGATATTGGTGATATTACTCTTCAAAGTGTCTAGACTTTTAATAGTAGAATGTTAGCTTTTAAAAAATTCAAAGACATTTTATGGTAAAATGTTAGCTTTAAGTAATTCAAGTGGACGCCAAATAAGCTCTCCTTAGCAAGTAAACATGCTTGTCTGGGTTGTTATGTATAAGATATTGTGGTTCCAGGCTGTATTTAGTCATTGACTGACAATCCATAAATCACAATGCAATAATACAAAAAATATCTGACAAAAAAACAAGGTAGTTCAAGAACGAGCTCATAAATGAAGGAAGGTAAACTCAGATTGAAATGAAGCCACATCTTTATTGATGAGAAGGTGTCAAAAATGAAACCTTTGCAAGTAAAATGTGCAGTGCCTGATAAAATCAGAATCTCAAAAAATGCCAAGGTTTTAAGTCATGAATGGTTTTCTTATTGAGAAACTCATGACCATTACCTACTTGCAAACATATGCTGCCATATAATGCCAGTCTGCACATCCACACAATCTTACATGACTCGGACTTTGTTCACTATTTCATGTAATGCACACACCAATGTTGAGTAGGAAAGCACTATCATAGCTCTTCATCTCTAGTAAACCTCAAAATGATTACATTGTTCTTTATAAATAAATAATGTTTACAATGTCTCATTAATAATATCCAACCAACTATAAATAGTTTCATGTGAAGTCTCAACATTTCTGGCCTTGAGGTATACACACACATTGCTAGCCAGTAAAGTCACTGAGTTCAACAACTGTCACTTAAACATAAGACTGTAGAATACATAAATTATCTCTACTTTGAGAGCAAAAGGTCACCAGAAAATGCATGCCCGCATTCTTTGATGTACATTACACTCTTTCTAAATCACTGGCTACATAAAGGTAAGGCACAATTCATATGTAACACCATTAACTCATACATTATCCAGCCAAATTTTAACATTTTCCTAGCTTAAAAATGTTGGTTAAAGAATCACAATATAAAAACAGCTTAAACAACTCTTTTTTACTTTCTGGCATGTTGTTTTATGCACTAGCTTAGAACTTTGTTCATTGTTATTTTCTCACAGGATTTCAAGGCTAAATTTACAGAGAAGTCAAAATTGAAGTTTGAAAGAAATTGCACCAGTAGTTTTTGAGGAGTAGTCTGGACAAGTTTTGTGACAGACAGACAGACAGATGAATGAGGAACAAGTGATCCCTGTATGTAGCCACTTTCTGTAACAGGCAACACAAAAAACAGATTTTAGTACAGTTAGTCTCTATAAGAATAATACCTTTAATAGATTGAAACCGCACCTATCATATACCAAACTTTATTCCATTAAAACTTTCAAAGTAAATTAAAATTACAATGTACAATTTAACTTGAGAATCTGAAAATTCACATGCAAGCATGTCTAATTAAATGCAATATGACATATAAACCCACCTGGGTCGAAGATTCCGTATTCTAATATGATAGCTTATGTCAAAGTGTCCTCATGTTTACCTGAACAAGCTTTGTCTATGAAATAGAATACTAACAAATCAACTCTTTTAAACAAATTGTACAGAATTACTTATTAAGCTCTAATAAATTTTTAAGGGGGCTTTAAAACTTCAAAGATTCAAAGGACTGGCCTAGAAAATGGATACTTGAAATAAGAAAATTCCAAGGTGATGACGAAATGACTTGCATTTTATTATCTCAGCTGTGTAAATAGAAACTATGCAGCAGACATTTCAATAAAAAAAGACAGTTACGTCATAGAAAATCAACTTATCTTTCCTAAGTTTACTTAAATAACTGTTTACAGTTTGATAAATGTGGGATGGCAATTATCAAATGGAGATCGCGGATCAAATTTCAAGTGCACAAGCAGTGCATACAGTTATTTTTAGAATGTTGGAAAATAGCAAAATAATGCATTTATTATGTCCCTTGGTGTCTGTCTAATTTAACGTTCAAAATTTCATATTCAAATAACCTTGAAAAATCTTCGAAATTATTTATATATACAGACTGCAAAAATTACGAGGCCTGTGTTTATTATCGGTAATCTTTTGCTTATTATAATTGCGACTGTCAGAACGCAGACAATTTAATCCGGATTTAATAAAATGACCCAGACACGGTGACATAATGATTCGTAACCTCTACTATATGCTACTTATCCCATACACATTACACCTGATTAATAAACATGCACCTTTCATCTATTCGAAAACTTTGAGGTATTTAAACATGTTCTTAAACCACAGTTATAACGCTTACCTTGTTCATTCACACGAGAAAATTAAACGTTTGTAATCCAGACAAAAAGAAAAGCAACGGTGAAATTATACAGAAAGTACTATTTGCACAAAACATCATATAAAGCGATGTATGAATAAGTTAAAACACACACTCACACAACAGTGTCAGTATTACTACAACGCATAGTGTGTGTGTGTGTATGTGTGTATTGGTAAAATACACACCACACAGTTAGCAGACAATACACTACCCTAGTGTGCACAATTGCAACTTACATGCCAAACCGTATATAACCACCACCAATATACCACTAATATATCACCCAGTATTAAACAACGTATAGACGTAGACTGTTCATAAACCGTCGGTTAAATTTATAAACTTTAATCCACTAAACTTAATGTTCGTATTAATTAAGCTCAATTTAACTGACCACCTTGTACTGAAGATACCACAACATGCTTATAATCTACACCTTACAGGTATGTCTAGTGTCTCGTCAAATGCATAAGGTTTATGTGCAAAACATGCGAAAATTTCATGTAGGCCCTTTTCATATGATAATAAGTATCAGCTAGTTAAAACCCTTTAAGCAGATGCAAAGCATTGATGGCATGTCTGTATTCTCCAAGCATAACAGATTAACCGATATTCCATCCATTACTTCGACTATGAATTATAAATACGGTGATATGAAATGATGCAAAATTCATTAATAAATATATATTTATAAGGAGTTTCCGTTTGAAAACTGTATTGAAAATATTGCTCTGACATGTACAGAAGTAATCAGTTTAAACAACTAGTACTGGTAAATTGCTGACAGCCTACCCAGGAATAATGTGGAGGCTGAAGCTCTGGTGAATTCAATGTGGCATACTGCTGTAATCCACAGGGTAAACTACCTACACCATTACCACCACACCTCCTACCTGTTCCCTTGATGTATGGTCAGTTTCATGGTTTTATTTTAATAGCCAGGTATATACAACCTCCAGTGGACAGTCAGCACCTTGTAGGTTATTAATCAAGTGACTGTCCACACATGGCAGGATATCAACATGT
Organism: Ruditapes philippinarum; assembly: GCF_026571515.1. NCBI lineage: Eukaryota > Metazoa > Mollusca > Bivalvia > Venerida > Veneridae > Ruditapes > Ruditapes philippinarum. The sequence continues at coordinate 173,467 of NW_026861864.1, read as the reverse complement.
ATATTTGATAAGTCCGAAGTAAAGCCTCCACTTTTCCCTGGGAGTGGGGCAGCAAGCTTGCAAATAACTGGTGTCTACCATCAACTATCTTGTTTAAACCAGTTGACTGGGAGCATGAAAAACACAATGGGAAAAAGACACTGAGCTCCCACTCTTTGACATCTTTAAATTTCCAAGGACTTTTCTAGAACCTTTCGGCAATATATCCTGAAGGGCATGTTTAAAACTACAATTGAATAGCATCATTCAATTAAATAAATATAGCTCATGCTGTCAGTCTACCGTGAAATGAAACGAGCAACCATGCAGTGGAATGAGCAAATATGCAGTGAAACAAGCCACTGAACAGTGCAACAACCTCTGTGCCATGGAAGGAGCCACCATCCTATAAAACATGCCACCAAGCAGTGAAATAAGCCACCATGCAGTGAAATGAGCCAGAATGAGGTGAAATGAGGTATGGGCATCCATGCAGTGAAATGAGGCACTGTGCGATGAAGCACACCAAAAGATTTCTTAAGACAGCCATCAGGAAGGCATGCAATAACTGAATGCTGGAGATTAAAGAGCAGAGGTTAACTGAGTGGTAGGAGTAATTCAAACAGGTATCAGAATTGATCTACAAGTAATACTCTATATTTTTCTGTCACCGAGAGTCATGGCTAATTTGGCTCCTACATGAAGAGTTGCTGTAACCTTGCAGCCTGCCTTGCATTCTCATTCTTGATCATCTTTTCTACTGACAACCATTGCTATACATATGTTATACTGTTCCATTGATGACCATAGCTTAATCTTTTATATGTTCTATCAACAACCATGGCCTACCTTATAATCTGTTCTATTGACAACCATGGATTAACCTATCATCTTATAGACTAACCTATCATCTGTTCTATTGATAACCAACATGGCTCAATCTATCATCTATTTGTGCAATTGACAACAATGGCTTCCAATTGACAACAATGGCTTCCAATTGACAATAATGGCTTCCAATTGACAAAAATGGCTTCCAATTGACAGCAATGGCTTCCAATTGACAACAATGGCTTCAGCTATCATCTGTTCTATTGACGACCATGGCTTTACCACTAATCTATGATGTGACTGCCTACTACTCTGATGACCAACATCTCAGAATTGCAATATGAAATGTAGCTTTTTCAAACCCATGCTGCTAACAGACACATTAGAAAACACCAAATTTGTGGTCAAACTAGTCTTGCACTATTCCTGCAGTAGCGGCTACATATCTTTATAAATCATTCTTATTTTCAATTTAAAGTTACTCCTGATGTTCGTTAGTCATAACTTGACCATGTAAGGGGCATGAACTTACATACACATGTATATGTTATTGTACATCATGCAAATATAACTTGATGTGTCCTTCATATGTTATTATGTTTGACATCATTAACAAGAGTCGATTTCTATACTGAACTTTGAGAGAGGGCAGGCAAAGGGTCATCTGGGAAGAATTCTCATTGACATGTCCTGCATAAATTTCCAATGTTTTTCTGCATGCAGACCTCCCTAAAATGGAGTATTTGCTGTATCTTGGATTTTAACATGTATATATATATATAGTGCAAATGTGCCTTTGAGACCTTTTTGTATTGATGGTTATTTTGTTTCCTATGTGCTATATGGTTTGCAATACCAAAATTTTGTGTACACTCTAGATAATATAAAGATTGCACTTGCTCTTCAATAAAATTATTTATTTTCTGATTACCTAGTGTAAGATGTCAACATTAATAACATATAAAAGGATGTGTCATGCTAAGATGACCATATATTGGCAAAAAATACAATAACATACAATAATGTATGTGACAGACTAATCCTTGCTATAATGGTATTGTAGGAATTGCACACCTCCACGTAGCCTGGGTTCCAGTCTGTCGATTTTTTTATGTGCTTCTGTTCGGCAAATCTACAGCCTGGGGAAATACAATTTTCGATCGAAGCGCCACCTAGTATACACCCCGAAAATTACGGGTGTTATAAAAGAACGATAAACAAACTAGTTTCTAAAAATAGAAACGGAATTTCCACGAAGTGATCCGAAGCTCAACGAACAGTTACGGAGCCTCGCTTTCAAAACACCATTTCCGATTAAAAACTAACACTCGTTGACAAAGGCTATTGCATAATGAGTGAATTTGATTAATAGGTGTGATTTGTTAAAGTAGATAAAGTGTGTGAGCATCAGATAATTTTGCTGGACTCAATTTATAATGGTAAATGGCGTCAAATTTTCAACATTTATTATCTCCGCCTCAATTTCGATTTAGTCATGTAATTTGTTGGTCACGTGCTAATCGGTCTATTAATAGGATTATCATTAGTCAATAATTACATGGGAAATCCCGCAGGTTTCCCCAGGCGTTGATACTATCAAAACCAGAGATGTTGTGTTATCTATGACGATCGAGTATGATATAGCGCGTAAGTTATGAATAAGCAAAAAAAATATCAATGCCTGAATCCCAGGCTAACCTCCACCGCTCCAGGTATACCTATTGACAATATGCAAATCTGCATACTGAGACATTTACATATACCATGTGCCAGCCATTAGGCAAATGTGGCAAACAATGGACCACAATGGACATCAAACAATCGCAAGGATTTTGCGTTTAGTTGAGCTAAAATAAAGTGGTGAATATGCTAAACTTAATTGATGTTTAGGTGAGCTAAAATAAAGTGGTGAATATGCTGAAGTAAGCATTTGCTTTAAACTTACTTGATGTTTAGGTGAGCTCAAATAAAGTGGTGAATATGCTGAAGTAAGCATTTGTTTTAAACTTAATTGATGTAATAACAGTTGCTGACTTTTCAAAATTATTTGAAATCAATAAACATTATATTTCAAACTCAACAAATGAAAATCTATATGGAGGGAAATAAGATTTGCTTCATAAATTAAATGTTATTGTGCAATTAAGTTCTCTGAACATTTGCAGCATAAGTGATATTTGCTTTTACCAACATGCTGCACGCTGGGACAAACCTGCACACAAGTGCAATCTGACCAAATTCTTATTTTGTCTGCCGTTTAATTTTAGTGTTTTGTTACAAAAATTCCCCTAATCAACGAAAGACAGTTCAAAACTCCAAACAAACCACAACTGCAAATACAGTAGAGGATTTCAACAGTTAACATAAACCTTACAATGCTGTTAAAAAGATCATATTGACATGTGCCAGTCTTAAGGTTTAAAGTTGTCTCAACATTGAGCCTTAAAGTTAAGTACATTCATACAACTAGAACAGTTTTGCAAACTTTAATTGCTATTTAAAAATGATCTTTAACTAAAAACCAGTATGAAATTAGAACCTCATAAAATATCAAGAAAACTGCACACCAGTTTAGTTTTATTCATTTCTAAAGTATCCTTTTCACAGAATTTGAACAAGAAAAGCTAAAACACTGGCTGTCATAATGACGAGATTGCGTGATCCAGTATAGATAAAAATGATCTAAAAGATTGCTAGTCCCTTATTGGGTTTCTCTGCTAAACAATGCATACAATTATCTGTACCAGACAGGATTATTATCACACAATGACAAATTTTATACACCAGGACAAAAATCACAAAAAAAGGTTGTTCTCAGGTTAGGATTTCTATGTTTGCAGACTTTATAAAAGGGTTTATTCAAAACAAAGAAAATGTGAATACTTTCATGCACATTAAAGTACTTAAAGGCCTTAACTTAATTTGCTTTACAGACATAACCCAAACACATGTTACATTCTAAATGAATTAAAAATGTGTGCATTCAGTCCTCACTGGCGGTTTGTTAAATCTCAGGTCATTTGGTTTAAATAAAGGTGATTGAACCCCTTATCACTTCTATAATGGTTCATCAATGTCATTGCTGAGATTCAAACCCGCAATTGACATTAAATGTATACAAACCCACAACTGACATCAAATGTTTAAAAACCCACAATTGACATCAAATGTATACAAACCCACAATTGACATCAAATGTTTAAAAACCCACAACTGAAAAACCCGCAATTGACATCAAATGTATACAAACCCATAACTGTATGCAAACACAAGAAGTATGGCTTTATAGTTAACTGCTGGAAATGAGCCTAATTCAGATTTTTGTTTTCGGGATTTCCGGGACAAAAATCTACAGCGGGACAATTCTGTGATATTCACTAAATTTCCGGGATATTCCAATACATCCATAATATTTATAATGTGTTTGGTGTAAGCCTTTGGACACTCATTCATCATTGGACTACTAATTGGCCCAAACAAAATTTTAGATAGTAGATATTAATACTCCTTCGTGGCTGAAAGGTAACATTTTACAACAAGGGAAACTCATTTTGGTCCTATTGACAAAAGTTTTGATTTAATGGAGTTTTCCTTAGATAAACTACTTTCTGCAGAATGAAAAGTATCTCCAAATTGATGATAAATAATGCCAAACACACTCAACCAAACTTTATTGTTAGTTGTGTAGATGATGCCAAATTATCACTTTGTTTGACCTTTATTTAGAATATTTATACTGACCTGTGCATTATATAGTCAATGAGTGTGAGGGATATTTGTGATATTTAACAGTATCCTTTGGAATAAGTGGGTTTATGGATGACAGCATTATTGATATAACCAAGCATCTCCAATTAAGAACTGGTGTGTCCATCATTTATGATGATCATTAGTTGTTAATCATGAGGAAGGCATTGTGATAGTTTGAAAGCATCTAATAATTACAGCCAAACCCTTTTTAAAGCTGCACGCCTCCAGACGAGCCAAAATATTTCAAGAAAATCAAACTTAAGAAAAATGTACGCATTTTTTTAAGAAAAGTTAAAAGATACAAGATAAAATTAATATTTTACATGTTATGTGCGATTAATGACTGTTTATTTGCAGTATTATCACCATATTTCTACTGCGTGACTAATGTAGTAAGGGCTATTTTTGCATATTTTGACTTCGTTTTGGTTATTAGGTGCCCCTTTGCAACGTGTTAATAACTTTCTTTGTCCACTTCACAATATTTTCAAAATAAGATAAATCTGGAGGCGTGCTGCTGTAATGTTAACAAACATAGAAGTTTTAAAAAAATTTCAATGAAATATTATTATCAAAAAGATAAAAAGAAACATTTGAGGGTATTTTCAGTTCAGTAATAACATAAATTATTTCGTCTTTGCCTTCAAAACATCGAACATTATGCTGTTTTGTGAAATAGATATCATTCAATTACCATCATTTTGGTTTTGATAAAACAAAACCTGGTTATGAAACAAAGAATTTTCTACATTCTTTTTGTCCAAATTTGTCAAAATCTTTAATTAAAGGCAAATAATAAACATTAATTAGCGATACAACTCAGTGGCTGTTCTTTTCAAGTTTTGAGATTACATTCTTTGCTTTCCAGAATGAGACTGCACGTGGCACAAAGCATTGACTGCAGTTTAGCACCTTGCAAAGAATTTCAGTGATATGGGTAACTAATTTAAAACAAGATCAACAAGGAAGGGCGGCCCTAAATGAAGCCAGCAACACAGGACCACCGGCAAGGAGCCCAGCAGGACAGCAAACAAATGACAGGGCACAAGGCAAAGCACTTTTTTCCCACAGTTAAGGTCATAAAGGCATATGGCGTATCAGCTTTACTGGTGGAGGCAAACCTCACATCCCTTTTTGTGCATAACTTAAGGCACAAAAGGGTACATAAGTAGAACCACCGATGTTCCGTAATGCTAACTAGATAGTTTCCTCACATGAAAAAACTGAAGTCCCTTTCAGGATTTGTACCCACAGCAGTGAGGGCCAAGTGGTTTGAAGTCAACGAACTTAACCACTCAGTCACAGATAAACTATAGTGCTTCACTTTCACAAGGAACTGATAACTTCTGTAAATTCCAGGGCAGAGGTACAGTGCAAGTGACTGTACTTAGGATTTCATGATCAGCGTTGTCCCAGAATTGAACCCGGGTTGTCTGATTCACAGTCCAATGCTCTACCTATTGAGCTAAAGGGCTAAAGTCATAGATTAGTCTCATGAGGACATTTTCTTTTTTCAATTCATTGTACATGTCCCTTATTATCACTATCACAGTATGCATGGTGCCATAAAATTTCGGCACCTGTGCCCTTTCAGATAGATACAACTTACAGTATGTATACTTATGAAAAACGACCTAACATTTATCATCCACACAGCTAGCAGACTAAACAAAACACACAAAAAAACCATATATTTTGAGAGTCCTATTGTTGTTGTTATATGTGATATTTTAAAAGTTACATACACAGACAGCTTGCTGGTATTAAGAACTGTGACTTGAGAACAGCCTGCTCCCACATAAATTACTCACTATATTGATTCCTTACACTGTTATCAAGACACTATTAGACAGGATTTGCATCAAATGAAATCCCTGTAGTTATAAATGTCTAGACGTTATTACAAGTAAACACTTAGAACGTAGAAAACTCAGCTCTCTCTCTTTCTCTCCCTCTTTCTGTATTAACATATGCATGCAAAATGCATTCCATGCTGCATTGTTTTTTGGGTTTTTTTTTCTCTATCAAATTCTCAAACTGCAGTTGTCATCTTAAATACTTATTCTCAATTTGTAAAATGGACTTCCATTGCCGTCCACTGATGATGTCACAGATTTCGATACTTAAATGTAACAATTCTACAAGGGGGCTTAATACAAGCTTGCTATTCTTATAATTACTGCTATTGTTCCACAAAGTAATTAAAAAATTTGTAAATTCCAACAATTCGCATCAAATGCCCAGGAGCATAAGTTCAAATGTGAAGGTCAAATCTATATTCCCCACCCTATAGTGTCGGGGCATAAACAACAGATGTAAGTAGGACAAGAGGCTTGACTATTCTCAGTGCTTGATACTAAAACAATAGCCGTTTGAAAATGTCTATATTATATAATTGAGTCCTGGATATTGACAAAAGAACTTTGTATGTTCCCAAAGGGAGATAATGACCTCAAATTTAGATCCACAAGACATGTTTTAAGTTTCAAGGTAATACTAAATATAGTTTTGAAAATTGATGTTGTACCAAGAATTATCTAAGTTCAAAAAGGGCCATAACTCTGTTAACTCTGTCGAAGTCCTTGCTAGGATTATAGACCTTTGATTAAAAGTGTGAAGTTACAAGCACATAATTTTAGCAGTTTATGAGAAATTATGTTGTACAAGAAGTTGTGATCCCAAAAGCGCTCAACTTAAGTAAAAAGTTGTGCTCAGGTGAGCGAAAAATTAATATTTAGTCTCAGTTGTGCTCAGGTGAGCGAAAAATTAATATTTAGTCTCAATGACCTTGACCTTAATAACTTAAATTTGGTCTGAGATCTTCAGTATTGAACATTTTCCCCCAAAAAACTGTCATATTTCAAACTTAATCTTTTATGATGACATCCTTTATAGGATTTCAGTGCAATTTATTCATCTGTGACAGTATAAAAAATCTATAAATAAATTTATATACATGGTAAGGGGACATCATTGTGATACTAAATTCATATTAAAAACAGTTACTGTAAAGAAAGACCTCCCTAGATTACCATAAACACAATGCTGTTGACTAAATCATAAAGAGTACTTATATCTACAGGAAACCAGGACATCAACATGTATTCCCCAGACTGAAAAGAAACATGGTCTTGCTCTCGAAACATTCTCATTTTTCAAAAATAATCTTAGAAAATACAAACTTTCTGAACAACAAGAGCTGTCGGTAGGACAGCAACGCTCGACTATTCTTAGTGCTTGATAGTAAAAAAAATGCTTGATACAGTTACCTCCTCCTGTTTACTGGTTGGGGTCATGATGGTGAACAAGTGTGCAAAGTTTCAAAGCCATATGTCAATGGACTTTGAAAATATTTGAACTATTACAAAAACTTTAACGTAAATTCTAAGTCGAAAAAGGGGCTTAATTCTGTCAAAATGCTTGATAGAGTTACCTCCTACTGTCTACAGGTTGGGGTCATGATGTTGAACAAGTGTGCAAAGTTTCAAAACCATATGTCAATGGACTTTGAAAATATTTGAACTATTACAAAAACTTTAACGTAAATTCTAAGTCGAAAAAGGGGCATAATTCTGTCAAAATGCTTGATAGAGTTACCTCCTCCTGTCTACAGGTTGGGGTCATGATGGTGAACAAGTGTGCAAAGTTTCAAAGCCATATGTCAATGGACTTTGAAAATATTTGAACTATTACAAAAACTTTAACGTAAATTCTAAGTCGAAAAAAGGGGCATAATTCTGTCAAAATGCTTGATAGAGTTACCTCCTCCTGTCTACAGGTTGGGGTCATGATGGTGAACAAGTGTGCAAAGTTTCAAAGCCATATGTCAATGGACTTTGAAAATATTTGAACTATTACAAAAACTTTAACGTAAATTCTAAGTCGAAAAAGGGGCATAATTCTGTCAAAATGCTTGATAGAGTTACCTCCTCCTGTCTACAGGTTGGGGTCATGATGGTGAACAAGTGTGCAAAGTTTCAAAGCCATATGTCAATGGACTTTGAAAATATTTGAACTATTACAAAAACTTTAACGTAAATTCTAAGTCGAAAAAAGGGGCATAATTCTGTCAAAATGCTTGATAGAGTTACCTCCTCCTGTCTACAGGTTGGGGTCATGATGGTGAACAAGTGTGCAAAGTTTCAAAGCCATATGTCAATGGACTTTGAAAATATTTGAACTATTACAAAAACTTTAACATAAGTGGTTACGCCGACGCCGACGCTCAGGTGACTGCAATAGCTCTACTTATTCTTATCGAATAGTCGAGCTAAAAACTACCAAGTCTACAATCTTTATTAATACATCATTCAAATCATGGAATGTTTATTTAATATGTTCAGTACAAGATGTGGCAAAGTCCTCTCCTCCCTGAAGTATTGCAATGTCGTTTTCTTTTTTCTTTGTGTGTCTGTGTGGGTCTGGGGGAGTCAGATACTCAATGCATGTAAACATTCTATTTGGGAAACATAGCAACATTCAAGCTTTAACTGATGACTGATGATGGTAGATACCATGCAGATACCTAGCCACAAATTATTTCAGAAATGAGCGAGATACTCCACAACTAATGCAGATACAAATAGCTAGCTGGATCCCAGCTCCCGTGTCATCCCTTGTGAAATTTGAAATAGCTGGATCCCAGCTCCTGTGTCATCCCTTGTGAAATTTGAAATAGCTGGATCCCAGCTCCCGTGTCATCCCTTGTGAAATTTGAAATAGCTGGATCCCAGCTCCCGTGTCATCCCTTGTGAAATTTGAAATAGCTGTCATCCCTATAGCTGGATCCCAGGTCATCCCTTGTGAAATTTGAAATAGCTGGATCCAAGCTCCCGTGTCATCCCTTGTGAAATTTGAAATAGCTGGATCCAAGCTCCCATGTCATCCCTTGTGAATTTTGAAACAGCTGGATCCCAGCTCCCGTGTCATCCCTTGTGAAATTTGAAATAGCTGGATCCCAGCTCCCGTGTCATCCCTCATGAAATTTGAAATAGCTGGATCCAAGCTACTATGCCATCCCTTGCAAAATTTGAAACATAGCAGCAGAGTTGTCAGGCGATAAAAACTTTTAGATATCTTATTATTCATCAATAATCCCTCAAAGAACAAACAAAATTGTAATAATATGCCCTTTCTTCAAACAATGTTAACTGAAAATCTTTAATTACAGTTTAGTTAACAGGATTAAAGATTTTAATTATAGCTATAGACATTACAAGTAGGCGAGTTAAGTTTATTGTGTGTCAGGCCCTTCCGTCAGCTTTTGTCCAACTGGCTTGCTGCAAGCTATGTGAGACGGGAAATTCAGGCTTGATTGTTAATTGCAACAAATTCAAATTTGGACATTTTTAAGATGCAATATCCTGAAGAACTTGAAAACAATAAATTTCAAACCTTTTCTTTTTTTAAAAAAAAAAAATCTTTTTCCTGTTGATTATAAAATTAAAAGATGCTGAAATGACATAAAAGTTAAACATACTTTATCTTTAAACTAATTTCAACTAATGCCCTTAGTTTTAGTATAATTTTCATTCATTCGTTTCGGGCAATCAGATTCAGGTTAGTATATATCCCTAGTTTTGGGGTGTACATTGTATATTGCTGTATTTAGTAACATTTTTAAAATTCAATATCCCTTGTTTGGGTATATATTATATCTCAGTTTAGGTGTATACAGTTGACCGAAATACTGGTGTTTTGGATATATGGTTTTGTCTTTATATTGCTGATATTTCAGGTATAGATATATTGTTATCTAGAGTTGTATTGCTTAATTTTGGGTATATAATCCAAGTTTTGGATATATGTTGCTGGGTTTAGGTATATACCCATGGTTTTAGAGTTGAAGTCAATGGCTGTTAATGAAAACTTGATCATAAAAGTAAACCGACCCTAACTAGTCGGTCATGAAAATAGTCCGCTTTTTCATTGAGCAAAGGTAAACAAACAGACCAAAGCAATAAAGATGGTATAAAAGATATGAACACTGTTACTGTATTTAATCTCAGATTGTATACATTTTATAAACATGTCCATGGAATCAATATATAGAGCCAGGCATGCAGTCTGACCTACTGTTGGTTACTGAATGTTTGTATTTTGATGATAAATTCCCTTTAACTTCAAAAGGACTGTTCCAAATTCAAATAGGGCAAATTCATTAAGTATAGCTTAATGAATACTAGTGTTTGAAATTATTTTTTGTCCAATAGGATTGCAGTATTTCAAATGAATCGTAACACATTTACTTTGGTAAATCGGCAAACTGTTAATCAGTCTAGTAAATCAACTGTTTATAAAAATAATTTAAAACACTAAGCCGGTTAAAATTTATTAGTACGTATTTACAAAATTAAATTGGTTACGCGGCTTCGCCCTGCCTGACCATTTTAATTTTGTAAATATGTACTCATAAACTTTAACCGGCACTTAGTAATAAAGCATTTACAAAATTAAATTGGTCAAGAATAGAGCAATCAATTTAATTTCGTAAATGCTTACTAATGACCACTTACCAATTTAGTGTTTGAAATGAATAGAATGATTAATAAGTTAGCCTTAAGTAAATGTGTCACGATTCATTTGAAATGCTGTAATCCTATTGGACAACAAATAATTTCAAACACATATATACAAAATATATGTGTAAATTACTCAAAAGAATTCAGACTAAGGAAATTAAATTGATAAATTGACTACAAAATGACTGACAACAGAAACTTGATCCTCACCTTTTATGGAAATATATGAGAATCCCTGTACATAATAAAATAAGCCTCAGTGTAATTCTGTTAATAGTCAAAATATATTACCGTTAAGTGTATTAGTATCTGGCTAGAACATTTTCGGCCAATAATCACTGCATCTTGTTTATCTTACTGTAACAATTTCCAGATAAGATTACATGAGACAAAAATCTTATAAAGATATTTTCTACTGCCTAACTTACTGGTATTAAGATGATATATAGTCAATGTAATGTAAAATAAATCAGAATTCACTGCACCTTAATAATAGACAATCTGGCAAAAACTGATCAGTTGTAAACAGTATTCTGCAGACATTGGCCACTAGCATCACTATTCATCATTGCATATATATATGAGCCGCGTCACGACAAAACTAACGTAATGGGTTTGCGACCAGCATGGATCCAGATCAGCCTGCGCATCCGCGCAGTCTGATCAGGATCCATGCTGTTCGCTATCAGTTTCTCTACTTCAACTGGTTATAGACTTTGTAAGCGAACAGCATGGATCCTGATCAGCCTTTGCAGATGCGCACTAGTGGTCTGGATCCATGCTGGTCGCAAACGCATTATGTTGGTTTTGTCGTGACGCGGCTCAAACGTTGCTTTCCATCATCAGGAAAAGAAGAAAAATACTCGCAAAAAGAACTAATTATAGCATAAATTTGTTGTCTGTCTCAGCCCTGACCACAATTAATGTATTTTGAGAGGATATCCAAGCTATGCCAGACACCAGCATTGATTTTCACATTAGTGTATGGTATTTCAAAATGCAACCAGGATTGAATAAACAAGCTCTGTATCTAAGAAGAAGAAGAAAACATATATCTATATCCTTTCCACAAAATAAAATTAAGGGCAGCCTAAGTTAACTTTTGTAAAGTTCCAACTAAGATATAAAATGTTTAACTGCTCTTTTTTCTCCTTTGTTTGTTATTGTTGTTGTTGCTATTTGTTGTTGCTGTTGTTGTTGTTGTTTTAGAACAGTTTTTGCCATTGTTGGCGTCATTTATGCCAAAAATGTTTAATACTGAACAGAATAGTACTTAATATAGTAAGATGCAAAATCTTAGCTAGTTTTTACTCTTAAATAAAGAAGTCAGAGCATGGAGGAGTAGAAACAAGGAACACCCTACTATTCTATGTCATTTAACTCAGGTTGTGTGAGTTAAAAAGTAAAGGGTTGAAATATAAATAAATACTCTTAAACCATCCTTTTCATAGTTATACCTCAAGTAATTTTCTGGAACTTAAGATTCATTGACTGCAAAAACAAGCTCCAGTGAACTACAGATGACCCTATCTTCAAAACATAACAGTTACTGAACATTTGTCCTTCAATTCTTTTATATATCTAACATTACATAATGATGGAAGTCAAAACCAAAATTTTACTTTTTTCATATATTGGTTTTCAAGATAAAAAGAATCATTATGGAACTTTGCATGTAGGTAAAATTTAACTCCAAGACCAAAATATCTGAAATAATGATGTTTTTAATTAAGGTATAAATCATATTGGGACTGTAATTGTGGCAAAGCAAAAAGATCTCAATGCACAAAGTAAGCATTAATCTAGAAATAGCAAGAAACAACTTTTTGAAGGAAGGTTAAATTAAATTAATACTATATAAGGAAGATATTCCATGAATACATTTGGGAATGGTTTGCGTTGTTTTGTTTTTTTTGTTGTTTTTTTCAATCATTTTTCTAAGTATGTCAAAATTAGGTGTTCAGTTCATCTAATGATTCATGTTATGTGACCATATATTGAACGAACTGTAAACTCAATTATGAACCATTTTAAAATGGTAACATTTGCATATTTAAAACTCTTAAAAAATCACAGAAAATCGTATGACATACATGTATATGAAAAAATTTCATTTTAAAGTGCAAATAGATGTTTCGAATATAAACAATGCATTTAATGCCAAAATCTGTTGAACAAAAACATCTGCCCACCATTAGTGAGGGAGTATGTAGACACAACTGAACTTTAAACAAACCTTTTACATGATATATATTCAACCAGAAATAGCAATTATTACCATACAATGTCATTTCAAAAATAATAAACCAAAGGCATGACAGACGCAAACATGTCCCAATAATCGGACTGCAAGACCGACCAATTTTACAAACTGGTATTTACATAGATGTTGGTCTTTATCGTCTACATAATAAAATGCCCTGGCGCCTAGGATGCAAACCCTTTCTTTGAATTATTATATGTACAGATAGTCTAATTTATACTCCTGGAATGCTCATCCATGGAATGCCAACCCAAGGACAATTCCAGGCAGTTAAAACTGTTTTCCTCTTAATTTTCTTCTGACAATGACTTTGTAGTCAAACTGCTTATGAAATAAATTTCAATCCTCTACCATAAACTACCCATTCTCAATCTCTTACTCATAATTCTATATTCTGCCTCTTGTTGGAAAATTCAACAAATTAATACTCAAAAATATCCTACAACAATACAAAATCATAGAATATGAATTAATAATAGAGGAGAATAAAGGAACAATACCTGGTCAATGTATGCTTTTTCTTTACTTGCTACATCCATCAACAGTATGCCTGTTACAATCCTTTCCTCTTAAACAACTCCAGAGAAGGACAATATGATTTTTTTTTTTCAGCACAAAAACCTTTTTTTTATAAGAAACAGACGAAAAAAGAAGGCTCCAAACAATAAAAAACACTAAAACACTTACCATAACTGTGAGGTCAAAGGTAAAAGTTGAAACTACGGTTACTGAAGTGGGACAATGGCACTCTAGCTGGAGCAAACTCACTTATTGATCCTCAGACTAGACAGTATTGCATGATAGTAAATACTTGCTTTTTTAAGCTTCATCCTATACTTAGGTTATTCAAGGTTACAAGTTCTGCTGAACTTTGCTTGACCTCTGGCGTAACGAAAGGCGGTAACATTGAGGCCTAGACACACATGATAAAGTTAATGTGTTTTACTAATGTATAGTAGCGTTTTTAATGTATAATGACCTTAACTCGTAAGGTTACCACTAGTTATTTTTCTTTTGTATCGAAAAAGGAAAATTAATTTAGTTTAGATAAAATAGGAGAAGTCTGCTCTCAGAATGAAAGAATATTTAAATATTTGCAAAGGTAGAAAGTGCAATGAAACTCGGTCATTGCCCGGAGTACTATTATGTATAATATATATTCTTCACATTATCGTAGGGGAAATAACTAAAACAAGATCCATTTAGCATTTTTAGTACAATACAGGTTTGTGCCATTACTGTTTTATCTTGTTTTGTAAGTCTTACGTTGTTATGAAGGTTTTGCACTCAGAACAGTGAATAGAAAAGTAAATCTCTGAATCATAATTATACTAAATGTTTGCTAGCATTGCTGCACAATATCATGTATATTAATGACATTACTTTAAATAAATTATCATATAACATTGTACTTAAGTAAAGTTATTCTATGATTAATACAAGCACTGCATAAGTCGGGCAATATAAGGCTGTTGAGGAAACAAAAATGTCGCTTCAAAAATGGGGAAGAGGTCCATTCATAAATTATTTGCAATTCATGTGCTATCCAAAATAATGCAATTTGTAAGTGTGCTGGAAATGTAGGTTTCTCACACTTTCTCCATGAAATCATATTTTGAACCAAAAATTATTAATTTTTAGAGGATATTTGTTTGTTAGTATTTGTTGGTGAGCACACAATAAAACAATCTCAAATGGCTGCATGGCCATGTGGTAAACACATCATACAAGTTATCTATTGAATGCTAGCCGCATGGGTTCAAACTACGTCAGGGGCAAATCGTTGTTTCCTTGAGCAAGAAACTTTACACTCATTGCTCAGTACTGGTTGGTTGCAGGAACAGATTTTAAAGTGTGTCTAAAAGTTTATAACTTAATACACAATCCAACTATTATGATGTGCCTTTTTTCTTATATAAAATTATGTAATACATCATAATTATAATCATATAAAGTAAATAGGTAAAATGTTTTAAAAGTACATTTTGTTAAATTTTAACTTAAATAGTTAAAATAAATATCAAAATTTTTGTCTTTAAACATAGATTTTAAATATTTCAGTTTTATTTTTCTATTATGAACTTTGTTCCAAAAACTGTTATTTGGTGGTATTTAATTATAAATTTTTGGAATTTTAAACATTTGCAATTGTTATTTTTGGCAAATGGCTTCCATTAGCACCTTTTGTTCTGTAAAGGATGTTTGTCATTGTGTTAACTTGTTGGCTTTTAATAAGCTGATAGGTTATCACCTTGTTTAGCATTAACATGAAATTACTAGAAAAACACCAAAGCTGAGAGATTTCTCAGTCCAAATGGCACCTCCCACTCTTAACTTTGTGACAATCTTGATTGCTGGACCAATCATCAAAAACCGGGTTCCAAAAGAACCAATCGTATGTTATACCAGAATTGAAGACAAGTTTTAAAATAAGGAAATTTTGGAGCCAAAGTATCATTCTTATGCGATACTTTGGACTTAATAAATTTGTTTTTAATTGAAATACTGTCTTCGTCATTTCCAGGTATGTACAACATAATACATTTCTTATTGTTATAATGTAATTTTCTCTGTACATGTTAAAACTATTTGAAGCAATAATGAAACTTTATTTTTGATAAATTAAGTAATGACTTGTAGGAAATATATCTTATTCTTACATTTTTGTGAAATTGTACTCTATCTTGATTTTTGTAAAATTGTATAACAGAGATGTTATAAGTCATTTTGTGTCATAAAATATTTACTTGTTTTAAAAATAATAATGTGAGTTTCTTTAAAAATAATAAAATAGGAAAGCTTAGGGCTAAGCTATTTAGTATTAAAAATAAAGACTCACTTTGCTAAATTGTTAAAGTAAATATGAAAAGAAATGTTTCAATCAATTTTTAAGTAACTATAGAAATCTATTTTTGTGTTAATGTATAGTACTTTTTATATGAATGGTACCTCTCATATGCAAAGCTTAATTCCCCATTTTGCCTTGTATTATTTTAAATAAGTACCAATCTGTTAACATGATATAAGATACATGTAACTTGACATTATCATTATGTATTAATTGATATGCATTATAAACTTTCGTGTTAAAATTATTATATGTTTACAACATTTGTTATAATGCATGCATCATTCTTATGCGATACTTTGGACTTAATAAATTTGTTTTTAATTGAAATACTGTCTTCATCATTTCCAGGACAAAAAGCGACTCCGACCTAAATAGGTACCGCCCCGGGCTCATTGTCGGCCCAGTTGCTTGCGAGCGTAGTAAAAACGCTTCATAAAATTCTGGTGGAGGTAAGATCCCATGTCTACACCTCAAAATAGTAACTTTGGGCATTTCCTGAGGAGTCAACCAGGAAGGAAGACCAGAGTAGTAACTGAGGCAGTTACACCACAGACCTCCAAGTCAAAAGGAAGAAGAAATATTAAAGCTGCTGACCAGGAACCATCACCTGTGAATCCGTTGTTGGAAACTACAGCCTTTATTGAAGAAGAAGTAAGTGAGGTTTCCATATCTGAACAAATAGAAATTGCAGAAATGAGTCACCCACACATCACAATAGAGACATTTAGTGGAAAACCTGGAGGCAGAGGAGACCAGTGGTTAAAAACATACTCAAACATTTGTAAGTCATTTTACAATTATAATGATGAAAAGGTTAAAGCTACGTTCCCCTTTCATCTAACAGGACAGGCTAAAACGTGGTACAAGTCCTTGGCTGATGATGTGATTAATGATGCTGATGAACTTATAAGCCAGTTCAAGGCCAGATTTGATGGTTCTGATGGAGGATTTTCCTTGGGAATGGTTCGTCAACTACCAAGTGAAAGTGTGCATGAATACACCACACGTTTCCAAGAAAGTTACATCGGTTCCAATATGCCAGATAAATGGATGATTTCAAACTATGTCGACGGTCTAATTCCAACTTTACGTCGCATAGTGAAACCACAGGAGTTATCGTCACTTGACATGGCACGACGCGCTGCCCTGAGAGCTGAAAATAGTGAGTCGGACAATGTAAGTGTAAGTGCTATTTCTGGATCTGAGACTGATCGAAAACTTGACACTCTCATTGATTTAATTACTCATCAGATGCAAATGAGTTTGGAACGCCAACATCAAACTATGGACCAGCCTCAGACACCTCCAAGAAGCCAGATGAGAAGACAAGAAGCAACAGATTTCACTGAGAAAGGTAGGAATCCTTATGCTTCACGTAAACAAATTAATCATAAATGTAGGATATGCTGTGAGACAGGTCATTATGAACAAAATTGTCCCAATACTGAAGAAATTAGAAAAATCTATGTAAATTCAAAATCTAAATCTACCCAATAGGGACTCGCGCCTGTTCATAGACATACGTCTGTGGATGGGCACAAAGGGAAAATTAAACAGAATTCAAATGAGCCTGAAACTGTTTTAAATGTTCCATGTCACACAAAGCAGACTCTGTCTGAAACAAAACTGTCAAATACTGAGAAAATTTCAAATTTAGCTGAAGAGGCAAACACAGTTTCTCATATTAATTTAACAGCTCCTTTGCATAAAAACACTGTACAAGTCAGGGTATTAAGTGCTAAAACTCAAGCTTTAGTTGATACAGGAGCTGGTGTTTCTATTGTCTCTAAAAGTTTCTTAAACAAAGCCAATTTCAACTTAAGTGCTCTAGAACCCTCTAATTTAAGAGAAGTTACTGGTGTAAGTGGTACAAGGATAGATGTTTTAGGCCAAATTGAACTTCCAATTGTTATAGGTGGTCTATGTTTCCCATTTAAATTTCATGTGCTAGGATCTGCTCACCATTCACTCATAATTGGTATGGATTTTCTTTCAAAAAATGAATGCACTGTTAACTTAGGAAATGGTCGTTTATATTTGAAAGAAAATCTAGTTTCAGCAAATTTAACTTTAAGCTCTGGGTGTGCTAAAACAAGCCAATCAGTATGTATCCCAGCTAGAGAAGAAATTGATATCCCTGTCTCTATAACTAGGGCTTTCAAAAATGAAATAGTGCTACTGGAACCAGTTCCAACAGATAAGGAATTTAGGGCTGCAAGATGTCTGGTTAAAACCAAAACATCAAAGAACTCAAAATCAAAACATCAAAGTGCTAAAATAAGGCTACTGAATCCAACAAATGAAGATATTTATTTACCAATAAATTATACTTTGGCTTCTGTAAGTAAAGTTGATGTCCAAAATGTTTTGCCTTTGGATGCAAACAATTCTGAAGAGGTCAATGTTATCTGTGATGAGTCAGGCAATGTAAATAAAGCAGATGAAGGAATTGAGTTTCAAATTTCTAACTCAAATCTTACATCTGAACAATGCACTAGACTCAAGAATTTTTTAAATAAAAATAAAGATACATTCTCAAGGTCAATGCAAACTTTAGGCAAAACAAATATTTTTACTCACAAAATTGAAACAGAACCTAGTGCTAAACCTGTACACATGAATTACTACAGAACCGGCCCAGAACAAAAGAAAGAAATATCTCGTCAAACTAAAGATTTTGTTGATAATGGTATTGCAAGTCCCTCATCTTCTGTTTGGAACAGTCCGGTGGTCCTTGTCAAGAAAAAGGATAATACTTGGCGCTTTGCCATTGACTACCGAAATCTAAACAAGATCACCAAATCAATGTCACACCCCTTACCTAGGTTAGAAGATGTTTTTGATAGTATAGGGGAATCTTCGGCCACTATCTTTTCAACTTTAGACCTTAATTCGGCATACTTTCAGATGGAGCTTGATCCAGAAACAAAACATAAATCAGCATTCATAACTCACGAAGGCGTTTTCGAATTTAATCGAATGCCGTTCGGTTTAAAAAATGCACCAATGTCTTTTCAAATGTTAATGTCTCAAGTTTTACGGGGTCTACATTGGAAATTTGTCTTATGTTATATAGATGACCTAATAGTATGGAGTCGAAACTTTGAGGAACATTTGGACCATTTAAATCAAGTCTTTTCAAAACTACGAGAAGCAAATTTAACTTTAAAGCCTGAAAAATGTGAATTTGCAGTAGACAAGGTTTTGTTTCTGGGACATATTCTGTCTAAAGATGGTGTTACTGTCGACCCAGCTAAAACTGAAAAAGTACAAAATTTTCCTGTGCCAAGGTCTAAAACTGAATTGAAAAGTTTTCTAGGCTTATGCAATTATTATAGGAGATTTGTTAAGGGTTTCTCATACATTACTGCCCCTCTGAACCAATTATTAAAGGGAGAGAAAAAGAGGAGATTCAAACATGGGCAATGGACCGATGAACACCAAAGAGCCTTTCAAAAACTTAAAAATGCACTCACTTCTGCCCCAATATTAGGTTTTCCCAACATGAATAAGGAGTTCTTTCTCTCAAGCGATGCAAGTGGTAGTGCGCTTGGTTATGTTTTGGGTCAAAAGGATGAAACAGGAAAGGAATGTGTTATAGCCTATGGGGGTCGAGCACTTTCTCGTGATGAGCGCAAGTGGTCTGTGACAGATCAAGAATGTTTGGCAGTTATTGAGGGTATCAAAGCGTACCGTCATTATTTGTCACACAAAAAATTCGTAGTCTACACAGATCACAAGGCACTATCATATTTAAACAGCATTAAAGATCCAAAGGGCAGGTTAGCTCGATGGATTATGTTTCTTGAAGGCTATAATTTTGAAATAATACATAGGCCTGGAACCCAAAACGGAAATGCTGATGCCATATCCAGAATTCCTTATGACTCGAACCAAAATACTGACTCTGATACCGTAAATAGTATTTTCATCCCAAGTCAAAGTCATCGTGATTCTAAATTGAATAAAGAAAATCCAACACCCTTGTTAGAAAATAAATGTGAAACAGATTTGGATAATTTGGATACAAATGAAATAACTTCAGACCCTAATGTTGATCTTGACAGTCAGTGTGTAGTTGAAGTTAACTTTGAATATGGCCATGAAGGTTCTGTTTGTTTAGTTGACAATGTCGAACAAACAACAGATTCTGATATGGCTGAACTTCAAAGAAAATGCCCAAACCTCAATTTCCTCATTGAATATTTAGAAAATAGGACAATGCCTGATGATGAAAAGAAACAAAAAATGTGCATTAAAGCAGAACAACAATTTGTTATGAAAGATGGTCTGTTATATCACTATTACCAACCAAATTTTAAGGGTAAAATAGACCCAACAGGTCATTATTTCTTTCAATTAGCCTTACCAAAATGTAAAATTAGTGATGTTCTCTTTCACTACCATGATAGTTTAGCTGGTGGTGGCCATTTTGGTGTTACAAGAACATTCTTTAAGGTTAGGCAAAAGTACTGGTTCCCAAAAATGCACCAGGAAATAAAAAGTTATGTAAATGCATGTAACTCATGCCAACGCACTAAAACAAATAGGCGCCAACAGCCACCTCCTTTGAACCCATTACCTGTTGAGGACACTATGAGCCGCATTCATATTGATATACTGGGTCCGCTTCCAAAGACTAAAGATGGCTTTCAGTACATATTACTCATAATTGATAGTTTTTCTAAATGGTCAGAAGCTTTCCCACTTGTAAGTCAGAATGCACAAGAAGTTGCTAATGTCCTATACAATGAGTTCATATGCCGGTATGGTGCCCCACGTTCCATATTGTCCGATAGAGGAAAGAATTTTATGTCCAAATTGGTAAATGCACTCTGTGAACTCTTTCATATCAAAAGATATTTCACCAGTTCCTATCATCCACAGACCAATGCTACTGTGGAACGTGCTAATTCCACTCTTGCCAAAACCTTGGCTGCATATGTGGATGAAAACCAAACAAATTGGCCCAAACTTCTTCCTAGTGTGATGATGGCATTTAGGTCTACCCCTGCCACAGAGTCTACTGGTTTCTCGCCCTTTCAGTTGGTCTTTGGCAAAGAAATGCTTTTACCAGTAGATCTTGACTTACTTCCCAAACCATCTTTGCCTCAACATACAAAGGAATTCTTTGATGATCTTTTGAGCCAACTTAAAATTTCTCGAGACATTGCCAAAAAGAACATGCAAACTATGAAGGAAAAAACAAAAATAAGGTTTGACAAAAATGCTAAAGCACCTGACTTTCAAGTAAACGACAAGGTATTCTTGAGACAAAATGCTGTCAAACCAGGTTTATCACACAAACTATGTCCAAAATGGAGTGACCCCTATGTAATTACTAAACTTGGACCCAACTTCACTTACAAAATCAAAAATTGTAAGACAGATAAAACTCATAAGCCTTTTGTTAATGCAAGCAGACTAAAGCATTACCAAGAGAATATAGGACCAGATTTAGATGTCCAAGAACAAACTGCTATGAATGATCCGCAGTCTGAGTCTAATTACGAGCTGCCGGCACACTCAAACGAGCAAACCCAGCACACAGAGACTCAGCCTGACGTAAACCCACAGTCTGTAGAGGCTAATGGTCCTCGGCCAATTTATCCAAAGTCCGTAGAGTCCAATTGCCCTCAGTCTGCAAAGCCCCTCCCTAATGAACAACAGAAACAGCCTCAAAGTATAAATGAGAATTCAAAGATTCCAAATTCTGAGTCTGTAAATAAATTCATTAGGCCAAAACGTATATTTAAAGTCTGTAGGTACAAAGGTGAAAGGTGGTTTAGATGTTATATAGAAGGGTGCAAGTATTCAAAGTGGTATCGTGAATGCGAAATTGACCCAGATTTCCTTTGTGAATATTGGGAATCCTATACGAAATCAGGTCGCAGACGCAAGCGAAAAGACAAATCGCTTGTGTTTTGGAGAAAGAAACAACCAGAAGAATAAGTCAATCTGTTATCAGCATGCTAATGCTTGAATTTGTCGCCAAGTTACTTTAGGCTGGATCCTCTAAATTCTAAATTCTTTTTCTGACAGTGATGTTGTTGTAGAGTATTTTGGCCAAATATTCTACTTTATAGCAACTCACTATCAGTCATTTTTTTTTGTTTTTAAGACAAATTCATGTTGAAAGCGTTCTTGATTCATTTTGCCTGTCTTTTGTGTTGTGCCCATTTCTCCAACGCCCTCCTCAAACTATATATGAATTTATTCTCAAATAATTACAGAATTATAGGTCACACATGATTACAGAATATATCAATATTCCTCTACTTGAATCTTGCCACCAAAATAACATACCATAATATCACATGTGCTCTCACAACAGCAATTGGAGCTTGAACCTCACTTAAGTACTACCTAAAACCTAGTCTTAAACTTGTACCACTTGCCAGATTTTGTTCATTAGTCAATGTGGAAGTGTTCTTATAAATTCTATAGGTAATTTAACAAAACCTTGTTTAAAACTGCACATTGACAATATTATGTTCTTGCAAAATATGGTTAATGCTTTAACTAAAAGAACAAAACAATTTTTGAGCAGTGTAGTTGTACAACTTTTGACTAGTTTTCTGTATAGTTATTTTAATAACAAACATTATAGTGGGTACCTGTCTCCAGTATATGCAGCATTTATGACCCTTAAAGTTGTGTGAAGCATGGTGATTCCTACCACCAAAATCAGACTTAATTGCATTTATATGTTGAAATAATAAAATCAACAACAATAGAAAATAGAGAAAAATTTTTCTCTATAATTATATAACCAAAGGTTGACATTTGTCCCTATCGAAAACAAAAAAGACACTTTGCAAAGTTAAAATACTTTTGTGCACAATTTTGTATATATGTTGAATATGTTTCTTGTGTTTTTTTTTCAATTGTTGTAATTGTAAAAAAAAATAATTTTTTACTATTGTAATATGATGTGACTTTTTATAAAAATAACTTTGGGGTCCAAAGTTAAAGAAGTTGGGAGGAATTATTATGATGTGCCTTTTTTCTTATATAAAATTATGTAATACATCATAATTATAATCATATAAAGTAAATAGGTAAAATGTTTTAAAAGTACATTTTGTTAAATTTTAACTTAAATAGTTAAAATAAATATCAAAATTTTTGTCTTTAAACATAGATTTTAAATATTTCAGTTTTATTTTTCTATTATGAACTTTGTTCCAAAAACTGTTATTTGGTGGTATTTA
This sequence comes from Ruditapes philippinarum, assembly GCF_026571515.1. Taxonomy (NCBI): domain Eukaryota; kingdom Metazoa; phylum Mollusca; class Bivalvia; order Venerida; family Veneridae; genus Ruditapes; species Ruditapes philippinarum. The sequence goes on along the minus strand of NW_026861864.1, from coordinate 150,058 downwards.
ATTATAAATTTTTGGAATTTTAAACATTTGCAATTGTTATTTTTGGCAAATGGCTTCCATTAGCACCTTTTGTTCTGTAAAGGATGTTTGTCATTGTGTTAACTTGTTGGCTTTTAATAAGCTGATAGGTTATCACCTTGTTTAGCATTAACATGAAATTACTAGAAAAACACCAAAGCTGAGAGATTTCTCAGTTCAAATGGCACCTCCCACTCTTCAACTTTGTGACAATCTTTATTGCTGGACCAATCATCAAAAACCGGGTTCCGAAAGAACCAATCGTATGTTATACCAGAATTGAAGACAAGTTTTAAAATAAGGAAATTTTTGAGCAAAAGTATCATTCTTATGCGATACTTTGGACTTAATAAATTTGTTTTTAATTGAAATACTGTCTTCGTCATTTCCAGGTATGTACAACATAATATATTTTTTATTGTTATAATGTAATTTTCTTTGTACTTATAAATGATAAATGTAAAACTATTTGAAGCAATAATCAAAACTTTATTTTTTGATCAAGTAATGACATTTTTATGTAGGAAATATATCTTATTCTTACATTTTTGTGAAATTGTACTCTATCTTGATTTTTGTAAAATTGTATAACAGAGATGTTATAAGTCATTTTGTTTCATAAAATATTTACTTGTTTTAAAAGTAATAATGTGAGTTTCTTTAAAAATAATAAAATAGGAAAGCTTAGGGCTAAGCTATTTAGTATTTAAAACAAAGACTCACTTTGCTAAATTGTTCAAGTAAATATTAAAAGAAATGTTTCAATCAATTTTTAAGTAACTATAGAAATCTATTTTTATGTTAATCTATAGTACTTTTCATATAAATGGTACCTCTCATATGCAAAGCTTAATTCCCCATTTTGCCTTGTATTATTTTAAATAAGTACCAATCTGTTAACATGATATAAGATACATGTAACTTGACATTATCATTATGTATTAATTGATATGCATTATAAACTTTCGTGTTAAAATTATTATATGTTTACAACATTTGTTATAATGCATGCATCATTCTTATGCGATACTTTGGACTTAATAAATTTGTTTTTAATTGAAATACTGTCTTCATCATTTCCAGGACAAAAAGCGACTCCGACCTAAATAGGTACCGCCCCGGGCTCATTGTCGGCCCAGTTGCTTGCGAGCGTAGTAAAAACGCTTCATAAAACAACTAACAAACCAAAACCAAAATCTCCCAAGCAGTTCAGCTCGTATAGAGTTTAAACAAAATTGCTTACTAGAAAACTGTGACCTTGACCTGTTGGGTGCCTGTCTGAAACACCCTAACTATGCACATCATCTCAACAAATAAAGTATTTGACTACAATATAATGAATATCTGTCAACTTGTGTCAAGTGTTGATACTTTATGGATTACTGGCGCAAAACCTTTTGCGACTTTTAAATGTGACCTTGACTTAGAACTGGAGTTCTGCAATGTTACTGCCTGTCGAGTTATAATAATTTTTACATGGAAACATTATGAACCAATAATTGAAGAAGTTAGAAAGTTGACACACACTTGGTGGTATTCAAAACTGTGTAACCCTTCAACTTAAAACTTAGGCACCTAAAAATTAGGGTCAGCATGTTGTCTCAAAGATATAAATGATTTAACTCTAGTCTTATCCAGACAATTATCTTCTAGCTCAAACCTTTGCCCTTTACACTTTGAGCTTAATCCTGAAGCAGGCACCAGAAAAAAATTGAGGGAAAACTTTGTAAACATAACAAACCAATTCAACAATGCAATAAGGACTGTGTCTACTTTTTTTCTTATAACAACAACTTCTGTGGACAACAGATTGTTTCCAGGGACCACCTCTAAAAAAAGAACTTTTTTTGTATAAAAAAAAAAAAGCCTTTTTTGCATTTTTCGAATCTTGCAGAATAGAAAGGGCGGTTTGTATATTTTGCAAATTTATCTTTCTCTCAATTTCTAGAGAAACACTGTCTCCTCTCTATATCTTAGATGCCCATCATTTGTGAAGACAGAATGCATACTATACACACACATAGATCACTGGCTTTACCATAAGCGGCCTGCTATAGGTTTTTTTCTTCTTTCCCTCGGAATGACTCATTGCCAATTATAACTGCAGCCAATTCCTTTACAGACATGGAACAAACTTAATAAAAAAGCATTGTTCCAGCCGTAACTGAAGACCAATCTATCAGACCAGACTGGATTGCTACAGAAGAAAAGCGCTATTAGAAACTTTATTAACTATCTTGGGAATTATACAAATATACTATTCAATAGTATAGTCCTAAATAATATGTATCAGTTATTGCGGGTCAATTATTTAATAGCGGTTTAATTCTTATCTATTTTCTCTGTCTTAACACGAGGGTAACATAAATTTTACGGATTTTCAATAATTTTGACCGAATTACGAATCAGTTTTTAAGACATTGACTTTACTATTACCGTCTAACATTTAGGGTATTGTAATTGATATTAATTATATAAAAGAACCATTATATAACAAAAACTGAATCTGATTAAAACCAAGAGCGCAATGTTATTATAGCGACACAACCAATAGCATATTAGTCAACGTACTTTGAGTTATTACATCGAGACAAGGCGTTATTGGCGTACCAATGTGGCAAGCCCAAAGCTCAGTCCAGCGTTAGAGTCCATTCAATGAAGAATGTATCATTGCAATTTATTGGCACAAATGGCCCATCATTTAAGTATTTCTTGCATTTTCATAAATATTCACCCCACTACCTGTTTTGCTAATCTAATATCATATAGCTAAGAGCCCACATGCACAAAGGAGATTTCCTGCATTTCGCGAGAAACAGGACCATTCAATCAAGATTGTTATAGCTCCTTTGCTTAACAAAAGGACTGCGTACTACACTTTACTATCATAAAACTTTGATAATAAAAATGAAAAACACAATGAATTTTTTGTGAAATTTTATCCAAAAACCAGGTCAAAGCAACCATTGTTAATTGTCTTTGTCATTTGGTTATCAGTGCATTCTTTTCACACTGTTCTTGGTAACATTTTGTTATCTTTGTTAAAATTAAAGCAATGATTTGATAAGCTCATCCCAATTATGAATCATGACAAAACATTACATACAGACAACCGTCATATTCTTGTTATATTAATCATTAGACCATATTCTGTTTTTAGAAAAAAAATTCCTCAACATCCCCACTCCACAAAAAGCCAACACCAACAAAAACTTCTGGATGTTTATTTTCTATCAAAAGCCTCTCAAAGTTTTTTAAAAACATATAGGCTTTAAACACTGCGAAAAATGAATGACGATTTATTAAGACTTGAATGAATACTCATTTACTTCACCTTTGAGGCAACTAATCAAGGGGAGTTTACTAAGACACTATCAACGGATGATAAAGTTGGCTCAAGGTCACACAAGTAAATAACATAGATAATTGACATTTTATTTTGAATTAACACTATTTTCCGGTTAATCATTCGAATATCTTTCAATGACAACGGTGTTCATTGATAAATGACTGGTCAGACAGACAGTTGACTAGACATAAGACGGTAATGGCCAGGTCAATTATTTGAATCAGATATAGCTATTGGGACAATATAAATATTTACTAGGACTTGTGTACATTACAAAATGTGGCATGTGTGAACTCTGTCTCACCTTACCATTATAGACTTACACTCTAAACCTACTTGGATATAAAAAAATTTGGATAAATTCATTTATCTTTTTATTATTTCAAACTTTCATGAAGCCTGCACTTAACCCTGAGCACTTGTATTTTGATATCCACCCATAATAGTCCCCCTTAAAATCTTTAAAAAGCTTATACTGAAGTCTTTACTCAATCTTTTAGATTTGAAAATGGTAATTTATCCTATATATTAGTCTGTATATCCAATAATAATTAATGAGATATTCTTTAATCCCAGCTGGCATGACTGGCTATATGGGTCTCACTTACTGGCGAAATAGCTTTCGTATTTTGTTGCAAAGGAAGCCAGGCTGCGTAAAATGAACCTGAAAACTCAAGAACTAACCCACCTTTTATGTGCCCACTAGACAACGTCAAAATTTACTCTCTTAGTAGCAAGGCCAATCAGTTAAGGCTGAAATTTCGGGTACCCCTGGAATAGTACAGACAAGCACACAACCAGTTATCACTGAAACCACAAGATTATCCACACGAATAGATGAAAATTAAGAAGCCTCTTAGATTGTCTCCACCATATCAGGTACGTTCTTGCTGTCCTTTCTTGAGCCCAAAGAGATTTTACTCCTGATCTTTTATATGTGTTTTTTAAAATTTCATAGCGTAATACTTTACAAGATTAACTATACAAATTCAACAATGTAGTCGCGCAACATGGTCCATATAACTTTCCATCTCTTAATTAACATATATATATATATATACATTATGATGTTAAGACTTACTAAAACTGATTTCATAAGTCCCTCTTGATATAGATTCAGATGAGGAAAATTCAATAAAAATATCAATGTAAACAAAAATAACATAATTATCTAGTCAAATTTACCCAAATTCCTGAGCTAGACATTTATATCATAAAACAGTAAATGTGATTACATAGGACCAAATTTTACCAACTTCAACAAAATAAACTCTTTTTTTCAACAGACGCTGCCATGTCTGGAACATTGTTGACAGAAGTTTTTACATATTTGATACATTATAATGTTTGGAAGTATTCTGAATGTCAGACACTACTTTAAAACTTCTGACTACCATGTAGAAATGCCTGGAAACTGTGCTGTTGTTTAATATATACACTTGTTTATTGATTTTGATTCAAGTATTTTGAATGCCTAAAATATTCAGGTGGATTATGAAGTTAATGCTGTTTAGTTGGGTTTTTTTCTGACATTTAGTTCAGTCGGGTGGGGGGAGGGGGAGAGAATGGGGGGATGACTGAAAAAGAAATAGTGTGCACAAATAACTCTTTTAGTTCAGATGATAAAGAAATAAACTGTTTGTCATCTTCAAGGCTATTTTAAAACCAAATCAACTTAAATGATAACAAGTTATAAAGTAAAAATTAATAAATGATGCATGAGTTTAATACATATAATTTATTTGCAAAGGCAACTCCAAAATGATGCCTTAAACATAAATTTATGATAGAAAAGATTATTACACGTTCTCAGTTTTAAAACAGTCCCCATAATGCATCAATAAGTCTGCTATACTGAGCCTTAGACTGTCTTGCTATAAATCAAGGATTGTTATGCTAAAGTATGAAGACAATGCATTCATAACTTACAAAGTTATAGCCAATTATAGCAAAAACTCTGATCTTCAAGGTTCAATGTCATTTTATGAGTCAAGGTCAAATTAAGTATGGTCTTCTTTAATATCAATTTGACCTTAAGATATATTGTGCTCAAGTTATATGAAGACAATCCATTTATAAATAACAAAGATCTGATCAATTATAGCAAAATTCAATAATTTGACCTTTCAAAGTCAAGGTCATTGATGAGCGAAGGACATTATCAATTTAGTGTACTTAAAGGTCGATTCCAAAAGATTGTTGTATCCAAGTATGAAGGCAATCCATTCATAAATAACAAAGTTATAGCCACTTTTAACAAAATTCAAACAAAATTCAACATTTGACCATGACTTTGGTCTACTTGGAAGGTCTTGTCCAAAGGATTGTCATGTCCAAGTATGAAGACAATCCAATCATAAAGTAATAGCCACTTTTAGCAAATTTCAAGCAAAATTAAAAAATTGTACCTGAAGGTCAAGGTCATTAAGAGTGAAGGTCAAGTTTGCTCCTGACTGAAAATCTCTCTTTGGGTTAAGTAGATGTTGGTCATGACTCCAGACACACCCTTTGTGTTAAGTAGATGTTGGTCATTGATCCTGACTGAAGATCTCCCTTTGGAACATGAAGGTTTTGGTCGCTTCTGACTGCAAAACGTCCCTATGGGTTTTGTAGATGTATATCATGGCTCCTGCCTGAAGACCTCCCTTTTGTTAAGAAAGAGATTGGCCATTGCTCCCACCTTTTGGCTTAAGTACATGTTGCGTCATGACTCCAGACTGAAGACCTCCCGACTTTGTGTTAAGTAAATGTTGGTCATGGCTCCAAACTGGTGACCTTCCTTTGGCTTAAGAATACTTTGGTCATTGCTTCTGACTGAATCTTGTTTATGACCCCTGGGCCTAAGGCCATTTATAAGCATATTTGGGCTAGACTTTGGTTATTGCTCCCTACTATGTTTGTCATGGCTCTAGAACTGAAGACCTTCCTTTTAAGCTACATGTTGGTCATGGGCTCCTAACTAAAGAAATCTCTTTCAGTTAATTTAGTTTTGTAATGGTTGCCTGATTGAAGGCCTTCCTTTGAATTCACTTGATAATGGCCATTGCTCCTCACTGAAGACCTTTCTGGTTTAATAAGGTTAATGAAGATCTCTTGTTGGGTTAAGCAGATGTTGGTCATTGGCTCCAGACTCAATAAGCCTCTCTTTGTGTTATATATAATTGTCCATGGCTCCTGACTGAAAGACCTTTCTTTGGTTAAGTACATAATGGTCATGGCTCCTGACTGAAGTCCTTTATTTGGGTTAAGTACATAATGAAGATCTCTTGTTGGGTTAAGCAGATGTTGGTCATGGCTCCAGACTAAATACCTCTCTTTGTGTTATACATAATGGCCATGGCTTCTGACTGAACACTTTTCTTTGGGTTAAGTACAGGTACATAATGGTCATGGTTCCTGACTAAAGATCTCCCATTGGGTTAAGTAGATGTTGGTCTTGGCACCAGACTAAAGACCTCTCTTTGGGTAAGGGACAAAAATGGCCACTGCTTGCTAACCTATATACCTCTATTTAGAGTTAAGAACAATTTGGTAATGACTTCAGAATGAAGACCTACTTTTGGATAAGCAGATTTTTGACCATTGCTCCCTAAATTAGGTAAAGTGGATGTTTGGTCAAGGTCTCCTGACTGAAAGACCTCCCTTTGGGTTAAGTACATGTTGGTCTGACAAGGCTCCTGACTGCAGACCTCCTTTAGGGTTGAGTACATGGTGGTCTGTGTTGGTATGACATTGATCCTGACTATAAGACCTCCCTTTGGTAAGTTGAAGACCTATCTTGGGGTTAAGTATGAGTTGGTCTGACATGACCTCCTTTTGGGTTAAGTACATGTTGGTCTGACATGGCTCCTGACTAAAGACCTCCCTTTGGGTTAAGTACATGTTGATTTGACATGGCTCCTGACTAAAGACCTCCCTTTGGGTTAAGTACATGTTGATTTGACATGGCTCCTGACTAAAGACCTCCATTTGGGTTAAGTACATGTTGATTTGACATGGCTCCTGACTAAAGACCTCTATTTGGGTTAAGTACATGTTAGTCTGACATGGCTCCTGACTGCAGACCTCCCTTTGGGTTAAGTACCTGTTGGTCATGGCTCCTGACTGAAATCCTCTCTATGACCCCTAGGCCCACCCCAGTGGCATGATTCATGGAATTTCTGACAACACATAAGACATGCTATCACAAACTTCAGAATCCCACAATATGATGCAAAATATTCTTTTTTAAATATTTATTTGCATTGACTCATTAAGCAAAGATTTTCATATATTATTTCTTAACATTATACATTAGAAAAGGAAAACTACGGTATTTTTTTTAAGCAATACACATGTAGCAAGCACATGGGGTCACACATTCTTGGGAAAACACTATAACTTTTAATGCATGGCTGAATACAGCATGGGGCTCATCACATTTCCTGCCAGATCAATAACCAAAATATATTTCTGAACCTTCAGCCAGATACTCTACAGTCTAGACAGTGGTTTAGTGATTTCATGAGATTAACCAGAACATGGTTTCTCCATGCAATATAATGAGTGAAAATCTTGATGATGCATCTTGGGACAATATTTGATCAATGAAAGCTTTTCAGTCTAGACTGTATAACATATCAGCTATACAAAAAGGATTCAACGTATTTTGTAAACATATCACCAGTCATAATATAATTAACTAAAAAATGTATTCCAATGGTAGATATAGATATATATATATATATTTCCCATTAACAAGAAAAAAAAGAACAAAGGCCGAAAGGTTTATTGAATTAATCCTGTGTGTAAAATTTTAACCGATTAAATCCCAATCAATGTTCATCTACAATGAAATCTATGTAAACTAATATAATTATAAATATTGGAGATATAAAAAATTCAATTAAAGTGGTTTAATATGTTACAAAATTTGTCAGTTTTGAGCCATGATTAACCTAATTTAAATATTTTGTACCATTCAGTATGCTTAAACTTTGTGTTTGTTTTTTTTTTGGTGTGGCTATGTGTGTTTTTTTTTCTTTTTTCAGTTTACTATGAGAAATATTACTTTATGAAAAACAGTGTTCACTTAGATAGCTATTTCTTCATCTATTCAATAATATGGTTTGTATAGAAGCATCATTTAGGTTTGTGTACAATCATACAGCACACTTCAACACACTATAAATCAACCTCATGAGGTGATACTCACACATAGTCACTAGTAAAAAAGTACTTGCTCCAAAATGTGATGCATTTTCTGTATCTGTCTACCCAATATATCATTACAACACCAGCTAATTGTCACATGTATGTCCTAAAGAAACTGCATACTGTCATTTTGATTTCCTCAATTATGTCCAAAACAATGTATCTGCATACTGTTATATTTACAAAGTGCACCATAGACTTTGAGTTGCCTTAGTAACTTGCATCCCATGACTATGTGTGAAATTGATTAGTGTACAATAGAATTTGAGTCAAAAGACATTGTTTATTGTCAGGATTTCTTTAAACCTATTGTTTTAACATAAACCCAAAAATGGTTAGGTAGTTCACAAACTTTAAGTCTAAAATTAAGCCGCGCCATGACAAAACCAAGATAGTGCGTTTGCGACCAGCATGGATCCAGACCAGCCTGCGCTCCCGCGAAGCTGATCAGGATTCATGCTGTTGGCTTACCAAACCTATAACACAAGTAGAGAATACTGATAACGAACAAAAGCAATGTGAGACTCCCTGATCAGACTGCAATGGCAACCTGCAGTCCATACTGGTTCCTTGAGATCCACGCATCGGGTTCTGCAAAGCTAGCCTCTGTTGCGTTTTGCCATGGCGCGACTCAAACCTAAACTCATGGCCAGTCTAGACCTCTCAGGTCGCATGTTGACCATATTTATTTGCAAGAACTCAATTGAGTAATTTGAAAGAAACTGGCTACCAACAAAGTTTGGTGAGCCCAGGTTAAGACTGTTATTTACAGGTATTTCTTTCCTTGCTGCAGAGTCCAGTGGCTTCAGACATGGAACAACCACATTAATTGGATAGGGACCATCTGAGGATCATACAGCTACTGATCAAGTGCAATAACAATTAATTCATCGGCTGATCCCAGAGCATAAAATTTTTATCATGACTCTTATCAACATTTCTAATATCAACAGAAGACATATACAAAATGTATTGGTCATTCTGTTAATCAAACTTGGGTCAACATTTCTAATATCAACAGAAGACATTTATACACAAATGTATTGGTCCATTGCTGCTTAATCAAAACTTGCGCGTCACATTTCATAAATAATCAACAGAAAAGACATATACAAAATGTATTGGTCATTCTGTTAATCAAACTTGGGTCAACATTTCTAATATCAACAGAAGACATATACAAAATGTATTGGTCATTCTGTTAATCAAACTTGGGTCAACATTTCTAATATCAACAGAAGACATATACAAAATGTATTGGTCATTCTGTTAATCAAACTTCGGTTCAAACATTTCTAAGTATCAACAGAAGACATACAAAAATGTTCTATTCTCTCCGCTTACTCGGTCGATACAAAAAAGAAACATTTTAGCGAGGCCCACACACTTAGACACCTATCAACTGAGTCATACCTTCTAATTACATAATTAAAGCTCAGGAAAATCTTGAAAAATTATAAAACACGCTTGATAATGATTGGGCATAATTTTTATCTAACATAAACAGCGATTTCATTTCGATTAAAAAGAAAGATAATCCATAATAACAGTCAAAGGATGTCTTACACAATAGAGCAGAGACATGAATCCGGTTTTGTCATTATTTCAAGAGTACAAAAAAAAAAAAACAACAAAAACTGATGCATATATTTCTTAATATTTTCATTATAGTAAGCAGTGAATGTGACTACATAATATATAAATGTGGTGTGTGTAAAGTATTGGAATGCCTGGAATCTTGAAATTTCCAGGCCAGACCTTACCTGCAGAGATAGACTCTCGCAATACCTGGTATACACTTTCTCTGTACTAACAGCTTATTCCTGCTTCAAATTTTCAACAACAAAAAAAACAAAACATTCTATCGTTTAAATCATCACTTACAATACAATATTATTAAAATAATGCACTTTGTAGAATACTTCAAGATTTTCATTATTTTGATCTATGAAATATTATGCAATTTGTGAAAAAATGGAAAAGGAAACAATTCAATTAATTTAATTGCAATTCCATAACAATCCACCTGAGTTGCAGAATGAAACTTTTGATGTGGAAAATATCAGTGTATATAATTATACAGAATTTGCTACATATAGCTCTAATAAGACTTGAAAATTGTGAAAACAATATTAAATATATAAATTTATAAAAGATTACAAAGTAAAAACATTAAGATAGTAAAAAAATAATCAATCAGGAGGTTACATTCTTGCAAACATCTCTCACAGGTGCTTCAGTAAGCTTTGTATATTAAAATGATTATGACAGTACTGATCTGATGTTATGTAATCTAGTAATGCATGCAGGCATTGTAAAATATTTTCAGAATGCAGGACTAGTGGAATCTCCATGTAGACAATTCAATAAAAAATTTTAGTATAGCTCAAAGAATATTTCATTGTCTCATTTATTAATTGATTAGGCCCTAATTATCAGCCTGATGCTTGACAGAACAGCTCAGGGATAAGTTCAGAGGTCCCTGCATAGCCAATCTGGCTTCACACTCTTTGCCACTCTAGAAACATTATAAGAATCAATTCAAGCACATTATGTTGTAAAAAATAGAGATTTTCTATAAGAATGTTGTACATCAAACTTTGTCCATAAATTCACAATAATGCCATATGCAAAGAAAACCAAGAGCACCAGATGCAGTGTTAACGAGTCTGTTAAAAATACTAAGTTAGAAAGGGGCATAACTTCAAAAATATTTCTTTAAGAATTATGCTCCTTTGTTTGACAACTTGTCATGGTTAGCAAGTATTCCAAGCTTTTGAAATGTTTGAATAATGGGCTACTTTAAAGTTTTGCACAACAACAACGCTGATGCCACAGCAATCATAATCGCTCGACTTTTTCTTCAAAACAGACGCGCTAAAACTGACTATTATGAAATCGTAATTTCAACACTTACAGTTTACAGCTATATAACTTTTTTATTTTACAAGGAATTATTTATTATTGTATTCAATATTTTACAAATACATAATTATATATTTTTCATTTTATTATTAGATTATTATACTATCAGCAATTACTTAACAAGGTTGCCAGAAATTTGAGTTTACATGAACTTTTTATTATGATTGAGGACATATTTAACAGTTAAAAAAAACATCACCCTAATGAAATAAAAAAACACAAAAAAACAACAACATTTGTTTAAGACCAGTCACAAATAAACATTTGTTTGTGGTCACATAACTCAAACATCTTGAAACAAGGGAAAAATGTCTATTTACAATTCTTATTTCACTGCCAAAGAACACAATCTCTAGAGGCTAGGGATCAATGTTGATTGACCAATACTTTTATCAATTTTGGCCAAAATGGAACATTTTATCAATTTTGGTCTAAATGTAACATTGTGTCAATTTTCATATGTAACCATTCTATGCAATTACAATTTAAGCTAAAAACAAGACTGCACACTCCACTTTATTCACCGCTGGATAGTAAAATAATTCCAGGGTAGAAAGGGGTCATTATTCTGCAAAAGTGCTTGGCAGACTTACTTGCCCTTGATAGTGACTAGGTATTTCAAGCGCTGACCGATTATTGTCCATAGTTTTTGAGAAAAGAGAAACATCCTAGGCCAATAAAGGGAATTTATTAAGCAAAATAACATTCAGGTTTAATTACCCCCTTACAAATACATTTTTATTATATCAATGAATGTCTGATTCTATCTCAACAAAACAACCAATATAACTTTTCTTATATTAATTTAAGGATGATCTGCCCTTTATAGAAATGGTATCACATTTTCAAATTGAACATGTATACCAAGTTTGAGATAGTTTCTGAGAAAATGGATCTTAATGAAAAGGTTACTAAACCCCAATGCCAGTGAAAGGGTCATGAAAATTAATTTGTCTACTATTTTTCTATGGAAAGTGGAGCTTAGATAACAGAAAAATGGAAGTTCACCCTTAATTCAATCAAACAAGATGTAATTAATAAGTCTAAAAAGAAATAATTCAATCATAAAAGTGGTTTCTCAAAATTTCAACATACCAAATTTTTACAAATTTGTATATCAATTACTATTTGTTTTCAGGCCCTGTGAATAAAATGACAAGATTTTACTCTACAATTGTGATATATTATTTCCTCTAACCAGTGTATGTCAACAGTTACATATCTATGTTTCATTAAATAAAATTTATATGGTTTTAAATTTTCTCAAATTTTGAATCTAATCTTTTTGATATAAACTTTATAAGCTGTTGCCAAATCAGCCAGACTTTCTAACACTTTGTTGTCAAGGCAACAAGATATTTTTTAAAGACACTAAATACTACTATTTATCATTTAGTTGAATAATTTTTTCAAAATAAATTTCTTTTGACACTTGTTCTATTTTCTTGATACAAACCAGATATTTGTTGTTGTTTTTAAAAAAGAGAGTTTCTGGTGCAGTAATCATGATTATATGTTGTTATATGCAAGCATAATTATATACAATGTATATCAAATTTTTATTTACAGCAGCCATTGCAATTATTTTGTGCTATTTGGCGTTATATATTTCAGTTATTTTTAACTTGTTTATTGCGACATCATCATCTTTATTCAGTTATTTTTAACTTGTTTATTGCGACATCATCATCTTTATTACCAGAGCGGCCAGCTATTCATAACTACTTTTACCACTCAGCCAGTTTTCATATTATTAATATTCTTGCAGCAAACACATATATCATTTTATTAGTATGTCTATCACAATTACAATTTAGGTGGTCAGTACATAATGTTCCTTTATACTATCACCTCTTCCAGTTAAGTTTTCTTCTCCCCCCCCCCCTTTTCTGTCCCTCCAACTCTCTCTCTCTCTTTTACCCCTTTCTGTATTCCGTCTGTCTCACTTACCCATATCTGTCTTCATTTTCTCTCACACCCCTTTCTGCCTTCCTTTTCATCTCACCCCTTTCTATCTTCCCACTCTCATCTCACACCCTTCTGTCTTCCCTCTCAGACCCCTTCCTGTCTTCCTTATATTTCATCCCTTCCTGTCTGCCTTGTTTTCTTTGTCTGTCACCCCTTTTTATCTTCCAACTCTCATCTCACACCCTTTTTTGTCTCTTACCCTTTTTGTCTCCCTTCTCTCATGCCCCATTCTGTCATCCTTCTGTCTCTCTTCTCTTAACACTTTCTGTCTTCCTTTTCTGTCACATACCTTTCTCTCTTCCATTTCTCTATCCCATTTGTCTTCCTTCTCTGTCACCCCTTTCTATTTTCCTCTCTTATCTCACACCCTTCTGTCTTCCCTCTCAGACCCCTTCCTGTTTTCCTTGTCTTTCACCCTTTTCTGTCTGCCTTCTCTCTTTCACCCCTTTCTGTCTTCCTTCCCTCTCAGATCCCTTCTTGTCTTCCTTGTCTTTCACACTTTCTGTCTTCCTTGTCTTTCACACCTTTCTGTCTCCCTCCCTCTCAGACCCCTTCTTGTCTTTCTTGTATTTCACCCCTTTCTGTCTTCCTTCTCTCTTTCACCCCTTTCTGTCTTCCTTCCATCTCAGACCCCTTCTTGTTATCCTTCTCTTACACCCTTTTCTGCCTGCCTTCTTTTTCACCCCTTTCTGTCTGTCTTTTCCCTTTCACTCACAGTCCTAACTAACAAGCAACTTAAACACTTTTTCCACTAAGCCAGACATTTAATTAACAATGCCTCAGAGACATTTTTGCAATTTGACAATTCTGCAGAATTATGCACCTCTTAAATGTGAAATATAATCGCTTGGGCCACTCCCATGCCAGTCTGCAAGTTGTATCAAAATCCTCATTCATCTGCATTTCACATGTCAGGTAATAATTGAAAATGCAGATTCTAATAGTGTTCTTCACAAAACAATTAAAGGACACCATTAAAACCTGTAAAATCAATTCCAGGAAATTAACAAAAAAGAGAAATACTAAGGACATTGAGAACCTGCAGACAAGATAATTTCCTTCTTGCCTGTCCAATGTATCTTTAACTAATTCTTTCCTAATGAAGTCCTGCATTTAGTCCATCATGTGCTTTTCACTTTGATTTCACTGCAGTGCAAACTTTCATAAATTTACTTTGAAAATTAATCTCATTGTCCTTATTAAAAGCAATTTGTAACTTTTAAGCCTAAAATTCCCCGAGTTAAAATAAGCAGGTTAACCTAAACCAATTTAAAAGACAAGGGAAAGGTCTTTACTAACTTAGCAGGTGTTCTTATTTTGTAATATTAATGAGATGAAATAATAAGTTAGAAAAAGTGTCTTTTAAAACAGGTTTTGCTGTTATAGTCAGATACTCAGTCTAATAAGTACAATGTACACAAATGACTGAATTCTAATAAATAAATATATGAATATATATATAAATTTGAGAATGTATAAAACCTTAAAAGAGCTGGGTAACCCTACAGAACTGATATAGACCATGAACCATGACAGGTTCAACTATAACGTAAGAGTCATTAAGTATAGATATAATTATGGCAGCTTACACTGCACTCAGACAACATTAGCAATTATTCTAATTAACTGCATGATGGGAATATGAATAAGTGCAATGCCCCAGGTGTACTATTATCATCACATACCCTAGCTCTTCTATTAAACGCACCAACGAAGAAAGCCGAGAGATACCCAAGCTGACTGTAATGACCCGTCTAATTTTTCAACCTGTACGTTCAGCCCCTGCAGTCTAACAAATCTCTTAACCCTTGTTCTGATACTGAAATCCTTTTCAAAATTATTAATCAGAACAGAACAACATTTTATTTACTCTGGTCACATGTAAGCAACATAAGAGTTTAATATATCAACATGCAGTTCGTGACATGGCAACTGAAAAAGTATAAGAATGGTAAGTTCCAAATACATAGCCAGAGAAGAATTTATACATTATTTAGCTCTTAACCTGCTAACTTGTCCTTAATTTGAATTTGCAACAGTCCATTTAAAGTTTAAGGGATTTTATTTTCAAATTACAAAACAATAGCTGGCTTTAAGATCTCAGTGCTTGATAAAAGGTGCATAACTCTGTAAATAGGTAACTCACAGCTATGGGACTTGTGACCTTGATAATCGCAAGAGAACAAGACTGAGAAGTTTCAACCAATGCCCTTCAATAGTTTTGGAGAGACACAAAAACTTAACTGAGGTGCGAAAGTGACACCTGTGATGTTGAAACCTACACTTCACAAGTACAATACCTCTCCCTTGAGTTCTTTGAATTATTGTGAGTTACAAGTCACTTAGTTACAACTTACAAGTTTGTCAGGGTGACTGTGTGGTTAACACGTCGGACAAGCAATCATAGGATTGCTGGCCTCTTGGGTTCAAACCTCGTCAAAGACGAGTCTTTGTTTTTGTAAGCAAGAAATTTACTCTCATTGCTTAGTACTGTTGGTTCCAGGAACGGAACTGAGAATGTTTCAATAACCTTATAGCTTCCAACGCAATCAAACTAATATAAATTAGTATAAAACTAGAACTGCCACTATCATGGCGTGAATACCCCCGCATACCACTTTGTCAGAATCAACAGTGGCCATTTAAAGCTCAAGGACAACCTCCCTGTCAAATCTGAGGTTACTAAGTGTTCCAGACTCCGAATGTTGGTGCTGGTTTTAATTATCAGAGACCGGTTTAAAATGTTTAGATAATTGTTTTGATTTCAATAAATCATGCCAACTGTCCAGCGCAGTGTTATTTTAGTGCGCTCTGGTCCCTGCCAAGACTAAGCGTTCCCTAGTAATTAATGATCCCCATATTTAGAAAATCAAATTTTACTTTTATTTTCTTAGAGGGCGCTTCCTGCATTTTGGTTGGTCAAAACTGTCCCTAGAAATAATAATTATATGCAAATGCAAGATTTGCCGCCTTTCCAAGGCGCAGTTGAAAATAAGATTTCGGAATGTGAAGTACAAATCTTGTGAATTTCTATTTATTAAGTTTCGGGCACAGATACCATTGTTCAGTAAGTTTATTTTTGTTTTTTATTTGCCTTCGTTCGGGAAAATTATTGTTTAAATAATTTTTGTTCTAAAATAATTACATTTATTATTGTTAAGGTAAATACATTAACAATTTTATGTTAAGATAGATAAAACTGTATCCTAGTTAAAATTTTGATGTAAAAGTAAATAATCTGTAATTCTATCAATTAATAAATTTGTTAACATTACTAGCAGCAGGATTCCCACAGTATTTGTTAAGGATGAATTATATATGTGACTTGTTTATTTGTAAGTATGTATGAATTCTTTGTATGTTGTTTTGTTTGTTATTAATGAAAGTATAACTGTTTAACTTTCAGATAACCGCTATCTACGCTATATACGCTATATACGCTATATACGTTATGATACACTATATACTCCTTAGACTATGTGTTGTTTCTGGAATAAAAGTGGAAAATATAGCGCGTGAATTGCATCTTTTTGTTGCCCAAACTTAGTGAAGCTGCCCATTACGACTGTGTCGTAGTGTCTTTGTAATTTGGTGATAAGTTGAAGTGAACACCCGTATTAACGTGTTCTCTCTCAGCCACCCACGTAATCTACACTGTGTTCTTACAGTTATTGAACAGTATAGTTCCTACAGTTATTGAACACCGTGTTATTCTACACTAAGCCAGTGCATTGCTAAGTTATGTATTCTACATGCTTCAAATGTGAAAATGTCAAAAACAATACACTGCAGACAAGCATTCTTAAGCAATTGAGGGGAAAAGCTTTTTTTGTCAAGGTCCCTGTGACCTTGACCTTTGACCCAGTGACCTCAAAATCAATAGGGGTCACCTTATGGTCATGATCAACATCTATGCCAAATACAATGACTGTTTGTTTGTTTGTTTGTTTCATTTTACGCCTTTTCCCAACAGTATTTCAGTCATATAGGCGGGTAGTTTCCTAACCATCGTTCCTGGAGAGTTACACCAGTACTAGAATACCTTCCTCCGCGCTAAACTACCAAAGCATCTCCCGGGGATCGAACCCACGCCAGAGAGGTAACTGGATTAGAAGTCATCGACTCTAACCCCTCGACCACGGAGGCGGTGACTGTGGGTCAAAGGTTTTTTAAGTTAATGGGTGGACAAACTTTTTTAGTCAAGGCTCCTGTGACCTTGACCTTTGACCCAGTGACCTAAAATTCAATAGGGGTCACCTATTAATCATGACTAACCTCCATGTCAAATATGAAGACTGTGGGTCAAAGGAATCTTAATTGATTGGGCAGACAAACTTTTTGAAATCAAAGTCCCTGTGACCTTGACCTTTGATCCAGTGACCTCAAAATCAAAAGGGGTCATCTACTAATCATGACTAACCTCCATGCCAAATATGAAGACTGTGGGTCAAAGGAATCTTAAGTTAATGGGCAGACATGCTTTTTATAGTCAAGGCCCCTGTGACCTTTGACCTGGTGACCTCAAAATCAATAGGGGTCATCTACTAATCATGACTAACCTCCATGCCAAATATGAAGACTGTGGGTCAAAGGAATCTAAATTTATTGGGCGGACAAGCTTTTTGAAGTCAAGGCCCCTGTGACCTTGACCTTTGACCTGGTGACCTCAAAATCAATAGGGGTCATCTACTAATCATGACTAACCTCCATGCCAAATATGAAGACTGTAGGTCAAAGGCATCTTAAGTTATTGGGCGGACAAGCTTTTTGAAGTCAAGGCCCCTGTGACCTTGACCTTTGACCTGGTGACCTCAAAGTCAATAGGGGTCATCTACTAATCATGACTAACCTCCATACCAAATATGAAGACTGTGGGTCAAAGGAATCTTAAGTTATTGGGTGGACAAGCTTTTTAAAGTCAAAGCCCCTGTGACCTTGACCTTTGACCTCAAAGTCAATAGGGGTCATCTACTAATCATGACTAACCTCAATGTCAAATATGAAGACTATGGGTCAAAGCAATCTTAAGTTATTGGGCGGACAAGCTTTTTGAAGTCAAGGCCCCTGTGACCTTGACCTTTGACCTGGTGACCTCAAAATCAATAGGGGTCATCTACTAATCATGACTAACCTCCATGCCAAATATGAAGACTGTAGGTCAAAGGCATCTTTAGTTATTGGGCGGACAAGCTTTTTGAAGTCAAGGCCCCTGTGACCTTGACCTTTGACCTGGTGACCTCAAAATCAATAGGGGTCATCTATTAATCATGACTAATCTCCATGCATAATATGAAGACTGTGGATCAAAGGAATCTTAAGTTATTGGTCGGACAAGAAAAAACCGACGGACGGCCGGACAGCCAGACGGACAAGCTGATTCCAGTATAACCCCCTTACAACTTTGTTGTGCGGGGGTATAATAAAATAACCCCCTTACAACTTTGTTGTGCGGGGGTATAATAAAACAAAAATCTTTTCTTCTTTTAACTTCAAGCAAAACCCTACATTGTGTATGAGCCTCTTTTTGTAAACTATATTATACTTCAAGCTGAAGATAATTAAATTTCTTAAATTGTGAAGAATACTTCAAAGTAAATATATAATTGAAGGAAATGTTGTTTTGCTACTTTAAAAGGGATATAATTTGTAACCAAATAAAAATTGACATCAAATATATGAATCATAATGATAATAAAATTTTCGCTTTAAATATACATGGGGTAAAAGAATATATATAAAAGGGGGCTATTCTTAGAATCATTTTGAACTCATCTGGAACAATCATTGCTAGGCAATTCTATTTGACATGACCAGATTCATAATTCATAATATTCATCAAATAGCTGATTAATCAACTGGATATCCCCTTAGTGCTACAATCAAGCGAGACCTCAGTGCAGTACACACACAGTTTATATCTCCCTATCAATATTTTCCTCTGTTCTTGCAGACTGTACTTGCAGACAGGCAGCCTAAACATGCTTTTGTTTCCATTTTCGTAGCTATCAAACATCGAATCTTCTCTTGATTTTACTGGTATCAAACAGACAATTAGAAAGCCAGACATGCCTCAAATGATCCATCCTTTACTTTGAACATGAAATTGAAAATCATCATCCATTTTTTTCAAAGAGACTGGCATTTCACTGTTGTTCATCATAGAGATCTATATAATTGTATAACTGCAATTTTTACACGATTACATAATTTGTGCTGGAGTCTCCTGGTGAATGAGTCAGCTTTAACCTTTGACAGGCTTTTATTAAGTTTGCTTTTCCCTTTATGAACATCTTACAACTGTAAACATGCCAATTTTGTAAAATGGACTTGCCCCACTTTGAATATGGAAAAGTCCATTTGAATAATAAGGGGTTTTAACAAAATACAGAAATAAGGTCACCATCAATAATATCTAATAATTGTCTGGTCAGACTGCACCAATTTACAGACTGGCCTGGCTCTATACTAAGTGGCAAAGATTAAATTACAGCTTGATCAAAGATAAAAAAAAATATGAGCCACAACCACGCAGTCTGATCAGGATCCATGCTGTTCGCTATCAGTTTCTCTACTTGTAATAGAGTTGGTAAGCGAACAGCATGGATCCTGGTCAGACTGCGCGGATGCGCAGGCTGGTCTGGATCTACTGTAACCCAACAAATATTCGCGACCAATTAATATTCGCTTTATTTGCGGATGGCCACGAAGCGCGAATATTTGTTTGCGCGAATAAGTCCGCACGATTTCGCGAATAAATTGGAGAGAAATTTTTATGTTAGACATTGTTCATGCAAAGCTACTTGACCGGATATATTCGAATTTTGTCCTCAAGTCCAGTGATCTCGACCTGTTTGGACCCTATAAAATAAATGTTTGAATAAATCGTATGACAAAAGTGGGAAAACTATCGAGCATCACAAAAGGCTATTGTTTTCTGGATCCTATAAAATAATTGTTTGAGTGAATTGTTAAGACAAAGGTGGTATAAACCTATTGAGCATCACAAAACGGATAGGGTGTACATAATTACAAACAGTGAAATACAAAATGGTTTCATACTAGTATCGATTTTTACCCGATAAACTTAACAGCCCGTATAGCTCAGTTGATTGCGGACTCATATAACATAATTTTCTCGTTGTTGGTTCGATCCCTGATTGGAGAAGGTATTTTTTTATGAAACGCTTAAATTGAATTTCTTAAAGACTTTTCTAGATAAACTGTATTCCATAGTCCAGTTACCACTGCATTCTGAGGGTTTATTTTTTATCAACCACCCTTTTAACGACATGTTTAGAAATGAAGAATGTACATGTACATATATAGATAAAATGTTTTGCTGAATTGTGATCACAATTCACTTACCAATACAATATAAGACTAGCGTATTGTTAATCCCATTTATGACAGCAATAATGACCTCAATTATTGAAGATTAATAGTCGGCTAATGGATTTTACGGCCCCATCGGACTTTCCAATCCGCGAATTTTTTTTTTCGGAAATCAATAAAACGCGGAAATTAATATTCGCGAATATGTCCGACCTCGGCAAAACGCGAAAATTTGTATTCGCGAATATAAATTGGGTTACAGTATGCTGGTCGCAAACACACTATGTTGGTTTTGTCGTGACGCAGCTCATATATATATCTAAATACAGATCCTTTGGTCCTAAGATCTTTGTTCATTGAGTATTATTTTCAAATAAAGTTCTAAAGCTGAGAGAGCATATAATACGCTTGGCTTTACTTGCATCTCCCTTCAGCCAATCCTGAGCTGTACCAGTAAATGTTGATGAACTTCAGGACTTTGACTGTCAGACATAATTATATATAAGTATATTAAACCTATTTCATAGATTTATGGAAATGAACAAGCCTTGTATTGACCTATACCATTGAACTTCAATATTTCATTATGCTCCTCTGTCCAAGATACAACTTTAAATGGAAGACAAAGCCCAGTCAACATTCAACTTGCAAATGTTTTTGTTCTATCTAAAACAATAACAATCTAAAAGTCCATCTTATAACACATGTTTGGTAAAGGGGTTGTTAAGTAATTACATGTACACAATTTTAAACAAACAAGGCAGTCTAAAGAACAGCTATTGCAGTTCAATTCTTAACCTTTGACCAACCTTTAAGAATGAACTTGACCTTGACTTGGAAGAAGGAATAAACTTTTTCTTTTTAGCTATGAGCATTATCCCATTAGGGCAATCATAAGTACCTTTAAAAGTATGTACCGGACACAAAATAAATGCTGAATTTTTTTACATTTGACCTTTACGGGTAACCTTGACCTTTGGGGTAGCGACCTGTTTGTTGTGCTCTGCACATCATCTCATAGTGGTAGTCATTTGTGCAACATTATTTCAAAAACTTTTCATCTGTTTAAAAGTTACAGAGCGGACATGAAATGCTCCTGATTTCAGACCTTCCCACACACATTTCATAGCATTAAAAGATGCACTTTAAAGGCTTGTACCTCTGTTTGTTATATTAAAACAAGATTTAGATAGGATATATAGAGAAAAAGTTAAGAATGGATAAATGGCCTATAACAGTTTCTAACATAAAAAAAATTTGACCAAGTTTGTCCCAGTAAAACAAGTAAGAAATATCAAAACATGCCATCTCGTTACATTTTATGATGTATTCCATATCAAGTAAATAATATGTAGGTTGGTTCGCCAGACTTTATTGAATTTCATAACCATGTCATAAAGGTTTCACTCATTAATGCCATAGATTTTTCACCCGTGCTGTCTGCCATTCCATTATCACGCTCTGATTCCTGGCTAGTAAATCCATATTGGGTAAGTGATAGTCTCTTATGGATTTTTAAAACAGTACTGTTGAAATACAGGTACATAATATGTCACAGTTTGGAGAGCCAAGCATACAAAGAGATCATTACTACACAATGGAACATTACTACTATTCTTAAACACAGGCATTAGGCACATTTGCCATGCCAATTATGGTCAAATTATCATAAAATAATCACCCTTTGATCAAAATTACTATCCAGCATAAAATATATGCTGAATGCCTGTGTTCTTTGACACGTTTGGAAGAACATATTTCTGTAAAAAAAAATGCTAACTTATACAGTCATATTAAAGAGCATCTTAACTGCAATTCAAACAAGAGCTTTCAGTAGGACAGTGTGCTCGACTATTCTCAGTGATAATGTCTTGATAATGTAGAATTTTTTAGTTCAAAAAGGGCCATAATTCTGTCAAAATCTATGGGCCTTTGACAGTGACCTCTTAATATGCTCTTAAATAAGAACCTATTATGCTTACCAAAATTGGGATACTGATGCCTGAATGAGCACAATAGCCCTCCCTATTCCTGTTGTTTCATCTGGTGTTTATTACCAATGATTCTGTCCATGTGCCACTCATTCACAATCAGGGAAAGTTCCAAATATCATGATTTCTTTCAATTTTAAGATTAAAAACTTTGGTGTGTTTCTTATCACATACATGAATTATTCTGTACATTGAAGACAGCCCAATATATAGCCTGAAACTGATGGCCTTTATAGACAAGAGGTCTTTATTTGGGGGTTACTATTATCTGCTCAGAGAAGTCTTTACTTACAGGGTGATCTTTATTCAGAGGTGGTCTGTAACATAGGTTTGACTGTATACAACCTTCTAATTGGAAAACTGAACAACAGTACTGTTTACAATCAAAACTGTTACATAATATAAAACCTTACTGAAACACTGTCATTCATTATTTAGTTATATTCCCTGAACTTGTCTTATTACAAAATTCTGTCCACAGTAGAGTGATCACACTGATAAAGAGACTAAATGTGTATAATTTATTGCTAGTTTTATATACATAAAACTAACTTTTCATTAGTAAATGCATGCTTGCATGTCTACGGCAGTTTACTTTGAAGTGGTTATATACTGTCTAGACAAAGCTTTATATTTAGCAAAAAAACTTACCAGAAACCTAACCATACATGCAGATAATGCATTTTAATCCAACATTAAAACTGTAAACAACAAATGCACGAGTACAATGCAAAATGTAACTAAGATAAGACCTCATAAAAATGGTTAAATCAGTCAAAACATAGGACTGTTTTCCCTCACCAAAGCCTACAGTAACCTATCTTATATTCAAATACATACAATGTATATAATTATATCAATTTTTATGTTGTTCTGATGATGATAGAGAGTGGTCAGCAATATATTAAAACTTAGTTAATCTCAGTTTTTTGTTGTTGCTTTTCAATTTACTTTTCGAACTTGTTCTGGCATTTTTTTCCATTGTTTATAATTATATATCTACAATCCATTAAGAAATACAAAATATGAATTTTCTGGATGGCAATGGCACTGGGGATTGGAAAGATGACTGTTGCAGAAACTAGAAATTTTACTTTGGAAAAGTCAAGCTAAAATGGGCAGAAATATGTTAAAATATTATTTCACAATAAAATTGAACACATAACATTTTAAGGATATTATTTAATGTTTAAGTTTAACACATACATTTGTATAAGGGTTGTAACTCTAAATTTAAGCAATTAGGAGTTGTTCTACTCCATCTAGACCTAGAACTGGTCTCGACAAGTTTATATTTTGATTTCAAAAGGTGATATAATTAAAGATGATTTAATTGGTAGGACAATAAAATGCACCTAATTACCAGACTTTTATAGACCTCCCAGCTATTTGAACAAGGACTGCTGTTTGCTCTACTTTTATGATAAATCTTAATACTATATTATTATTAATATAATATCCAATAGAATATTCACCTCATAAGCCTCTTGTCTTATATCAGACAACTTAATTCTTATTCATTAAACAGTCAACATTCCCTAATCAGCAAATAATAACACAAGACAAGTGCAATCTTTAATAATATGCTGCGGTCTCAATGGGAGATCAATAGACTTTCCTAGTGGAGGAAGAGCTCAGGTGCTATTCCGTACATTATTTCAGGCACCAACGGGCACCAGAGTATTCCAGCTTTATTGAGGAGTAAGACCCCAGGTGCCATTCCATGCATTATTTCAGGCACCAACGGGCACCAGAGTATTTCAGCTTTATTGGTGGAGTAAGACCCCAGGTGCCATTCCGTGCATTATTTCAGGCACCAACGGGCACCAGAGTATTCCAGCTTTATTGAGGAGTAAGACCCCAGGTGCCATTCCGTAC
The DNA here is from genome assembly GCF_026571515.1 of Ruditapes philippinarum. Taxonomy (NCBI): domain Eukaryota; kingdom Metazoa; phylum Mollusca; class Bivalvia; order Venerida; family Veneridae; genus Ruditapes; species Ruditapes philippinarum. The sequence continues at coordinate 125,404 of NW_026861864.1, read as the reverse complement.
ATTATTTCAGGCACCAACGGGCACCAGAGTATTTCAGTTTTATTGAGGAGTAAGACCCGAGGTGCCATCCCATGCATTATTTCAGGCACCAACGGCACCAGAGTATTTCAGCTTTATTGGTGGAGTAAGACCCCAGGTGCCATTCCGTGCATTATTACAGGCACCAACGGGCACCAGAGTATTTCAGCTTTATTGAGGAGTAAGACCGGAGGTGCCATCCCATGCATTATTTCAGGCACCAACGGGCACCAGAGTATTTCAGCTTTATTGGTGGAGTAAGACCCCAGGTGCCATTCCGTGCATTATTTCAGGCACCAACGGGCACCAGAGTATTTCAGCTTTATTGAGGAGTAAGACCCCAGGTGCCATTCTGTGCATTATTTCAGGCACCAACGGGCACCAGAGTATTTCAGTTTTTTTGAGGAGTAAGACCCGAGGTGCCATCCCAAGATTTTTTAAGTTTTTGCTATACACATATAAGGAAAATCAATGACCCCCGGGGCGGTGCCAAATTTGACCCCAGGGCTTTTATTTGAACAAACTTGGTAGACACCCATTAGACGATGTTTCATGCTAAACATCTAAGGTCTAGCTCGTTGGGTTTTTTAAAAGATTTTTAAAGTTTTTTCTTTACACATATAGTTAAAAACACTGACACCCCTGGGGCAGGGCCAGTTTTGACCCCAGGGCTTTTATTTGAACAATCTTTGTAGACACTTACTAGAAAATGTTTCATGCTTAATATCTAAACTCTAGCTATTCGGGTTTTTTCAAAGAAGATTTTGAAGTTTTTGCTATACACATATAAGGAAAATCAATGTCCCCGAGCGGGGCCAATTTTGACCCCAGGGCTTTTATTTGAACAAACTTTGTAGACACTCACTAGAAGATGCTTCATGCTTAATATCTAAACTCTAGCTATTTGAGTTTTTTCAAGGAAGATTTTTTTAGTTGTTGCTATATACATATAAGGAAAATCAATGACCCCCGGGGCAGGGCCAATTTGGATAAGATTGGCTTAGTGGTTTATGAGGAGATGTCATTTAAAGTAAAAGTTTACGGACGACGGCCGGACGCCGGACGAAAAGCGATCACAAAAGCTCACCCTGTGACAGGTGAGCTAAAAATGTGTCCATAGCACACGGTTGCCCGCCCCCCCCCCCCCCCCCCCCCCCCCCCCCCCCCCCCCACTCCCATGTTTTGTCAATCTACCTGACTCCAGGTCAAACTTTTTTGGGATACATTCGACACAAATTGAAAATTGCCAACTTTATTAAGTCAAGGGCAATAACTCTGATAGAACAGAATTTATCCCAAGCAAAATCCCAAGTGCACAACTGATGCTGATCAATATTTCTTTAAATTTTGTCGACTCTAGCTCACACACTTTTAGATGCGACACAATACGAGAATGGACAGACAGACAGACAAATGGACACACGGACCTATATAGGCAAATCTAAATGACACCCCTCATAGTGGGAGCACAAAAATTGTTTCGAACCTAAAATCACTGCAAGATGCAATAAAAATGTCAGATCCATTTTAAAAAGTTTAGATTTTCCATGCATATTGGCCTTAATATATATTTATCATATAAATCAAACACAGTTTCATACAAAAAGCACAACAAAACATTCACTGTCTTTTACCACTGAAAGTCCCATTTCAAACAACCTGATCTATTTATATATACAGATCTATTTATGTATCTCATAGCAATTTGATTTATATATATTTATATATCGATCTTTTTTGGGACAGAACCCAATTTCGGATAAAAAAGAACATCATTTTTTTTTTTTTGGAATGTTGCCTTGCGTGTACTCGCTGTTAATGTGTCTGGCAAGGTGTACAGCTTATATAACCACAAATATGCCACTCACTCATCGATCCACACACCAGACGGCAAAATTTCCTGCACTTTAACAACATATAAAATAAATATCTGCATCGTGCTGCAAAGTTACATAAACATGAAAAAAAAAATAAAAACACTCGTTAACATAACATATTGTCAGCACACAGGCCACTGTTTACCTAACCAACGATCTAAAGATAAATTCGAATTCTGTATTTGTACAAACTGATTGTGAATTATTCTCATGATACCCATTTCTCGCAACAGAATGTTAATCTATTTATATGGAAAAATTATGTAAAGCAGATTTGGTCAGTCTCTTTTTTTCTTTGACTGTCAAACTTTTGTTTTCTGATAAATCAAAATGAAAAAAAAATAAACATTCAACTAGCAAAATCTAATTCAATCCCTTTTACTGGGCTTTTCAATGCAGATTTAAACAAAATTTAAAGCAGCGGTTATTACTGGTCAGTCTTATCATACCCATCATTTAATATTGGAACCCTATCCATCTAGCTCTGCTCAAATACACACTCAGCTAGTTCTTAGTTATAAACATGACAAACCTCTGCTTTTTATTCCAAATATATAGGGAGCTATAAGCTTATAGACACACTTTGGAATCCGTACCTGCAACCAATCAGTACTGAGCAATGAGTGTAATGTTTCTTGCTGAAGGAAACAAAGATTTGCCCGACAGGGTTAAAACCCTATATACATACCCCTAGCTAGCATTCATTAGCTATTTGTTGTACATTAGAGTCAGATCATACTTGTTTTATCAAAAAGCAGTCACATAATCTGTTGGTAGTCAAAATATTTTATATAAGTCAATGTATACTAAGCATACATGTTTTTTTTATATTCTATGAAGCATTTTAATATGTTACAATTAGAAAATTTTGGTCCATAACAGTTAACCAACAATGAGTTTCAAAGAATTTCTTATCATAAAGGATTTCCAATTCCTTCCATTAGCAAATTATATAGAAAAGAAAAAAAAGCACCTTTAAAGGGGAGAAAGAAAAAATTTAATTTTTTTTTTAAGCCTGGAGAAATCTTCCCTGAAATCACCAGACTAATCCGTATGTATTGTCTCACCTCTGCAAGTGATAAAATTGATGTTCTATCGCTTTCCACAAATAAAATATTAAGCTTTAATGTATGGATAATAGTTAGATATATTGCTCTTCAGCAAAAAAGCACATTCACAATCCCAGTGTCTAGACGTTCTCCGAGAAATAATTACAATAAATCAGAGGTTTACATTTTAAGGAATATCCGAGACTAAAATGCGATATACGCTCAGCTTAAGAGCCCAGCAGTATTAACACTTTGACAGAGTAAAATTATTTCCATTTTTGGAGAGAGAGAAAAAAAAAATCATATTTTGCATAAAATGCATAATGGTGAAAAAGATATATCAAGTAACAGATTTTAATCATAAGTGTACAGCTACCCGCGTACAAACATTTTAAACTGATATATACAAATAATTTACAAGGTAGCATTTACACAGTGAGGAAAGATAGCAACTATTTACGTAACTGTCTAGTCACACAAAATCTGTTGATAGTTTGTTCAAGCAAGATAAAATGTTAAAATGAATGTTATCACCAACTTCACAGCAGGTAATAAAATCTTGAATTTATAGGGGTAGAAAAAACAACAACAAAGACGTTACTTAAATCTTGCAAATACTTCAATTGCATAAATAAGGATTAATCAGCTAGTTGTATGCTCTCTTTATCAAAACCCCGGTTATAAATAAGTATCTCCAGTCTAAATATATTTGATAAAGTATTGTTACGCAATGACTCCAACCTCTCTCAGTTGGAATCCCTCTACAGGGGCTTCCATAAGTGGAAGTTACCGAGTCATTAACTTCTAATTTTGGCTTGTGACTTGCAAAATATAATGCTTTTTCTTCTTTATCTATATAATGTGACTTCCAATGTCAGACATTTTCAGTCTATGACTTCCAAATTTTGGAACTTGATGGAGGCCCTGTTCAATCTATGTTAAGGTTTAACCCAGGTGACCACCCAGGTGACCTCTGTCTTAAGCTTGGCCTACCTCCTCCCCTCTAAGTCCAGTAAAAGCTGCTTTTTATCAAATAAATGTTACATGTATACATTTAAATGTAACACTTATCTTGATTAAGATTTTCCAGCAAAGATAAATTGAAATAAACAACCTCCAATTCAACTGAGCTCTTACATGTACTTTCAATAAAATCTCAATTCAAGTTAAGTGACATTTACACAGTATCAGGCAATAAATTTCTATAGACAAAGGCAGTAGCATTAATTTTTTTTTATGCAACTATTTTGTCAATGTTTTAGTCTGGGTATGATACTAAAATTTTAAAACATAAATAATTTATCTTAGAAAATTACATGTGTTCTTTGTAGGTTATTGTTACAATGCAATATGATAATATAGTCTGTCAGCAACCTTCTCTTACATTAAATCAACTTGACAAAGAATCAAATGCAATTCAATTTAAAATGTCAGAAAGTGAAAAAAGTGTCTTGTGGAACATATGTTGTAAACTCGTGATTGCAGTTTTAAAAAGCTATTTGCTCCGACACTACACCAGAAAGAAATATCATGATTTAACATTCCTGAAATGATTTAAGTAATTTCTTCTGAACATGTTAAAAGTATGTGTTTCAAAAAATATACACTGATGTCAATTGAACAACACTTAAAAAAAATCATATCAACACTAATAAAGGTTAACAATAACATTTACATAAAACATTTAAGATAAATTACTTGATCCTTGAAGTAAAATGAAAACTTATTTTGGAACTGTTTCTTGGTAAAGAACAAGATCACTTGCTGTTGCAATAAGATCCTACAAATTTTGTGCAAACGCCATCTATAGGTGAAAAAGGGGGACTAAATGCAAGAGAAAATGTTTTCATTAATTAGTGCAATGTGTGTTTTCATTCAACATCCTTTTGTTATTGCTGCAGAAACATTTCAACAGTGTATTTTTTGCCTTGTTGAATATTGCAACTACAAATACCGGTGAAAACTTGATCATATTATGTAATTCATTTTCAGTATTATGAATTTGACATTGTTTGACACATTTCAAATATTTATTGTAAAATCAATTCATTAAAAACAATAAAATGATGCTTATCTACAGCACTGCAGAAGTAGTAATAACAAATAGTACTATATCATGTACCAGTACAAGACAATAATACATGTACAATAATGATTAACATGCACATCAGAATGTTAACTACTACTTTGTAGTGCTACAAATGGCTAAATGAATAGATGTACTTGGATTTAACATCAAAAGACTTAATCTTTTAAAAATTTATTCAGAGTCACTTTCTTGCAAATATGCTTGACCTGCAATAAGATGAAGAGTATATGCAGCAACTCATACATTTACACACAACAGATGGAGAAATGCATATTTGCATATCTTTTCCTTTATTTGATATCAAATCTTTTAAGTTTCAATTTGCTTTAGCATTCTCATGCATTGAAGAGCAAATAATACTTATTGATGTCACCGTGTTTCATGAAGATTTTCCTAGCATAATATGCACATATTAACATTACATTGAACAGTTGTAATGATCTAATCAACAGACCATGGAATTCCAAAATTCTGACATTGTCACGTTTGTATTGTATGAAACTGAAACACAAACCTGATTTGCAGTATCCAAAATAAATGCATTTTCAGAGTAAATCCAACTTATGATAATCAACAATAATAATGTTTAACCAAGAGCAAGTCCGCATACTTTACATTAAACGACTGTCAGTGTCTGTAGCTACTGACCTCTTGACCTATTTAACAGACCGGCTCTTGTTATTCGCACTTCTGTAACATGACAGTACATGGAAACAACCAAAAATATAACTTACCGTTGGCTACCACTGTGTTGTACAGCAATAATCCTGCAAATATAGATAAATTCTTGTAAAAACTCGCAAAAAAAATATCTGCAACTCAAACAGGAAGTTATTTTTGTAAACCGGAAGTGGTAAAAATTGAACGAACTGAACATCAATTTAAAAGTTTTATCAAAATTACCAAATAGTCCAAAACAAACAAGCATGTCGACGCAAAATGAGCCACTCCACGTCCAATTTGGTATCGCATGGAGCCTCAAATTGCTTGTTTTCTGTCATGAAATTCATTGACATTGACAGTAGCTCACTCTAAGTGCATTATCCTCATCACTGTGCATATGCGCAGACGTCTCACTGCGCACGTGTGTCTGCGAGTGAAGAACTGCGTTTTGCGCAATCTCAAAACAGTTCGTGCGTTTTAATTTTAAGTTAGTTGATAAACGTCCTGACTGCATTTTTGTTTTAATTTGATGGCGGTTTTGATTTATAAGTTAATATTGACAATATCATCTTTTCTTCTATTTATTGATGAATATCGTGTCCTGTGTTGGCACCTGGAAAAAGTTGGGAAAATTGGAAGTAGGCCAACATGTCACTAGGTCTTCAGGGCAGGGAAGGCGTACGCCAGGGACCAATCAGACACTCTAAGAACCATCAATGAAAATTACGCTGCCAGCCCTTTTGCTCAAATCATATGCGCATAAATTAATTATTTTTGTTTAAAAAAAAATGAAAAGATCTCTAAAATCTATTAAATAGATCAATTGATAAATTTTAGTAAATCTATCTATGTTGATGACGTTAATAGAATCTCCATTTCTTATATATATTCAGCGTTAATTCCCTAGTAAACTCTAATATAGATACATATTTAATAATTTCTAAGAAAATAAATCGAAATATATTTAGATCTATTATGATATTTTTATGTTTAATAATACGTATCTAGTCCTCCATGAACATTTATAATTATATCATCTAGGGCTGTCTCTTGGCATAAGGCTACATGTATATACAAGTAAAAGGATTCATTTCCCAAATTAAGAAAATGGAAGTCGTTAACCACAGATACATGAATTAAATTGAAATATCACAGAAAAATCAGTATAGATCTACTTTATTGAATTAAAAAAAATTGATTGTTTTAAACTTAATTAAACTATCAAAGGTGTCAGTTGTAATACGTATATATAACCACGGATCTTAATTAATTACATATAAATCCGTGATACAACTAATTAGGACACTAAAGTGCAGATTTTGTTTGGATTTTATCCTCTTTTTTAATTTCTACAATATATTTCTCTTTTTTAGCACACCAAAGTGCACTACTATCTAGCATTGAGAATGGATCTGCCTATGATTTATAGTTTTTTAATTTTATATCAAGCAGTTTTTACTTTATTTACTTTATCATCCATCATCATATTATGATAGTGTGCGTCTGCTTATATTGTCAGCAAAATTATTAAACGTAGTTCCCACATAAATTAATTGCTTTTTTGCGAGCGATATCATACACAATCAAGATGAAAAACTCTGTTTGAAAATTGAGTATGTGCTTATTTGAATTACTTCCCTTTAGTTAAAAACAATCTTAGTTTTGGTGAAAATAGATCTATTTCATAATTGTAATTAAAGAACGGCAATCATGGTATGGTATGGTTACAGAAAACACTTAATTAAAGTTCTCTGTATGCAAGAGCACTATACAAGAATATCGTCAAAAGTTAACATTATAGAAACGCTTTTCATCTTCTAAGAAAACGAATAACGGTAATTCTTTACTGAACAATATAGTTACACTTTATGTCTGAAAAGCTCATCAAAAGACACTATTAATAATCGGGAAGAAGCTTCAAATCAAATAAATTATAAATAGGGAACAAGTCAGACAACCTTGCCATTTCTTTATTTTTCTCATGAGGCAATTAAAATAATCTTACCTGAAGCGATGGACATTCTACGTACATCCCACAAGCTCTGACGTTGTCATGTTTTGGTGCATGTTTTGTCCAGATTGTTCATCATTTTGAATGAAAATAATGTCTTTTAATACCAAGTCCTGTTTATAACTTATCAAATAGAAATAATAGAATTCCTAGAAAACGACTAAGACAGCAAAATTGAAAAATGTTAATAAACATATTCATGGATATTTCTGAAAAGTGCAAGCTATGTACCGTCCACGCCCCCTAGCACCGGCTTTATAAGAATTCAATATTTCTAAAGATATGAAAATGGTATAATTTTGAATGAAGAAACATATGCAAATGTATTAATACTGCGGTTATCATGGAACCTTCAACATGACACCTTCGTGCCATTCCATGAAAAGCGGCGTATGGTCCCCAAGTAATAGAATGCTCGTGTCATGAACGTGAAATCAATGGGTGACACTAAATCGTAAAAGGAGAACGCTGCATATCATAGACTAGCTGTCAAAAGACAGATTGAAAAGCCATTCAACATATCCTAAAGGTGATTATTACAGTACTCATATTAAACCTATATTTCTTGATTGCTTTGATCCAATTTAGCAAAGAATTTTAATTTCCGATAAATGAACATTATTGTCTTTTGCAATTTATAGTTTTTTTCTTACCATGTTATTTAATGCCACGTCATTGTTGGGGAGCCAAACACAATAAGTTATTACACGTCAAATGTCTTTACCAGTGATCGCACCAGAATCATACTTCTAGCGGTATTCGAGCCCACAATCTACGGATTATGGGACATAGGAGTTTACTCTTTACTCTTGCACCAATTAAATTCGCACAGAGATTTAATAACAACCATTTATATCACATAGTCTCCTTTTTTATATATATACACTCTTTATTTTTAATTTGTAAGTCATTGTAGCCTGTTTAAAGGCAATGATCTTGTTCCATAAAAGAAGGAAAGAGGTACATGATGACATTATCAGTTTTGATCAGCCATTTCAACAACTTTTTGACCATTTTTTTTTGCGATTCTTCTGGAGACATTCTCAATAGCGTTTTATTGTTTTCATATTCATAGCAATGTCACGCTTTTTTTCCGTTACAGATAATATAAAAATAGCTTTTTTAGAGTTTTATGGGAATTTTTTAAAGATATGACATACTACGAGGATCTTCATTGTAATCGCTTAAACGTATTTTATACAAACAGCCAAAGCATTCCCTTTTTGCCGGATCACCAACCGGGAGCCAGCGGCTTTTATTTTGACGGAAAAGACCGAGATGATGCGATTCCCAAAACTGTAGGGATCAATAGTCTGTTAAGGAGAGGCAACACGGTTTCGATTCCCCGGACGGTGCAGGTCACTTTCGTTGTGATTGAACATGAAATCTTTTCTACGGTCATTCGCACTTTACCTCTTCTTTGGTATGTATATACACAGAAGTTTCAGTTCCTTGCGAAAATGAAGGCAAAATTTAATGGTACTGGTAAACTGCTTGACAGCCTGCAGTAACGATGCGCGGTGGATGAACTGTACTCTAGAAAATTCAATGCGGCTTACTGCCGTGATCCGGAGTGAAAACTACCAACACAAACCAATACCATCTGTTAGAGACACTGACAAATGGCACAGGCATGAGAACACCTGGATTAAACATGGAGATATGAAAGACGTCAAAGGGACACAGTCAGGTTAATGGCGTATGATCAATATTTCAATCTACTATACCTTTTCAGAAGTGTAAGGTTGCCCCTTAACATCTTTTCTTGGGCATTAGAATTTATGTAAGAATAACTCTTTCCGGACTAATACCTGACACATATCCAATAGAATAATTGAATGTATTGATACTATTTAAAGACTATTCTATATAGTTTATAAATAAGCAATAGTTTGCAAAATGTTTCGATTTCAATTGACAGGTAATGACTTATTGCACTATTGGCGTCATTATCCCGAATAGACAGACTCAATCAAACACAATCTGCAATTTTCATATAATTTTGTTGTGATTAATGCTTCCAGGGAGGGATCACTCTTTCGTAAACAAAATATACTCTAGAAACTATTATCTATAACTATAATTGAATATAAATACGATCGCCCATTCTGTTGGCCACAACTTTAGTAAGTAAGGTCTGTAATGGATATCATCTTCGCTTAGTAATTTCCCATGTATGACGTTGTTTCTACATAATCTTTAAGATGTAAAATATCCATGAATATCAATTTTCACCATATGTTCCAAGCTTTTTCTGATTTTTTTATCCCCCCCCCCCCTATAATAATAAAAGTTGATTCCAGTCTCTTGATTCACTCATTAATTTCAGCACTTATAAGCGTTGAAAATTGAGTACCGCTCAAGCCGGTGCTATAGGGGGCATGGGGGCTGTTGCTGATTCATTATCCCTCATATACGAACTCATCCAAACCGAGTCTGCAGTTTTCATGTAATTTTGTTTACGAGTGATCCAATCTTTTATACATGTATATAGTTTTTGGGTTTTTTTTGTAAACAAAATAGACTATTATCTATAAATATTATTGAAAACAAAATGTGATGAATAATATATTCTAACCTTTAATTTATCAATATGTTTAACAAACAAAAAAAAAAGCCAACATTAGTAAATGTACATTTGTGAACAATCTTTTGAAGAATCGCTGTGATTTTGTATTCATTTGCTCATAAACATACATTCACAATCAAAATATTCTAATCTAATATACTACCTTGTATAATATATTATAATATATAACATTCTATTCTAATTTAAAGTTTAAAAAAATTAAACTAATGGATGACAAATTTCCTTTTTTGTCTTGAATAATAACATTTAGATCTATAAGTGTTCTTTGCTTGTCTCGTTGAACCATTTGTCATTTTGATGTAGCCCTGATCTGTCTTTCATGGATGAATGTGCCATTGATGTGCAAACCATCTCCCGGTATCTGATAGGTATGGAACTCGCAGCCTTTGACTTTGTAGTTAGACGTTGTTGCCACGAGTACACTGTGCCCGTTCTAGTAACAGCAAAATGTTAACGTTTCTTGCTAAGGCACAGAATATTAAGCATATAGAAGTTGCACAGCTGCGCTTAATTCTTAATTCTGCGCTTAATATATTTACACAGCAAGAAATATTGCAAGTGGCGCACAATAGGAAATTATCGCAATTTTGCGTATAATATTACTCGCGGAAAAGTATATAACTATACTATTTGTGCAATTATTTACAATAAATTTGTTTGTTTTTATGAAAAAAACAACAACAAAAAACGAAAAAAACAAAACAAACTACAATGTAATTAGATATAAGTACTTCTCTCTTCGGCAAAATATTTGGAGCTTGTCTGATTCATCACAGACTACTCATCACCAAGGTAAGATCCGAGTGCTGTTGTTTTATATAGAGAGCAGGCCCCGGATACCAAACTACTCCTTCGTCGCTGAGGAGTTAAGCAACAACCGCAACCTACGACTCAGCTGCCGATGACCTGACTAAAGTCGAGGGGAGTGGCTCTACAGAGTAAGCAGAGACGACGAGGAAAGTGTGCTACGGTGAGCCCATATCACAGAGTGTGACAGCTTGAAAGATAGGACCTAGTTGGCTTAACAAACCTTTGAAGGGCTATTATCTCAGATTAATTAGTGTATATTTTGGTTCTCACTGACCGTCGACACATAATCTATTTTTGGCTCAAAATTCATATCTTTGGCTAGTACTCTGAGGAAATTGCATGGGGGTAAATTATCACCATTTTGTGCTTCAAAATAAATCCTTTAAGCACATGAGTATACTCGCATGACTGGTGACGTGTCCGGGGTCCGTACTCTCGCACGCACGCACAGACAGTCAGTCAGACATACATACATCATAATGATACTGAAATATACTTTGTATTCCTTTGAATGTCAAATATATATAGGATATTGAATGAATGTTATATAGTTTAAACTGAATTTATTGAATGAGTTATATAACGAATTATCATATTTTATTTACCACATACTAGTACTTTTTTCATTGACACGCTTATAGTGTAACGCTAACATTTAGCGTGTCTTTACGTTTGTATTTCGCAAATGACGTCACGGCCATGCAATACTATTTTTACAGCTGAGTATATGATAAATATACATATGTTATACATTATGATCTATATCTTAAACTTAATAAGGTTTGTATCAAATAATTTCTGCATTGCAGCAAAATAATGGTTCCTGAATATATATATCGGCATCATTGTATCAAAAAATGTCTTCTATTAGTATCCCCATGTTGCCACATTGTATCAGATACTTGCTCCTTTTTGTATTCTAATGTTGCCAGATTGTATGAGATACTTGCTCCTTTTTGTATCCCCATGTTGCCACATTGTATCAGATACTTGCTCCTTTTTGTATCCTAATGTTACCAGATTGTATGAGATACTTGCTCCTTTTTGTATCCCAATGTTGCCACATTGTATCAGATACTTGCTCATTTTTTGTATCCCCATTTTGCCACATTGTATCAGATATTTGTTCCTTTTGTATCCCGATGTTGTCACATTGTATCAGATACTTGCTCCTTTTTTGCATCCATATATTGCCACATTGTATCAGATACTTGCTCCTTTTTGTATTCCGTTGTTGTCATATTGCATGAGATACTTGCTCCTTTTTGTATCCCATTGTTGCCATATTATATCAGAAACTTGCTCCTTTTTGTATCTCCATGTTGCCACATTGTATCAGATACTTGTTCCTTTTTGTATCCCAATGTTGCCACATTGTATCAGATACTTGCTCCTTTTCTTATCCCAATGTTGCCAGATTGTATCAGATACTTGCTCCTTTTTGTATCCCCATGTTGCCACATTGTATCAGATACTTGCTCCTTTTTGTATCCCCATGTTGCCACATTGTATGAGATACTTGCTCCTTTTTGTATCCCCATGTTGCCACATTGTATCAGATACTTGCTCCTTTTTGTATCCCCATGTTGCCACATTGTATGAGATACTTGCTCCTTTTTGTATCCCCATGTTGCCACATTGTATCAGATACTTGCTCCTTTTTGTATCCCAATGTTCCCACATTGTATTAGATACTTGCTCCTTTTTGTATCCCCATTTTGCCACATTGTATCAGATACTTGCTCCTTTTGTATCCCCATGTTGCCACATTGTATCAGATACTTGCTCCTTTCTGTATCCCCATGTTGCCACATTGTATCAAATAATTTCTCCTTTATATCCCCATGTCGCCAGTGTTTCAATAATTTCTCATATTAGTATATATCCTGCACGTTGCCACATTGTATCAAATAATTTCTCCTTCTTTATCCCTACGCGCCAGTGTAACAAAAAATTTCTCATATAAGTATATATCCCGCACGTTGCCACATCTTTGTACCATGCATGAAATAAATTCTCTTTTACCTTTCTCCTACGTTGTCACCTGTTGCCAAATTGTATCAAATGATTTATTCTGTGTGCTAGGTAAAACAGTCCCAATAATGTAAGGGAGGGAAAAGAATAACTACAAAGTAAGTATTATGAAAAATACTGAAATGTTTAGAAGGCCACGACGCTTTTTATGACGGTATATTTCCATGTGTTACCTTTTTAAAAAGATATCATTATTATTATTATTATTATCATTATCATTATCATCATCATCATCATCATCGTCATCCTCATCATCATTTTCATCCATTTCATGTGTTGTTTTATTTCATTTGTAAATTGTAAATGTGTATACTTGTTTGAAATAAACCTATTATAATTATTTATGTGCAAATGTAAAAAAGGGGGAGCTGCGCGCGCTTGAAACCACTATTGCATTTAACTTAAGCTTGATAAAACAGAAGATTTTAAACAGCGGAGAATGGAAAATAAATTCAATTGACAATCGTTGGCAAAATTTAATGACAAATGCTTATCAGGAATATATCATAATATTAAGTTTGTTTCAACACTCCTTGACAATAACCTTTGCTTCATTACCAACCAAAATTGGCAAGGATTTAGAAACAATCTTTTTTAATTTAACTATAATGTATATTGTTTGAAATGAATGGCCGTAATCTATACAGAAACATAGATAGCATTTAAAATAATACGCTTAGTTTTGCTTTAAGTGTGCAAAACATTTGATTTTTGGACAATAAGATTTTAATATCGGTTATCGATTAATGTATACAAACTATACATTACAAACAAAAACTTGGGACTTTAAATGTATGACTTAACCTTAACCACGGGTAGTAAAATACTTCAATACCAATTTATGCGTACATACCTAATTGGAAATGGAAAGTGTGTTGTCGTAAAGTATAAGTATTTGCTATTGTGAAGTACGCGTTGCTAGGTACGGGGCGTTTGTCGCGTTCAACAAACTCTTCTTTTATTTTATTGGAGGAAGTTACGTAAACATAAATCTTACACATTGAAAAACAGTTTTTGAACAAAGGATTGGTTTTAAATATTGAATGTGTTTAAAGAATATTCTGACACAACTTTTGGATTAAATTCGGAACAAAATGGCGGCAGCTGGGAAAGGGGGCGCAGCTCCTTCTAACGCAGCTTCGAAGTGCAACTTTGTGGCACAGGATCAAATTTGGTTAGTATCTTAATTTCTTAATCGATGTCTTTAATGCATTAAAGGCACATTAAGGTTCACATGTGAATGTTTGTTTCTTTTTGAGACAGGGCAAATATGTACGTGTTTTATACTGTTTAAGTAATACATTTTAAGCATGTTAGATGTTTATCACTTGAAAAAAGTATTAACAAATGTAAAATAACTTCTCATAAAAGTAGCAAAATGTTAACAAAGTGGTATTTTGGCTGCCAAAAAAAATCTTAATCAGCATAACTATGCTAAATTCTAAAATGTAAAAGAAGCAAAGAATGGCTAATCTAAATGGCCAGTGATAACTTTTAGACAACAATTATTATACATAAAAGTTTTGAGAAATAAAAGTTTATCTTATTTTGGAGCATATTGGGCCTTAAGTATAAAACTAACGTTAATTCTGTTGTTGTTTTAGTTTCTGGTGTTTTATTGTTTACCTTAAACATGAATGAAACTACTATTTTATATGTATTAGGAAATTAAAATGAACAGAAGGATAAATATTTTAATGAAAAAAAAACTAGTTTTTTTATATCAAGCAAATTAGTGGGTGACCAAATCATTGGAAACAGGAAAAATAATCGAACCAAGAGATATCATTAATTTATTTAGCAACTGGCCCATGAACTTAGAAACTACTATATATACATGTCTCTATACATCGAGAATCATACTGTATGTTTGTTTAAAACATTGATCGTAGTGAAATGTTTAGTGCGAGACTGGGAAGACAGATATACGAAATCAATCCGGTAAACAAACCATTATTGATGTGTCCCTCTCTTATAATGCCAATTTTATATTCATGCTATATATAGACCTATTGTTAATCAAGTTAACTTCTATGCATAGCATTATATTTCTCTTCCCTACCATGAATTTTTAATAACTATTCGGAAAAATAAAGTTTAGGGAGGACAATCACGTCATACGCGTGTGGACGCGGTAGAACTCAAATTAATAATTTTGTCGCATTATTTTCGATTGACTTAGTAATGCCAAAATCTGTTCAAATGACATCCATTCCTGTAGTTTGCCATTTTTACATGTATGCTGTATATTAACATGGAATCTAAAAGTACCCAACATGAACCAACTTAATAAAACAACGCAAAGTTGCGTACGCTAAAGTAGATTTGTTCAGAGGGGAAGAAAGTCAGTTAGAAGTTTCGTGCATTTATGATTATTACTTAGAGAAAATGACCGAAAATGTAGACCATTAATCATTTACTCTGAAGCTCTCTTTAGACAACATATATATTATTCAAATTTAAGATAAATTTGAAAACCTGAATTTAAAATGCAATAAGGCATCGTTGCAAACGTCACTCGTTGCATAACACAACGGTCAAGTGGTCATATAGTCAAATACTGACATTAATTCATAACAATTGTACAATGAACGGTTCATAAAACTTTCATTTGAATTATTTCGATAAGCATTTAAAACGATTCGTTCTTAACACATTATAGTTGTCAATAGATTAGCAGACGACTGGGGAAATGTTTTTCGTTTAGGATAATCCTGCTATTGCGGCTATATAAAGAAGGGGGGGGGGGGTATCAGTCAGTTTAAACATTAATTCCGTTGAAAAGGCTGTGTGTTTATCTAGCCACTCGTTCGCAATTTACAATATGGATTAGAACCATTTATAATCTGATAATTTACGGGGATTATTTATGAGATTTATAGATGTCTAATATTTATTTGGGCCACTATCTATGTGTATAGGTAAACATACCCCCAACATTTATAGCAGCAGTATTTGTAATTTACTTTTCGTATCAGGAATCTCACTAACACAATATTTAGGGTTACATATTTCTATCGTAAGTTTATCAAAAGATATTTCAATAATTTCATGCATGTGTATGCTATTCTTTAAAAAAATGAAAAAAAAATGAAAGAATTTATGTGTAGCTATTTTTATAACCTTGATACTTGCAAATAAAAAATAATCCAATGTAAAATACGATATTGGTGAATAACTTTTCTCAAACATCGTTTTAAACCTAATAGACAGTACCAGTTTACCTAATTTATAGCAGTTTTGCATTATCACTTTTTTTCTAATTTCCAATTCTAAATTCTAATTTTTAGATTTTTCCATGAATAATTTTGAAGTGAAATTAATGTACAAACATGTATTACAATCAACTTCTTGTCTGACTTTTTAAAGTTCAAACATTCCTATGTATTTGTATTAAGAAAAGCGTTTTCATTTGAAATGTGTGTTCGGAGATTCTATTATTGTAAAAATAATCAGAAGAAACGCTTCATCACTCTAAGGATTATATCAATTGATATATTATGTTAAAAAAGATGTAAAACATAATTCAGACATATAATATGCATAAAATAATGAAAGGTCAACAACATTTGATATCTAGTTAATTAAACAGGTCAGTTGAAATAAACAAATGAGCCAAGCCGATAAATAGCTAGCAGATGGATTCACTTTCCGTTTTAAAGAATGTTTTCAATAATAAAATATCCTTCTATATGTTTAAGTTTATATATTCCCAACGACACTGGGGTTTTGGGAGCTCAAAACGCCTTTAAAATCAAATAAAATACATATTTGTCAATCCGCAAGCACATGTACTGATCATATATATCAAAAACCTTAAATATAAGCCGTTTTGGAAGAAAAAAATCATATTTCAAAATCTATAATAATACAACCTATACATCTATTATAATAAATGTGTGTATTATTATAGATGTTGAAATATGATTTTTTTTTCAAAACGGATTATATTAACTTTTTTTTCTTTCATGATATATCATATAAGCGTTTGTATGACAAAACTAATGTATATTATACGATCTACACTATTCCAGGAAAGACCATGTTAAGCTGGAAGAAACGGCAGCTAAGTACTGGCCAGACAACTGGAATTTCCTGACCACCAAATACGAGGACGTAAGTTCACATACTGAAATGCTAGAACTTAAATACATTTATCTATGATAAATAATTAAAGCTGCCAATTATCAAAAAAATTGTCTCTTGAGGGGAAAATCAAGTCTAGAAAGTTCGAAAGTTTATTTATTATAGCCCTTGCCAGAAGTTATAAGCCTTTTATCGTTTAAATTCCTTAAAACTGAAATTACAGGTGTTCGGCGTGACTTGCATTATACCCTTGTTCCCCCTCTACAACCCAAACCCTTAAATCATCCAAACATCATAAATATTGACAAAAATCAATCATGTGAAGAAAAAAAATGACTCTACTTAGAACCAAACACATGTGGCTAAAGTTCTGTTTCAGCAAAATCGCAGGTTAAGGGTCCTTCAATAATTTGTTCATTTACAATGCTTTGTGTAAACTAATAAAACTTATTGAAACAAACAAATATGTACAGAACCAGATAAATATTGCATTTATCATTAGAATACGGGATGCCCATGGCCGATTGATTTAGGGTCGTTGACTTCAAACCACTTGGCCCTCACCGCTGCAGGTTTGAATCCGCTAGGGACTTTGGCTTCTTTCTTGTGAGAAAGCTATCCAGCTAGCTTACGGAATGCCAGTAGTTCTACTCAGGCCCCGCTCGTGCATGTAATGGCACCCGAGGTCTTGGAAAGTCGCCATACGACCTCTTCTTAATTGGCGCAACCTACCCCCGCCCCCAAAGTAAAAAGCTGAAATTTCTTTGAATATAAATATTAATTGCTTGAAAGTTTTAATGTTTTGGCGAAACACTGTTTGCTAGGAAAAAGAAATCATCAGTGAAGCACATATCATATTGTACAATTTTTCATCATTGAATTTTATTGAAGTAGATGTACATATAGATATGTTTGCTAAACAATTATAAAAGTAATATGCTGTGCGTTTTCTGTTTTGTATAGTTTACATTTCTTGCCTTACAGTTAGTAAAAGACGATATGCCAAAAAAAGAAAAACGACACAAAGATGTGGAACCGATGGAAGCCCATCCTGTTACACCAATAGAAAAGTATATCAAAGTTGATCCGTCTCCTAGACCATATCCGAAAACTACTGCACAAAATATCGGCTGGCGGTCATCACACAGAGAGCACGCGCTGGATAAATATGGAAGATATGCTAATCCAAAGGGTGGTCTCGTGCGCCAGCTAAACTGGCCATCAGAGGCTATTTCCTAATATAAACTCTATTTAGATTATCTATAATTTTATATTTATTGTGCTTATATGTTACTAGTTGTTGCAAGTGTGAAATGGACAATGCCAAGTGCCGTCGTTCTTTGTAGACTGTTTTCAAGAAACAACAAGATTTAAATATCTTCTGCAGAGCATCGAAGAAAGCAATAAAGATGAAACAAGAAAAAACAACAACAACAAAATCAGACACAATAACTGAAAACGTTCATATATCTTTTCTTCAGAACCATATTTTTTAAAGATCACGCGAAAACGAGTAATGCTTTAAAAAGTTATTGGCTTCTTTTTGACGTCCCAGCAAAATAAAGTTTTGACGTTACAATTTCATATCTGTGACGTCAAGATGTTTGGCTTTGTCCATTCTGGTCATACATTCATCATAATTATCTTAGAAACTGTCTTTTAATAGTCTTTCCGTGTATCTTATAAAGTTAGGTGCTCTAATCAGAGCAACACAAATCATGTTAAGCAGACGTTTTCTCAAAATAAATCAGGAACGGAACGCGATGAATTTGCCTTATGTAAACAAGATATTGATGAATGTATGACCTGGAGATAACATGAGTGATGTGACAAAAGTTTCTATATTATCCTATCAATACATATAAATGTTATTATGTGATAACTATGTGATAACAATTGTGATAACTCGTGCAACCTTGCAATACGTTCATTTATTTACACTTAAGTCAGTATTATTAGATGTCGTTATGTGTAAACGTGTACATATATATACATTTTGTATTTTGATATAATTTTGTCCAGCAAGGGTGCAAAATGTTTTTTTTTATATCCGAATGATGTATGAATGTAAGTTTTTATCACAGTTTTTATTATATGTAATAAAGATTTAAATCGTTGAATTGATCGAATTTTGTTTTCACTCTCTTGAAACAGCTCCACAAATATTTTTAAAAAAAACGTATTTCAAGCTACATTGAATTATTCTCTTTATTGAATACATGTACTATGAAGTTTTGTATTTACAAGCTCATGTCTAACAAAAACAAACGATTAAGCAAAGAAATCCTTAACGCCACATGCATTGTAAGATGTGCTCCGGCAAAAAAAAAAAAAAAAAAAAAAAAGAAAAGGACCTTAGATTTGATTCGTTGTTTCTTGTCTGCGTAACTTTATTTTGCTCTTTCATGAACAAGCTAATGAAGTTCTGCAAAAATACAAATATAATGTGTATAACAAGAAATGTTAAAGTCCTTGGTAAGGGTCACATAAGAACAGATCAAATGGATGCAGACCTTTATTCTGAAGCTGATGGATTATTTTACATTTTGGAGGAAATGATGTTACACCAACATATTCGCCTGGAGATATATGCGTATGGTTCAATAAAATATGTGCGGGTGAAGAGGAAATTTTTACCAAATGTGCTGGACTATCAAAAGACATATTTGAGAACAGCGAAAACAAATAAACAAGTCCTGTGAATTTTACTCGAATAACCAACACATTACATGATATCCGTACATGGCACAATGTCTGTACGTTTTTATGAACAACGTCATTAGCGGGTCAACGTCAAGTACATTTTTTTAAAGATTTTCTGCCGCACACAATACAACGTTGGTGTCTTTGTGAATACCGCTTTCTTATGCCATGGAGATCTGGAAAGAGGGTGGTCCCTTGGAAGCATAATTCACAACAAAATTACATGACTCGGTTTGATTGAGTGTGTACATAAAGGATAATGAAAAAAAGTGCAACATCCCTCATGCCCCCTAGCACCGGCTTGAGCGGTACACAATTTTCAACACTTAAAAGTGCTGGAATCCAAAAAAGTATTTTACAATCAGAGATATTCAGATCATTGGAGATAATCTAACACGACATTCAGTGCGTGTGTGCGTGCGTGCGTGTGTGGCACTTTGAGTTCCTTCTTTTTAGTTTTTTTAACTAAAGTGGTTCCAGTATTCCTTACTTGAGAACTGTATAATCACCAAACGGATATGTGGTCTGATTTTTAAATTGTTCTTTTGACAGCTTATCTAAAGCCTCTGATCCCTTTTCAAAATTCCATTTTATTTAGTTCTCACGTATTCTAATACTTGTTGACGATACGTCACTTCTCATGAAAGGGCACTAATGTGTCACATTGAAGGTTT
Organism: Ruditapes philippinarum; assembly: GCF_026571515.1. Taxonomy (NCBI): domain Eukaryota; kingdom Metazoa; phylum Mollusca; class Bivalvia; order Venerida; family Veneridae; genus Ruditapes; species Ruditapes philippinarum. Next base: position 104,800 of record NW_026861864.1, on the reverse strand, counting down.
CCACGATAACCATTATAAACACATCTGCGGATGTTTCAAAATTCCAAATTTCACCATGTCCATGTTTAAATGTTGTATTCTGTATAAGCCGGTGCTAGAGGGCATACTGTCTATGAAAAGGCCCAATCAAAGCTAGCTTTCCAACTATGTTGGTGGTTCTACTAACGTGCATGTTTGTGCCTTAAGTAATGCTACAAGGGGCACCTGTTACCTTCCTCTACCTGCAAAGCTGGAAAGTCGCCATATGGCTTTTACAGTGTCGGTGTTACTACCATATGACAACTTGTCTATGTTATGGAGGCTTCTTAACTTTTAATAGCCTTTCAAAATTTAGGAGTTAGAAATCCTACTTAGGACTTACAAACCCATGATAACGAGTTTCTTTTTCCTATTAAGGAATTTACAAACTTCTGATTATGTGCTATTTTCTTTAAAAAAAATTTAATTTGTAACTGTCAATGAAGTTTAAAATGCCGTATTAGGAGAATTTATACACTTATGAGTAGTCAGTAGAAACAAAATCCTAATTAAAAGCCTATTGAGCAGTTGGAGAGATTTAAGTATGATTTTATTTCTTAGCTCCTAATTAGTGCATGAAAGTACTAACTAATTATCAGAGTTACAAGGTCGTAATTAGGCTGATTTCTCCTAATTAAAAGTTAAAAAGCCTAATAAGTTGCAACTGGGAGTCATAAAGATCTAATAAGGTTTTTCTTCTGTTTAGAAGTAACAAAGTACTAATTAAGCGTTTATTACTCCTAATTAAAAGTAAAGAAGTCCTTATTACGAGTTTTTATGTAGAAAATTAAGGACGCTTCCGTAGAAAAAAAGAAAGAATTCCTGAACCCCCAAACTACAAAAATTGAAAATATTGAAGAGTAAGTTTAGTCGGTTCGAAACAATACGAAAAACGTCATGTTTTTAGAGATTTTCGACCGTGCGACCACATACACGCATCGAGGACATGTTGGAAGGAAAGTGACCGTGCGACCACATACACGCATCACATGATTCCCCTTCTCATACGAGAAAGGGACAAATAGCTGTCCGCCCTTTTATCAAAGGTCTGACTTTAAAAATATGCGTTTTCCTGTTTGTGTCTTGAATTGGTATATATACAAAAATAGTTATGCAAACTAAGCGGGTATCAGTTTTCGTCCTTTTCAGTTCGCTATGAAATTTCAAGAAGATCATATGTAATTTCAAGGAAAATCTTGACTTTAAAGTTTTTTTCTACTTTTCATTTTATGTCAATATGGGAATTGTTTAATTTCTGCAAAACATGAACGTTTCAAAAACGTTTTATATGCATTAAATGTGAAAGATATTTTTCACACTTTGTTTGCAAATATTGCCTGGGGGCGTTTTTTGCCAAATTCGGCATTTAATTTCTTAAATGACTTATCCTACTTGCAATAGAAAAGGTAATGTCATGGACTGCAAGAAAAAAGTAGGTTAAACTTAAGCAGCCGACACTGCTGAAACGGGTAAGACTGTACAGATTTGCAAGCCTAATCATTAACCGTACATGTAACATATTTACAACCACTTCAAGGTGGTGGTGGTAGTTTAACCTCGGGATCATGGCTGTAAGCCACTTTAAATTCACCGGAGAACAGTTTAGCCACCCATGCTGTCAAAATTTTTACATGTACGAGAGTCTCCACTTTCGCAAAGAACTAATAGCTTTTTAATATGCCAGAGCAGAGGTCCAGAGGGGTCTTTATTCTTCACGAGGGTCATTTTTTTTCCGTGTGGGGAGGTCATAATACGTTGATCGGGGGGTCAAAATATTAAGACTGAGGAGTTGGTCATAATTCCGGTACATTGCTGTCTGACCATGGTCGACACAGTTCATCATTCAGTCATTACATATGAAAATTTCCCTATATACGATGCATAGTCGTGTCCAGATTGAAAAATGGACACGTTCGTATAAGATATTGAGCGTGGTAAGAGATTAAGTGGCCTAATAGAAATTGTCTTACGTCTATATGCACTGTAACAGTCTGTAAGCTACAACTGCTTAAACAAAATGATATTCATTTGTTGATAAATGAACGACGACGAGAATTATATCTAGAGTAAATATAACTACTCAATTTATCTTCAGACGATAAACAAACTTTACCGATTTTATAACAACAGATTTTGATACAAAGATTTGAAATACAAATACAATTTTAAAAACATTAAAGAAATGAAGGACATATTATTTTTTCTAAGTCTGGTGACTTGCGGTAAGTCTACATTAAGTCTGTCTATTTTTGTTAATGAAAATCATCATCGTTAAATTTAGAAAATGTTTAACAGCTACCTATATATAGCTTAATTAACGTTGCAAGTCTATTTGAAATTTAAAATCTTAAAATTTAAGTTAAATCTTATTGATTGCCATGTGCAATATGGACATTTGAATGAAGGGTTCACAAAGGAACGGCCGTTATTTTTAGAAGTGAACCCTTCATTCAAATGTATATTCAAAGCTTTATGTTTACGTTTAAAGTTCTCTTTAAACTGACATATTTTTGTATAATAGTAATTCAATATATGAAATATCATTAACGAAGCTGAAAAATCTCTTTCTCAATATTGCGACAGGTTTAGCGCTCTATGTTGACCAAGGTATTCCGTACAATGATGGTCCACTGAAAGTTGGGGAGTTGACAGTATCTATTACAGTGGATGCCAGCCCTAAACATGTGAAAGGTAAGACTTTTTATCTGTATAAAAATAAGATTCACGTTGTGATGCAAAAAAATTAAAAAAAAAACCAAAAAAAAAAACAGTAGAATTTGATATGAAAAACAAAACAAATATTACAAGAATAAGTTTGATAAACAGTAGGCCGAAAGACACACCTCTTTGGTCCAGTTTTCAGTTGATTTTTAAAGATTGTCTAACGTTTTTTCATTATTTTATAGTCCGATAATTGCTGCTGAAACTTTTGACAACTACACGTACTCCCCCTCACAAAAAAGAAAGAAATTAATTATCGGAAACGTTCGAAGTTATATTTTCACACACTCTTTTAGCCAAGTGTTTGTATGATGTTGACTTTGCTGTAATGACAATATACTATGTTTTTAAGTATATTTCCCACTGGAAGTTGGCGACTACGCAGTGATATATTTCCTCGGTGGCCTAAACACACTTGTCCCCGCCGAGTTCTACAGTATATTTCTCACCAAACTAGCGTCACATGGCTTCTTCGTGTTTGGCGTGGACTATGATTACCCACTGATGCACCGTGGATTACGATTGAATCCGACTGTTGGTCAAGACATTGACAAGTACTTCAAAGAAATTGAATTTGTAAGACCTTTTAATCATTATTATTATTTTTATATCAGTGTAAAAGAATATTTCACAAATGAAACATTTTTGCAATAAAAGTACATGTATATAATTTATACAGCCGGAGAGACTCCATTAAAAAATAGCTAAAGCTACCGTAACAACAGTTACTGGAATGAATTTCTTTATCTTGAATTCTTGAGGGTTCTGTTCGGTGGTTCTGTGTTGGTACGACGTAAAAACCAATCAAAAAAGGAAAAAATAAACAACAAAATGAACAAACAAACTTTTGCTTATCAGATGTATTCTCGTTTGGCTTATTTCACCATCGATTCGAAAATTGTAAAGTCGTAAACTTATTATTTATATATTATTATATTATTATTATTATTATTATTATTATTATTATTTATTTATATATTTTCTTGTTTATTTACCAATGTTTAGTTAATGAAATATATGGACAATAAAACTGTGTCTGTACCACGATGGGACTACGTTGGTCTGATGTGCCATTCAGCCGGATGTGATGTTTCCATTCGTATGATCGAAACGGAGAAATATCCGTTTATAGTTAGTAAATATTTTGTCATTTTACAGATTTCGTATAATTTAAGTTTTCAAATGAATTTAATTTTTCTTCTTGGTAGTGTATCGTGGCGTCCGCACTAATTAAGTCTGTATTGAAAGAGCAAGGATTAAGATGTGTCCTGGAAACACATTCTAAATGATCCAATGATTTTCTAGTATTTCTGTGATGTCATCACTTTCACGTACTTCATTATCATGTAAAATAATTGACATTATAGTTTGTGATTAAATTCGAGTGCAAATCGTTTCTATTAATATTTTTCGTAGTCCTCCAATGTCATAGGGAGCCGGCACAGTATTTGGCTAGCATATAAAATACTTATTTGAACACTTGAAAACACTAGAAAAAAATCTTATCATTAAATATCATATAGACTATACAATATGTAATGGTAAGAACTTTTATTCTAGTGTGTTCAGGTGTTCAAATAAGTATTTTATATGCTTCCCAAACACTGTGCCGGCTCCCTTTGTCCAAGATAACTTGCTGACTTACTCAGTTTTACAAATTCAATGTAAATAAAATTGTAAATAATGAAATGTATTATTTCACAGTCCACGGCATTCCTGGAGCCATACAGTCAGATAATCCGACAACCTGTAAACTATACAATACCCGGTCTAATGTATGGTACACAACTGGCCGAGGAGGGTTTCCCACCTTGTAATATTAAAGGATATGATTTCGAACAGTTTTATGAACAGTGGAAATGTCCCAGAATTGCCATAGAAGCAGCGGTATGTTAGTGTTAAAATATAGATTATTTTTCCTAGAATATTATCTTCTCTACTGAATAGTTATGTACAGTGGTGTTGCCATTAATAGTAATTAATGTATTACGCATGAAACATTACGCAGCATGTCTGAATATAATATTTCTATATTTTCTTCTCTCTCTACACTCAAAGACATATTTCAGGCGATGGCTTTGCAAAATGCCTATAATATTAAACTTTGGCTAAGAAGATGTTTAGGTAAATGGATGAATTAATAATGCTTTGCAAAGTACTTGTAACATGAAAACTCATTCTATCTTTTATAAAATAAATTTAAATTTGCAGTTAAAACATATCTTATTTTCTTGATAATTTTTTCCCAGGATTTTGGTCATTGTGACATATTGGATCCGCTTGGCTGGGAAGGTAACTGTCTTTGGTATATCTTATAATGTCAATGAATTCTGATTTTCAATTTCACCAATTTCAGATAATTGTCAGTTATTTGTTATGTAATACATGTATTATGTCAATTATTGTTCATGCTATATTTTTTCTGTAAATCTTTTACTTTACATGTATAGTTTTAGTTTTCTTTAAAGCTTCGAAAATAAGATATTTTAAGGGAGATGTCGTTACTGAATTTCCGACTTTTGTGAAACACGTTTCTTTGGAGAACAAGGTGGTGTGTTTAAACATTTGATAAGCTTTGTTGCTTGAAAATGTATGGACACATTACTCAGTACTTTTAAAAAGTGTTGTTATCTTAGTTAACAGTGTATTTTGTTATTGATTGATTAAATAATTGACTAATTAATATTTATTCTAACACCACTCGCATTTTTACGAAAGCGTTCTGGTGCCAAATTAACATGTTCTAAAAAAATGATAAACTCCTGCGTAGGAGATATAAAAGCCTAATTAGGAGTTTGTACTACGTAGGAGTTTGTAACTCCTTCGTAGGAGATAAAAAAAAGTCTAATTAGGACTTTGTAACTCCTACGCAGGATTTTTTAAGCGCTCTTCTACGAAGGAATTATAAAGTCCTACGTAGGAGTTACAAACTCCTAATTAGGCTATTTTATCTCCTACGTAGGACTTATAACGTAGGAGTTTAAAAGTCCTACGTAGGAGTTAAAAAGTCCTACGTAGGAGTTAAAAACTCCTACGTAGGAGTTATAAACTCTTAATTAGGCTTTTTATCTCCTACGTAGGAGTTACAAAGTCCTAAGTAGGAGTTATCAATTTTATAGAACATTTTAAATTGGCACCAGGACGCTTATGTGCATTTTCCCTATTGAAGATACAGGGACAGATAGTACTTGTAAAATAATTCCTGACATTCGAACTCCAAACAGTGACTTAACTTAGCGATAAAATAACTTTTGAAATATATTATTTCTTGATTATAATCTATTAAAGGTTGTCACGTGACCCACTTCTGTAAGACGACAAACAACACAAGACTTGACATATATCGTCAATTTGTTCAGGGTGTGATGGCAAGTTTCTTCGTCTCCACACTTCAAGGGCGTGAGGGTGTTATAGAATATATCACTGACCCATCAAAACTAATCTTAAAATGTTTGGTATCCAAGTCGGACATTCACTGTTGATGATGTAATACTGAGATGTCATAAATTTTAAAGTTGAACGGAATATGTCATTAATATCTCATTTTGTGTATTTGTCTTCTATTTTTAACGAAAACGCTCTGTTTGATAAGTAAATCAGTGACTTACATGACGTTAGTGAAAGTCTTTTTCCGGTGTAACCACTTATGTTAAAGTTTTTGTAACACATCAAATATTTTCTAAGTCCATTGACATATGGCTTTGAAACTTTGCACACTTGTTCAAGATCATACCCCCAACCTGTAGACAGGAGAAGGTAACTCTATCAAGCATTTTGACAGAATTTTGCCCCTTTTTCGACTTAGAATTTATGTTAAAGTTTGTGTACCACCTCAAATATTTTCAAAGTCCATTGACATTCAAAGTCCATTGAAACTTTGAAACACTTGTTCACCATCATGCCCCAAACCTGAAGACAGGAGAAGGTAACTCTATCAAGCAAACGGATTTTTTTCCTTATTCGACTTAAAATTCACTTTCAAGTTTGCATGCCACATAACTACTCAGATATTTTCAAATTCCATTGACACCTGACTTTGAAACAAGTTGAAATTTTATACACTTCTTTTATAATAGGACTCTCTCCTATAACTGTAACATGGAAAAAGTTGACCCTTTTGTTAACTTAGAAATTTTTTACATTATTTAGACTCTTTTACAATCAAGCACTAAGAATAGTCGAGCGTGCTGTCCTACAGACAGCTCTTGTTGTTTTTGTTGTTGTTGTTCTCACACAGCAATATCATTGGTAAATGGTATTACCACTTTATTAACTACATTATTCTGTATAACCGCTTCTTGAACTGCAAGGTCGGAAACCCACGATCGAACCGTTAACATTAATCATTTATATTTATTTGCTTACATGTTTATCAACCGTGAGTATCAGGCGGTGCATGGGTGTTGATTATATTTTTTTTTTGGATTCAGAATTTATAATTATGCATATACTTGTATACATCGTCAATTTGGATTTTAATTGTGTACTGTTGGTTGCCTTGGCCTTTTTTAGGACAGTGTCTATGAATATATTAACAGAGACCGAACATTTAAAAATAAATGCATTCTATTTTAACATCTTCACGTCTAATTGAACTGAAAGTCATTTTACATCAACATGTTCGGTGTTAAATTTTCACCCACTAACCTCGTTTTAATAATATATAATTACCTTCCTTTTCTTTTCTGGAGAATAGACAGTTACAATACTTGAGTTTTACTGTAAAACATGCGAGTCATGCGTATGCAAAATCATTATCTTTTTACTATGTAGAAGACGTTTATTTATAAACATATATATGTATGTCTCATACAGTTCATTGCCATAACACATAACACATATACGATCATCAGTGTCAATACGTGCATTTTAAATTAACATATCGATCTATTTATGTGCAGTGAATAAATCTGGCGTTTTAAATTGAAACATATCGATAACTTTTTGTCGTTCATAAAAAAATCTTCTTTTCGATTATTGGAAGAGCTGCCACTTATTTTAATTAATTGAAATCAGCGGTGTACTGTCGATACTTTGCGTACATATGTGTGCGGTTTTTTAAATTGTTTTGTGTTTTTTTTTTGTTTTTTGTTTTGTTTTTTAATTTGCTTATGTGTACAATTACAGCTTGAATTTGCTATTCCTTTTATTATTACATCAATATTTTTGACAAATACGGGTGTTTTAAAAGCATACTATTCATCGCTCTGTGAGTGTGGAGACCCTGGTTCGAATTCAGGAAAAGGCATTTTTCATTTCATTGTTTTTAGATGTTTTTCAACTAACTGGATTTTTGAACATAAGTTTTACACAGATTCGCTTTCAACAGACTGAGTTAAAGTGAAGTCGATAATTAGGGTGAAAATTGACTAAATGAGCCGAAATTGTGTTCAACATAAGGCAAATGGAATTTAGAATTTCAAATACATGTAGAATAAAATTAGAAATACTATTCAATCTGTTCAATAAGTGCAAAGAAATCAAATACATTTCTGTTATAAGTTTAACTTTCAATTGTGAAAAACATTAGATTAATTACAGGTTTATAAAAGAGATAATTGAAACTCACGTGACGAACTTTTCTCGCCGAGGCGCCAGACCTCTACCGTTGGTCCATTGCCCTAGATTCAAGAGGGAGGTCTGGCGCCTACTTTCAAAAGTTATAATAAAAGAATTCACAAAAAAATATTTAAAAAATGAAAGTTAAAACCATACCCTAAAAATGTGCGCAAATGCATAACTAACAGAACTGGCTCCTTTGCGATTTTGCAAGATGACGGAACTGGTTTATTTGCGATGATGCTATGTCAATCTATGTCTTAAGTACCAGTTAGATAGGTGCAATGGTCTCAATATATTAGTAAGTCGATCTGTACGTTTAATTTTTTCTTCAATTTTTTTAAACGCATAAACCCAACTTTCTTCGACCGACGTTACTGAAATAAACGAAAACAACAGAAAAATGCGGTTATTTCAAGGATGAATAATGCGGTGTCCAAATATACAAAAACAGGTTATTATTAAAGTGGTACTACAATATTGATTCTATACATATTTATATTGTATTTTGATCAGTCATGTGAGCTGAACGCACTAGAAAGGCGTTATATTTCGTAATCAAAGCAATATTATTCTCACTATGCCCCAACTGTACTTAGTGAAGCATTTTTATGGTGGCTAATTTCTGCCATTTCGTGTTTTCGTGTCGTCGCCCCTAAAAAGGCGAAGGCGAAGACACGATAAAATCCTCACTGGCGTAGACAATCTTTGTATCGGCGCCCTATATTTGTCGTGTCGCCGTGTCCTCTTCTCAAATTGCGAAATGGAAAGATTTCTACCCGCCAGCACGATAATTTTGCAGAAAAAAATCTCGTGTCTTCGGCTATTAAAATATCGTTATTTCGCCTAAAATACATCGTGTCTTCGTATCGGCGCCCTCAAAAGTCGAAGGGGGAGACACGATAAGTGAGCATATTATCGTGACTTTTGAGGGGCGAAGATACGAACTGGCAGAAATCAGCCACCATACATTTTGCATGTAGTAAAGAGAAATAAACTTCAAATGAACTGACATATTTTACCTTGTTTTGGGGAAAACTATCTTTATCTTTCTGCTCGTCTGCAGGCTTGACATCCATTTTGTACGACAGAAAGATACGGTGTCACTGTCAGAAGTAAGATATTTTGACGCTGCGCGCAAAAGTTGTTGTAAACGCTCTTTCTACGTGAAACTGGTACTGGTTCATTGGCGATGGTATGTAAGATGACAGTTGATTCAAGATTTAGCCAGGGATGAAATAAATTGCATAAATCTATACATAGCTGTTACCTACTATCTGAACTCAACTGATTCAGATAATACAATATCGTTTTTGTCTGCAACATCTGTGAGAACTGCACGATCTGTCATCTTTGCAAAATATGTTGCGGATTGTCGATATGCGACGAGATATTTATTAAAATCATTTTAAACCGTTTATTTGTTATAAGTCGAGCGTTACCCGCGCCCGGTGGTAGCTCTTGTTTAGATAAGCATTTGCTGACGTTTTTATCAACTATTTATGCTTTTAGCTATAGGAAAATCAATCGCGAAAATAACAACCGCGGTAATTTAGGATTCTATACTTGTATATGCGTGAACTCGCCAGCCTTGAACTTCTTTTTCTCCATGTACTGATAAGCTATATATTATAATAAGTTCATTATGATACTTAAACATACGTAGTATTCATATACATACTTAAAATAATTGTTAAGTTGAGATGATCAGATCAGTGATATAATGTATGATATAGTTGTACTTGGTGCTGGAGTGGTCGGTTTATCAACGGCAGTAAGAATTCAGGATGTGTTACCTGATAGAAAAGTGACATTAATCGCCGACAAGTTCACTAAAGATACAACGAGCGACGGAGCGGCAGGAATATTCCGACCGTCTGTGGAGAAAACACCGGTGAAATGTTTACAACAATACAGGTACTTTAGTATAGTTTACACAGCCTGTACACGTTCTATTTTATATCTTAAAATGCATATAAGCAAGTTACAAGTAGCTTAATTAAACATTTATTTTATTTCAGTGACACACGTAGATTTAAAATTTATTATTTAGAAGAAAGGCATGTATTGTATTTTATGTTGTTGTTGTTATTGACAACACTGATTCTCATATTGATCAATCGATTATGTCTCAAATACATACCGGTTAAAGGGTTAGATGCAGTAAGGGGCACATACGCTTGGGCCTCGCCAATAAAAAAGAACATTTATCATTTTAACATATATCTTAATATTGAAGTAAAAATCCCAGGGAATTGATTATAAACATGATTTTTTAATTCGCGTGGAAATTGAATGAAACCAATTTTGAGCCCACTTGGGATTATATGCTAAAAGTAACTGAGAATAAGCTAATGCTGAACAAGAGGGGGTCACTGTCTGACCCCAAAGTGTATCTTAAATAATCAACCCCAATAAATCTAAAACAATATTTATTATATTACTAGTATTATGTTGAGCACTTTGTTCGAAATAGCGACGAAGACATTTGAGCCGCGTCACGACAAAACCAACATAATGACTTTGCGACCAGGATGGATCCAGACCAGCCTGCGCATCCGCGCAGTCTGATCAGGATCCACGCCTTTCGCTTACCAACCCTATTACAAGTAGAGAAACTGATAGCGAACAGCATGGATCCTGATCAGACTGCGCGGATGCGCAGGCTGGTCTGGATCCATGCTGGTCGCAAACCCATTATGTTGGGTTTGTCATGACACGGCTCATTTCATAAAACTGCTTAGTGCAACATGGTCCTGTTGTGGCTGCTAAATTAATGTTAGTTTCTTGGTGTCTTCTGAAGTATCGCTAGGACGGAAAACAAGCCAACAAGTGTCGGCTACATGACGGTTATCGCGAAACCAACAAAAAAAACCGGACTTCATAGCTGCACATTAATGGTATGTTATCTCATTGTCATGCGGTGCTCGCACAGGAAACATGTCAATTTGCTTTAATGGACTTGAAGTTAACGTCGTTCAAACAAATTGGGGAAAAATAAGTAGCGAAGTTAATTTAATGTCCTGGTTTTGCTAGTGTACGGATTCATTGTTTCATATAAATATAGTCATGTTCTACGCTACCGGTTTTCCACTTGTGATAATTATTTACAATAGTTGACCAAGTTTTCAAGTTTCAAGCGTTTATACAGCATAAACATACAATAAACCTGTTCATTGGTATACATATGATATAACCAATTGACTGTTTAAATCAGTTCAGTCGCGCATTTAAGATAACTGACTTTCTGCATGTGATAATTCGCACCAATACTTACTAGTAACTTACTTTCTATCTGTAATCAATATAGCCGCACAAATATTTTTTCTGGCATTCTAACTGTGATAAATATACATGTAGTCGTACACATTTCCTGTCTGTGATCAATGTAGTCCAAACAGTGGTTTTCTGGCTTTCTGTCTGTGATCAATGAAGTTGCACCTGTAGTTAACTGGCTTTTTGTCTGTGATCAATATAGTCGCACATGTAGTTAACTGGCTTTCCGTCTGTGATAAGTGTAGTCGTACAAATTTCGTGTCGGTGATCAATGTAGTCGAAACAGAAGTTTTTTTGGCTTACTGGTTGTGATCAATGTAGTCGCACTTGTAGTTTACTGACTTTCTGTCTGTGATCAATGACGTTGCACCTGTAGTTTATTGGCTTTCTGACTGTGATTTATGTAGTCGCACCTGAAGTTTACTGGCTTTCTGATTATCATGAATATAGTTGTACAAATTTCGTGTTTGTGATCAATGTAGTCGAAACAGTAGTTTTCTGGCATTCTGGCTGTGGTTAATGAAGTTGCACCTTACTGTCTGTGATCAATGTAGTCGCACTTGTTGTTTACTGTTATTCTGTATGTGATCAATAACGTTGCACCTGAAGTTTGCTGGCTTTCTGACTTTGATCAATGTAGTCGTACAAATTTCGTGTCGGTGATCAATGTAGTCAAAACTGAAGTTTTTTTGGCTTACTGGCTGTGATCAATGAAGTCGCACTTGTAGTTTACTGACTTTCTGTCTGTGATCAATGATGTTGCACCTGTAGTTTATTGGCTTTCTGACTGTGATTAATGTAGTCGCACCTGAAGTTTACTGGCTTTCTGAATATCATGAATATAGTCGTACAAATTTCGTGTTTGTGATCAATGTAACCGAAACAGTAGTTTTCTGGCATTCTTGCTGTGATTATTTGAAGTGAAGTTGCGCCTGTAGTTAACTAGCTTTTTGTCTGTGATCAATATAGTCGCGCACGTAGTAAACTGGTGTTCTGTCTGTGATCATTGTAGTCGCATTTTGCAGTCTTACCTGTAGTTTACTGGCATTCTGTCTGTGATCAGTGAAGTTGCGCCTGTAGCTAACTGGCTTTTTGTCTGTGATCAATGTAGTCGCGCACGTAGTAAACTGGTGTTCTGTCTGTGATCATTGTAGTCGCATTTTGTAGTCGCACCTGTAGTTTACTGGCTTTCTGTCTGTGATCAATAAAGTTGAACATGTAGTAAACTAGCTTTCTGTCTGTAATTAAAGTATTTGCATACGTTGTTAACTGGCTTTCTGTCTGTGATAAATATAGTCTTACCTGTAGTTTACTGGCATTCTGTCTGTGATCAGTGAAGTTGCGCATGTAGCTAACTGGCTTTTTGTCTGTGATCAATGTAGTCGCGCACGTAGTAAACTGGTTTTCTGTCTGTGATTATTATAGTCGCACCTGTAGTTTACTGGCTTTCTGTCTGTGATCAATAAAGTTGCACATGTAGTTAACTGACTTTCTGTCTGTAATTAAAGTATTTGCATACGTAGTTAACTGGCTTTCTGCCTGTGATCAATGCAGTCGCACCTGTAGTAAACCTGCTTTATGTCTGTAATCAATGCAGTCGCACTGGTTTTATATATGTGATCAATATAGTCGCACCTGTAGTTGACTGGCATTCTGTCTGTGATCAATGAAATTGCACCTGCAATTAAAGTAGTCGCAAACTTAGTTAACTGGTTTTCTGTCTGTGATAAATATAGTCGCACATGCAGTTTACTGGCATTTTGTCTGTGATCAATGAAGTTGCACCTGTAGTAAACTGCCTTCTGTGATCCATGCAGTACCCGTAGTTTACTGGCTGTCTGTCTGTGATCAATGTGGTCGTAGCAACAGCTAGCTAACTGACTTCTCTATGTTATCAACGTGTTATCACACAAATAGTTACATGTAAGTGATTTCGAGTCTGTTATCAATGTAATCACAACTATAGCTTACTGGTTTCATGTCTGTTTTCAGTGTAATAACACAAATAATTTTAGAAATATAGTCGCACTTATAGGTTTCCTGATTTTTATCAGTGAAGTTGCTTCAAGTTAAGTGACTTCATGTCTGCGACTTGACGCCCCAGTTTTCTGACTTACTGTCTGTTATCAATGTAATCACACCTAACTGACTTTCTGTATGTGATAAGTATAGACCTATCAATAGCTTACCATTTTCCTGTTATCATACTAAAAATACTGACTTCATATGTTGTGCAACATCAGTGTAATCACAAAATTAATATTACTGGTTTTATGTATGTTATCAATGTAACCACACAAGTAGTTTACTGGTTATAGTCTTTTATCAATGTAGCCACACAAGTAGTTAACTGGTTATAGTCTTTTATCAATGTAACCACACAAGTAGTTTACTGGTTATAGTCTTTTATCAATGTAACCACACAAGTAGTTTACAGGTTATAGTCTTTTATCAATGTAACCACACAAGTAGTTAACTGGTTATAGTCTTTTATCAATGTAACCACACAAGTAGTTAACTGGTTATAGTCTTTTATCAATGTAATAACACAAGTAGTTTACTAGTTATTGTATTTCATCAATGTAGCCACACTTAATGTCTACTGGCATTCTGATTGGTATTAATTATTTCTTGTCTTCTTTAAGGACATGGTGTCAGGATTCATTTAAATGGTATCACACATTGAATGTAGAGGATGATCCCAGTGAAACAGGCGTTATACGTCTATCAGGCTACCATTTTGCAAACAAAGGCTCAAATGTGAGTTTAGCAACATCTTTGCTTCAATGGTTTTATTAACTTGCAGACAAGAACCTTTTGTAAAGTTTTTTTCTAGTATTAATTACGTACATGAATTTTTACAAGGAACATACAAGTGTTGATCGACATTTCAATTATTCTGATTAATAAAATAAAATTTTAACAAAATATACAGGCAACCATTTTCAGTTACGATTGTGTAGTTTTAATAGCACAGTATCATAGATATCTAATTGTCCGTTTTACATTCCAATAACAATAAAATATCAGTAAAGTTCATATAACTAAAATAATTGTATAATGATTGTAAGTCACGTATCATTGAATACAAACCGACTTTCGTATCTTTTCGACCCTTTCCGTCAAACTCCGGATACTGATTTCGACGGTTGCAGAAACCGGAAGTGTACGTACCAGTCCTGATAACATTATTTTGGATTTGGTTTTAATTGTACATCAGCGAGTATTTTTAAATTGATTATGTTTGTAAGACATATGTTTAATCATTATTTTACCGAACTTGGATGTCAAATATATATTGTACATTCGTTATGTTTTAACAAAGATTCCACCTTGTGTTTTTCTCTACATCTATAACCACGTGCTGGAACTACTTAAAGTGCGAGGTTATTTTGAATAATAAACAAGGTGCTCCGATTGATGCACCGATACTAACAGGTGCATGTTTGTTGTAAGAAAATTTATAGTTATCATTAATCATAATAATTTTAAAAGAGTTGATGGCGTTTTGTGCAATAAAGACCAAGGTATCATCTGTAAATTAATAAAATTTGGTACAGTCAATATGACAACATTGTTTATTTAGCCCCCAAGATTTCACTACGGTATCACTGAATTGACAGAAAAAGAGCTTGCCGATCTGCCTGGAAATTTTAGGTAATATAATTATCCAATTAGATCTATATATTTATTTAATTTCCTAGTAACCGTAAATTACCCAGATACAGTCAAACCTGTGAACAAAGGTCTTCCAGGGAAGAGACAGATACTGGCCTTTATAGACAAGTTGTCTTTATTTGGAGGTTACTTCATTTTATAAAAAAAGTAGTCTTTATTTGCAGGGTTTTCTTTATTCAGAGATGGTCATTAACCCAGGTTTGACTGTACGTTTTTTTCTGCTTCACTCCAAATTAATAACATATTATGTATCAGTTTATTAAGCCATTCTTGTTGATGTTCCAAGAACGATTCTCAATGTAACTGCTTAAATGTATTAAACAATATATTAATCATGTTATAAAATTGTTAATATCATTTTATTACTACAGGCTTGATGTTTTGTGTTATATTTTTAAACAATTTATTTCTGTTATAAAGTTTTGGGTGGAAATATACAAGTTTGATGATTGAATGCAGAAGATACTTGCCTTGGTTAACAAAAAGGTTTGTGTTCTTTTCAGTATATATTTATTATATTTATCAGTTGAGTAAACAATGCTGGTCTTCTTGATATTTCATTATATGATTAAGAAACCCCAGTTTTGTATACTAGTTGTTAGAAGAAGGTAAAAACATATATTTGTAAGGTTAGAGAATACTATGTATTATCATGTTGAAAGTACACCTGTAGATAATGTTAGATCGTTAAGGACAACAAAGAAAGCATTTTTAACGATATTATAGGTTTGTTTCGAGAGGTGGTCGCATAGAAAAGAGGAAAGTCAACGAGATACTTGAAGTAAGTACAAAATGTATATCAAAAGATCCTTATTTTGACGGGGAAAAAAAGATCATAATTTTCTTTTAATGATCTCATAAGCTGACACAGTCTCATATTCAATGTTTTTGAGTTGTTTGCTCACATATATCTTCTATTATCTTTTAAACAATACACCAATTAATTAACTATTCAATCAGAATGAACCGGTATATCGTGCAGTGGATGTAAACATTATCAAAAATTGAAGTAAATATCAACTTTTTATAGTTTGCAGGAAAATGTTCTCTGCTTGTGAACTGTACCGGTTTTGGCTCGTCGACTCTCTTGAATGATAAAAAAGTGTTTCCTGTAAGAGGACATTTGATCAGGGTAAGTTTTGTTTCTTAAAATTTCAAATCATTTACATAAAAAAGCAACAAACAAAATACAAACAAACAAATAAATACTTCTAGTCGACAATTATCGAGTTTTCGTCATCATGATTTCGCATCTTCACCATCGTATTTTTGAGTTTTCGCATTTTGGTCGTCGTATTTTCGTGATTTTCAAGTTTTTGCATTTCAAATTTCTTAATCGTAGCAATAACTATATACTGACTGAGGATATATTTATGTGTTTGAGAATGATTTGTTACTAGAACATAATTATTAAGTTATATTTCAAAAATTGTATATACAGGTTGCAGCACCATGGGTCAAGCATTTTTATGTTTGGGATGATGCTTCCAGTTACATTTACCCAGGGTGAGTCTGTTTGATCAAGTATATTTAGAGGTACATCTAAAACATGATTCTACACAATCTTACCATCTCGAGCTCCGTGTTAAAGATGATGCTACACAAGCACGCAGAAATAGAGTTCATGAAAACGTCATGTAATGTTTTCATTTTGTTGATTAGAGGAACGAAACTATTGTTTCTTTTACAATATACGTTGCATTCAAAGTTAATTACTGTAGTTGTTAGTAAACAAACAAGCATGATGGTATATAAACCACCATTTGTTGTTTTTTTTATTGTTTTTTTATACATAATTTTTATAATATTTTTCTTTGCAACAATATTTGCAGACAGGACAATGTTGTACTAGGGGGCACGCGCCAAAAAGACCAGTATGAAACATCTGGCGGTTGGGAATGGTTTGATGACGTAAAATCAAGATGTGTTAATCTTCTTCCCGGGCTCAAAGTATTCTAATTTAATATTTCTGTTGCTATTTTTTCTTACACAAGCCTACTACAATCTCGTCTGCACATTTTGTGGCGTCTGTATTAAATGAACGGATAATTAAACATTTTATTCGTGCTTGGTTTTACTTAGTAAGGAACTGACAAGTCAACACTGATTTGTCTAGCTGATCATCAAATACCGTAATATATTTTTTATGCATGGGCGATGGATTATATATGTATTTCAGATTTCGTTTCTCAAAATTCAAATGCCATTTATGACTGAAATATTTAGTTAATTTCAAACAATGATGACATATATTTCCAGAATTCTGAGGTTATAAACAAATGGGTTGGACTGAGACCACACAGGGCATTTATTAGGTTGGAAGTAGAAGATCTATCATGCAATGGAAAACAGTTAAAGGTTGGGTCTAACATAGATTGCATACACAATTACAGTTCTTCCTTTTTTCTTTCTTTTTTGTTGTTCTCTGTTCTGTTATGAAGGCTTAGATAATTTTCGGGGAGGTTTTTTTTTAAACTAAAAGTACCAGACGCACATACTATAGCGTTAGGGATTCCATAAGCACCGAGAGTTGTGTTCATGAGCTTTACTGCAGTCCCTCAGGCTATCACCGTGGGTTTACTTACCGATAATAACCCGTTTTTTGTTTTTGCTTTCAATACTTTCATTTGATAGCCTAACTATCATTTTTCACATAATCCAAATTGAAAGTGTACATTTATTTCCTCTCAAAGGCAGTAAGCCACCTGAATATTATTTCAGGTGGTGATTCTCTATAAATAAATAATAATTAAGCGAGAAATAAAGCATGATAAGAAACTATTTTTTCACAAAACTATATGGTTTTGCAGGTTGTGCATAATTACGGACACGGTGCTAACGGGGTGGCACTGAGTTGGGGCACTGCCATTGAAGCTACCGAAATAGTCAAAACCATACTTAGCCAGGAATCATCCAGGTTCAAGTCAAAGTTATGATGATTTTTGTGTTAGTTATAAATTATAAGATATTTTAGTTAATGTGTAGGTTTTAGTTAAGCAATCCTATTTTATTGTCCGTTTTATACAAAACAGTACACAAATAATACAGAGAAGGATACGGTTATTTAAACATGTATAATATGTATATGACCTATTAAAGGGTGTAAAGATATATCTATTGGAAAAGAGTTTTTGACAGTAAAAATGCATGCGCCCCTCTTAATGAAAGATACAAACAACTTTTTTTCATATGGGTATTTTGAAATTATTTCTTTTCAAAATTCAATTAACAATTTTGGCAACAGACATAAAGTTTTATACACTGTAAATCTAAAATGTCGTTATCATTATTTTTCAAAACATTATTTATGTACATTGTTACAGTTTCAAAATAAATCCATTGGTCATACTGCTGAATCAGCTTTTTCGTTTTTACAATAAGTACAGTTTTAGTTATTAAGTAATTTGTATGGAAGTCAAAATGCTTAAATGTTCCTTTTGTCTCCTTTATCACAAATTATTTGACACTGAGCGCTGTTTTCTTTAGGCGAATAGCTCGAACCTTTCAATCTGATCTCCTCGCAATAGTCTCATATACGATGTTTACGGAAAGACCCGATGGTTTACGATTTAAGTTTGTTATTACACTACTATATTTCTACAGAAGTAAATTTCTATATTCTGAGGCGTAATTTACATGTTTACCTTAGTATTTATATATATGTTATGAATAAAAAGAAATAATATTACATCTTGTGTTGAGTTTGTTATACTACTCGTCAGAACTATTGATGGCGCTTGAATTTTTTGAGAATTTGGCTCCCTATAAGATGCTAGAGGCATTTTGTAGTACAAGTGGTATCTTGGTGTATTTTACCTATTTAAGGTATGCTGAATCCGATAAAGGTGGATACCAAATTAAAAAACTTGATCTTGACCATTGAAATGGCCATTTAAAATGACCACTAAAATGGCCGCCAAATTTCTTTATCATAAATGGATGATATTTCAAATAAAACTTTTAAGGAAAGGAAAAGCCTGAAATTTGTCACAAAGCATGTTTAGGTAAAAACAAATTAGACAATTAGACACCAAAACAGAATTAAAAAAAAAACAAAAAACAATCCAATATGGCTGAAAAACCCATGATGTCAGACATTTTTCTATAGGCCAATATGATAGTAATATAGAAGTAATATTAAAGATAGTACTGAAAATTTTAAGGCATTTACGCAGCGAACATTACACTCTTTCCTGCCCTATCTGCATGATATAGAGCTTTCATGTATTTTATCTGGCACTCAGATGCGTACTTATATTTGCACAGCGTGCGTTGTGAGGGGGTTAAAACGCGTGCATACAAAAAAGGCACTCTTG
Organism: Ruditapes philippinarum; assembly: GCF_026571515.1. Classification (NCBI taxonomy): domain Eukaryota; kingdom Metazoa; phylum Mollusca; class Bivalvia; order Venerida; family Veneridae; genus Ruditapes; species Ruditapes philippinarum. The sequence goes on along the minus strand of NW_026861864.1, from coordinate 85,232 downwards.
GGTTTTGGTGTTCGTTTTTCTGTTATCGGTTTTCGTCGCATTTCTCTGCGTCAGTTCTTCTGTTATTGGTCGTGATTTTCGTTCTTCTGTAATCGGTCCTGGTATCAGTTCTTTTGTTATTAGGTGTTCTGTTATCGGTTCTCGTCTCTGTTATTCTGTTATCGGTCCTGTTCTTTTCCGTTCTTCTGTTATCCGTTCTCGTGTCTATTCTTCTGTAATCAGTCCTGGTGTCCGTTTTGTTGTTGTCAATTCTTCTGAATATCAGGTCCCGTCTCTGTTATCGATCCCCGTCTTGATTTTTCTGTCATCAGTCCTCGTCTATGTTATTATATTATCAATCCTCGTCTCCGTTGTCTTGTTGTCATTGCTTCTGTTATCGGTCCCTGTATGTTATCGGATATCCTCTTCGTTCTTCTCCGTTCTACTGTAATCGTACTCGTGTCTTTTCTTCTGTAATCAGTCCTGGTCCTCCATTTTCTTGTTGTTAATTCTCCTGTCATCGGTTCTCGTCTCTGTTATCGATCCCCATCTCCATTCTTCTGTCATCAGTTCTCGTCTATGTTATTCTGTTATCAGTCCTCGTCTCTATTTTTCTGTTATCAATCCTCGTCTCCGTTGTCTTGTTGCCAGTTCTTCTGTTAGCGGTCCCTGTCCTGTTATGCTGTTATCGGTTCTCATCTCTGTTCGCTTGTTGTCAGTGCTACTGTTATCGGTTCCTGTCATTGTCCGCTTGTTGTCTGTTCTTTTGTCATCGGTCCCTGTATCCGTTCTTCTGTTATCGGTCGACTTCTATGTTCGCTTGTTGTCAGTTCTTTTCTCCGTTCTTCCTTCTGTAATCTGTCGTCGTCTTCGGTCTTGTACTTTCGGTACTTGTTTCCTGTTCGGTTAAGGTCTTCGTCTTGTTTCTATCGCTGCCGTCACTCTGTGTCAATGTCCTGGTTTTGTCAGTCTTGTAGTCATTTATTCGTTCAGTGGAGTAGCGGGGGATCGAACTCACGACCCCTTGACTTGTAGGCAGACAGTGTTACCACTGCACCATAGCGCCCGCTCTGAATAATAACCGTTTTTGAAAATGCTTTATACATAAAATACTATTTCAATGGCTAACAAAGGGTGTATTACAATTATATTTCAACCCCTCTTCTATGTAGCCAACCCACGTGACTTTTATATATGATCAAAGAAAATAGTACTCCATTTTTTACAAGTTATATTTTTATAGATAACTTTGCTGTTACTTTAAGATATCCTGGAAATTTATTGGAGGGTACCCGGAATTTTAATGTATATCGAATGATGTGATAATCTTCTTGTAGATTTTCTTAAAATCGAGACTGGATTCCAAAATTTTCGAGAGCTGCCATGGTATAGCAAGCACACGTAGCAATCTCCCAGTTTCAGACATTTTATGACTCAATGAAAATATGGTGTTGTTATTGTTGTTGTTGGTGTTTTTAACTTTAACTTTAAATTACAAATTAAATAGTCACTTATTTTTAAACAAGATGGTAAACATTGGTTGTTTTCTGTATTTTTGTTAAGAATGTGATAAGTATACACTTTAAAGTTTAAGATGACTTTTTAATATTATCGATTATCCATCGCCTTGAAAAAAGATTTTGTGTTGATTTTGCGCATACTTAATCCCGCTTTTGCATGTTGTGGAACAACAATAATTCATTTGTTTGTATACACAGTCTCATTGCTTATTTTGTCAATTATGAATACATTACAGCACTAATTGAATTTGATTTCGTTGGTAATGTTTACGAGAATTAATATGGAGTATATAGAGGACATTTGTTTGTTTGTGTGTAAGATGAAATTTTATTTCATCGAGTGGGCTTTAAAAACAGTATATCCACGAGTGGCGTGGCCACGAGTGAGAATACTGTTTTTAAAGTTCACGAGATGAAATAAAATTACATCTGACACAAGACACAAACAAATTCTTTTTATTTTATGCTCAAAAATAAGTTAAAACAAAATTTCCTTGATAATAACTTTAATATTAAAATCTCTTTTCCCCATTGTAGCCTCTATTATGTACATGTATTAGTCCAATTTTATTATAAAATACAAGAAGTCTTGGGCTGAAAAATAAGTTCGACAATCAACGTTAAATGGCGATGATATTATTCATTTTATTAAAAAATATGAATGATCGCTTATTTTAATAATAAAAACAACAATTTTAGTAGGAGAAAAAGTCCAACCATCCATCCATATTTCTGTTACTTACTGTGAATTTTTATTAGACCTTGCTCTGGTAAATGTAAGCGGCCGCCATTTTTAAAAGTTGTGTATTTCACGGGAGGAAAATAATTGTGTTTGATGCAGAGGGATATCATTTGGATTTGTTAGTCATACACCTTTTTAATAGAAAGAAAACTTATTTGAGGAGTGTGACAGACAATAAATAAGTGTTGACAGATGTGTAAACATTTAAAAAGTGGCTAGGAAACTGGAATTGGAAACTTGGAATTGTTGAAAGGCTGCCTTACGAACGCTGAGTTGTTTACTTATTCTTCGGGTTGATGGCTGTCATTGCTTTTCAAGTTTTCATAAAGCATACGGCAGTTATTGCTCGTCGGAAACTTAAATATGCCCAAATGTCATCAAGAGCAGTTTTGCATGTGGAAGAAATGTATTTTTCAGACTGTTAAAATGAAACAAAAAAATTAAGTGACGATATTTGCTGATTGGTAATTTGGATGAATAGAAGTAAGTTTTCTTCTTTTTACTACTTTTTACATTTGATTTATTTATCAATTTCGGCTTTGCTTTTCTCTAAACAGTCTGACATTGTCAAAATTGTCAGCAAAAAAATAAAATTGAGGTACCACATGGGGAAAATCTTAAGAAAGTAGTTTTGTCATTGAAAAGTTTGAAATTATAATTTTCACTGTGAAATTATCAAATATAATTTTCACGGATAAATCATTAATCCACTGAAAAGCATGAAATAAAAAAAAAATTCTTATTTATATATTTTAAGTCATATCTGCTAAAAATGATATCGTCATCGTTACTTCCGCAGTAGCACAGCCGGTTAAGTGATTGACTGATGTGTTCGATTCCTACTGATGCTTTTTTAAGACCTGTTTTTTTTTGTTTTGTTTTTTTTTTGGGGGGGGGGTCGGTTTGTGTTGTGTTTATGGCATTGAAATGACATTTTTTGACATTTCAAAATAATTATTCATTTTAAACCATAATTACCATAATAAGTGCAAAATTTATGAAAACAAAATGAACAACTTAAAAAATCATAGCTACAAATAATGTTGAAAATTACGGAACACCTGAAGTGACATTTTCCACATTTTCTCCCTGAATTGAATTCGTTTTTACGAGATAATAATTCCCAATTAGAAATATTATTTCGTTTGTAACGAAATATAAATTCTTAATTAAGAAATATTGATTTGTTATTATGAAATATCATTTCGTAATTACGAAATATTAATTCGTTATTACGAAATATTATTTCGTAATTACGAAACAGTAATTTGTTATTACGAAATATTTATTCTTTGGTAATATTTATAAAACTAAGTTTATTGTTAAATATAAGTCAAGTAAACAAAACATTAAAAGTGTTTTTGCTAGTAAAACAGTACTGTATATACTGTTTATTGAGCCATTATGCTTATAATCGCTATATTTGGTGGCCAATCTCATTAAAATCTGATCATATTGAATAGTCATTTGATATTGACAAGAATAATTAATTGCATCATATTGTATCATAGTTTTAATGACCTATTTTAGTATTTTTAAGCGGCCATTTTGAATTGATCTTTTGAATGTCAAGGTCAATTTGATTTTCTTGGTATCCACCTCATCGTCTTCAGCATACCCATATTAGGTTAAAACACTCAAGATATTACTTAAAATCAGTTCTGTCTTATATGGCGACTTTCAAGCTTTACTGGTGGAGGACCCCAGGTGTCACTCTGTGCATTTATTTCAGGCACGAGCGGGCATCTGAGTAGAACCACCGACTTTCCGTGTCCTTGCTGTTAACCTTCCTCACGTGAAAGAATCCAAAGTTTCTGGTCCACAGCGATTATGGACAAGTGGTTTGAAATCAACGTCCTTAACTAAAATAGTCGAGGCGAGACAGTGGCAAACTTATTTTGAAAAATATGAAGCCTGTATTTTGGACATGTTTCTTTTCTCTTTCGTCAAAAATATAGACAATGTCTTCAAACTTGTGACGGTTCTTTTGTTAAAAGGTAAATTAGGCATCCATCCTTGTGTCTTTCAATTTATACCATACAATCTCAAATGGAAAACGTCACCAATATCATAATAAATGCCGTTTGGACAATAAATCTTAAAGCTGTATGCCTCAAGGTTAGCAAAACTATTTCAAGAAAGTCAAACTTGAGGTCAATGTAGACTTAAAGAAAATTCAAAAAATTGTAAGTAATAATTTACATGTTATAACTTACATGTGCGTAATGACTTATTTTGCAGGGCTTTTTTTACATGTTTTGACCTCTTTGGTAAATTATGTAGATTTTGCAGTTTTGCTATTTCAATTTGTAAATCACTTTCTTTCTTCATTTCACAATATTTTGCTTTTAAATATCTTTTCAATTTTTGTCATGAAATTAGCAAAATTAGCATGCTGCTTTCAGCACAATATATAATTTAATCACGGGAAGCCACATACGTTTTCTTCTCTTTTTTTCCCCGAAATAATCGTCGGATACCCTCTCAAACGTATAAATGTTCGTGTTTACAGATCCTGTAGTATATGATCATATCTAATATCATAACTGCTAACACATACAAAAATATCATATATTTATTGCAAAACAAGTATAAAAAAGCTCATCAAGTACAACAAAATATAAATACAATAACAGAGAAACAAGTTTATTCTGATGGACAATTATCTTGTACCGTATCCCGGAAACTAGACGTGTTGACACCAAACGATCCGAGAGTTTTAATGAGTTTGTCGACAATCTGGGAGTCGAGTGTTCTGGTTCGGCTTAAGATCCAGGCGAAGTCTGCCTGCACAAAGCCTCCTAAGTCAGTACAGGACCACACGAGAGAGTAGTTATCATAGTCGGTATCCACAATCCAATATGGAACACGTGGTGACCCTGAAAATATTGTATGTTTTGTCAGTTCACCAGTTACTATTATTAGAAGTTTGACCTTTAGGGAATGGATCTGCCTATGCGACCAGTGCCGGTCATGATCAACAGCCAGGTCCATGGTGTCTGATCATGGTCTGCGCTGTTATTTGCTCTTTAGTCTCTAAATATTTTATTTTTTCCCTAAATAGTTGAATGCATAGTCTCTAAATATTTTATTTTTTCCCTAAATAGTTGAATGCATAGTCTCTAAATATTTTATTTTTTCCCTAAATAGTTGAATGCATGCATATGAAAGATGGACAAGGGGCCATTTTTAGATATTTAAAGGGTTTTAAGGGGGTTTAGGAAGATTTCACAATTTGAGTCTTCAATCAGACAACCCTTTTGATGTTTAGAAAAACAACCGGTATATAAAAACAGTTTCCATTTAATTTTTCCCCTTTTAACTTGGGGCTTTTCAGTCTTTGGTTTGATGTTTTATTTTTAGCCCAGCTGTACTAAAAGAAAAAAACACTTTAATGAGGATTTTAAAAAGTTTTTGTATTTCCCCCTAAACCCCCCAAATTACCCCTTGGGAAATTTTACGGCTTTTGTTTTCAAAGGGGCACTGCTAAACTTTGGGGGGTAAAAAAAACACCAATGGCGGGCGTCCCCCGGGTACGTCCCGGCCCCGCCCCAAAATGGGCCCCCCTGACTTTTGGCATATTAAAATATTTTTCCATTTTTAACATAATTTTTGGGTATACTTCAATAATCATATACATGAGGAACACATGGCAACACTGGGTCAGATTTACTTCTCAAAATTAGTCCACTAGTTCAGAGTAGCAGCCACCTTTATTAGGAAATACATTTTAATATACAAATACAGTTAAATATCATAAACTGTCACACCTAAAATAGCAAAGAAAAAAACTCCCCAATAATGTCAAATTCTACTGCAGATAAAGTAGCATAAAGACATGACAGAGTAAGTGATTTATACAAATCATTTAACTCACCGGTAACCTCTATTAGAAACTTGAATGTGACCGTCATCTTTTAAACTATAATTAGCACGGATACAGGTTTCTGCGCCCTCGATGAAGAAAAAGAACTTCTTAATCTCATACCAATCTCCTAGATACTGAAAACAAAAATGTTTTTAAATTATAGTTACAAGAGTTTATGTTTGATTGGAATAAAATACTAATTTATTTACTAGTTTAACTATGAAGTTTGGATTAAACTTTGCAATGTTTAAATTTACAACAACATACTATATTGGCTGATTTGGAACGCTTTTGTGCGTCGTGTTGGCGCTAGTGACAACAGGACAAAGCGCCAAACGGCGCGTTGTCGGACTTTCGTCTTGTCGTCCTGTCGCTAACGATGTACGCCAAACGGCGCGTTGTCGTGCGGCGTGTTGTCGCGATGTCACATTGTCGCTCGGTTCAAATCGAAGGATTGGCTTATAAGCCAAGCGACAGGGCGAAATCGCGACAACGCGCCGCACGACAACGCGCTGTTTGGCGTGCTTCGCTAGAGACAACGAGCAACCATTACATACTAGTACACATTGTGAGTTTTATATATAGCTCTTTATTGTAAATATTCTTAAAATAACTCTTAAACTGGTTATTAATTTAAAAATTGAACCAATTATTAGATGATATGTACTCTCGTTCCTATTTTTATACTTTATTATTTATTTATTTATTTATTTAATTATTTATTCATTTATTCATAAAATATGATAACTGACCTTTGCGACATCGAGATTCTGAACAACTGTAACATCCGGGCATTTCCCAAGATGAGGCACTTGAGCATGACAGACTGCGATGAACGCTACAAAGACGTAAAGAGGTGACATCGTTGATCCGGTCGGTACCTCTGGTATAGCTGGTCAGGTATGAGTATTTAAAGCGTGTATTTATAGTAGTTGAAACACGAGGGTTATCAACAAAGGTATCAAAAAGGTCAATTGGTAATATAAAAATGTGTGGCATTTTTGGTACCTATAAAATAATGAAGCATTCGCATTATTTTTTAGAAAAAATGAAAAACACATATTTGCTCTTTAGGCTTTATTTTGTGAATTCAAGTATTGGTCCGTTTTTAGTGCCGTGTTTGTAGAAAGTACCTTTTTTCGCGGAATGGAACTTTATCACACACAAAAGGACTCGTTTCATATCAAAAACATTTGAATGTCTAATATAGCTTGTATATACCTTCGTCAAACAGATAATATTAAACACGTCAATTGAAAACCTGACACATGACTTTGAATCATTTGGTGAAATAGTTCGTGTTTGGGGGGAATTGTTTGTTGTTGTTGTTTTTTATACCCGGTTGAGGTAGAAGGCCATATATATAGTTTCGACGCGATTCACCCGTCAGTATGTACAAGCAATTATACGTCATTTTTTTCGCTGACCATCCAAACACGTATACCATGCTAAATGGTATAATGTAAACAATTTTTGATTTGTTGTAACATGAATGACCAGTATAGGTGTTAGAATGGCCGGATAGATGGCATGAACATTTTTAACACCCCTCTGTTCCAGTTACACCATCTTACCACATGTCCAAACACGAGACCTTTTATCTGTCCATTATTAAGACCAATAACATTCCACAATTTAAGCCGGTAAACAGAAAACTTGACAACAACAAAAGATAAGGGTTACACTTAAAATTAAAGTCATGGACGAAGCGTTATTGTTAAATGACCTTTCTTCTTAGAGTCGTTCCCGTTCAAATCAAGTATACAAGTAAAATGGTTTCCTGCGGGGAACATTTATAATGATTTAAAGATATTTCATTTAACTATTTTCAACATTGTTTGGGGAAAAAATAGAAAAAAATTAACGTTTGTATCAGGAATATAGTTGACAATAATCGATCAATAGAAGAAGGTCTTTGGTCTTTGTCGAAAATAAAACAATATTTCTGTTTAAGAAAATGATTAAATACCATTGTATGAATAATTCCGTGCAAAAAAAAATAAATAAAATAAAGTAAACACACAAGTTTACGCAGAAAATATCTCTATCTATTATGGCAGATGCCACAAACGAATGTTTTAATTCTGTGGATTTTCACTAAACAATTTATTGTTTGTAAAATTTCAGATAGATATTAAAGAAACATTGATAATTTTCAAACACATCATTCAAGTTTTTCCAACTTAAACGGTAAAATAATTATAGAAAATTAGACATATCACGTAATAGTGTTATGTTCTTAATTAGGTGTAATTCGGACTAAATCCCTAACATTGTGTCGAGAGACCGGTGTGTATACAATGATTCCCTACAATTAAATCCGTAACGTACCGGGAAACGGTATTTAGCTAGGTTTTCGAATAGGTCAATTAACCAATCATGTACGGTTTACAGATCACATGCTCCTCCATGTACCATGTACCGAAAACAGGTCACGTGCTCCTCCTGCCTCAAAAATTAAACGCGTACCAATACCCTGCGGGCTCCGGCCCGCAGGGAATAATGAAATTATTTCTATGCAAGTCAGATTGTATGTTTGGCCCCTGTCTTAATATAAATTTTACCTCCCAATAAAGAAATGTTGTCTCTTTATCCATTACCGGGAAATATTGATATACTTTTTGTGACACTTAGTGCATAGCTTTTGTCCGACTTTTCCTTGCGGCATTGTTTTCTCATTATGTGCATGTGCATGTGCGCAACTGATAGGAGTACAAAACCTACTACGGGCAGCCCATTATTTGTAGAGTGAAACTATTTCACCAAGAATAACAATTAAAGAATACATTTCTGTTGATGCATAAATAACATAACCATATGCGTAAATTTTAGGAGAGCTTCTATTTACATGTACATGTATGTCAAAAATATAAAATATAAATCATTAAAGCGCAACAAATGAAACAGTTGTCAAAATAATGAAAAATATCCAAATATTAGTACACACGGTGATAGGGCGATTACCACAACTTTTCCGCGCAACGTCAAAATATCATCCTTCTGACCGAGACACCGTATATTTCTGGACAAAATATTAATGGCGGGATAAACAAATTCCAGGTAATAGCTTACAAAATATCTTACTGCTGGACATTGCAAGATTATTCCAATTGTTTAAGTATTCCATCGAATTTTTGAGACAATTTATTGTTAATCTAGCACAATACAATTCACAAAAAAACACATACTTCGAAGAAATACTGTTTACAAAAGATCGTGTGTACCTCAACATGACTCGTACTTGTCATAAAAACATGTGTTATAACGACGATGTCTTTGTTCAATGACCTAACGAGCTCGTATATTTATTATGGTTAACCCTAAGTTCAAGTTCCATACACAATTGTGTGTTTCTATCGTAAATTTCAGGGAATATTTGTTGAAAAAAGGCCTACTGACCCGAATATTGGAGCACCGTACAACACTGAATTCAAACACCGCATTCTTTTTCCGTTAGACCGATAAATACTGGAACCGTCTTCTTTTGAATTATACAATCGTCTTACAAATATGTTTTATAATAACTTTTATTTGATGAAAGATTGTTTACTTGCTGTTATGTTGCTGTTATATCATACGTTATGTTATGGAAAATTTCTGAAGGTCTGATCTGTGTTAATACTACCAGTTAGATAAGTGCAATGGTATCTATATATATAGATAAGGATGTCTTTTCCTTTTCGAACTTATTCAAACTGATAAACCCCACATGGAAAGATTGAAGTTCTTGGCAGACTATACGTGTGGTCATCAAACAACATCGAGAAACAAAAGGAATGAACTATTTGTTAATGTATTAGCACCCTAATGCATTACCTCCGCTTTGAAGAGTATTCAAATACAGTAGGCTAGAACTACTGTTAACTACATTGAAAATGAGGGCCATGGGTTCAATCCCCAGAAGGGTCAACTTTTTTTTTCTTTCTTTTTTTCTTTTAACATTATTTATGTATCTCTCATGTCCCATTTGGAAAGAAAAAAGTGTTTAATTTTGATTTTTTAATTTATATAGGTATTTATTGGCTAAATTATGCTAAATCTAGTAATAAATATGGTACCTGATATTTTCAAAGTGTAATATAATCAAAACTAGACGGTAAAAGTATTTCATATTTTACAAGATCAACCAATATACTTTTTTAAAAATTTAGGGAAACTTTGAAAACAGGCACTCATTTGAGTAAATTTTAAGAATTTTTTAAATTAGGCTCCCTAAGTAGAAAAATGGTCAGACACGTGGTAAAAATGGGTGGGGTAGGGTAACATTTTTATACAGATTTCATAAATTTTAAGTAGAAACCATAATTTTGCTTATGTGGATTGTTAGCTGAATGGTACTATTTGTTTCTTACCAAAAATTAATGGGAAAACATTTTTCATTAGAATGTTATTGCAGATTATTTAAAGGTTCCTCATTTCTAAAAAAGGGCCCTCATAACATCCTAGCTTGAGTTCAGAAAAGTGGCCATAACTTGATTTCCGTACGGTAAACTTTGTTTAAATTTTGCATACAGGTGTACTTTAAGGTATACATCTGACCTATGATGTCAATTTTTTAGTTCCTGATAGTGCCCATTAGGGTCCTAATACCTTAATGGGAATTTCTTATTGCATACTAATTTGATAAAGTTGCAAAAGTCATAACACAAATTTTCATGGTGTAGTTTTTGCAGGAACCCGGGCAATATTTCCATAATCTCTTCAGTCATCGTCTCCAATGTGCTTTTTTTAAACAATCTTTTGCGAAAGTTTGACTTCATATTCTTTTTCTTATGTGGTGCGTTACGCATATAGTCCTGAAATACAAGGAGGCGCTGATCCATTGGCGTACTGCTGATATCAGAAGACTTAGTTGGGGGCTCTCCAGTTGCTGCAGTATCTGCAGCTTTGCCAATTTCGCACGTTGCTTTGGCTTGTTCAGACATAGGTTTGAACGTCTTCTTTTTCTGAAAGCAAACATTAATATAAAAAATCAACGGTGCTAAAAAGACAGAAAAATGCGGTGATTTTAAGGAGGAATAATGCGGTGCCCTAATCTTATGATTGACAAAGTTGTGCGGTGCCTTAAAATACACACGTGGAAACATAAAAATCATACCAAATATACAAAAAACGGGTTATTTATGTATTGTAACTTGTTCATACGACAATAATGTACATATTTACGTCTATACATGGTACATCTATAATAATAATTGTTTCATTTGTTTTTTTTTAGAAAATCTAAATTTCTAGAATTATAAAGTATCACATTTCTGTGATGCCCTTAACTAAAACTAATCCAAATAAATTTAAGACAAGCGGGGATTTAATTCTACCTTAAATGTTATACATGTATTAATGCTTATTTCACATACTAGTATATGTGTTTTCAAGATATTTAAATATTCGTTAAAATGTGGCAAATGTATTCTGTCATTGTCATGCAGATTACATTCCGCACTGGCGACATCCATGGTTTTGTCTCGATATTCATATAATCTACATTCATTGCACATATCCTTTGTATATATTTGTATATAAACAGTGAAGCTTGAAAAGACATGACTCGGGTTAAAATATACACCGTGCATGTCCTTAATACAAGAATGTAAAAATAACGCTGTAATTGTGCAAAAATTATGCTTTACGGTAGAAACGAGCAACAAGATTATTAATTAAACAGAACATCATAATAATAAACTTATTTTCTTACACACGGCTGCTAAGTAGGTAAGAAATTATACCAGTTTAAACTTCAGATTTTAAAAAAAAATCCAGGAAAATGTTTACTTTTCACGATCATTCGTGAGCATGACAACGTTGCTTCCATACGGAAAACGATTTTTTTGTCGATATGTAATTATTATTATTATTATTATTATTATTATTAATAATAATAATAATAATAATAATAATAAAAATGATAATGCTAATAATAATAATAATAATAATGATGATGATCATGATGATGATGATGTTCGTTATTCAAAGGTTACTTTGTTCTATTTAATCAGTGGCATGTTGTTGAAGAGTGGTCTTGATTTACATAGTAGTCTTTATTTGGAGATGGTCTTCAACACCGATTTTACTATATACTAGTTCGAGTTTTCACTTTGAAATTAATTGGACGTCTGCTCCATTGGGCAAATGTATACATGTATAATAATCTCATAGAATGTTAATCTCATATAGACATATGGACGTGAATGGTCATCTCATAGACATATGGACCTGAATCACTTATACATATTGACCTAAATGGTCATTCCATAGACATATTGACCTAAATAGTTATTCCATAGACATAGGGACCTAAATGCTCATCTCATAGACCTATGGACGTGAATCTCATAGACATTTGGACCTACATGGTCATCTCATAGACATATTGACCTAAATGGTCATTCCATAGACATAGGGACCTAAATGGTCATCTCATAGACATATGGACGTGAATCTCATAGACATTTGGACCTACATGGTCATCTCATAGACATATTGTCCTAAATGGTCATTCAATAGACATAGGGACTTAAATGGTCATCTCATAGAAATATTGACCTAAATGGTCATTCCATAGAAATAGGGACCTAAATGGTCATCTTATAGGCATATGGACCTTAATGATCATCTCATAGACATATGGACCTAAATGGCCATTCCATAGACATTTTGACCTAAATGGTCATTCCATAGACATAGGGACCTAAATGTTCATCTCATAGACATATGGATCTCAATGGTCATCGCATTGACATATGGACCTAAATGGTCATCTCATAGACATATGGACCTAAATGGTCATCCCATATAGACATATGGACCTTAATTGTCATCGCATAGACATATGGACCTAAATGGTCATTTTATAGACATATGGACCTAAATTGTCATCTCATAGACATATGGACCTAAATGGTCATAGCAAAGACATAGAGGCCTAAATGGTCATCTCATAGACATAGGGGCCTTAATGGTCATCTCATAGACATATGGACCTAAATGGTCATCTCATAGACATATGGACCTAAATGGTCATCTCATAGACAAATGGACCTGAATCTCATAGGCATATGGACCTAAATGGTCATCTCATAGACATAGGGACCTAAATGGTCATCTCATAGACATATGGACCTAAATGGTCATCTCATAGACATATGGACCTAAATGGTCATCTCATAGACATATGGACCTAAATGGTCATCTCATAGACATATGGACCTAAATGGTCATCTCATAGACATATGGACCTAAATGGTCATCTCATAGACATAGGGACCTAAATGGTCATCTCATAGACATATGGACCTTAATGGTCATCTCATAGACATATGGACCTTAATGGTCATCTCATAGACATATTGACCTGAATCTCATAGACATATGGACCTAAATGGTCATCTCATAGACATAGGGACCTAAATGGTTATCTCATAGACATATGGACCTGAATATAATAGACATATGGACCTAAATGGTCATCTCATAGACATAGGGACCTAAATGGTCATCTCATAGACATAGGAACCTGAATGGTCATCTCATAGACATAGGGACCTAAATGGTCATCGCATAGACATAGGGACCTAAATGGTCATCTCATAGACATATTAACCTAAATGGTCATTCCATAGACATAGGGACTTAAATGGTCATCTCATAGACATATTGACCTAAATGGTCATTCCATAGACATATAGGGACCTAAATGATCGTCTCATAGACAAAGGAACCTGCATTATCAACTCAAAGACACATGGACGAAGATGGATAATGGGGATAGTAATATAAAACAATATCATATTTGTGTGATTGTTACATTTATTTCTCACATTTACAATTATTTCATTACAACTACCATGGACATGTATCCAGAGGTTGTTTAGTTCTGTAGAACTTTTCATAATTCAAACCGAGGCTTGTCAACTTCTGTTTTAGCCTCGTTATGAGATTTTCGTCAAGTCTTTGTTTTCGGCCAAGTATCCAACCAATATCAGCGTGTGCGATGCCCTCGAGCTCAGCGCAGGACCAAATTAAAGCATATGTGTCATAATCTGTCTCAACGATCCAGTAATTTGCTTCTGGAGATGCTAAAATTAAAATAAAATGATAATAAAATAAATAATGAAAAGAGTCCATAACGCCCCCCTGTGGCTGAGGGGTTGCCTGTACGGACTCAGGAATCACTATTGCAGCCAGCGTTTAACCCTGCGTGATCGTAAGAGGCGACTGAATGAGTTCGAATTATTGGAGACTATGCATCTCCCGAGGTTAGCCAAAATTATCTTTCTTGTTTCGGCGCCATATGACCTAATCTGTGTTGGTGCGCCGTAAAACCAAACAGAGTATATAACTGTACAACTCCGCTATTATGGTTACGCAGAAAGCAATAACTGGCCTAGACGGAATATAGCATAACAAAATAATGATAAATAAAAATACTTGGGAATGACATGATATTAAAAAGCCGTCCCATATAAAACCGTCCATTATTATATCATTTTCTTATGCCCCTCCCCTCCCTAAAATGAGAAATGAAACTTTAAATCTGAATTGCTTGCCATAATGGGCCTTTAAATTTTCAAAGAAATAATTTATACTCACTTCCCAGTTTGACAGTTAACTTGGACTTAACGTTTGGATCTTTGTAAAATGCAATTCCTGTCGTATTTTCTTCGTGTAATTCTGCCCTATTGAGTGAAAAGAAAGCATAAAATATTAAATTAACAAATATCCTCTAATAATAATTTACAGCCACGTGATTAAAATAGAATTAATTGAAAAGGTCTTTATATCATAAAAAGAATTTTTTATAAAACAAAAATAATGTATTTGAACAAAGAGATAAAAATGAACATACTGAATTGAATAGGAAAACGAAAATTAGAAAAATCGGAATTAATAATTATGCTTAATATATATTAAATATGTTTGAATAGGGAATGAATTCAAAACGCCGTCAATTTTTATTCCAAAAAAATCTTATTTTTGAGCATCTAAAATATAAAGAATAACTTTGTAATTATAGTGTACATGGTATATACGCACGTGTAATCTTGGTTTAGCACGTCTATTTTACCGTCATCTCTCAAAGAGTACTCAGCTTTGACACAAGATTTGTTCATCTGACCAGCAAAATAAGTCTTCTCTATGTCATACCAGCCTCCCGCATACTGTAAAAATATTTATAACTTCTTCCATTTATAAGTATGCATGATTTCTTCCATTTATAAGTATAATTTCTTCTATTTATAAGTAAATATGTTTTCTCCCATTTATAAATATGATTCCTTCCATTTTGTACGTATGATTTATTCCATTTATAAGAAAGTATGATTTCTTCCATTCATAAGTATGATTTCATTCATTTATAAGTAAGTATGATTTTTTCCATTTATTTCTACCATTTATAAATATGATTCCTTCCATTTTGTAAGTATGATTTATTTCATTTATAAAAAGATAAATTTCTTCCATTTATAAGTATGATGTATTTCATTTATAAGAAATTATGATGAATTCTCTCATTTATAAGAAAGGATGTTTTCTTCCATTGATAAGTATGATTTTGTTCATTTAGAAGTGATTATAATTTCTTCCATTTATAAGTAAATATGATTTCTTCTTTTTATAAGCAAGTATGATTTCTTCTTCTATTATTAAGTAAGTATGATTATTTTTCTATTCATAAGTAAGGTTGATTTTCTTCCATTTACGAATAAAAGTATGATTTCTTTCATTTATAAGTAAGTATGATAACTTTTTCGTATGACTTGTCTATGTATTAGTTTCCTGCCTTTCATAAACATATATTATTTCACTGCAAGCATAAATCCTGTATGCATTAATGGCTGGGTTGTAGTCAATGCAAAATGAAGTATACAAATATTTGTTTAGGCCAAATGAAGTCATCGGTCACATTTCTAAACATGTTGGCATTGTTACGAATTATTTCATTTTTTTATTTTTCTTATCTAGACCGGATCATGACACCACTCATATAATCAAATTCACTAAATACTTGACTATATACATATATAGGTTTATACTATAAAAGAATGGAAAAAAACAGAAGATTGACTACTTAACGAATAACTTTGGGCAAATATTCGTCACTTTTGACTTAATCAATTTGATTAAAATCAGCTCCTACATAGACCAGAAGTTACTTAAGTATAGATCTGAACTTTAGTCAGGTTGTGACTAAATTTGACCCCGTTTCCGACTGAGGTGACAGTTTTTAAAATTACATAAACTTTTATCCTAAATGTAAGTAAGTTTAGCATATTTCTATAGAAAACGTACCCTTTTAACATCAAAGTTTGGTTGCGTTGTAAAATTTTTGCATTTTCCAAAGTGTACTTCCTGTGTGTAAGCAATGCTTAAAGTTAGAATAAAAGCAGCAAATTTCATCAGCGCCATTTTGGTGTATTGTAGTGCGGCCAGAGATAAAATTATGTTCCAATGTTCTAAAATTCTCTAAGTTATCTATATAAGTTTAGGTAACAAAAATACACATGTGGCAGAAATAGTTAAAACTCTAAAGTCGTTATCATTTGACTCACATTTTGTTCCATGTGATAGATAATCTACAAACCAGTGGTCAGTTGTCCTAAAATTAACAATATTTGAATAACCTGTTGTATAGTTTATAACAAAAGATAGGGCCGTCGAATATCAAGTATATACGAGTATAACTGTCGGTGCTACTTTGACCACTCGAAAGATATTCAAAGTGGACTGATCATAACGGTGTAGCTCGATTCACAGATATTTGTTCCAAATGTAGCTCGATTCAGAGCTGCTTGCTTCGAGTGTAGCTCAAGTCAGAGCTATTGGCTTTAAATGTAGTTCATGTCAGAGCTACTGGCTTCAAATGTAGCTCTCGATTCAGAGCAATTGGCTGATTCAGAGATTTTAGCCTCATTTTAGCTCCATTCAGAGCTATTGGCTCTAAGCCTATTTTGATTCAGAGCTATTGGCTTCAAGTGTAGCTCGATTCAGAGCTATAAGCTTCAAGTGTAGCTTGATTCAGTAGCTATTTGCTTCAAGTATAGCTCAGCTATTGACTTCAAGTATAGCTCGATTCAGTAGCTATTGGTTTTAAGTGTAGCTCTATTCAGAGCTATTGGATTCAAGTGTAACTCGATTCAGTAGCTATTGGCTTCAAGTATAGCTCAATTCAGCCCTATTAGCTTCAAGTGTAGCTCGATCTAGCGCTATTGACTTCAAGTGTAGCTCGATATCTCCATTAAGAGCTTTTTACTTCAAGTGTAGCTCAAATCAGAGCTATTGGCTTCAAATGTAGCTCGATTTAGCCCTATAAGCTTCAAGTGTAGCTCGGTTAAGAGCTATTGACTTCAAGTGTAGCTCAAGTCAGAACTATTGGTTGCAAATGTACATATAGCTCGATTAAGAGATGCTTTGTTCAAGCGTAGGTCGATTAAGAGTTGTTGACTTTAAATGTAGCACGATTCAGAGCTATTGACTTCCAATGTAGCTCGATTCAGAGCTTTTGATTTCGAATCGCTTGCTTTTTAGCAAAGTGGGTTCAAATTTCGTCTTTGGCGTTGAATTATGTTCTGTGTTTCATATGTTGACCACATATTAAAGTTTGTCCATTTTATAATTAAAAGTAAATATGGAAGACATGTTATATATCTAACAATAAAAGTACATATGTATTTAAGATGAGTTGATAAGATGAAAAATGTATACATTGTATTTCAGTTTTAAACATGATCTGCTATAATTATAAATGGAATCTATGATCGGTTTAATTAGTTGTAATAATTGGTATTCAATAGTAATATAATATGAACAGTGGTTAATCAAAACATTTTGGTTATTCATTTTTCTTAGTTTGAAAATTTTAGACCGAAAATTGAAAAGTGATCAAAAAATAAGTTTGCGACGAGTCATTGACAAACACGTATGAAATACACAATGTATCTTTCATAAGCCTATTTATTTTAGCATTTCCTTTTAATTTCCTTAAACAAAAAAAAAACAAACGTTATATTTGAAGTCCTTATGAAGGGTATTGGTAACCGAAACTAATGGAATAAATTATGATAGTCAAACCCGACCTTGTGACGATGTGTGTTCCTCCAATTTATTAGTATTGTAGTAAAAATACTTCTGCCAAGAATCTTAGATCAAGGTAGTCGGGCCATATAAACTTTACATAGATTATTAACAAATGATCAGGTACATAACCATGCTATGAAATTTTAATTTCAATTTTAGCTTCTCCCAACTTAGTGCCTAAGTAAAGATGAGAGGTGTAAGTGTGACAGTTTTTTGTTTTGTTTACCAGGGAATGGTTACGAAACACGTCGTTCTTATAAAAATGTCGCACTCTAGCTGCAATCACTTCAGTACAACACTCATCACAATGAACGCCGTACAGTTTGCTTGCTTGCTCTTGTTTGCCGGTTACTCCAGTGCGCAAGTGTTTTCATCTGGAGGATGCCCAAATGTTAACGCACAAAAGAATTTCACTTTAAATAGGGTAAGTCAGTTTAGCGATATTCCTAATACATTAATACTTTTTCCTCATTGGTTAAAAATAAAGTGATGGCACCGTGACATAGGTTGTTGTTTTTTGTATTTTAATATGTTTTGGATTATTTTTACGACAATAATTATTAACAGCACATTATGTCTCAGAAACGAATCAATTGTCGTTCATAAGAAAGGGCAAACACGAGCTTTTAACGTCAAAATCAAGGTTTAAAAGTATGTTTAATGTGTTTTTTTTTCAGAAGAAAAAACGCTGAATGTGAAATTATTTGTCATAAATGTAGCAAAATATAAACAAAATAGTATTTGACTTCCATATATATTAGATCACTATAATCGTATAAATTGTTAAAAAAAACATTAGCAAAAGCTGGTCAGTAATTAAGTAATTATTTGAAAACTAGAACGGGATATTAAATATGAAAAGCTTTTGAAAAATGAAATTGTAAGCAAACTTTGGCATAATTGGCCTTTAAAATACGATGTGTTCAGGGCGTCCTTAGTTAAGTTCACCGCTATGGGTTCGAATCCCGACAGTGACATTGGATTATTTTATGTGAAGAAGCTATCCAGCTAGATTACCAAATGTCGTTGGTTCTACTTTCTGTTCGTGCCTGAAATAATGCATGAAAGGTCACCTTAGGTCTTCCTCCATCAGTAAAACTGGCAAGTCGCATATGGTCTATACTGTATTGATGCGACGTAGAACCCAACCGAAAAGACGATTCTTGGACAAAGCATAGACTTGATTTGAGCCGCGTCACGCCAAAACAACATAGTGCGTTTGCGACCAGCATAGATCAGGATCCGTGCTTTTCGCTATCAGTTTCTCTACATGTAATATGGTTGGTAAGCGAACAGCATGGATCCTGATCAGACTGCGTGGATGCGCAGGCTGATCTGGATCCATGCTGGTCGCAAACCCATTATGTTGGTTTTGTCATGACGCGGCTCATTTTTTTTTACAGTATTTAGGGGACTGGTACGAAGTGTACAAATTCTACGCGGCCTTCGAGAGCGGTCAGTCATGTGCTAAAGCCCATTATGAACTGAAGCCTGATGGCCACATCAAAATTGTCAACAGTGGATTCAAGTATGAATATTTTTTTCATGTTACTTTATATAAACTTGTGAAATCTTCTTCTAATTACATTTGTAACGATTTGAAAACAGTATGTGTGATACTAGCTGGTGGTTGAATAAAACGTACATTATAATTTCTTTTAATTTAACTCATATCGAGAAAAATGTATAAGTCTAATTCTTCATTTGAATATAGAAGAATCATTTTATAGCATGTGTTTATAAAACCATTTATCGAATGACTTAGTAAGAGAATGTGATGTTCTGATTGCAGGGACGGAAAAGCCATTCAAGCTGTTGGTGACGCTTTTGTCCCTGATGCCGTAAACAACCCCGCCAAACTTAAACTGAGATTCTCATCATGTAAGTATATTGTTTGTATCATTCACACTGAGTAAAGTTGGGAACAGTTCATTTGGGAGGGGGTTGTAATTTCATTGTTCGTTGCCCTATTTTTTCCATATCCTACAAAATACTTGGACTTGTCGTTAATATAACGTCAATGATTTTGTGTAGCATCCGTTTACAAACGAAATTATCTTGTTAATCTCTTCAAATGTTAACATTTTCTGTTTTAGATATTGAATCAAGAGATTTCCATGTAATAAATAAATAGATAGAAAAATAAATAGATAGAAAAAAAATAAATGGATAGAAAAATAAATAAATAAATAAATAAATAAATAAATAAATAAATTAATTAATTAAATAATTAATTAAAAATGCGCACCAACTTCGAGTCTGATTTGACCTTGCTAAAGTGGTTGTCTCAACGTGTGTAATTTATAATAGCATTAATTACGTTGGAAATGTTTGCTTATTGATAAGAACTGCAATGTACTTGATTGTACGCATTAAACCTTTATTGATTGATTGATCTGTCATTTCAGTGGCTCCCTACGGTAATTACTGGGTTCTTGACACAGACTACGACAATTATACCTTTATTTACTCGTGCAGTGGAGTATTGGGTATAACCCACTACGAGTTTGCATGGATTCTCACCAGACAACCTAATATAACGGAGGAGGTTAAAACCAAACTGTTCAACGAGGCTAAAGCTTTCGGAATAGATACCAGTAATTTCAAAGTACAGGACCGTTCGGGATGTACGAACAATCCTTGATCGACTTGGTGTTTACATGTCTTGTTTTTTTTTACATGTGAATGAAATTTGTCCACTTTTTTTGTATTTGTTACTTTGATTTTTATATAAAATATTAGAATGATAGCATATTGTTATAGTTTTTTATATGAAGGTATATAAGTAATGTTAATTTGATGTCACCACTAACCTCTTTACATACTGATTAAAAGATCTTGTGTTTGAGCTTAATGAGTTTGGTTGGAACATATGAATTTAAGCTCGATCGCGAAACAAGTTCTTGCAACTTATATTAATCACTTGAGGGTCCACTCCCGGGAACTAGCTTTATGATGTCATATGAAGAATCGTTACCCGTGTGGGTCTTCAACCAATTATCCATTGGTTAAGAGGCAGACACCTTAGCTAAAAAAAGATAAAAAAAAATATAGCCGTGTTCACATTTTACTCATTCGCAAGTTCCCAGAAGTCGTTCGTATTGCTTTACGTGCCATCAATAGATAACCAGCTGAAACTGAAAGTGGACTTCCAAAGCACCTACATTTATATATTGACAAGTTTTGATCCTACACTAACAGTAATTGATAATCTAATGGTTTATATAAAGTACTGATATCTTACCATACCAGAAATACAACAATTGGCTATCAAAAATCTTTACAATGAGTTTTGAATATAAAAAGCAGCTTTAAGTGTAAACCCCAACATGTTGGGGATGATTAGAACCACTTGACTTGGTCAACTTGATGGTTATTATTTTGGGTTTTAAGATACTCGTAAAACAAAAATCCGCAATTATAGGGAATTATTGACAATAGGTACAAGTCCAGTTGTGAAAATGACTTGCATTCACCAAAATATTTAATCGATTTACCTCTTTACATCCTTTTACATCTTTTAGTTACTATTAGGTACTCCTTATTTTACGACTTTCTGTTCCTATTGTTCACTTTATTGGGCACTACTGTCTTTACGCCTTACTGTCCTCATTCTAATCTGCCATATTTACTGCCAATAATTGTTATCCCCCCACATCTTACGTTACATCTACTTCTTTATGGTTTACTTGTCCCAAACTGTACTTACCACCCCCTTAAATGTTTGCGTTACTCCAGCCTTCGTCCTTATTGCCACCTTAACATGTTTTACTGATGCCTTCTTAATGACTGCCTTCTAACTTTGACTTCTATTGGGTTAACTGCTCTTATTATCCTCGTCAATATTTTTGTGAATTTTCTTACTGTTCTTAGAGTTTCTTAATAAGCAATGGGCCAAAGAATCAATTCCCGGACAACTGTCAGAGGTTGTATTTCTTTATGACTAAAGGTGTGTACTCAACTGTAACAATATTGTCTTCTTTCAGCTTACTGTTCTTACTACTGCCTTTATATCTTTCTAGCACTATCGACTTCTTTCAACTTAACTTTACATCTAGTACTTATTGAACAATGCAAGCGCTCATTTACTCATCTTTGTTGGTTGTACGATTTTACACGTTACTATTTTCTTTTTTAGCATTTGTGCAAGAACTATCTATTGCCCTCTCAACCATTTTACTCTTGGATTTTCAAATTAAATCATTCAGTTAATTGTTAAAGCTGCATACCTCCAGATGAGCCAATCTATTTCAAGAAAATCAAACTTGAGAAAAAATATTTTAAGAAAAGATTCAAGATTTAAATGATTAGTCACAAGTTGACTAATTTGGCAGGATTTATTAACACAATTCTATTGTGTGACTAACACAGTAAGGGCTATTTTTTGCGTATTTTTTAACTGTTTTGGGTATAACATGGATTGTTAGTGCTGCTTGCAGTGTATAAAATACATTCTTTGTTCACTTCACAATAGTTAACTTTTAGAAAACATTTTCAAAATTTTCTAGAACACTAGCATGAATCTGGAGGCATGCTGCTTTAAGCTACATCATAACAAGACATGGCTATCATAGAAAATGATTTATTGAAAGCAAAAATATAAAACAAGGTTGTCAAAATAATGACAATAGTGTAGAATATCAAAAAATGTTGATGCAACAAAAATAACAATGTTTTTTTCTGTTCATTTTTTTTAATATGAAGAAAATATATATGTGAACACATATAAAAAAAATTCTCAAGGATTTCACAGGTAAAGAACTGCATTATGGGATGAAAGGAATCACTCAAACCATTGCATAAACTTGTATAAATTCTCATAACCTTTAAAAAAAAGAAAGAAAACACACTTTATTATGAAATTGATATTGTCGTTAAATGCGTAGAATCAATTGAACAAATTGGGGTAGTATCTGAAATTGTCTTATCTATCCTTCAAACAATAAACCTTTTTCATTTAAAACCATACATACTCGAGAAAAAAAAACACCATCTCACAAAACTAACAACTATGACAAAAGTCATGAAACATAAAACATTCAGATCAACGGAAATTAAAATTGAACCATGAAAAATATACATTTGTACTTGAAAATATACATTTGTACTTGGCAAAAAGCCTAACATTCAACAAAGACTTATATTTTTCCCTTTGAATAAAACAGTTCACAAGTAAATTCGAATATTATGTCAAGGACTTATCAGATCTATCAATTTTCGTATTACCCTGAATTAAGTGTCAAAATTAATATTCGTGAATTAAACTGGCCTCTATATAAATTGTGGTTTTTCGTCAAATCATAAATAAATACTTAGTTGAATCATTTATTCTATGTTTACAGCACTTGAAATCAAACCCAAGACTAAATCATTTCACAGAGATAAGAAAAATGAAGCCTGATGTCTCATAATCAAAAAGAGCATTAATGTGTGGTCACATGACCAAAGATAACTTCAGAAAGAGATCACATAACCTAAACCGGCTAGGACACAAAGAAAAGCATCACTATGAGGTCACATGACAGCTTCAGATTACATCACCATGGTTTCAGATAGAATGAACCGACAGTTATATCATCACACGATAAGCGAAAGTTTTCTGGTTATATATCTTATGTCTTGTGACAAATAATTTATTAATGGTCATATAATCAACAACAATTTCTGTTTTGGTCGTTCATAGAAGCTATTGAAAACAAGTAAACAATTTGATGCTTTTCAAAGCAGTATTACACCAAAACAATGACAAATACAATGCTCATAGCTTACACACACTTTCATAGCTTATATAACACCACACTACATGGGTATTACCCTTAATATTAAGTATAAATTATACAGACATCAACTTATTATTCAATTTATCCCACATGAACAAAATAACTTTTCATAACATTTGTTTCCCCGAATCATTAAATCGAGCTGATTATGATATGCTTTTAATAACAACATTTTTTCTGTATGAATCCACGTTTATGAGACTAATGCTGATTAAACTATTAATTAAATGACCATATTGAACCCTAAACCGGCTATATATCTTAAATGGACTTGTCCATCACTCAATCTGGACAAAACCATTTATAGTTTATTAGGGGATATTTCATAATAAAATAAGTACTGAATGATTAGGGAACAGAGCGGACAATGAACATGCTGACCTTGGGTCTGCACTGGTCACATGGATTATATTATCATATATATATTCAGTAGCCATCAGAAGGCTGGTAATTTAAACTAGATAAAATCAAGTTATTTAAGTTTTGAAATTCAGTTTGCTCTCTATTATTACCAAACAGGTCCGAATTATCAGTCAATTTTTTTTTCAAGATGTTTTTTTTAAAGATATATCTAAACAATATTGTATGCTGATGCAACTACTTCTGAATATTCAAAACCAATATGATCACATTTATAACAACTAGTACATTTTAATTTAATGCAAGCACAAAGATAAGACTGTCTGTAACTGTTCTTACGAAATTGGTACTTTAGCAAAGCAAAGCTTCTAGTATAGTTGCTATAATTTAGTTTGTTTTTAAAATAATTATAATAAATATTTTATATGCAGTTTAAAGTCCATAATATTATAGGACATATAGTCTAGAAAAAAAACTGATATCTTAATCTTTAACTTAACATATTTGAATACTCATTTTAAAAACATATATGAACATGACATGGCATCTTTTTAGTTGTGTAGAAGGAAATACCTTTTTAGATAATACAGGAAATAACTTTTTAGATAATACAGGAAAATGATTGGATATACTATAACAGATATTTCCATTACCTTTCTGTTATTCTTGACACTTGGAAAAAAAAATGAACATATAAATTATACCGTACATGGAGTCCAAAATTATTATTATTGTTATTATTACATGACACATAATTAGTTATATTTCCCTCCGAAGTATAAAAGACAGCAATTTTGAATACAATGGATCACTATGGTAATGGCTATAGCACTATATGCACTAAGTCGTTCCCACAAGGCATGTATTTCTTCAATGACACTTCAATAACCCCCATACACCTCAAGGTGCCGGGTAAAAGCCTGCTGTTCCAGGGTAACCAAGGGGCAACCCGGCTCCTCCACCTGCTGGGCTTCTTACAGGAATCTGTCCAGATGGCATCTGAATTAAAATAAACAAGAGAAGAATTAACTAAATATTTCATTTAAGAGTTTTTCATTTCATAGACATGGTGGTCTGTTTTTCAATAAAATGCAACCGGTAATAAAGCAACTTAATCACCATGACTCTTTTTACTTAACATAAACATGATATCATAGTCAAAAATGTTCATGAAAATTGTAAACATATACTCAGTAAGTTATATTTGAATTACAGGGTTCATACAGACCATCCAGGACAAAATTCAAGGAGTTTTCAAGGACTTTTTCAAGTATTTCAAGGACTAAAATATGTGAAACACTAAAGACAAATATGTGTAAAAGGGCGACAATGTATGAAATTAGTGTTTTACATGCAAATACCTGTTGAAGTACTATCAAATTTATGAAGTTTTTTCTAAGTGTGCAAGATTTTGCAGTAGTTGCTTCAGAGGGTGGGAGTGGTATTGTCAGATTATTGTTATTGCCATCTTTATTCAAGATAGTACTTCACCTAAACTGAAGAAGCTAGTTACATTGTATATCCTGATTACATTCTCTCGCTGTTGAGTGTTGTGAATTGTTTGTGTTTCTGACTTTAATGTGCGATTTTATAGCGCTTTCACCCATTCCTGAAACGTCTATAACCTTATCACAAGCGCTACACATCGCCTTTCTTTAATCACCCTTGAATTCTTCAATGAAAGGGTATTTTTCTACACATTTTGGCGAGAAATTACACTTCTTCATTTTTTGATGAATAACCCAAACTGGTCCGTGAAATTTACACGTCAAGAATATTTCAATCGTGTAAAAAAGCCGATACCCGTTCCGTACCGTCTTACTATCTCGTTACGAAGTCGTCTTTTTTTTTTAAATTGATGTATATTTGAGTTTTCTTTTGTTTTTTGGCCGCTGTTTTACTAATTATAGTCGTTTTTCGGTACTTAATGAGGAATTCGTGGATTATTGAACAAAATTCACAAGTTTCCTGTAAAATTCAAGGAGTTTTCAAGGACTTTTTCCCTGGACAAAATTCAAGGAGTTTTCAAGGACTAACCACCAAATTCAAGGACTTTTCATGGCCTGTGCGAACCCTGAATTAAAACTGTACATATCTTCAATTAAGTGCAGTTAGAGAGGTTAACTATTTTATTAAATGATTTAAGGAGTTAACCCATAACTGCACCAAGATGACAATATATACCTTCATTTATCAAATCTTATCTACAAGACCCTGTAAACAACTGTAATATACCTGTGCTCCGGCCATTTGTAAGCTTGCATATGGAGAGCCTGGATACAGTGGATGTCCAGTTGCCGAGGCAGCGTATGGGTTCTGTGAGGGACTTATCTGTAGAGGAGTAAACTGTGAACTTATATATGTAGGGTACTGTGACTGGGCTGCCGATGATAGGGATGTCACAGCTACTGGAACAGGCTGTGCTAGAGAAGATTGTTGGGCTGATAGGGAATATCCTGCTCCTACCGTCAGAGGGTACCCTGCTGCAGCACCAGCTAAAATATACAATGCATGTACATTAATTTTAATGTCAAGTTTAGATCTGACGTTGAAATACATGCATTAACAATGTCATTGTATTAATCATATTTTCTTTATTCATGTTAAGATACAAAACAATCAATAATTTAAATAATTCATTTAAGGTCTTGAAATGAAGAAAAAGGTCATGATTTTTTTAATGCAAATGTAGATAATTGGGTCAAATTCTTAAGAGAATTTAAAGGGACATCATGCTATTACAAAAACTAACATCTAAGTACTTTGTGCTTAAATGAGCTATAATAACTTACATATAGGTATGTAAGAAGAATATCAATAAATAAATACAGAATATATCAATCATTTCATATCAGATATTGATGTAGCATTTATATGCCTCAGTTTGAATCAATGACAGCCTCTATCTGAATGGAATAGGAAACTATATATTTACCAGGAACCATTGAAGGAGATGACACAAGGGAACCAGCACCAGGGTAACCAGCAGATACCATGTATCGTTGCTGCGAAGATGGACTCGACACTGGCAGATATGTAGGATGCTGATTACACGTTCCATAGAAAGCTGCTCCAGGCTGACCTAGCGATCCTGTCTGGCCGAGAGAGCCAGACTGGGCCAGAAAACCTTGCTGTGCAAGACTCTGATAACTTGGATTCGCACCTGGGTAGAGACCCGCTGATTTCTCTGACTGATACATGCTGCTCATCCCATTAGGTACCCTCGAAACTCCAGCCACCTGGACAGGGGTCATACCTGGCATTCCAGTCATTGCATACCCAGTCATTCCAGGCACGCCTGGAATAGGTTGCACGGTTGTCATGCCATATGGCAAACGATTTTGACTGAAATATGTATAAAAATATACAGTAAATACCTGAAGACCATAAAAAAATTAAAGCTGAAACAAAATATATTTCATCCTGTTTTTTTTTTTTTAATTCACATCTGCATTAGAAAAGCAAACTACTTATCAACACCTCTCCAGTATATTATAATGCCATTTACTGTATCTACTACACTGATTATTAAAACAAATACATAGATATAATAAAAAGCATGCTATGTTATATTCAAGAAAAAAGAAGCATGCATAAATAAAAAGCAAAACCAACACCACAACTAAACAGTCATGTAACCTGTAAGAACTCAATCACTTTCTTACAAACTACACAAGGATCCTATACCAGCTCAAATTACGCATTTTTTTTTTTTTTTTTGGCAACCCTGCTTTCCATTTGTTTAAACATGGTTCTTCATCAATGGAAATTTATATCCAAGTATCATTTAAACAATGGTAAACAAATTAATACATTTTAATTGAGAAGACAACTGGCTACGGTAATTTCTATCCTCAACATTATGGTTTTTCTTGGTAATACATAACAATGTGTAACTACATTTCAAGATTTTGTAGCTCCTTTCATATTTTACAACTCAAGATACATTTAATCTCAAGTTCTCTAAAGTAAAGCCACTTCTCTAAACATAAGTGGAATATCTTGGAGGGATATCACAAATTGCTAAAACTGTAAGAATATAACATTGATTTCAATGAATTCATACTTTAAACGACCTATGTGTTTTTGAGCTGATGTGGGATATGTCATGTTCATGCTGAATACACGGGTGACAGTGACATATAAACACGACTACACAAAGACTACACTCACACAGAGACTATACAATAACTACATAGAGAAAGTGAGTCTAGTGGTCATGATGATATGAGGTGATGGACAGTGGTGTATAAACAAATAAATCTGCTTCGTGAAATACAGGAAATTCTTGATCTCAGTATTTAATAATTTATATATGCTTTATTGCTCATCTGTTTTTTCTTATTTTTTCATAAATTCTTAGTTTTACTTTTTGTTTTTGTTACTTTTTTTTCCGCTAAATTGCATATAAGACTGAAGATTGCCAAATCTATGGAATATTTCTTCATTATAGTTTCCAAACATTAATTCCAACATCTGTGACTAAAAATCTATAAAACGTGACTGAAAAACTATAAAATATCTCTCTGATCCTAAAATCAAAGTTTTCAGCCTAAAGTAATACTGAAGCAGTTGCCTGTATTTCACTATGTTAGAAAGGTTGATTTCTTATCATAATGTTATTAAGTAAAAAACAGGGATACGTAGAAACACAGTGCAGAATACTGGACAAAAATAAGCGATACAAGCTATATGAACAGCACTACACAAGTATGCCCTCATTATTCCACACATCCTATCATAACCTTAAAAGCTCCAAACATTTTCCGAAAGTTATTTTATTTTTTTCGATTGAATCTCTCCCTGTCCCGCCCCCCTCCCCACCCCACCTCAAACTTGTTTGCATGAAATCTTTTATTTAATTAGAAAAAAAGGGTATACTTTTTCTAAATAAAATATATAATAGCAAAATAATATAGTAAAAAGAAACTATAGCATACAGTATACTTGAATTAAAACCACATATTGGAAACACGCAAAATTTGCCACTCATATGCATATCCTTACTACAGAACACTATAACGGAACTGTTTAACTTAATTTTCAATTAAGAAGGTAAACTACAACTCTTAACTCAGATATCCTTTCATTTCTCTTAAAGAAACATTGTAAAATGATGAAGTTATCGAAAGCACAAATTATTTATCTTTATACTCCTACTTATAAAAGAAAATTCAGAACTTTGAATGTATACTCACCCCAGCATCAACTCTTCGATGAAGTTTTTGTACTTTCGTATTTTATTGTTCTACCCGATATGTATATTAACTTAGAATTTGTTGAGTCTTTATTTCTTTGAACATTTTATTTAATATCCTAGACCCAAAGATTACTCAATTACAAGAAAGGTTGCCTATTTTGGGCAGAATTTTATCTCTTGGTCATTAAACGAAAGAAGCGTCCAAGCCGACTTTTCATACTTAACACCAGTAAATCATTAATAAAGACCCTGATAATTGTTATGTTTTAAGAAAGTATGTCCCAGAGTTTACCAGTAGAATAATGTATAAAAAGGCGAGTCATTTTTTTGTTTTTATCAAGGTTGGTCAAACTTGCCTTGGGTATGACATCAGGGTACTCGTTTTCTTCTTGACCTTCTATTTCTCGTGTGTATGGATTATGTATACCGCCTGGATTATTGGAATAAAATCATCGTACAATATCATAACCTAGTGAAAAATGTTTTAAATATACTAACTAACTCAGATACAAAACTGACCAAAATAACAGTAAGTTCACAGTCAAAAATATCACATATACACACAATTTTGTTTAGCCTGAAATGAGCTGATTTAATTAATTTATTGTTAACATTATTTTCTCAACAACATTTACATAAATTAATTATTAATTAAAATTAAAGAAATTTAATTATAAATTAATTAAATCATAATATGAAACTGACATGTCATTTTTAAACATACTATAAATTCCATTTTTATCAGTATTTCTTTTTTTATTCTTAATTATAGTAATAAATATCAAATACAATGTACCGGTATATGCTTTTTATTCATACAATGAAAACAGGAAATCAGTAAAACTTACTTATAATAATTATTATCTAACCCTAAATTCAATCTAAATATAACACAAAAGTAAAACTTATGTACTTAATCAAATTATGATATAAAACAGGATGAGGTAGTGAACAATTCAGTTTATTGTGATCAGTTATTTTATCTGATAAACCTTATCCATTATCTAGAAAAACATGCAAAGTAAAACTCGGAATATATATAAAAACTTCACATCTAGGGTATATACAGATATAAGAATGATGCATACAAATGAAAGTATTGTAATCTCTAAAACAAGGCAATGTGTTCCTCATTTACAGGCTGTCATGATTCAAAACTAAACAATATGTGTACATTTAGATTTAGATATCTGTTTTGGCATTGTTTTTTGTTGTTTTCTTTTCTTTTTTTTTGGGGGGGGGGGGGGGGGAGAGTTTTTTTTCTTTCCTAAAAGTTTTAAAACTCCTGAACTCTTGACACTTTACGTTTTGTCTAAATGTCAATATGACATAATTACAATTTACATGATTTTTATAACAGTTGGTTTAATCAAAGGAACCAATTTATCTCATTACACCTGTAAATGATTTACAATTCCTTTTACTGGCCAAGAGTTGAAATTACTTGTGTCATAGAAGTGTTGCTTCTATTGCACTGCTTTCACTTACTTAACAAATTACTTCATCCATATATCAAGCCATTTTGCTTTTTATTTCAAGTCAAAGATTGCAAAAATCAGATCAGTTATATGACACCAGTAATTTCTTCCTCTTTCTTAAATATATCTGAATATCTATACTATATAGTGTAAGTAGAAAAGGTAGAAAAACATTAAAGCAGGTAAAAAACTTATCAATCTTTTATTTATACTCATTTAAAAACTTAAAAACAATAGAACTTGCTTATAAAAAAATGTTCATAGACAATAAATGTTCTGTTTACGTTCTTTCGCTGTTAAAAATCTTCAAATTGTAATAGAGTATTTCAATAATCTTAATTTACGTAATAAAGCAGCATATACAAACTTATCATTTACTGAATAAGTAAAGCCTATCTCTTAATTAGAAATTTCTTTTAAACCACAAGCATATACTGCTGGCAATTAATTATTGCAAGATCTACATAATAGCTTGGAAAGAAGCAGGTAGAAAGCTGAATAATACAGGATTAAGACTTATCTTACTACAGCAAGGGCAGATAACCTGGATTACACAATAAGGTTACCTCCCACTAAATGATATTAAACAAGGGAAGTAACCTCTGCTCAAATCATCTTCCTTCTCACAATTCAAAGCTGATACAAGTGTGTTATTTACATTCTGAATGCGGCATTGTTCACATGTCATGTAAAGATACTAAGATACCAGTTACAAGTTGAAAACCATTGTCAAAAGAAGGAAGTTGTTTTGAAACAATTACAGTATTTGAAAACTTCAGATAAAAAAACATACATGGCTTAAAGTAAAATTTGGTAAAGCATGTATTATCCATCATTTGAATCATTTCGAAATAAAAATGCAACAGTAAAACATAGCCAATAAACCAATATTTTGTTAAAATTATCTGAAGTTTCCAAATTGTTTAAACAGTGTTTATTGTCAAAGAACTTTTCATTGCATTCAACATAAAATAATGTCAATAAAACAGAGTTTTATCAGAAAGTCCCAATACA
The DNA here is from genome assembly GCF_026571515.1 of Ruditapes philippinarum. Lineage (NCBI taxonomy): Eukaryota > Metazoa > Mollusca > Bivalvia > Venerida > Veneridae > Ruditapes > Ruditapes philippinarum. The sequence goes on along the minus strand of NW_026861864.1, from coordinate 53,216 downwards.
TACAGTTGTGTAATATAAAACAAACATACATACATTTTGTAATCTCTTTCTTAAGTTTATTCACAATATATAAAGAAAAATCTCATATGAAGATGACACAAGTTCAAAATTCATACAGAATTAAAAAAATGCCAGTGATGTGAACAGTTAAGTAAAACGTACTGTGAAAAAGCTTTCATCAATGAAAAAAAAAAAGAGAGATGAAAAGTTCTGAGACAGAAATTGCATCTGTCATGATTTGCTAGCTGATCATTTCTGACTCATCAGTGCAATCAGTCCTGATATATGCTGACAGATCAATCGAGATGCTGTAAGTTGTAACAAACATGATATGTGGATGTATCATGCAATGAAAAAATTGAAACTCTAACCCAATGTAACATAGAAAACTGTTGAATGCAAAACATAGGCTTACTTGATCATGTTCGTATCCTAATGTTCAATGAAAGTTTTAAGTAAAATGCTAAAAAACTTGCTTTAGTTTATGGTAAACATACATAGCATTTATTTTGAATGATAATAATCATTATCAATAACATAGCAATGCATTTATTTTGAAATATAGATTATTCTTGAAAGATTTTTTACTTTAACAAATACATATAATGAATTTATAAAGACATTGATTGGGCCACAAGCATGATCAATCGGCCATTTCTCCAGAGGTGATATTTCTACTTCTGATACAAGATACAAGAATAGTACTTGTGAACAAATATTAATATACAATCAAGTCTTCAGTGCTAATACTGTATACACTACATCAAAATGTCAAACCAAATCTCAAGAAGAAAAAAATCAAACTAAACATAGAATCAAACTTTCCCAAAAATGATAGCGATTTCTCCAAGACATTTCCTGCCTCAAATGTAAAGGATAATTTCATTCTTTGTTGACTTAACTACTAATTACTCAGATCGCATACACAAAGAATGGTAACAAAATCCTGTAAATGTATTCATTTTCAACAATTGGGAAAATTAAATTCTATGTTTTTCATCCTGTAAAGACTATAGAAATGTTTCATATTCTATAATCAAAATCATTTAGTAAACACATTTTCTACATGATTATCAATTTCACCCGATCTGTGTAATAACTTTAAGCTTCTTTTAAAACAAATTCAAATATCATCTGAAAACTTATATTCTAGTTGGAAAAAATTATCAACAATAAAGCAAAAACAATCAGATGGTTTTTTTTGTGTTTTTTAAAGCATTAATATACTATGACATTAATAATATGTCAATTTTTTTGTTTTTTTTTAATACATTATCTGACTGAACTTTCTACTTACACTCCTACTTACCTCTAGTGAAAGCATGAACACCAAGACCACACAAGCCTTCTCAAACACAATAAATCTGTAAAACAGGAAAATAATTCTTTCTATAATTTGCACTTACATGTATTAGTACTCTGCTACCTGATAAATCAATGATTTATAATTTCACAACAAACAACATTTTACGTGCAAGAGTTTTTTATATACTATTTGAGATTGAAATAAGGTCACTTTACAATTTTGAGAAGGCCCCTTCAGAATTCCAAAATCCAGCTTCACAACAGCAAACAAGAGCTGTCGGTAGGACAGCAACGCTCGACTATTCTTAGTGCTTGATAGTAAAAAAAATGCCTGATACAGTTACCTCCTCCTGTTTACAGGTTGGGGTCATGATGGTGAACAAGTGTGCAAAGTTTCAAAGCCATATGTCAATGGACTTTGAAAATATTTGAACTATTACAAAAACTTTAACGTTAATTCTAAGTCGAAAAAGGGGTATAATTCTGTCAAAATGCTTGATAGAGTTACCTCCTCCTGTTTAGAGGTTGGGGTCATGATGGTGAACAAGTGTGCAAAGTTTCAAAGCCATATGTCAATGGACTTTGAAAATATTTGAACTATTACAAAAACTTTAACGTAAATTCTAAGTCGAAAAAGGGGCATAATTCTGTCAAAATGCTTGATAGAGTTACCTCCTCCTGTTTACAGGTTGGGGTCATGATGTTGAACAAGTGTGCAAAGTTTCAAAGCCATATGTCAATGGACTTTGAAAATATTTGAACTATTACAAAAACTTTAACGTAAATTCTAAGTCGAAAAAGGGGCATAATTCTGTCAAAATGCTTGATAGAGTTACCTCCTCCTGTCTACAGGTTGGGGTCATGATGGTGAACAAGTGTGCAAAGTTTCAAAGCCATATGTCAATGGACTTTGAAAATATTTGAACTATTACAAAAACTTTAACCAAAGTGGTTACGCCGACGCCGACGCTCGGGTGACTGCAATAGCTCTACTTATTCTTATCGAATAGTCGAGCTAAAAATTTATGCCATTTATTTTCTAACAGACACCTTTAAATCATCTTCATTCCATCAACCTATTACTGAACATATTTAAAGATTTTTTTTTCCAATTTCCAAAACCTGAAATCAAATTGCAACAACTAAGAATGAAATTTATTCACACCTTTTATAAAATTTTCAATTTAAATTAAATCTAACAAGCAACGGTACATAGCAGAAGCTATCTATAGGGACAGCTTTCTGTTAATTAAGGCAATAAACAACTAGATGATATCAGTTGACTGCTGCAAAGTCATTTTAAGGTAAAATTACTCTAGGTTACACTTCCTAATGAAAAAGAGAAAATATTAATCTTGTGGAGTATTATCTAATTCTAAAATTTGCAGTTTAGTTCTTTAGCTATACATGTTTATATGAAATGAAAATTGTAAGCATATGTGTGAAAAATAGAAAATCGCAAGCTTAGGAAAATCTAAATTCAGACCAGCATCTGACTGACCTCCTAATGTGTTGATATAATGAAAATCAGTTTTTTGAAGGCATAAGGAAGTGTAGCAACAATTATTTCAATGACATCTTTATTATTTCTGAAAAGGTGCCATTACAGGCAGTGAAAATGCCCTAGTCATGGTTGATGAAATAAACAAATATTCGGGCCTCACGCTCTGTTCATCCTTCGAAAAACTTCAAATAACCAATACGTAAAATAAGGACTCGAACTTCAAAAACATTTTGAATGTTATGATAGATTTCAACCTTGCTGTTTGTCATGCCGCAAAAGCACTGCAAAACAAATTTCGTACCGAACTAGAAATGATAATTTGAGCCGTCGATCGTTAATTTTCACTGAAAATAAAATAAACAGAAAATAAAAATAGTTATTACCAATCGAGAGAATTGATCATTCGTATTACATTTACAAAGTTATATTTACACAGGAACGGTAAATAGTATGTATCTCTTGATTTTTTTCTCTCTATATCGCACAAAGCAATTTTTAATTACATCCGGGCGACTGCATCTAATTTCCGGTAATGGCAAAATTAGAAATGAAGAATGTACAATATTGTTGTCGTCATCCAGTCATTTAAAAAAGAAATGATTTTTGCACATGACAGTGAAATCATGTAGACAACTTTCTAAAACGTTAACTAGACTTCATCGTGAATATGGAAGCATTATATAGAATACCCATTCAACAAACTACTAATGCTGTGGAATATCAGTTCAAAGTTCTAGATATAAGCTTATACACTCATTCTCACTTAAGTACGACATTTCATAAATTCTAGAACTGAAAAATGAACTTTCTTGTATATTAAAATTTTATTCCATTCCAAAATTATAAGTATCTCGACATCTTAAATATAAAATATTACCAGTACAGATGTCCTAGATTTTTCCCTATGACAGGTTTTCTAGATAGAACCAGAAAATAAATTTCGTCATTTTCGAGACACTGGTCCTTAAATTTGTGCATATGGTATGGCGATTTTATTTTGTCTCTTTAAATAAACTTTCTATCATCTATTTATATGAACATCTGGAAATGAGAATCAATCGTTGAACTGACAAAAAATACATCTTTTTAAAAACAACTCATGGAAATGCATTTCATATCGAATATGCTTAAATCTCATTTTCAAAATGAATAACCTTACAAAATCCACAGATCCATACAATGGACGAGTAAGAAAATGTGAAAATTACTGATGATTTCTTGAAAGTACTTACTTATTTATTATTCAATTGTCAAATGTGAAATAATCTACGTCATCTCATATATTGACAATTTATTGAGGACTCGTAAATGATTTTTTAATTGTCCCGTTAGTGACCCAGTCTCCAGATGCTATGGATTGACAGAAAGAAATGTAAATACTTTGAATTATATATTTATAATGATTGAAGATTAACTAAAATTTATTTATGAAATGGAGCAGATATTCTTTTGGCAAGGTTGGGCCATATTAACAATATTTAAACAATTTAACTGAAAATAGTAAAAAAATGAGTAAAAGATCGTATAAATGGTCTTAGAAGTTCAACAAAATTGCTAGATTTGCATAAAATCCAAGTAAGCGTAAACGAAAACAATAGTACGAATCAAAACAAATATTTTTTCTCATATAAATATCACTTTCATTGAGAAAATCACTGTTTTATAATTTTCTTTCGCTCTGGCCACTTACGGGACAAGTCAATCTTATTACCATTATCTTATAATTGAACTGCAAAACAATGTACAGAATGTTTGTTTAAACAGATATTAAGTATCTATATAAACTAAAATATTTTATATCAAGATGCATGAAAAGTCATTGTCCATTTAACAGAAACATCTATGAAAATGTTATAAAATTTTCAGAATGTATTTAATTAAAGACAAATAATAGTTAGTTCTCACTATATCTGCTCCAAAGAACCTTCTATCTTACAATTAATACAAGATACTCCAATATTATTGCGTTTTCATTGATAAGCGTGGACTCAAAATTTCCTATTACTCGAATGAATATTCAAAAATTAATTTAACCATTTACGGGACAGTTCAGCCAGATACGGGACACGCCTGTTTTCACGTTTTCTTCATTTTTGTGATTGAAGTATAAGTTTGAATGTATTCGTATATGAAAGTAAGTATCCATTGAACTCTATAATAGTCAAAACGTCTGAATACCAATTTCAATATCAAAATTATGATTTTTAGAAGCTATCTGCAAGTGAAAAACACATTTCAGATGCGTATGTTTAAAAAACATGGATACTTCTTTGTTTTCGTGGAAGAATACTATTCCAACAATACCAACGTCTATTAACAAGTTGAAATAATTCAACAAATCTAGCAGAATAAATCACAAGAGAATTTGAAAGAGGGGGAGTCCCGTAAATGATAGGCTCGTAAATGTTGAACATTTAGATTGACAAGGGAATTTTATGAGAAATTGTGGAATGGTTTACATGAATGATAGAATATAAGCAAGACAAGTATCCACTCTAGATATCTGTAGTATTATAACAATGAAATAATTGAAAATATATTGCAAAACGCATGGTATTGATGAGCCTCGTAAATGGTTTTCTAAAAATTACGCTTGTGAAATCCAAATTAACGTGAAATCCTTAACAAAATGGGTACACAGATACTCTTAATCTTCATATTTTATGTGGACTATATTACTGTAGACTTAATATTGCTATTGAAATAACCATTTATAAGTTACCATGTGTAATTAACATTGTTTTGCAATTAAGACTCGTAAATGATTTCGACTTTGAAGACAAGCAATTCAAATTTGATTTTGAGAAAATTAATTTTCGTAATATCAAAAACAGTTTTATATGTCAAAATCTGCAATAGAATAACGAAAATAAGCTGTGTTTACTGTTAACCACGACTTTATGAACGAAGACACATGCAATGAAACATACTTCGATTTAGTTGAAGACAGGCTGTTTTTCGTACCCCTTCCTTGCAAAAGCGATTGTCACTAGCAAAATCAAACCAATAGGCTAGTAAACTTGCGCTCAAATTAAATCTTTGATGTAGTACCAATTGTTCAAACATTTTACAAGAATGTTCGGGCTTATATATCTCCACAAATTTTCATAGAACATTGAAGACATGGAATGTCGTACTTAAGTGAGAATGAGTGTATAGCTTCCTACACAGTCGAACTAAAAAAAATTCTGTATAAACTGTATAAAGACCTGCTACAAAAGTTGTCATTCAAGTAAATTTAACATAGTTTGATGAATATTGAAGCATCTTTTATAGTTTCACAGCAATTTGAACTTGTAACAGGAGGCTTTTTAATGAAAGCAGCCATTTTTCACAAAATGCTCATGCAGTAATTGGTTAACTTTATCAGTGGATCAAATCTGAAAAAAAAAAAAACAGTTTAGGTTTAATATCGCACACAATGTAATATACTATGTCCAACATTAGCCTAATTAATTCGGCGTGAACGGTTTGACCCATTTTACATACTTTTTGGCTTGCAGCCACGGCTGCAAGCCATTTCATATGAAAACTTGTTCCGGTTAGGTGGTTTCCTGCTTACATCTGTTGGTGCATGATTGAACGGAAAACCAGCAGCAATCGTGCCAATCGCAACTTTTCGGCCTTTTCCGTCAGTCTTCGGATTAATGATAATAGCCGATGTAGTTCCGATTGCAATCGTGACAATTCGGGCGATTCTGTCATACTGCGGAATCAGACGAAGTAATATTACGGAAATCTAAGCTATTTTAGTTACTTCGGTAATCCCAACTAGATTGTTTATATAAATAGGATTTCTATTTTTACTTGATTTATCGGTTTAAACCGTAATAAATTATAAACGAAATTGTTCCGTTTCAATTGTTTTTCAAGACGCAAAAGTTTGTTTCTTTTATAATTGTTTTTTGTCTGTATTAGTTTTATACAATAGAGAATGGTGACTGTAGTTCAAAGGGTGGTCCTGCTTACCAAATCACGCATGACCGAGTTATATTTAGATCTACTGAACGCAATTCAACTTCTTGGTCAGGTAATCTAAAAATAGCCCATGCATATCATTAACCTTGCCACGTGCTGAATCGTCTATTTGTGATCGTGTAACATAGTTGATACCAAACTCCTTACAGCGGTTACGTCACGCTTTGCTACTTTAACCACTGCCACCACTGAAATCACGTGACGATAGTTGTATCATGTGACAAAAACATGGCGGCCAGTTTCAGAACGCCAAGGACCCCATATCAAACTGGCAGATTTATAATTACATTCTTACCAGACAAAATATGTTCAAAACACACAATTTGTTTAAACTTTAAAACAAGTGCCGGGTCAAATCTTTTGCGCTATCGTTCAATAAATGTCTAAATTTTGCCATTGTTTACTATACATACGGTGTCACAGTGAAAATATATTTCGTTATGTTTACAAAATAATTTTTATGCATATATTTTTTTACATTCTTGTACATTAAGCATAACTATTTAACGAAAGAAAACTAAAATGATATAAAGTATTCTATTTTAAAATTAAAAGTGAAAAAAATATATTCGGCTATATTCGACCGAATTTACTTGTGGTGGCAGTGGTTACTGTACAGATCAGGGGAAGTAACCGCTGCGAGGAGTTTGAGTTGATACATGCTTATTAATTGGTACCACGTAAAAGTAAAAGTATTTTAGTGCATTTACTTGTCTATAAAGCAAAGGAATGATTTCGCTGTGAAAAAGGGGAAATGAAATGTGCACACTTGTTTTCCTTCAGTATCACGTTAGTATTTTTACGATTGATCATTTTTTTATTAGTTTTATACAATAGAGAATAGATTGACAAAAAATATTCGGTTTTCCAAAAAAAAAAAAAAACCAACTAAATATGATATACAAATACCGTAATTCAAAAAAAAAAAATGTGATAATAAATTGAAAAAAAAAAAAAACAATTTTAAAGGGTTGGGATGAAGGCACAACTGTGCAAGCCTTTCCTTTTAAAAGGAAACTTTATTTCTCATTGGAAAAAGACAGCGCCCGTCCAAAATTATCTCGGCGTCTCTTTGACATGGACTAGGCCCACATTGGATGTGGCATCAAATTTCAAATGCGTTGAATTGTTTTTGTAACGAAGGTCCGCTTTTTTTTCTAAAAAAAAATTCAATGAGTTGAAACGTTTGTTACCAATAACATGAATTTTATAATCTATTTTATTTATGCAAAAATAGATGATTTGTAGAAAGAAAACCCCGCATACTTTTGCATACATGTACATGAAAATGGCTATACTCAGTATAGGTCACGGTCACGTAATATTATGTTAATTCACTGATTGTCAAAAATTTCACAAGTTAAATGCACGTATATTCGCCCAAAGGTGCACGTGTTGAAATGATAGTTAAAAAATTGAGGTATACGCCGTTGGAAAATACGCTCGCGGCCTAATTATTTACATAAAGCTTTATATAATTAAGCCTCTGTCATTTTGAAGATGTCCGCCATATACATGTAAATTAAGTACTTTTTAAAAGTATTGTAAACATCTGCGTATTAACTGGATTCAACCCTAAACGCATATATATTTGTTACAAAATGTTATGTTGAACAAGAATAAAAGCTGTCGACTCGGTAGCGATGCACGTGGTGAAAGCAACATTTTCGTTTGAACCTGGGACTTAAAATACTTTTGTCCCGGTGTTATCAACCCGGTGAGAAAAGATGATCAAATGGTACGAATTCAGCGATGTTAACACTTGTCTATGCAGCCCCTGCTCATCATATTCAAGGAGAAGGCTCTCACGTCCTAGCAATTAGTGACACGCCCAAGTGCATACATAGAAGTAAATGGGTTTGGATTGGAAAACATAACATTGGTTGTTGAGCAGGTTACAAAACAGATTATGCTGTAAAGTTTCACGGCGGACAACTAAATTATGTTCAGAACAAAAGATGTTGGAAGTTTTTTATGTTAGCAGCGATTCCTAAATGGAACTAAGTTTATGTGAATAACCGATTTAGAAAATGAAAATTATATTTTTGTACTTTGTGATACATCAGCTAGTTCAAAATGAAAAAGATTGTAGCTGTGCAAGGCTCTTTCAAACATACATGTATCTGTTTTAACGATATTTTTGAAAGCTTTTAAGAAGGGATATACATTGCTTCATTAGTTCACCAGTTTTAAGTTTAAGAGTACTTCAAATAGATGCCAACGAAAGGTTTGAATTGAAGAATCTCCTGATGCTTAAAGATTATCCTGAACCTTAATACTTCTGTTAATGTTATCATTATTCAATGATGATGAAATTCTTATATTGGGTAGAAAACAACAACAACAAATGTTTAACATTAATGTCTTTATTGCAGTAAAGTGGGAATCATTTTCACAATAAAACAACAAGCTAAGTAAAGATACAGCGTTTTAACAAAGACTAATTAAAGATCCGCTTTCAACTTAATATTATACATGTATGGTAAATATATATATATATAACACAAAATGACCTACAGAACTTTAAGGGGAAACTTTTTAATTTAGCACTGAGGAAAATTAATGGTTATTTTCAGACTGTTATGGCAAACTATATGGTAGAGGAGCCTTTGTGTACACAGTTCTGTATACAACATTCTACAACTTGCCTGTATTACACATGAAACTTAAAAATCAATATACACAAACACATATGACATATACTGCATAAAAGTTTTGCACAAATGCATTCTTACATCAAATCTTAATACACATTTAACAACCACAATCCCTCAAATCAACCAACTTAATGCACAGGTCTCAAAACACTTAAGTTTTAAATAATTTTGTATTATCAACAGCCAATTATCTGACATTTTAGTTCACAAACATTTCAAGGAGTCAGTGTATGCAAATATTTTGTGTTTCCAAGGTGATTTTGATGATACGAAAAGGAAAACATTGTAAAAAAAAGCATTATATTACCTATGAAGTGATGTAAGCGCACTCGCTAAATTCATATCAATTATAAACATGAAAATATCACAATAATGATGTCATACATTTCTTTGGCATTTCAAATATACTTCGATGGACCATTATCATATCACTATGTGGAACTACCAATTCTCTCCATTAATAAAAGAAAGAAAAGAAACAATGTAAAAACGTTTTTCTTTTTCACTGTCATATATGGCAAACATATTTGCACTTTTTTCAAACAACTTTGCGTTAAATCTTTCTTGTACACAATAAAATGTCACCATTTCCATCTGTAAATAAGAAAGTTAGAAACGCTGCATTTTTCATCACGTTTTAAATGTATGCGGGTTCCACTTCAAATTTAACATTACCAACAATATCTGTTAATATGTGGCAAACATGAAGTAAAACCCATACACAGTAGTTCTGTTAAAACCAAGAATTTATGCTTTTATCAACTTAGTAAGTTTAAGTACGTCATTTCAAAGTCGTTGCTACTGCTGTGACTAATAGATAAAATTTAAATTTGTATGCAAGTATTTCTTGTTGCTTTTATACACTCTTGTGAAACGTTTTTATTTCAATGCAATAGGCCTTAATTTATCATATAACACTATTAAACCTTAAAAATATATTATTACTAAATCTAAAATTTGTTCAGAGATATTTTATCCAATCTGCAAAGACAATCTAAATTGCATGCTAATAATTTTTCTATTACAACATTCAAAGTTCACACTTATGCAATATAAACTTCACTTCCTAAACAGACATGGTGAAATTTACATGTACACAGAATATATTCATTATATACAGGATGTCAAAAATTTACATATAAACTGAATTAAAGGGACACATCTAGATGAAATATCAATAAATAGATGTATAATCAAGCCTAAAAACTTTACATAAAATTGTTAATTATAGTAAAGAACAATTAAGCTTATCTTAATTATTGATGAACTTTTCATAGATTTTTAATTCATACTCTACAACTTCAAATCATGAATATTCAATTAAATTTCAGATTTTTAGTATTGTGTCCATTGCTTCAAATTTCCTGACTAATAAACAAAGGAGTGCAAGAGAATCTACCTAAATATATAAGATAATACCTACAGGAAAAAAAGATAATATACAACACTGATTAGTTAGTTATTTATACACCCAGTTTTTCTAAATTGCAGTATGTTACAGTACACCCACCTACCTCCCATATACTCACTTTTACACTTGTCTAGCTAAATAACTCCCCACCTCCTCTCAGAAATTTCCCTCCTTAATCCCACAAGAACACATTACAAAATGATCATTCATAATCAAAAATATTCAATAAACCAGTAGTTTACTCTGCTTATTTTCTGTATACATAAAAAACAGAAGCAAAACTATACAAAAATGGAGTGATGAGAGGTTAAATAGAAAATAAACATAAATGTCATTACATGTATATCATTACACAGAAAATATTTTCTTCAAAATCAACCAGTTTTTTTTTTAAATACTTTTATAATTAGCCTTTTCAATTTATATCTAAATTTCCTATAATTTGATCATAAAAAAACCCCCAAAACATTTGCTCTTCCTATACTTTAAATTAAAACGACTAGGTTCACTAAAGATGGCATAGTCTTCAATGAGAGCTTTCAAATTCTTTAAAATTTTGAACACGCTGGCGTATGGTCCAAAATATTTAACAAGATTGTCTTGTGACTAAAAATAGGTAAAGCGTGTTTTAAATGTACATGTATACAAGGAAGTAAGATAAAGCTTGACAGAAAATTAGTATTATTAACAAAGCTATATGCTTACAAACATTTACAGACAGACACTAATGTACACATATACTCGGGGAGCAGTAACAACTTTTATAGCAGTGACATATTAGAGACTTTTTGGTGACAAGTGTTCATTAAATATACATTATATGACATGTTGTTACCTTTAAGCAGTAACTGGTTAACTCCTATTAATTTTAGAAGGACTTAACCTGTTACAGCACTAAGGTCATGATGTATGATTTCAAATCTGTTCATTAAACATTATATCATTAACTTCTTTATGATTTGAATGTTATGGCAGCTTTGTATATAGATAGTATGTCTACAGACTTTTAGCTTCTAGTACAGTCATAACTTATCAAATTATTCAAAGTAAAATCCCTTTAAAAATCCTTGTTATAACAAACACCCCAGAAAAGACTTCACAGTATACATCCATGTTAAACCTCAAATCTGAAGAAATTTAGTGCAAGTGTAACATTTTACAACAAAACTTCTGGGTATTAACACACAAAGATTACCCAGAGTTATCATTAATTTTTTCTGCAATGGTTTGAATTTGAGGCTATCATTTTTGGATTGATCACATACCCAACCCTTACGAGTGTTTCGAGGTGATCCAAAATGCATTTGAGACCCAGAAACAGCCTCTTAATGTCAATGCTGTTAGTGATACACTTGGGACTGGCTTAACGACTCCTTGTTTGTAGTGACATTCTGTCTACAATGGAAGGTCACTGAACACAGTCACCACTGTTACACTGTACATATCATATGTATACAAATTGGTTTTTTAATGGATAAAGTTTTCTTATTTTCTTCTTTCATTTTTCAGTGCAAACATGTATTCCAGACTCTGAAGCATACTTTATGTAAATGAATGAAATAATTCAAAGGGAGAAAACTCATATATACATTTTTAATACAATGCATGTACACAAACATTAACTTATGTAAAATACAACATGATTTATAATCAAAAGTAGATTTTTTTTTTTTACAATGACATCTGGTATAAACTTTACACATCCCTACCATTATATGATACTGAACATGGAACAAACATGATATATCTTTACTTTTATCTCACAATTTGAGGTTTTTTTAATATCTGATATATAGAATGATTTGCTTCTTTACATAATTCAGTTGTTTTGTTGTTGTTGTCATGGTTATGGACATCTGTGTTTCTGTTTAGTACTTGTAGTGATTTAACCAACTTGATTTAGCAAATTAGACCATAAGACTAATTGGCCTTTGTAATATGAATGGTATGAAATTTTTTTATCTTGCTAATTATACATGGCTCCAGGGAAGTGGTTTGTTAATTGTTAGTAAATCATTTTCTAGGTTAAGGTTTTAGTAACAAATAAATCTTAAAACAGAACAGGTGCAAACAAATTATGTTATACATTGTATGTTTTAAATCAGAACATGAATAATCAATGAAAAAATAACCCAAACTTGACACAGTAAACTAATTGTTTCACTCACTCTAAAATCAACAATATTGACCAATGTTTATTTTAAGGATATAGTGTGTTGAAAACCATCTTATCATAACAGATGTATATAAAATATCATAATATTGTTTTTAAACAGCAGATGAATGTACATATTCCAATGACTTAATATAATATTCACAACATAACATGATATCTGCCACCAAAAACTAAGGTATTCATTTATTTAATTATATAAGGTATTTATATCTTATAAAACTCACTATAGATTGTTTAGCTATTAATGAACAATATGAGATGCTGAAATTTCTGGATTCTGAATGATCACACATCATTTCTTTAACTTGCATCTGCAAGTCTCTATATCCCTTCCTAAAAACTGCGTATGGCCCCTTTTTGCAATATACGATTTTTTTAGTGCTTTAAAAATAAATAAGTCCAGTCTTAATAAAAATGTCTCTTGTTTGTTTCTCCACGGTACAACACTACAGTAGGATCTTGCCTAATAAGATACCAATAATAAGAGCAACTATAAGGTAGACATATGGTGGAAGAGCAGACGCTTGTGATGTTGGAACCTCAACTCGCTGCGACGGTGGTGGCGTAGAAGATACAGTATCCGACATTGCAACTTTCCTTAAACGAACTTCTTCAGCCTGAAAATTGTATAAAAAGAAATATATCAATCCAGAAAATAGGTGCAATGAAATATATCAATCTAGCCAGAAAATAGGTGAAATGAAATATATCAATCTAGCCAGAAAATAGGTGAAAACAAAATACACCAATCAAGCCTGAAAATAGGTGAATGAAATACATGAAGCTGGTCTGAAAATAGGAAACTGAAATAAAATCTTTCTTAAGTATTTATATACATGTTGATAAAGCAGTTCTTTCAGCTAAGAATATTCATCTACAAATATTCTTTCAACTAAGAATATTCATCTACAAATATTCTTTCTGACATCATGAGAGAAAACTAGGTCATTAGTCTAGCATGATTGAACCAAATACCCCTTGATTAAGACATGGCAACCTTGGCAATTACTTTACGGTCTGTCATAACTCTGTTAACATTTTTTTCCTTCAGGTGATCTTATTTTTCTGCTTGTTTGATGACACATTGGCGGACATATGAAAACAATGACTTCTAAAATATTTAAAATATCACTTCACTTAAAAGTAACAGAAAATCGCATCAATATTTCTAGATGAAGGATTTAAAGATTTGAACTTAAGTTGAAAGACACCAATACCTTAGAATTTTTACCACCCGGTGGAGGTTTATAAAACAATACAAAAGTTTCGACATCCATTAATGAGATACTGATTAACATATACCTTGATATTTGAATTCTCTTCTTTCAAAAGATTTATCTGGTCTTTCAGTCTTCTAATTTCTTCGTCTTGTCGTTTCTGTGAGTCACCACCAGTTACGTTTGGCTGGAAAAATAATTTAAACTTTCCTTTATTTCTATATAAAGGACACATTTTGCAGAAAACTGTATGTCTTTAAATAATCTTGATGTGAAAACAAAACAAATTTTTCGAAAAGATGAACTTATGAAATATACTTTGATAAATTGAAAGTAAAAATACATAAATTTTTCACATTTAAATTGCACTGCATGTTTTGAACAAAATATGATTAAATATAATCTCTTTCTATTACCATATTACAAACACTGTATGACTTGGTAAATTCTGTGGATAGTATGATATTGCTAGCCTTAAAGCGGCATGCCTCCAGATGAGCAAAACTATTTAAAGAAAATCAAACTTGAGAACATGTAAGATTTTAAGAAAAGTAAAAGAAAAAAAAAATCAAACTTGAGAATATGCAAGATTTTAAGAAAAGTAAAAAAAAATAATTAAGATTCAAGTAAAGTTCAATTAATGACTGATTTTGTAATATATCACCATATCTCTACTGTGTTAGTCACGCAATTAAGGCTATTTTTTCATATCTGTGACCTCTTTATATTTGTAATTTAAGTGGATTGTAAGAGCTGTTAACATGTATGTTACTTTCTTTGTTCCCTTAACAATACCCATATTATACCTATAAATACATTTTCTGAATTTTCATAAATATAAGCATAAAATCTGGAGACATGCTGCTTAAATTACAATATTTGTAAATTTGACAAACTTTAAACTTATATGAACAATATCAAAATCTTTTATAACATTTTAAAACAGCATAAATCTGGTTTAAATCTTTTTATTTTGCATAAAACCTCATAAAATAATTAAACTGATAGAGAAGGTACAACTTGTGATATTTGTGACACCAACAACAAAACTTGTCCATTTAAATGTAAAAGATAACTAAACATAAATTCACTATTTAATGTATGCAAGCAAATAGGAAGCCTGACTTAAAACTTAACATTGTCTCAATTAATGAGAGAAGCAATTAAAAGTCTGTTTATATTGAAAAGCTAATTAAGAGCATAAAATATTTCAGATGAAGATAAGATTGTAAAAGCAATAGGTAGTGTGTTATAATATGTCTGAGGAAGAAAAAAGAGAAGAAAAGGTAAGCACAACTTGACAAATCAGACATGACTATCTTCACAAATATTACAATTTAATGACATCAATGAAACTTTCTTGTATAATATGGGTTTAATGTAGATATACTCAATAGGGTGAAAAAGATTGATTATGATTACATTAAAAATAGTTGTTAAACTTTATCATCAATTCGATCATGTGTAACTGTCGAAGTTGTGCATTTGAACTTGAAACATATAAAATGTTAGGTCATAGCCAATCTACTATCAGAAAGTTGTGTCCATCTATAAAAGTTACTAGCATAAAATATGATAATACAAGACTGCCAAGTTATTCCATTTTTCATTGTTTTAATTACTTCAATTATTATATAGTTTGATAATAGTCAAAAAAACCTATGTCCTATTCATAAAGAATAAGAAAAATAAATTTTCAAAAAACTGAGGGGCTTAGGGGTCACATAATTCATGTTTGAAAATAAAAATAGTTACGTAATAACTTAAATACCAAAGTTTGATTTTGAAGAAAATTCAGTTATATATGTTATCATTTACAAGTTTAATGCTGTCTATGTACATGTACAATCAAAGTGAAATCTGGATCAAAGCCAGCAGAGATCAAAGTCAATGACGTCTAAGTCCTGAAGCAGACATCTTAGTCACAAAACTACAACTTCTCTTAAATGTAACATTCAATAGGCAGACTTATACTTTTTGTCAAGAAATGAAGAAATACAAATTTGTGGAAAGAGATTCATTAAATAAAACTGTTTTTTTCTCTCCTTTTTTTGCAGCATCTTGACTTACCAACATGAGGTTTTAACATATCATTTCTATTCAGTGTGAATTTGTATATAGAAAAAGGGGTGTGGTTTATTCTAAGTTAATTTATGGTCTGTTAGAAAGGTGTATTATATCATCAACAATTCCCACAGTTTAATCCCTTTCACCAATTACAGTATATTTCTATTCACCAGTATGTGCCGGCACTCTTTCAAGCGTGAAGTAAGCTACCATATGCGTCCCAAGTATTACAGATGCATTTAAAACTAGCTATTTTAAACCCCTGTGCATTCTCTTAATACCAATAATGATAAAATAATCAAGTTTTGAACAATGTAAGCATCATTTAAATTAATTGATTACATTCTTATAGACTGCCCAAACAAATTTGACATTTGACCATTTTCTATGTATATTTTAATTTTTATTACCTTGCAAGTAAATCATTGCAGAATTATCCACTGCCACCTTAATTTACCTTATGAATAGAGTAATGCACATAATACATTGGTTGTTTATGGTATATGGGTGAATATAGGTTGTGAATACTGTATTTCCTTAAATAAATGCTCTTACAAAACTAAATTTAAGTTAAATTTACACAGATAAATAACTCAATGATAATACAAATTTAACAGTGGGGCATAGAATGTCAACAATTCTAAACCTTTGATTGATGTTCATTCAAAAAGCAAACACATATACGAATTGGATTTTAAAGTCAGACTTTTTACACACCATAAAAGAATTAAAGGTATGTGCTTGTTTATTTTTCCTGTTTGAAGATTCATAAAATCATTTCACTTGTCAAAGAAAACTTACAAATACCTATACTTACCAAGGCATTGTATTCTTGTAAGTATTAGAGAAATGAAAATATAATAAACAACAGAAGAAGCACATCAAAATATGGAAATATTAAGTTAATATTAAATTAATGACATACTTTTGTGGATAGTAAGAGCATTTATTTCAGTAAATACAGTATCTGATAGCAGTGTGCCGAAGCTCTGGGTGTTAATCTAAATCTTGTTAATGTTTCAGCTCAGAAAAACCGATATAAAACACCTTACTTTTTGGGATGACGCGGGACTGGCCTCAACGCGGGGGATTGGGAGGTCAGGCCGTGTATGTACGTTTTCTTGCTTAACAGCTTTTACCTTTTCTTCTGCAACCACTGAACTCTGTGACTGGAATAAAATGTATAGAAAATCATCGTAATTTTCGTAATCAATAAATGGAAAATGATCTACAAATTCGTTTAATGAGTTTTGAAAAAAAAAAAGTTATCTAAAATGTATATAGAGAATTCAATAATTACTTTTAAATTAATCTGCCATTCTTAAGCAATTAAAACAATGGATATGCATCCTGTTGTGCTTGAATGAAAGGAAATGTTTAAAAAAAAGTATTGTCAATTTAGCAAGTATAATGTTGGATATAAAACAAAATGATTATTGCAAAATTCAAGAAAAATAATTTTCAAAGCTTCAGCCTAGAGCAGTGATTCATATAGTAGTTAGCATTGTGACTTGTCCCCATACATATGTTACAGATGACTCCCAACCACAATATAATATGATAAACAGGCTTGAGTGTTGTGTGAAAAACAATGTATGCAACATATAACAGTGACCTTGGCTCCGCACTACACCTAGGACTTGAGCATCACATACAATTTTAATGTTACTAAAAAAACTCTTTTGAATAGTTTTTGAAATCCATGCTGCATCAGAGCTTCCATTAATTATGATTAATAAAAGTTTGGGGGTCATTTACTCCTTGATTTGACTTGTAACTTCCGAAATGTATAATGTAATGCTTTTCCTTCTTTATCTACATAATGCCAGAGATTTTGCAGTCTTGGAGTTCCAAATTTTGAAACTTGACGAAGTTCTGCATCATTGACGTCACAATGTTATGGACAACATACAGACAGTTAAGATAATCATTTAATTCCACAGTAACATCATGACAGGGGCAAATATTGAAATATACAGTATATCATGAAGTTAATATTAATTAAAAGCAGGTAATCTTACTGATGAATTCCCAGTGGGGTCTAGCACACATTTCAACTTAGAATCCATCAACTGGTCTGGTGATACATCCTTCCACTGTAAATAATCATGATATCATATTTTAAAATAATAATATTATATCCAACAATTTTAATCAGAATATCATGTTTTAATATTTCCCCAACAATTCTTTTTTCTTCTTCTTTATCCGATTGTAGTATTTTAAAATAGGAATAAATATTTGAAATCGTGAGATTTTCAGACTACAACTGATGCCTTCCTATGAATGTCCACACTACATCATTATTGTAAGCATTTCTATATTCCAATCACCTCAATGAAATGAAACTTATAGCATTTCAGACTATTGCATAGCTATGAATTAATTAACGTGCCTAAAATTTTTAATGACTAAAATGTTAAATGCCTATTAAAACCTATGCTACAGAAATAAAAAATTTATCATTTATTATTTGTTTGGAAAGTCAGATTTATTTTTTGATTAATGTATCATACAACATATACATACTAATTGTTCTTGATTATCTATTTTGCCATCAGGAGCAAACATTGTTTGCACCATAAACTTGTGTTTATTCTTTTCGTTGGGATCATAGTCAAATGGTTGAAGCATAACTGAAACAAAAATATGACCAATTATGTAAAGATGGTAACAGGATAAAAAGGTTTAATAATAAACACTAAAATATAGTTAGCATCCAGTCAACCTAAAGCCAAAGGAAGAGGACCACCTAAGAGATATCCCTACAAAATATGAAATTAATAAAGTCTATATAATTAAATGTAAAAAGAGCAAAATTTTTAGCACCATTGAATGACCGTTGATCTAACTTTGAACTCAAAACTCCATCCTAATACACTTGTCAAAGAGACATTAAGATGGCCATTTGGATGCGCCGTGTCTTTTTACAGTTTGACAGTATGAAATGGGGTCAAAACATTCATAAATCATATGTAAAACACAAATATTACTTTATAAAGTTAAAAAGAACATATCAATAACATGCATATGGTAGAACAAAAGATTTTGAAAAATATGTAATACCAGCCACAGTGACTGAACCCTTTGACTCTATGACACCACTGTTTGGCCTGACACAGTATCGCTTTGGTGCTGTAGTTTTCACTTTGAAACATACTCGTTTATCTGAGGGGTTGGTTAACTTCAAATCAGCTGTAACCACTTCATTGAATGGACCTAAAAAGAAAATAAAACAATATGTATTCTTTGTTAAGCATAATGGTAATCAGAGGAACATCAAAAATAAAATCTTCAACTGCCGATCAAATATTCGTTCTTGCAATAAAATATTTGCATATAACAACATTTTCTAAAACAGAATTATTGTAAGTACATGTAACCAGATCTCGATTTGTTCATTCAGTAAATTTTAACTAGCCTGGCCTGATAAGTCATTTACTGGTACTGGGTCTCAGGCTTTTGACTTGCAATTAAGACAGCTTAGACATGAATTATGTTCTAGTAAAATCAACCCTCTCATATATCTTATACATCGTCTATGTACAAAGTTTATAATATTAATAAACTTTACTTTTAAATTTAAGTTTTTAGCTAGTAATTATTGCCATGGGTGACCCACTACTCTACTAGGGTTTTTGTGGCCCTAAATACTTTGACTGCCTTGATAGCCCTACAGTAAGCAAAGCAGAGGCTAAAACAAAACATATCAAAATGGACAGCTATAAAATTGATAAGGAAGCTGAGAATAAACACATTGTCATCATAAATTATTTCAATTATCAATAAGACGCACACACACACACATGCACACACACACACAATTATGTAAATACTAAATAACGGTGCTAACACTCCAACACTTGTAAGTTAAAAAAAGAAATAAAAATGCTTGTCTCTTATTTTACTATAATTAAACTTTGTAGTAGTCATGTACATTACCATTAAATAACTAGGTACTTATACTGATAATTCTAGAATTGGAAATAATATTTTCATAAGGACTCTACCTTTTATAACAATGGACATGTATAAATGAAGAGCTCATCTATAAGTGTCAATTGTAATAAGCCAATGATAAGATAATCTTTCAAATAATCTTTATTTATGGTATGTTACAAAAAACATAATAACACTACCTATATTTTCCTTTTTTTAAAAACATTCATATCAAATGGAACGTCCATTTTTCATGTCTTAGTTAAAACCTTTTAATTGTTATGCATTTTTGCAAAACGTCTGAAAAATTGCTTTATGAAATTACAAATTTCAAATAACAAGAACAATAAGAAATGTTCTTTCATTTCATTTTCTAATCTTAATAGATTTATAAAAATGAATAAAGTACTCAGAAAATGCCGATTTTTTAAAAAAAAATCAGAAATATCTTGGCTGAAAACTATGTTTCTTAAGTGTATAAACTATAAATTCTATGTCCGTGGATTGTGAAATAAATGTTTTTAATGTGATTAAAATGATAACATAATTCAAACTGAATAAGGCATGTGTAAAAACATCTCCAAACCTAGTTTTGACTACTACAATAGCAGCAGAATATTTGTTGTATTTAACAGTTTATTCTGTTTAACTGTTCAATATTCATGACAATGAAATTTAAATTACCTTATTACCTACACAATTCTAATTTTTATATGCTACATACTTTTCAAGAAACAAACATTAGGATCTAAAAATAATATATATAAAATATTTTATCAGATTTATCATAAAAACTTTATACATTTTAAGAGTAACTGTATGCCTATTATATTTCAACTTTCTGTCATTACAGTGAAGTTAGTCAGTGATGATGTGATAATATTAAAGTGTTTTTTTTCTACATTATACTGCTTTAAAATTGTTTTCGATCACTCTAAGCAGGTATACATTGTATACATTTCAGAGACAGCTATAAGATACAAGAGAATCCGGGAACAAATCCCTAGCTCTTAATGAATAGACCCCTTGGTTCATTTACATGCCCAGTGTATACATGCGAGGATTACCTGGATTTCTTACCAATACACCTCTAGGTAGGTGGGAAACACTGAAAGTGTCTTTGAAAAATCCCAATGGTGTAACCCAGGATCGAACCCGGAATCTCAGGAGTGATAATCAGTGGTTTAACCAACTGAGCTATACAACTGAGTTGACTATAATTTTGTAATCAAATATTGTTTAAATGAGAAATCCATTTTATCTCTTTAACTACACTTACCACACTTGGTACTTGGTAAGTTAGTTAGTTACTCTTGCTTAAATAACCCTATTTCTGCACTCAACACCTATTATGATATTTATTGTACATACTTGATATTTTTACTTAAACTGGCAAAAGTGAAATTTAGTAAAATTGCATATTTGATAATAAGTTGACTATAATTTTGTTAATGAATATTGATTAAATGAAAAAATCCATTTTATCTCATAAATACACTTACCGCACTTGGTAAGTTACGCTTGTTTAATTAACCCTATTTCTGCACTCAACACCTATATGATATTTAGTAATTATGACTTGAATTTTATACCAAAACTGGCAAAAGTGAAATTTAGTGAAATTGCAAATACATTTCCATTAGCTTGATCCTGCAAGTAGTTTCATAGACTGTAGAAGTTGTGCAACTCTGACTTAACAGATATGGTTATAAATAATGTAAATAATTTGGCCAGATATGAAAGGCTAGTGACATAAACCTGAATAAATCTGAAAGAAAAAGGAAAAGTGGAGTCCCTATAAAAATTGTGGCACAAAATATGCCGACTAGAAATATTTACTGAAAATATTGATATTACCTCGAAAAACTAGTTCATTCGATGGTTCAATAAGAAGAACTTGTTCCAATTTTGACATCTTTAGGGCTTCCTAGTATCAAAACAATCGAAAGTAAATTTCTTTAGATTATTCCACCATCTGACTTTCGTCGTGTAACTGCGCATGCGCAGAGCAAATTAAAAATTGAACGAAATTATTATGCACACTAATATATCATTCTATCTAATAACCGTTATTTTTAGGTATCTTATTATCATGGTGTCGTAAAATATAAAGAAAAACAATTGCATGATATATAGATCCTATTGTAAACGATTTCCCGTATCTTTTAAGAAAAATATTATTCCGTTTGTAATAACATTTTGAAATTTACTTAACATTAAAAATAAAATATTTCATTGCATAGTAGCAGAAAGTGCATCTATAAATTAGGTCCTGTTATCCTTATTTTATCATGGCAGACGATATAGATGACTTACTTGACGAGGTAGAAGATAAATTCGTTAAAAAATCTAAACCAGAAAAAAAGTCAACGCTTCCCAAAGTTAGACCAACAAGGTATTTTTAGATTACAACAGTCAGACAAGCTAAATTAAAATAAATTCACTGAATTCATTTGAGGCTGTATATTAAAGGCTCACTTGCGGGATTGTGTGAACTATTTTATTTACAGTAAATCGGTACAATTTCTTCACTGAAGTATTGTAAAAATGTAAGAACAATGTTCCTCTTTACATGTGTATTAAGATGTGTGACAGATTTGTATAGCAACTTATCATGCAAAAGTTATAGACAACATTAAAATTAATTAAAAAGATAGTAGAACTAAGAAATATTTTTTATTTTAGTTTTTCTTTAAAAAGTGTATGACACCTGGTACTGTACACTGATTAAAGTATCTAGTTGAGTTGTATCACTGTCTTAATTGGCTCAATATTGTGTTGTTAATTAATCCTTTTAACGTTTTTATTTATTTCAGACGAAGACCAGAAGATGATGAAATGGATAAACTTATAGAAGATATATGTGGAGAGAATGAACCAGAAGTGAAACTTTTTACTTTTGTGTTATTAGTATTTTTATGAAAATATGAGATCCAGACATGCTTGGTAATGATTGGGAAAAGCACATCAGAGTTGGCTGCTTAATTTTATTCATTTTCTTGTGAAATCTTTTTAAGTCATATTTTAAAGAAGGGTAATTCCAGCACTGTACACACACATTACAAATAGAAAATACAAATGATAAATGTATAACTTGACAGACATATGTATAAACTGAAATGTTCTTTTAGATTTTAATTAACGGAAGATAGATAGGTTTTTAGAAGGATGTGCTAAGTATGTTTTTTTTCTTGCAGATAGAGTGCAATAGTGTTACAAAGGTTCCTGGCAAAACATCCCAGAGTCGGCCAGCAGTAACAAAGTTTGTTTATATAATTTTTACAATTCATATCAAATGTTAAAAGAGGCACCAAACATGATTTCCTACTGACAGCTCTTGTATTACTATCTGATTTGATGTAGTCTGCATTGAATTTATAAAATTATTAGTGACATTGGCTCTAACAATAATCTAAAGGCAGCTTAGATGCCCTGTAATCGGTTATTTCTTGCAGAATCTGTGAGCGTGCTAAGGCCACTAACCGTCTTTGAATTACTTCCTTACATGTAATAAAGAGAAATATTTTACAAGTGAATGAGATACATTTTAGTACCAAATAAACTTCAAAGTCTTGAGACCCAAGTTGAAAAAAAACTTTGAGATAGGAGACATACATGTATTTAAAGGTATTCTGCAATTATCATAAGTATTTTAATTAGTTATGAATATTATCCAGCTATGAATTTTTTAGGTTAAGTGTAATAATTGTCATTGGAATCTTCTTTTCTACAGTGTTTATGACTGTGTGTATTGGTGTATTGTTTTAGGTGTTTTCCATTGTGTATTGGTGGATCATCAGTGAGTAAAGGGCATGGAAACAGTGTAAACAAACGGTGAGTTCTAGTGTGTTGTGAGCATATTGTAATTTTGAGTTTTGTTATGGAATTGTAAATACTTTTAAATTGTTGAAGTATTTATATATTACAAACTGTGCATAAATGGAATATTACACTTAGCAGGCATTTACACACCTTTGGGCATACCCCCCAGAAAAAAAACCACAAATAAATCCTGCTCTATAAAATTTTGGCACTTGAATCCTTTTATAATTTTCCAGTAGGTTTAGGTTAAGTGTTCCAGTTAGGGGCCAAAAGTTAAAGGATTTTGATTTCTAATTAATAGATTCAGTTTGTCCATTTTTCTGTCATTGTTTCCAAATAGCAGCATTTGCAACACTACTATTTCAATTCTTCTTTGCAGTCATGTGAAAAATTATTTCTTTCAGTTCACAGGTCCAAAAAAGTGACAAATAAGATTTTAGTCAATTACTTACAACAACAAGAGCCATGTTAACATGGCCATCCCCCATCGAATGTGTTTGCTCATTTAAAAAATGTACTGTATATGTAGTAGAGCAGAATAATTCAATTTTAAAAGGTCTTTGGTAATGAAAACTGATGGCTGAAGTGATTACAGATTTGAAACCTATGTGAATACTGATGGCTGAAAATAACAAAGGGCAATAGCTGAAAAATTATGCAAGGTAGCGTTATCATTCTGTGTGCTGCACTCCTCCTCAATGAGATCTATCCACCTATGAAGTTTCAAATTGATACCTGTACTACTTTTTGAGATAAACTCTGGACAAAAAGTATGAAAAGTTACAAAGGGCAATAACTCAAAAATTATAAAGGATAGAGTTATCATTCATGCGCACAGCATTTCTTCTTAATAAGATAAATCCACCTATGAAGTTTCATGTTGAAATCTCAAAGACTTTTTGAGTTATGCTACTCTCAGGTGAAAAATTAAGTATGAAAAATAGCAAAGGGCAATAACTCAAAAATTATGAAGGGTAGAGTTATCATTCTTGTGCACTGCACACCTGAGTGTTTCATGTTGATATCTCAAAGGCTTTTTTAGTTATGCGCTGGACAAAAATTAAGATTGAAAAATAACAAAGGGCAATTACTAAAAAAATTATGCAGGGTAGAGTTATCATTCTCATGCACTGCATTCCTCCTCAATATGATCTATCCACCTATGAAGTTTCAAGTTGATACCTCAAATACTTTTTGAGATATGCTCTGGACAACAATGTGGGACAGATGGATGGACAGACAGACGGACGGAGACTTTTTTTATATAATTATCACATTTGGAATAAAAACCATGTCACAAAAAGTAACAATATGACTTATTAACACAAAATACAGTATAATCTCTGCAGAGTGTCCCACTTCAGAGCAATTACCTCTTTACAACAATAGTGATATTTCTTCCCAAAGTAAAAGAGTTTAACCTTTCTAGAGCAACACCTCTTAGCAACAACCAAAATATGAGGGGCGTCATGACAAAACCAACATACTGCGTTTGCGACCAGCATGGATCCAGACCAGCCTGCGCATCCGCGCAGTCTGATCAGGATCCATGCTGTTCGCTATCAGTTTCTCTACTTGTTATAGGGTTTGTAAGCGAACAGCATGGATCCTGATCAGACTGCGCGGATGCGCAGGCTGGTCTGGATCCATGCTGGTCGCAAACCCATTATGTTGGTTTTGTCGTGACACGGCTCATATTTGTCTCCCATAGGGTGTTGCTCTACAGAGGTTATACTGTAAAGTATTGTATTGTTACATTATATAAAGTCAAAATCATTCTAAATGTTATTATCATCTCATAGAGACAGTAATAATGATGCTTCATACTTTATTTGTTATATATTTTTCAGGTCATGTGATATGTTGCGATGTACATCTTGTGACTTCAAGGTCGCCTCATTTGACGACTTTGACTGGGATTCCTCTACTGACTATTTATTTTTACGTAATAATGCTCCAGATTTTGAAAGATTAAAATCTAATTTGTCACGGAGAAAAGGTAAAATTACTATCATTTTGATTTATTTATTTTCTTTATAAAAATATGATAACTTAAATATGAAATATGAGGTAACTTGAATATGAAATATGAAACTGTGTAAAAAAAAAAACACTGTGATTTATTTTAAGAAATCATAAGAAAAGTTTCATTGATTTACATTATACATGTAACAGGTTTTAAAAAGAAGGTACAAACATGTTTTTATATGCACATGTATTGTAAATATTTTTAAAACTTTCACCTGTCAGATAAAAATAGTTTATCTTTAATTATCTGATGTATTTAAAAACCCCTGTCATTGATTTTGACACTAACATATTGCTGACATAAAAGTAATTAGTCATTGATCTGTACAATACTGTCAATAATACAATAGAATAGGGGAATTTAAACTTGTCATGAATACCTTTGAAAATTATCAATGCTCAGATTTTCAAATTGTTTGATGTCATTAGTAAATGCCATATATTATTCAAATGTCTTGTCCAACTCTAAGCTGAAAATTTGGCCTGTGGCAAAAGAATGTCAGTTTAAAGAAAATGAAATTTTAAAAATGGATAGATAAGAAATCTTAATTGTTACTTATTACTCCAAAAGAACACTCCAGATGTAAAAGTAACTGTATTGTGGTATATAGACAGTCATTCTATTGGAAATATAATAAAAGCAGGTTTATATCACACAAAGATTATGGTACCCCGGTACAATTCTAAAGGAAATTCAGTCCCTTTAAAGGACAAGAAGTGATCCACCTATCACTTATTTTAAACAGAGAACAGACAAGTACCAGTGCATTCAATTGCATTTAATGAACATATGATATTTTATTTAGTGATATAGGTCATAAAGAGATTTGATTTGTTTTATTCCATATTTGTATTATTATGAAACTCTGGCTCTTTCAGTAAGAAGCAAAATGCATGATATACAGTAACATATGAAATTTTATGCATGATCTGTAAAAACTGTTAAAATGTAGTATTTAGGTTATTTGCTACAACATTGGACAAACACATGTGTTCTTAATGATACCATGTTGTCATTATTTGCAATGTTACATTCAAAGACCTGTTTTTCCAACTCTAAATGGCAGAACAATTTTGTCTGAGCTGTTGTTACCTTTGTGCATGTTAAACACATTATTGATTATGTGTTATGATTATAAAAGAATTTAAGATTGGAATAAATTCTAACTGTATTAGCACCACTTTTTCAAAAAAAAGTGGTGCCATTGTTATGGCCCTTTTGTTGGCATTGGTTAAACCTTTTTGATAAGGTCCATTTTCTCAGAAACTTTAAAAGCTATACAGTTGATATACATATTTATTGTCATAAAGAGCGCCATTTCTACAGGGCAGATAATCTTAAACTTATTTTTTGCAAAGTTATGCCCCTTTTCAACTTTTGAGTTCTTGTCAGTTTAGACAGGTCTTGTTTTTTCTCAGATAATGGGGCATATTGGAATAAATTCTGGGCATTTTTTTATCCTTCTTCCAGGTTACACGACATATTGGAGTAAATTCTTGTGTTTTTTTTTCTTTCAGGATATAGGGCATATTGCTGCCAGTGTAGTCATATTGCTGTAAACACTCTTACTGATGTTAAACATTTACAAGTGAAATGGGTTTGTGGTCAACATTGATGTTTCTTTCATCCATAGAGATCATTGTAAATGTGCTGTTTAAATGAACAAGCATGTTTCATTTTTTAAATCAAGATTAAGTGACCATGTTATGGGTGATTATATGGACTAAAATACACTAGAGTTGATTTCTTTCAGGAACTAATGGTGTCTGGATTATAACATATCAATTTGAGACCATTTTGAAAAATATGGCTTATTTTGTTGTATTATTTTTTTTGTAATTCTTATTCATAACATCTTTGTTGTAATGTTAAGTTTTTATTTAGCTTGACTATTTGATGAATTATGGGACTTTCCTAACACACAAGGGTGTCAGTGATAGCGTAACACTTTGGTTAAAGTTTTACATGCAACTTCTTGTATATCATCTTATTTCATAAACCACTAAAGATATTTGTTGTAACTTCTCATATGTCTTTGAGATCACAATAGGTTACTATACAATGTCCTAAGTTTGACCTCTGTTTTTGACAGAATTATAGCCCTTTTTAACAGAATTATGGCCCTTTTTGTACTTACTGGTTAAAGCTTTGTATGCAACATCAATTTTTAAAACTAATAAAGGTATTACAATGTACTTGAAATTTAATACATGTCTTTAGATCATTAAAGGTCACTATCCAAGACCAATTGCTCTGACATGGAATTTGACTCATTTATGACCCTTTGTGAACTTCTGAAAATAGTTTTTATGTTTTGTGTTAAACATTAATCTTGAAAACTGAAAATGGTATTCACTTGAAACTCATTTTATCTGTTATCAATAGTAATTGAAGGTCTCTTTCCAAGATCTATAACTCTGGCCTAAATTTTGAATCCTATGTGGTCCATTGTGAAATAAAAAAAATCTTTAGTTAATATCCAAAACCTTGGGGGGGGATGAGGGGAGGCATTCATGCCCGAGTGGTTAAGGTTGTTGACTGCAAACCACTTGCCTCGCACTGACGGCTGTAGGTTTGTGATAAAGCTATCCAGCTAGCTTATGAAGCTTTTGACAGTTCTATTCTGGTGCCCGTGTGTACCTGAAATAATCCAGGGAAGGGCAGCTGATGTCTTCCTCCACCAGTAAAGCTGGAAAGTCGCCATATGACCTGTACTGTGTTGGTGTAATGTAAAACCCAATTAAATCCAAAAACATCCAAAACTTTCTTTGTTAATTCCTACATTATCCAGACTACTGTTTTACTATCAAGCATTCAGAATAGTCAAGTGTTCTGTCTGACTGATAGCTCTTGTCTCTTTTTTGTTTTCCTAAATTATTAGCTCACCTGAGCATGCTCAGGGTGAGCTTTTAGGATCGATGATTGTCCATCGTCCGTCCGTCGTCGTCCTTCCGTCATCTGTTCACATTTTGTTGTTAACACTCTAGCGGTCGCATTTTTGCCTCAATCATCATCAAACTTGGTCAGGATGCTTATCTAGTTGATAGCTCGGATGAGTTCGTACATGGGTCATCTCGGATGAAAAACTAGGTCACAAGAGCTAAAAATAGAAAAACCTTGTTAACACTCTAGAGGTCACATTTTTGCCTCAATCATCATCAAACTTGGTCAAGATGTTTGTCTAGGTGATAGCTCGGATGAGTTCGAACATGGGTCATCTCGGATGAAAAACTAGGTCACTGGAGCTAAAAATAGAAAAACCTTGTTAACACTCCAGCGGTCGCATTTTTGCCTCAATCATCATCAAACTTGGTCAGGATGCTTATCTAGTTGATAGCTCGGATGAGTTCGAACATGGGTCATCTCAGATGAAAAACTAGGTCACAAGAGCTAAATATAGAAAAACCTTGTTAACGCTCTAGCGGTCACAATTTTGCCTCAATCATCATCAAACTTGGTCAGGATGTTTGTCTATGTGATAGCTTGGATGAGTTCGAACATGGGTCATCTCGGATGAAAAAGTAGGTCACCAGAGCTAAAAATAGAAAAACCTTGTTAACACTCTAGAGGTCACAATTTTGCCTCAATCATCATCAAACTTGGTCAGGATGTTTGTCTAGGTGATAGCTTGGATGAGTTCGAACATGGGTCATCTCGGATGAAAAAGTATGTCACCGGAGCTAAAAATAGAAAAACCTTGTTAACATTCTAGCAGTCACATTTTTGCATCAATCATCATCAAACTTTGTCAGGAAGCTTGTCTAAGTGATAGCTCGGATGAGTTGGAACATGGGTCATCTCGGATGAAAAAGTAGGTCACTGGAGCTAAAAGTAGAAAAACCTTGTTAACACTCTAGCGGTCACATTTTTGCCTCAATCATCATCAAACTTGGTCAGGATGCTTATCTAGGTGATAGCTTGGATGAGTTCGAACATAGGTAATCCTGGATGAAAAACTAGGTCTCCTGAGCTAAAAATAGAAAAACCTTATTAACACTCTAGAGGTCACAATTTTGCCTCAATCATCATCAAACTTGGTCAGGATGTTTGTCTAGGTGATAGCTTGGATGAGTTCGAACATTGGTCATCTCGGATGAAAAACTAGGTCACAGAAGCTAAAAATAGAAAAATCTTGTTAACACTCTAGTGGCTACTGTTTTGATCCAAATATCCTGTAAATTGGTCTGAAAGTTTGTTTTGATGATTTCTAAGTCAAGTTCAACAATGGGTCATCTTGGATGAAAAACTAGGTCACACCGCCCAAATATGGAAAAACATTGTTAACATTCTAGTGGTTAAATTTTCTACTCAATTATCATCAAACTTGGTCAGGATGCTTGTCTAGGTAATTGCTCGGATGAGTTCAAATCCCATGTGAAACTAGGTCACCGGAGCTAAAAATAGAAAAATCTTGTTAACACTCTAGTTGCTACTGTTTTGATCCAAATTGGTCTGAAAGTTTGTTTTGATGATTTCTAGGTCAAGTTTGAATATGGGTCACCTGGGTAAAAAACTAGGTCACACTGCTCAAATATGGATAATCCTTGTTAACACTGTAGTGGTCACATTTTTGACTCACCTGTCATGAGACTTGGTCAGAATGCTTGTCTAGGTAATTGTTTGGATGAGTTTGATGGGTCAGGTGAGCGATCTAGGGCCATCATTGCCCTCTTGTTTTATAATATTTTGAAACTAAAGGTGAAAGGATGTTTAGTTATTGTTGAAATCTTTACATGTGATTTTGTTAATATCCGTCCAACAAAAAACGAAATGTAAAAAAAAAAATTTAAAAAAAACAACCCCCCCCTAAAAAAATCTTAACTAAACAAGAGGCATGAGTTACTGGAATGTTGATGTTCAGCTTCAAATTTGTGAATTTTTAATTTGTAAATTTTTACAGAACTTTGAGTATAGTGATTTATTTCATATAAAAATTTTGCATACAATTAACTAACATCCGTCTTAATTAGGTAATCAAGCTGAGGTGAAAGGGCAATAACAATTATCATATTTTGATATATAATGTGCAGATTTTAACTATTTAATTGCTGTATTTCCTGAATGTACTTGTCCCACTGCCATCATGAAATGGTCCAATATCAATTATGTAAATTAACAAAAAATTGTTTGCCTTTATACTGGTAATGACATTCCATTTTTGGTTTCAGCATTGTTGCAGTAATAAGACATTCCTTCAAACTTTAACTTTTATAAACTTTATCTTTTAACATATTTGACAGTATAATAAATTCATTTTTTTTGTTACAATTTTACATCAAGTTATTAAACAAGCAATTTAATTTATAAACTTTCATAAACCCATTTTCTTACCCTGTCACCGTGTTGTTTCAAGTCTTGCCACATTATCGGGTACCTCTCGTTAATTTCATAATGAGATTTTCTTCATTACACAAGGAATTTATGCACATGGTCTGATCTGAAGTGGACTGGTTTATTTTGTTCATATTTTTTCTTCTTCTTTTTTTTGTATTGTACAGTTTAAATGTATTGTATTGCACAGTCCAGACTTTCATGGAATAAGGACATGTACATTTAGTACATGAGGTTTTTAAGTCAATAACAAAAAGTGTGAACATTTTTGCAGATGATTATTGTATGGGAAACAGTGTAATAATTATTCTACTAATAATTTTTGATAAAGCTTCTTATTTTCTTTAAAGAGAACAGTTACTTTGAGATTCTTTGTAGTTTAGGTGGAGGTATACATATTTAATACATTTAAGTTACTTGTAAATTTTTAAATTTCACAGCCGATTTGTTCTTTATAACTTTGAAAAGTGAAAATATGCAGTTTTTGTTTCAATAATGGATTTATTTCACCAATACTGGTTTGAATCAACATTATTTACATATCAAATCTACATTAATTTTGTTATAATTTAACATATCCGGATGTTGATTGAGATTATTGTTGATAAATATGCATTAATATATTTGGTAGACTTAAGATCATATGTATTGTTAAAGCCAAAACTGTAAATGCTTTTTAGGCATTAAAATATTAAATCTATGTTTATAGACTTTGTTAATTCTTTATTTATTAGCTCAATTGAGCACCATGTCTCAAGGTCAACTTTACCTATAGTTCTGTGCTCATAGTCTGTGGTGTGTTGTTAAGTGGTTTCCTGAACCAATAAGCCAAGTGGCAGCATAGCCGAAAAGATGAACATGTTGGACTAGTAATCTAATCTGTAGCTGTGTGGGTTTAAACCCCCATCAGGGGCAAGCCATTTCAAGAAACTTTATACTAATTGCTCAGTAATGGTTGTTTCTAGGAACAGATTTGAATGTGTTTATAAGCTTATAGCTTCATACACAATCGAACTAAAATAAATTTAGTATAAACTGACCAAATAAGTCAATGTTGATTGAATTTGTTCGTACCATGAAGTTGTTCAAAGAATTCTTTACTATGCAGAACTCTGGTATCCATTGTAACCCAAAATAAAAACATAAACAATTGGCACAAAACATTGTGCAGAAGGCCTCTATGGGGGTTGTTTGAACTGAAGTATCAAGATGTTTTCAAAGGGAAAGTAAACATCAGGTATATAATAGTAATACTTTTAATAGTTATACATTTGAAGAATCAACTCAAAAAGTGTTTATAAATAATTATTGATTATTTATTCAAATACAATAAAACATTACATCAACATATATTACAAATATTGCACTGTCCATATTATACAATCAGATACATGTGATAATAGCTGAACACACAGAAAAACTTCAACAACAATGACCATGTAAACAAATGAACAATTAAACAATAGTTACCAAAAAAAACCACACCGGAAATGTGTTGCAAGAGTGGATGTTTCCCTTTTAAATGTGAATGTAGTGAATTAGAAAGTTAAAGCTTAACCACAAGTAATCAAAGAGAGTAACAGTGAAAATAAGACACAATGTAATAACTGGTTTTCACTGGAAAGTTTTTTTTTACACTTTGAAATTCAAGTTTATATCAATTTAACAATTCGAATCCAACAAATAAAGAGCACTAAGTTTAAAGCACATTTTCATCAGTTTAAACCTCAAGTCGGTAATATTGTTGTTATCTTACAAACCGAAGCATTGCATTACTGTACATATGCTTGGACGATTTTGCTTAAAAATGACCAATTCACTGTTCATGCAGTTGAAGTTTCAATGGTTGTAGCTATTTCAGGCAGTTGAAGTTTCGCTGGTGAAACACATCAGGTGAAACTTCATTTGAGATTTGAACTTGTTTATTAACTCTTCCACTTTCCTGAAACATGAAAGTGTAGTTACTGTAACACATTTTTGATGCATTTATTATTTACAATTTATTTATCAGACAGAGATATTTATCATGTAAATTTTACAATAATAGGCATCTAAATGTGCATCCAGTTTTGCTGATGTGTTTTATATATTTTGGTTGGGTTATAATTCAGACTAACACAGTATAGGTCATATGGCAACTTCCCAGCTTTAATTGTGGAGGAATACCTTAGGTGCCTCTCGGTGCATTATTTCAAAAACCGACACCTTAGTTGAACTCACCCACACTCCATAAGCTAGCTGGATAGCTTCCTCACATGAAAGAATCCAAAGTCCTTGGCGTGATTCGAACCCACAGCCATTAGGGGCAAGTGGTTTGAAAATCACAACCTTAACCACTTAGTTACACCTTATTTTAAGCTGATGTGGAGAGGAACTACCAGAATGGTTACCATACAACAATACTTTTTTCAACATTTCTAACAGCCTCACAATGGATGAACTGAATTTTATACATACAATAACTATTGATTGATTAAAAAGATTCTTTCTAAAATTTCAAAAAGTTATGGTATATCAATTTATATTTCTGATGTTGTTTTTACTTGTATAGATTACCTTTTTTCTCCTTGTGGTAAATCAGGTAAATGATCAAGGGCTTCTTTAAAACTTGTTCTGAAACATAAAATCAGTCATCATATGAAAAAAGGTTTTTTTAACTCAAAAAATAATCATTGTGTATTTAATAAATTTAACTAGATAAATAAATATCCAGTTTCTGTACTGCTTAAAATTAAAAAATATACAAGAATTTTAAAGATGCTTTGAATTTCAAAATTTAATTAATACTCAGTTACAAAACCCCTGTTGATATCATAATTATTAAATCATTGTGTTAACATGGTAATCATTAACTATAACATGTTGCATTTAAATTCTATAAACCATGTTTTCCCAAAATTGAAAGAAAATAAAAAGTTAAGAGTGTATCAAATGTACAATTAATAATTTGCTGATAACATATACATTCAAGTGCTTTTTAGCATTTTATTAGAATTGCACAATATATTTCTGAATATATAAAGTAAACACGAATGTCATATAAAACCTTTTTGACAACTGAAAAGTTCTGCCAGTAAAAGCGGAGTTACATTACACTCTAGAGCTACACTTTATCATAAAATGAGGTGTGTTTCTTGAAACATGTTGTACTTCTATCATTAAACAATGAAAAAGCTGAGTACTTACATGGTCATATTTGAATTGTAGAGCTGAACTGTATGCTGTAGACATAAAATCTCTAGCTTAGCCTGAAACAAAAATAGCACTGAACAATTCATTTCAAGAGGGCCATGATGGCCCTGAAGTCGCTCACCTGTATATAGGCCCCCGGAGCGGGGCCAGTTAAACCCCAGGGCTTTTATTTTAACAAACTTGGTAGACACCCATTAGAAGATATTTCATGCTTAACATCTAAGGTCTAGCTGGTCAAGTTTTTTTCTTTACACATATAGTTAAAAACAATAACACACCTGGGGCAGGGCCAGTTTTGACCCAAGGGCTTTTATTTGAACAATCTTTGTAGACACTTACTAGAAAATGTTGCATGCTTAATATCTAAACTCTAGCTATTTGAGTTTTTTCAAAGAAGATTTTTTTAAGTTTATGTATAACACATATAAGGAAAAGGAATGACCCCCGGGGCGGGGCCTATTTTGATCCCAGGGCTTTTATTTGAACAAACTTGGTAGACACTCACTAGAAGATGTTTCATGCTTAGTATCTAAACCCTAGCTATTTGTTTTTTTTTTCAAAGAAGATTTTTTAAGTTTTTGCTATACACATATAAGGAAAATCAATGACCCCCGGGGCGGGGCCAATTTTGACCCCAGGGCTCTTATTTGAACAAACTTGGTAGACATCCATTAGAACATGTTTCATGCTAAATATCTTAGCTGTAGCTCTTTGGGTTTTTTAGAAGAAGATTTTTGAAGTTTCTACTATATGCATATAGGAAAATCAATGACCCCCTGGGACAGGGCCAATTTTTGACCCCAGGGCTTTTATTTGAACAAACTTCGTAGACAACCATTAGAAGATGTTTCATGCTAAATATCTTAGCTCTAGCTCTTTTGGTTCTTTAAAAGAAGATTTTTTAAAGTTTTTACTATATGCATATAAGGAAAATCAATGACCCCAGGGGCGGGCCAATTTTGACCCCAGGGCTTTTATTTGAACAAACTTGGTAGACATCCATTAGAACATGTTTCATGCCAAATATCTAAGCTCTAGCTCTTTGGTTTTTTTAGAAGAAGATTTTTTAAGTTTTTACTATATGCATATAGGGAAAATCAATGCCCCCCTGGGGCGTGGCCAATTTTGACCCCAGGGCTTTTATTTGAACAACTTGGTAGACACCCATTAGAACATGTTTCATGCTTAGTATCTAAACTCTAGCTATTTGGTTTTTTTTAAAGAAGATTTTTTAAGTTTTTACTATATGCATATAAGGAAAATCAATGACCCCCGGGGCGGGGCCAATTTTGACCCCAGGGCTCTTATTTGAACAAACTTGGTAGACATCCATAAGAACATGTTTCATGCTAAATATCTTAGCTCTAGCTCTTTGGGTTCTTTAAAAGAAGATTTTTTAAGTTTTTACAATATGCATATAGGGAAAATCAATGACCCCCTGGGGCGGGGCCAATTTTGACCCCAGGGATTTTATTTGAACAAACTTGGTAGACACTCACTAGAAGATGTTTCATGCCAAATATCTAAGCTCTAGCTCTTTGGGTTTTTTAGAAGAAGATGTTTAAAGTCTTTTCTTTTGGTTGCCATGACAACCAGAGTTCTGCATGGAATGGAATTCTTTGAACAACTTTGTTAAGGCTTCACACAAGGAACATCCCTGTGAAGTTTCATTATGATCTGCCTTATGGTTTCAGAGGAGATGTCGTTTTAAAAGTGTGAACGGACAAGGGACGACGTACGACGGACAAAGAGTGATCCTAATAGCTCACCCTGAGCATATGCTCAGGTGAGCTAAAAATATGTAACTACAAAACAACAAGTAATCTTGATACAAAATAACTGTACTAAGATGTAAAATTATTTCATACTTTCATAATGAATACCTTAACAAATGTTATTTAGGATATTAAAAGAGAAGAAAAATTTACTTGTCAGTACATACCAATAACATTTTATTATCTAAATAGCTCACAGATAAATTTTAATTGTAAAAATCTGAAATCCACCCAATACCAAGTCTTCACCATTTGAACTTCTGCTATAACTTTAACTGTTTCACAAAAAATATAATAAACTTTTTAACCCTAAACCTACTGGTGGACGATGATTGAAACCAGTGCAGACCACCACAAACCTACTGATGGTGGATGATTGCAATCAGTGAAGACCACCCCAAACCTACTGGTGGTGGATGATTGCAATCACTGCAGACCACCCCAAACATATTGGTGGTGGATGATTGCAATCAGTGCAGACCACCCCAAACCTACTGGTGGTGGATGATTGCAATCAGTGCAGACCACCCCAAACCTACTGGTGGTGGATGATTGCAATCAGTGCAGACCACCCCAAACATATTGGTGGTGGATGATTGCAATCAGTGCAGACCACCCCAAACCTACTGGTGGTGGATGATTGCAATCAGTGCAGACCACCCCAAACCTACTGGTGGTGGATGATTGCAATCAGTGCAGACCACCCCAAACATATTGGTGGTGGATGATTGCAATCAGTGCAGACCAACCCAAACATATTGGTGGTGGATGATTGCAATCAGTGCAGACCACCCCAAACCTACTGGTGGTGGATGATTGCAATCAGTGCAGACCA
Organism: Ruditapes philippinarum; assembly: GCF_026571515.1. Classification (NCBI taxonomy): domain Eukaryota; kingdom Metazoa; phylum Mollusca; class Bivalvia; order Venerida; family Veneridae; genus Ruditapes; species Ruditapes philippinarum. The sequence continues at coordinate 15,978 of NW_026861864.1, read as the reverse complement.
CCCCAAACCTACTGGTGGTGGATGATTGCAATCAGTGCAGACCAACCCAACCTACTGGTGGTGGATGATTGCAATCACTGCAGACCAACCCAACCTACTGGTGGTGGATGATTGCAATCACTGCAGACCACCCCAAACCTACTGGTGGTGGATGATTGCAATCACTGCAGACCACCCCAAACATATTGGTGGTGGATGATTGCAATCAGTGCAGACCACCCCAAACCTACTGGTGGTGGATGATTGCAATCAGTGCAGACCACCCCAAACCTACTGGTGGTGGATGATTGCAATCAGTGCAGACCAACCCAACCTACTGGTGGTGGATGATTGCAATCAGTGCAGACCAACCCAAACCTACTGGTGGTGGATGATTGCAAATCAGTGCAGACCACCCCAAACCTACTGGTGGTGGATGATTGCAATCAGTGCGGACCACCCCAAACATATTGGTGGTGGATGATTGCAATCAGTGCGGACCACCCCAAACATATTGGTGGTGGATGATTGCAATCAGTGCAGACCAACCAAACCTACTGGTGGTGGATGATTGCAATCACTGCAGACCACCCCAAACATATTGGTGGTGGATGATTGCAATCAGTGCAGACCAACCCAACCTACTGGTGGTGGATGATTGCAATCAGTGCAGACCAACCCAAACCTACTGGTGGTGGATGATTGCAATCAGTGCAGACCACCCAAACCTACTGGTGGTGGATGATTGCAATCACTGCAGACCAACCCAAACCTACTGGTGGTGGATGATTGCAATCAGTGCAGACCAACCCAAACCTACTGGTGGTGGATGATTGCAATCAGTGCAGACCAACCCAAACCTACTGGTGGTGGATGATTGCAATCAGTGCAGACCAACCCAAACCTACTGGTGGTGGATGATTGCAATCACTGCAGACCAAATCAGCTGGCACATCTATACAGTCCAATCATGGTCTATATTGTCCACTTTTCATTCAGAATTTATTTTGAAATTTCCCCTTTTAATTACAGTGCAGTCCAACCAAAATTATTTGAATTGCCAGGGACTGAAAATTTACTTTGAATAATGGATGGGTTCCAATTATTGAAATCTAAATAATAGTGATAGACAACAATTTAAAATCTTTGATCATTCCCAAATCAGAGCAAAACTACCAGCACCCATTCGTCTAGCTTTGGATAAGAGGTATGAAATTTCAGGACAGAAATTTTACTTTGAAAAATAGGAGATTTTCGGATAATGCATTTCAAATAAATATATTTGTATTTACATTAACTTATATAGAGATAAAAACAAAACTCCTAATCTACTTTAGATAATGCCAGGTACAAAATGTATTTGAATAAAGTGTTGTTGAATAACCAGGTTCGGATTGCATTGTCAAGATTGAAAGATGGGCAAAACCATTTAAGATAATAAGTGTGGTAAAGTTAAATACAAGTGAATTACCTGTAGTATACCATTGGTACCAAACTCAGGTACACATTGTATACTGGTGGATGATGATTTCAATCAGTGCAGACCAAGATCAGCCACCACATCTGTACTGTCCAATCATAGTCTGCACTGTTCACTATTCATTCAGAGCTTATTTTGAAATTTTCCTTATAAATGACAGCATTGTTAAGATCGAAAGATGGGCAAAACCATTTTAGACATTTAGTATGGTAAAGTTAAATATAAGAATAATGTCCCTCGCCTAATGGACTGGACACAAAATATACCATATAACAGATAATATTAAGCTTTGAACCCCTCCCCCCTCAAGTGTGGCCTTGACCTTGAAGGTAGGGGTCCACATGCTGCGCATGACACATCATAACATTTTCATGAACATTTGTGCCAAGTAATTTCAAAATCCCTTAAAACTAAAGTGTGATGGACAGACAGATGGAGCCCATTTCTTTATCCCCTTTTTACTCGAGTAATTTTTATAAAAGGTGATAAAAAACAAGTGAATTACCTGTAGTATACCATTGGTACCAAACTCAGGTACACATTGTATCAGTCGAGACATTTCCTCAACAACAGCATCCACAATCTTGGTCATCACACGAGATATAAATGATGGCGATATTGAATATACCTGAGAAAGATCAAACAACATTTATAAATAACTATTTCATGTGTTTTTATAACATATTTACAATCATCCCTGACATTTCCCCAAAAAGTTTTCTTTTGATTTTGAATTATCTCATTCCAAATCTGAAACCTGTTTAAACATCCTGTTAAATCATCCCATTTGTTCTATTTATGGCTTAGTGAAAGTCTATAATGCTATATTATCTGTAAAAAAAAGAGTTTTTACTAAATTTTGCTATTACTTTTCTTGTAATTTTACAGATAAAATATTCACAGAGTATAACAATTATATACGGTTCTGTAATTCAACTATGCAACTTTTATTCATCTCATCACACACATATAAAATAAGACCTCTGATACCAGATATTAGCATTTTTACCTCAGCATGAACCTCTATCATTCCCATTATAACTTCCTTTAAGTAATCTCGTACATCTGAAAATAAAGGTACAGCAATTTATATATTCTATATAATAATGTTGTTGAGTTTAAAATCAGCACAGTAAAGATCATATTCTGATATCATAATAAAATTATTCCAGCTTTACTCATAATCCTCTGGTTCCCTTCCTTGCATCATCTTAGAAAAGTAAAACTAAAGACCTTCAGGAAATTATCTGGACATTTTTGAAAGAATTAAAGTATCTAACCTTTAACACATGACAAGGATGCTCAAATAGGAAGAAATGACAAGGAGGCTCAAATAGGAAGAAATGACAAGGAAGCTCAAATAGGAAGAAATGACAAGGAGGCTCAAATAGGAAGAAATGACAAGGAGGCTCAAATAGGAAGAAATGACAAGGAAGCTCAAATAGGAAGAAATGACAAGGAGGCTCAAATAGGAAAAAATGACAAGGAGGCTCAAATAGGAAAAAATGACAAGGAGGCTCAAATAGGAAGAAATGACAAGAAGGCTCAAATAGGAAAAAATGACAAGGAAGCTCAAATAGGAAAAAATGACAAGGAAGCTCAAATAGGAAGAAATGACAAGGAGGCTCAAATAGGAAAAAATGACAAGGAAGCTCAAATAGGAAGAAATGACAAGGAGGCTCAAATAGGAAGAAATGACAAGGAGGCTCAAATAGGAAGAAATGACAAGGAGGCTCAAATAGGAAGAAATGACAAGGAGGCTCAAATAGGAAAAAATCGAACAATGGAAGCTCAAATAGGAAGAAATGACAAGGAGGCTCAAATAGGAAGAAATGACAAGGAGGCTCAAATAGGAAAAAATGACTAGGAGGCTCAAATAGGAAAAAATGACAAGTAAGCTCAAATAGGAAGAAATGACAAGGAGGCTCAAATAGGAAGAAATGACAAGGAGGCTCAAATAGGAAGAAATGACAAGGAGGCTCAAATAGGAAGAAATGACAAGGAGGCTCAAATAGGAAAAAATGACAAGGAAGCTCAAATAGGAAGAAATGACAAGGAGGCTCAAATAGGAAGAAATGATGCAAATAATTTTTTTCAATTGACCATAAAGTTTATAAAGGGAATACAATCCAGCACCTGTTTCATTTAACATGTATCATCAAATTGCTCATACAAATGTACAGGAATATGGAAAATGCTTAATAGCTTAATATAGTGGTGGCAAAGGCTAATAACGTTTAATTTTAGCAGGGTATGGGTTAAGACAATTGTCATTCTGTAGTTAGATGTTTTTTCAGTAATAACAATATAATAACTTGGTCTACCTGTAGGTGATCTGCAATGCCTCCAATCAAAATGTCCTCTATACATGTTAGGTTCCATGGCTCCCACGATTGGGTTAGATTTTTCCTCTATATATGCCTCAAACAACTGATGATCCAACTTATTGTATGTGTCTTGACTAGCCTTAATACACATATAAATAAACACATATTAATTAACTCATATAAATCAACTCATATAGAAAAAAACTCATATAAATATACGATATAAATACATTGTAAAATGTCTTCATATTCATTATAATTATACTTGTTAATTCAGCCAATCTATTCAAATAAATCATCAAGAATTATTTGAGTTCAATGAAAATCCAGTTTTTATTGATATGCAGGCATCAGTCATTTTCTTCATATAAATTACAAATTTTACACAAAGGCCTTGATATGTTTGCTATGTATTGCAAAATCAATGTACTCAAGAAAAGTAATGTGTTATAGAGCTGTCACCTAAGTGACGCATACCCCCAAAAAAGTTTCTTAAGTGTGCAGGTATTATGAAAAGAAAAGAGAATGAAAGTAACTAATTGCTGAATATTGTTCTTTGTATCATTGTACCTGTAATCTCTAATTGTGATAGCATGAACCTTCAAAATATAAGTGTGACCTTGACCTTTGAAGAAGGGACGTGGTTCCTGGACACAACAAAATGTTGTGATGAGATAGACATTTGTGCCAATTTTTTTCAAAATCCCTCAATGCATGACAAAGTTACAGTCTGGACATGATTGTTGTGTAAGTGGGGACACACGAAAAGATGGACATGAGCCTTAGCGGCGACACACTGTCTTGATGTAGTAGACATTTGTGCAAAGTTTTTTTAAAATCCTTCCATGCATGACAAAGTTCAGTCCGAACAAAAATCGGTAAATCATGTATCTTCAAACTCTTCTCGAGAGAAAGAGTACCTTCAAACTATAAGTGTGACCATGACCTTGAAGGTAGGGACATAGGTCTTTGTCGTGACATGTCACCTTGATGTGGTAGACATTCATGCCTAGTTTTTTTAAAATCCTTCGATGCATGGCAAAGTTACAGACCGGACACAAATGTGTGTACATATAAACTCTAATTGTGATTAAGTGAACTTCAAAATGATAGTGTGACCTTGACCTTTGAGGTAGGGACGTCATTATTGGATGCAACACATAATCTTGATGTTGTAGACATTTATGCCAAGTTCTTTTAAAATCCTTTCATGCATGACAAAGTTACAGCCTGGACACGATTTTGTGTACCTATTAATTGTAATAAAGATTATGTGAAACTTCAAAATGTAAGTGTGACCTTGACCTTTGAGGTAGGGACGTAATTCTTGGAGGCGACACATCGTCTTGATGTGGTAGACATTTATGCCTAGTTATTTAAAAATCATTTGATGCATGACAAAGTTACAGTCCAGACACAAATGTGTGTACCTATTTACTCTAATTGTGATAATGTGAAACTTCAAAATGATAGTGTGACCTTGACCTTTGAGGTAGGAACAAGGTTCTTGGACGCGACACTTCGTCTTGATGTGGTAGACATTTGTGCCAAGTTATTTCAAAATCCCTCAATGTATGACAAAGTTACAGTCCGGACACGAATGAAGTAGATACGCACAGACGGACGGACACAGACAGACAGACAGACAAACAGATGGTGCGATTATATTATGCCTCCCTTTGGGGGCATAAAAAGAACAATATCTTTACTTATCTTTGGAAGCAAATTAAAAATATCTAAAAACCCTGAATTTAGCATTTTTTAATTGATTTCATTAAATTTAGCATAATTTTATTGGTTTCATAGAGAAAACCTTACTTCAGACAAATGCCTGAAAACTTGTATCCATGCAAAGTTTCAAATTTTGAATCAAAGCTTTCTCCAATTGATGTGCCAATGCAAATTTTTGGATTTTGGACCAATGCATTCTCTATGTAGTTTAGTGCCGGTCAACCTTTCGGTGTCTTAGGTAATGGAGACCGTGACATTTGTAAGCTACATACCTGTAGAACTTTGTTCATCTCAACATAACCATGTTTATTGAGGTTCTCCACAAGTCGTGGTATCAGATGTCCCTTTGTGTGGTTACAATTACTCAACATTATTATCAACTTCTTATCCTGTTAAATATACAATGTAAAAATTAAATAATAATTGTGTCAAACAGACAACAATTACAACAATATCTTAACAGAACGGAAATATCAGAAGAATGTCACGACCCTGATATGAATATAATAATAATGTTATAACTTAACAGAGGAAGTTATGGAAATGTCATAATTAAATAAATAAATAAATTGCAGAGATATTTAATAGTTTCTTTAGTAGTTATCAATTTTAGTAGCATATTTTAAATTTTTGATATTATGGAAATGGAATATCATAGAATTGGAAATGTCAGATATTAAGAAAATGGACATTTACTGACCTTTGATGGTACATGGTCCTCATGCGACCTTGATTCCATCATCTGCTTATCTCCTTCATTACTAAAACTAAAAGAAAGTGTAATATCAAAACAATATCCTGAACCTCCTAACTTGATTCTGCTGTATTTGTTATTAAAATTTAAAGGTTAGTAACTACAGAAGAACTTCTATGTGTTCAACTTCGATAAGTCCATTTGTTACACCTTTTGTAATTCACATGTATACATAGATCATGAAATGACTCAAACTTTTGTCATTAAATTGAGGCCGATTCATGAATCAAAGTCTCGATGTGTAAAGTTTTTTTCGCAAGTCCCTTTAACTTTGACTTACCAAAGATCTACTGTATCTTGATTTTAGGAAACAAAGGCAATGTATATTGCATTGCTTACTAAAACTTTGAAATAAATTAACATGGTCAATAGAACATGATTCCTATACCAGGGGTCGAGGGTATAAAGAAATATTCTTATCTCAAACTCAGATCTTAGGAATTTGATTGGTCAGAAACAGGCACAGAATGTGAAATGACCAATGAAAATCTTGAGATTCAAGCTTGATCTAAGGAAAAGGTTTTATAACCTTGGGGCCAGGGCCTGCTATGCCTATCTTAGTACACACAAAAGTATCAATTTAAAATCGATATCCTAAAATGCCATATAAGTTATATCACAGGGTGTGAAAAATATGCAGTCTGATCGGAACTTGAACCCAGAACCCTCGGAAAACTAATCCGCAGCTCTACCACCTGAGCTATCCAGCTGCTTACACATCTTCTCCCCTCAATTGTGACCAGTTCTGAACCATGACACTTTAAAACAAAGTAAATTATATTTTCGACAGTGATACCTGTTATCTGGAGATTTTGTATCTTTATCATTCTCCGTGAAGGCAAGCTGCTCTAGACAAGGGGCAAATGCCTCCAGTAGTTTAGTGCACAATACAGTAGCTTCCTTCTGAACAGGTCTTTGATTAAATATCTGTAAATGGCAAGGAAATAGTAATTCGTGTTTGTTTTTGTTTAATGTAATAAAACAACATACAGGTAATTAACAAGTCATCCTTGATTCTACAAAGGGCAACTGCTAATTTTACACACACAAATAGGTTTTGAAAAGTGTACTTTTGATGTCAGTGGTGGTTACGCTTTTTTATTGAATATATAATAATTCTAAGATCATAGTGTATCAAAAACTAGAAAAAATTGATTTTCAGATGAGCATAGAAAAATTGTAAATTGATACAGGGTTAATATTTTAACATATTTATCTTCAAGCCTGCCTCATTCTGTAAAGAAATTAATGAGACAACTCTTCCTGAATAAAATTGTGGTTCTCTGAAACATTACATTGTCACCTTAGTGCAGTAATGGGTTAACTCCTACTATGATAAGATAGGAGTTTACCAATTACTGCACTAAGGTGACAATGTGAATAATGAATTATGCAGAAAACTTTGTTGCTGATGTGAACAACTCTTGAGTTGGCTTCATAGCACTAACCAGCACTGGTGTCATATGAGGAAACATGACACTGGCTCCATTAGGGCTTGAGCCCACCATCCCTAGGTTATGAGGCAGACACTTTAACTAAATGTACTAATCTACTGCCCCTGTTACAGTTCTGTGAAATCAGAAGTCAACATCAACTTCAAATGAAAATTTTTGACCATAGTTGAAAGTTAAAATTTACTAAACAGGCATGCAATAATTCAGAACTCAAGGCCCATTTTTCAATTTATTACTAAGACTCTCCATACTAAGTTAAAAGTAAGTAAAATCAACAACAAAAACTTTTAGTTGCTTCAAAACAAAATTTCTTAATTTTTGTGTTTAAATGTTGAATTCTGCTTAGCTGGGGCATGGATGGTAGCTTGCAATTCCAGTACCATTCATGAACAGACTCAATCAAACTGAGTCTGCAACATTTTCAATTTTGCCATTTTGGGCGTTCTTTAGGGATTCTGTTTTTTCTATTTTGTAGTAAATCTCTTTAAAAATACTGTGTGAGAACTCATACCTCTCTTTCACCAAATTTATTCTGTACAACAACCTCGTGTAAATGCTGGATAGCTTCATTAACAATGTTCTCAAACAGGGCTGGCTGTAAATATAATATATATAACTCTTAGTTAATGAGAGGCTTATGTTACTAGTAAAGAAAAAGGGGAGCTAACTCAGAAGCTTTTCCACACCATACTGTTGCCTAATCTTATGATTTTGATACTGAGGTCCTGAACACTATCAACTAGGGATGGCAACTAACACCAAAATCAATACTCGCGTACTGGGTCATTTTTTCGCTTGAGTACTCAGTTACTTGAATGATTTCCTATTATCTTCAAAGTTTTATCACCATCTGCATGCTACTTTTTCTATTTACATTCATAAAATTTGTAACTAGAAATGGGACAGCAAGTGTGTTAACTTAGATTTACCAAAAAACAAATAAAAAAAGCACTATTTTTTACAACGTTTAAATTAATGCATTTCTGGCTATACATGCGTAAAGAAGAAAAAGGGAGTTACTCTCCTTTATAGAGAGAACAACAAACGTTTAATCAAGTGTAATTACTACCTTTAATCTCACATTTATCATAGCAATCAGGCGTTTTCAAAACAGTTACCTTAAAATAAGTTTTGACTACAAACTGTTACATGATTTAAGGTAATTAAACATCATAAGAGGCCAAATGACATAAGCGACACAGGTGTTCAATCCCATATGCGTGTCAAACTTTTCATGGCCTTGTTAAATTTACAATATTATTTTCGCACCTCTGCAAGGATGTTTTGATTGTATTTAACAGGTATTTATCTTAAACTATAACTCACTAGTTGGGTTTTACCGCCAAATTCATCATCAAGTTCCACCACCCATGTTTCTTTTGTATGAAGACAGCGGACATCTGAAAATAATTTATAATGGAATTGACAAGTTAACAAAGATATACAGGGTTAGATTTTTCGCATTTTTTCCACTAGAAATTTTTGCGAGTGACTTTCTAATAAACTCGCTATATGAGAAATTTGTTAAAAAGGTCGGACTGTCTATGAACTTGGTTGCAAAACATGCAAAAATCACGCACAATTGTCAATGACATCCATTGTGAGATTTTCTATCAAAATATAACAAAACTTGCATTCTGCATGTTATCTGAAATGGAAGTTTCTAAACTGCAATATAAGTAAACTTTGTTGAAATAGGTTTTTTAAACAAAGGTGGTCTGTAAAGTTATATTTGCCCATAGTTCAAAACAGACTCTTTCAAAATTAACCCATTACATTTCAATTTTACTTATAAGCAATGAAATCAAGTCACAGTTGATAAGTCACAATTAAAGGCATCAAAAAGAAACAACATCCTGGCCATGTTCGCGCTGCATAACAGGTGCTCTCTACATTTGTTTTACAACAGTGTCAGATAATATCACTTGTAGTTTTCAAAATTTACTGGCATTTTATGAGTATGCCAGCTGAAATTCCAACCCTGCATTAATTGAAGTAGAAAACTTAAAACAAGAGCTGTCACAGGAGACAGCGAAGCTCAACTAAAACAAGAGGGCCATGATGGCCCTGAGGTCGCTCACCTGTATATAGCTCTAGCTCTTTGGGTTCTTTAAAAGAAGGTTTTTTAAGTTTTTACTATATGCATATAGGGAAAATCTATGACCCCCTGGAGCAGGGCCAATTTTGACCTCAGGGCTTTTATTTGAACAAACTTGGTAGACACTCATTAGAAGATGTTTCATGCTAAATATCTTAGCTCTAGCTCTTTGGGTTCTTTAAAAGAAGATTTTTTAAGTTTTTACTAAATGCATATAGGGAAAATCAATGGCCCCCTGGGGCGGGGCCAATTTTGCCCCCAGGGCTTTTATTTGAACAAACTTGGTAGACATTCACTAGAAGATGTTTCATGCCAAATATCTTAGCTCTAGCTCTTACAGTTCTTTAAAAGAAGATTTTTTAAGTTTTTACTATATGCATATAGGAAAATCAATGACCCCCCGGGGCGGGGCCAATTTTGACCCCAGGGCTTTTATTTGAACAAACTTGGTAGACACTCACTAAAAGATGTTTCATGCCAAATATCTTAGCTCTAGCTCTTTGGGTTCTTTAACCCTTTCCCCCATGAGCATATTGTGAAAAATGGCCATTTTCACTGAAAAGCCCCTTGTTACAAGTTCAAACTGCTATGAAACTATGACAAATGCTTCAATACTAATCAAACTTGGCACAAATGTTGACTGGACCATTGCCTTTGTAACGACATGCTCAGTCTTAAATTTCCTGTTACCATGGCAACGAGGGGACATCTCAAAATTGCCAAAAATCACTTTTTTGCCTCGATTTTTTCCATCAAAATTTATTTCAAAGTGCTGCAACTTCTCAAGGGATTGAGATAGAGTCAAAGGCTTTTCAGCGTTGGTTACACGTTACCTTATGATCGACCTGGGGTCATTTTAAGCCTCTCACAAGTCCAAAATTTTCTTGGCGATGAGGGGGACTCTGCCCCCCTTCAAACCCCCCAAACAGAAGGGGGCACATCCCCCTTCTGGCAACCCCCTGATGTAATATTTGGATGGGGGGCGGCGCCAAAAAAAAGGTCACTTTTTTTTAACAACATTTCTCAAACGAAAGACAGTGTTTGGGGCCTAAATAGGGCATTTTTTCACTGTTTGAGGCCTCAAAAAAGGGGGGGGCAAAAAGCCGTCGAAACACGCTTATATAAGGGAAAAGGTTAAAAGAAGATTTTTTAAGTTTTTACTATATGCATATAGGGAAAATCTATGACCCCCTGGGGCAGAGCCAATTTTGACCCCAGGGCTTTTATTTGAAAAAACTTGGTAGACACTCACTAGAAGATGTTTCATGCCAAATATCTTAGCTCTAGCTCTTTGGGTTCTTTAAAAGAAGATTTTTTAAGTTTTTACTATATGCATATAGGGAAAATCAATGACCCCCTGGGGCGGGGCCAATTTTGACCCCAGGGCTTTTATTTGAACAAACTTGGTAGACACTCATTAGAAGATGTTTCATGCCAAATATCTAAGCTCTAGCTCTTAGGGTTGTTTAAAAGAAGATATTTAAAGATTTTTCTTTCGGTTGCCATGGCAACCAGAGTTCTGCATGGAATTAAATTCTTTGAACAATTTTAAAGGTGACCACCAAAGGAACATTCCTGTGAAGTTTGGATGAAATTGGCTCAGTGGTTTATGAGGAGATGTCATTTAAAGCAAAAGTTTACGGACAGATGACGGCCGGACGACGGACGCCGGCCGGACGAAAAGCGATCACAAAAGCTCACCCTGTCACTTTGTGACAGGTGAGCTAAAAACTGGACGTAGTAAGGAGGACAAAACTATGAAAGAAAAATCAATTATGTATAATTATGTATCAAGTTATAGTAAAAAAATAACATTTGTTAACATAAATTCCAAGATCAAGGGGAATAATTCTAGAAATAGTCATGCTAGAGTTATGAACCTTGTCACACAAAATATGTGTAATGATAAGATTTAAATTTTTGAAGTTTGAAGTAGATACCTTAAAAAGTAAAGAAGTTATAATATTTCTTAAAGAAAATCATAAGTTCAAAGAGAGATAAATCTGTAAATATTGCTTCAAGAGTTATGAACATTGTCACATAAAATGTAACTGATGATAAGGAATAAGTATTTGAAGTTTGAGGTAGAGAACCTTTAAAATTAAAAATGTTATAGTAAAAAATAACATTTTTTAAGTAAAAAATCTAAGTTTATGGGGAGATAATTCTTGCAATATTGGTGCTAGAGTTATGAACCTTGTCACAAAAGATGTGGATGATGATAAGGTACATATATTTGAAGTATGAAGTTGATCCCTTTAGAAATAAATATGTAACAGTAAAAAATAATATTTTTTAAGGAAAATTCTAAGTTCAAGGGGAGATAAATCTGAAAATATTGGTGCTAGAGTTGTGAACCTTGTCACATAAGATGTTGATTGATGATAAGGAACATGTATTTGAAGTTTTAAGTTGATACCTTAAGAAATGACAAAGTTATAGTGAAAAATATTTTACTGCACCAAAACTGAAATCTGGACGCGTACGCGGGGGCGAGTAGGACAGCTCTCCATATACTTCGTATAGTCGCGCTAAAAATCACCAACAGCTTGTTGTAACATGGTAAACTTATAGTTAAAATAAGACATACCACTGATGGCTTGTTGAAGCATGGTAAACATACAGTTAGTTCTCATATCAAACGCCAATTCTTGTATCAACTCCTGACTGTCACTTGGCAGATCAAGACTACACAGGGATGACGCACATGACCTACAAGACACAAAACTCTTCAACAATCTAATATATGTCAACAGCTGCTGTTAGAAATTATAGATGTTGTTTTGTCACGTTGAGGTAAAGTATAACAGCATTTCAGTCATATATATCATAGAGACATCTGGCATCATGATCAACCTAATTTTTCCACAAAATTATGCTACCTACTCCATATACATCATGTCAGAGAGCAATGGAAGACAACTGTTATACAGACATATGAGCCGCGTCATGACAAAACCAACATAGTACGTTTGCGACCAGCATGGATCCAGACCAGCCAGCGCATCCGCGCAGTCTGATCAGGATCCATGCTGTTCGCTATCAGTTTCTCTATTTGCTATAGGGTTTGTAAGCGAACAGCATGGATCCTGATCAGACTGCGCGGATGCGCAGGCTGGTCTGGATCCATGCTGGTCGCAAACCCATTGTGTTGGTTTTGTCGTGACGCGGCTCATATTGTTGTCACCCAAATTGCCATGGTAATACATGAACCAAGCCAAGGTCTCAAATTCATGGATCAGATAACAGTAGTCTTAATGATCTCGTTAATTTACCAGACCCACAAATTTTGTACCTGACCTTCCCTTTCCGGCTTTCACCATACAAAGCTCTTGAAAAAGCTCTAAAGGTCATACATTTTGTTCAGGGTTATCATACAGAAAATGCCAATGATCTAAAATTTTAATAAACATCAAATCCTTACCATACTTAATACTGAAGGAAAGGTTTCATTTGCATCAGATTAATTTTTCATTAATATTCGCTACTCAATTAAACCCCAAAATTTTCATGACACTAATTTAGAGCATTCCAAATTTTAAAGTGAGACTTTATTTTACATGACATCCTACCTGACATATCTGACACAGTGAGGAAGCCACGCCCCTGGGATCTCCTTCTTGCTGTCAGGCCACACACCATACTCCTGTAGTCCGTCTGCTGGAATGTTCTCGAGAGACTTGGGAAGGAATGCAGCTCTTACAAGATTGGAGAAATACTTTATAGTTGATGACACCATTTGCTGCAACAACAACATATTATCATCATGATTAAAGAAGCAATTTCAAAGAAAATATATTTTAGCACTTTGTAAATATGCCCAGCCTTATGGTGTGTGACTTAATTCAAATAGTGCAGAATGACATCTGTTCCCAGATCATATACAGACAGGATTCAAAGAAGATTCTTTAAATCGACCAAATATCCAAAAGAATGTTGTAATGGCTTTCTAAAAATTTCAATTTTTACATTGCAAAAATTTCAGAGCAGTTCTTAATCATACATTTACAATATATTTCCAAACATGATTAAGTACCTTACCTTGAATGTATTATATTTTGTTTGATCAGGTTTACTTGGTTTTCCTTCCTGAAATTAAAAACTACATCTTTTTACAACTGATAAATAATTAAATATACAGTAATTCATTTCTTAATAATACAAAGAAAAGTTTTAAGGTTTTATTTGATGATGATAAAAGACGTATCGACTCCAACGACGCTTCATCAGGGTTATAAAATTTCTTAATAATGTTACAATGAACGCTCAAAACAAATATTCAATCAAAAGTTTCAATTTAGGGAACCAGTCACAGAAAAAACTTATACCTAGCATATTTTTTTGAAAAAAGATGGAACCAGTCATACATACATACAAGTAGTATACAGCAGCTTACCTCTTTGACAGTGAGGGAACCAGCAATATATGCTTGTCCAAGTTTCCAGAACTCTGGGAAATTGTTGGTCATAATCTCGGTTAACTCCTCTACAAACAAAACCTTCTGCGGTGTCTTGAACTTCCAACCTAAAATACAAAATATTACTTAAGTTTTGATAACTACATTATACTTGAAAAGTGTAATACATTAATATTTCTATTGCTTATTAACAGAAAATATTACAAGCACACAATATTGGAAATTACTCTGGATTAAACAAACAAGTTAAATTCAAATGTAACCTTACAATTGGTAAATTTTCAATTTCAGAATATCATCAATAAATTAGTCTGTACTTGACTCAATTTGTTAATGTTAAAGCAATTTTTACTCACATTTTATAGGAAAGACTAAGAGTTTTGTTTGAATAACACACCAACACATGCTGACTGGATATATGGGAGAACATAGCCTTCCTAGAGCCTCAGGTTATATAGAGGATATTTGTTTAGTTCAGTGTAAGATCGAAATATATTTCACCGAGTGAGCACCAAAAGGTATATTTCACGAGTGGCGCAGCCACGAGTGAAATATGATTTTTTGGTGTTCACAAGGTGAAATATATTTCGATTTTACACTAAACTAAACAAATTTTCTTTTTATTACATGCAAAGAAACTTTTAACAAGCAATTATCATAGTATTGCAAGCAATCCATAAGTCCCCTACCGGTAAGAGCCCAAGCAACATTCTGAACGGCCATTGGCCAATCACTTAGGTTCCTATTTTAAGTAAATTTCTTGAAAAAGTTCTTTGAAAGTGATCACAGGAAACAGTTTTTATGTATAGACAGACGGACTGAAGGACACTCTAAAGTTATTTTTTAAACATCCCTGTTATCAAAATATAACATTTTTAAAATCCTATCATGATTGAAGAAGTTGGAGTAAAAATTACCAATTTCTCAAAAAAAAGTCTAAGTTCAAAAGGGGCATAATTCTGGAAATAGTCTTGCTAGAGTATTGAACACTCACAAAATGTTGAGTGACAATAAGAAACATTTATATGAAGTTTAAAGTAGATACATTTAGAAAAAGATGTTATTAAAAAAAATAATGTTTTTTTCATGAAAATTTTAAGTTCAAGGGAGGTAATTCTGATAAATTTTGTGCTAGAGTTGTAAACCTTGTCACATATGATGTGGTTGATGACAAGCAACTTATATTTAAAGTTTGAAGAAAATACCTTAAGAAATAAAGAACTTATAGTGAAAAAACTTAAAAACTAGAATCAGAAATCTTGAAATTCAGTCTATTTGTTGCCATAGCAACCAGAATTTTCAACATAGGAAGATAAAAAAGAATGTGCATAATTTCCATACTGCCATCTACCCATATGTCAAGTTTCATAAACATATTTTCAGTACTTTTTGTGTTATCACTGGATCCAGGTTATGTGTAAAATTTGCCATATTTTCAGTCTATTTGTTGCCATAGCAACCAGAATTTTCAACATAGGAAGAAAACAAAAAGACGTGCATAATCTCCATACTGCCATCTATCAATATATCAAGTTTCATAAAAATATTTTCAGTACTTTTTGCGTTATCGCGGGATCCAGGTTATGTGTAAAATTTGCCATATTTTCAGTCTATTTGTTGCCATAGCAACCAGAATTTTCAACATAGGAAGAAAACAAAAAGACGTGCATAATCTCCATACTGCCATCTATCCATATATTCAAGTTTCATTAAAATATTTTCTGTACTTTTTGCGCTC